>NC_061801.1:33522951-34185451 GCF_021462225.1 Girardinichthys multiradiatus | reverse complement strand
CCATGTGACCCCCCCCGTCATTTGTTTGAATCCTGGTTTTACCACATTTTCAACCTGCCAAATTTTATCTTGATGTCTGCCTTTTTGTTCTTCCTCTAATGCTCTGAACATATCTGCTCCCACTAAAAGATGTTCTCCCAGATTTCTGTTGTTAGCTTGAGATTGCTTTGCATGATAAATAAATAGAAAAAAAATAGATCTGTTTTGTCTCAAAGCACGGATGTAACCGCTTTTCAGAGACACTTGCAGCTGCATCTTTAGTAAATACTTGGATAGTTAAGGGCATAAACAATAAGGCTCTCACAGTTTATGTTTATTAACCAATGTTTATATGCAGCTATGTAACCATCCTGTAAGAGGGAAACTCAGACTAAGTAAAGAAAATTAACAATACCCCAAAGTCATTGTGAAAATTATTCGTTTTTGTTTTAATTTAAATTCTGTTGCTTCTGGCAAGATTGTCTAATCTGCAATTTTCTTGAGCCTAAGACATCTTCCTAAAGTGCAGTATAACAGCAGTTGTCCTGTCCAATGTTATTTTTTATAAAATAAATTATGAACGTAAATGTTTTGTAAGAGGGTTGGCAAGTGATTGTTTGTATTTCACAACATTTGTAAAGGGTGGAATATTGTGTTGCAGTAACATTTATTTCAGAATCTTTCAGAACACAAACAAATACCATGACAGTTAAAGGCTGAACAGAAAGAACAAAAACTGCCATTGCTGCAATTATACATAACTTCAAGTCTTTCTGGGCCCAAATCCAACTTTGTACAAATAAGCTAAATATTTTCTGCATTCTTCTTTGCAAAATAGCTCAAGCTCAGTCAGCGTTATGTCTTACAATTATCACTATTACCATTACATTCTGTTCGGCCCTCTGTTTGTGCCACATGTTTTTTTATTGTTTGCCTCTGCTCTCCCGTTTTTTTGGTAAAACTTAATATGCTTCCTTACTTCCTAAGTGCTGGACTATAACATTCACTGTTATACTTTATAATTTTGGGATTTTCTTATGAAACAGCCAGGGTCAGATTTTTTACCACAAATCAACATTTTAATGTAAATGGCTAAATATGCGTCACTTGAAACCCAGATCCCAGTAAAATATATATATCTTTAACAGAAGTCCATTGACTTTCTGTCAATGGAAATCTCTGCTGTGAGGCTGCAGCTGCGAGCCACCCTTGAGCTGGTAGAGGAGGTGAAAGTTCTGAGTCTCCAAAGCGCTGAAAGGACAAGAGGATTGCCTCTTTGGTGAGCAGAGTTGCTGACCTGGAGCAATACACTAGGATGAATTATGTCATCCTCACTGGGCTCCATATCAAGCCCTGGTCATACACGAGCGCAATGAGCACAGGCAGCAGGGGCCAACCCAGTGAGATGGATGCCAACTCCACAGATCAACAAGCGGCTACTTTTTTGCCATCCCGAGTGATACATCTAGACTGTTACAAGATCGATGCCTGCCATTTTCAGCCCAGGAAAATCACCAGCGACAAACCTGATGTCATCATGAGGTTTGTTGACTGAAAGGACACAATTGCACTGTTAAAAACAAGGGAGCAAATTAAAGGGATCAAATCTCTTTATTAATGAGCATCTGACAAAGCATAAAGTAGACATTGCCAAAAGAGCATATTACCTCAAGAAGCAGAATAAAATTCAACACACCTGGACTACAAACTGTAAAATATTCATCAAACCTAATTGAACACCAGAGGAGGTCAGAGTACTGCTGGTGAGGAGCATTAAAGAACTGGACAAATACCAACAAGCAGGGAAAAAGTGTGTGACCAATATACAGAAGCTACAGTCCTCATTATAGCTGTCATGGGTTCGAATCTCAGCCCTGTCAACCTTTGCTACGTCTTCCCCTTTCTCTCTCTCTCCACCCCATTTCCCGTTGATCATATTGCAAAATAAAGGCCACTAGTGACACAAAATCTTGCAAAAACAAAATAAATAAATACCAGTAATCAACAATAACTGGAATAGAAGGTAACAAACAACTCTGCATGCAAACATAACCTAACAGCATGACACGTACTGGAGATAACATAACCCAGAGGGTCACTGAATTGGTTGATTTTGGACTGCGAACATTTCAATACTCTGATCACAATTCATTGGACAATGAACATGACATTGATCTGGGCAACTACTTCTTCAACTCAATTAATACCAGCTGACGCAATTACACTGACAAACTTTGTAATCAAATTAACAAGAGCAGGAAATTATTTATAATGCACATTAACAGTAGGAGTCTGTGTGCAAACTTAAAGATCATTAAGGATTAATTGAATCCATTCACACAATCATTTAATAATATTGTAATGCATCAGAATCATGGATCAAACAATGATAGAGGAGTAAACTTTGAGCTTGTAAGGATATGAGTGGGTTCACATGGCTTGACAAAACAAAGGAACAGTGGGGTTGTGATATATGTGGATACAAATCTAATGTTGGACCACTTGTTTGCTGAGTATTGGATTATCTGCACGTTGTTGGACGTCACTGTGCCCCTCCAATGGCATCGGCCATTTTGTACCCAGGACAGCCCGCTCCTACATATCCCATCAAGCATTGCGACTGACATGACTGGGCGTCCCCAGTCTGACGTCACAGGGTGCTATATAGGAGGCGCTCATGTTTGAAAACTTGCCTTCTGCTAGAAATCGGTCTGGCGATTGAAGCGCGTCACTTTAAGAGAAGAGTTCTGTGCAGAGTTTCATTCATTCTCTCTCGTTGGACAACGAACCATTCATAACTGAAGTTTTTGGACTAAGAAGGCCAGAGATTTCACTTTGCCGATCGAAGACGTGAGTTAACACGTAACTGGAGACACGGAGTTTCGGAGAGACGAACCGCTACCGTGTTTCATTTTCAAGTCGACTTTGATGGTCAGATCATATTTTTCCTTTTTGTCAAGAAGACCAAAGGACAAAGACTGACCGTTCCCCTGAAGTTAATTGTGGACGCACATTAACTTAATCCCACTTTTCCTCGCTCGAATTCCCTCACTTGGAAGAAGACGACACAAGTAAAACCCATCTTTTATTTCTTTATTAGAAGGCCTGGGCAGGGTCAGAGGTTGTAGAAGCGATCAGAATCGCTGGTTAGGATCTCATGTGTTCTGAATAATATGTGCATGTAACCTTGCTTGTTGAAACTTTGATGTGTTATGTAATATCGAGATCCGCCGTGTCCCCCAGAGCTGTTTGTGTTTACTATCTGAACGCGGGTGCGTTGCAAGACTGGACTGTTAAAACGACCTCATGGTAAAATTCTCCATTTTACCTTTGTCTTCAATCTCACTGTGCTAGCTTGCCGCCAAAAGTTATCAATCCTTTGTGGTCAGGAGTTAGGGGGAAGTTTTATGATCAGAAGACCATAAGGACAGTCGGAGCTGCGCTCCAACCCCCACCACTCGCCACCACTCATATCCCCCTCTCCCTTCGTCTGTAGTGCCATAAACTGCTGGTTGACTTAATACATACCCACTACCGTTTGTTGATTTTGCTTATTTAGATGTGTTACCCCTGTGTTTGTAGAATTTTGCATGTTGAGTAGGTGAAAATTAATAAATATTCACATAGATAAAGAGAGAGCGTTTGGTGTTTCATTGTGTGCAAAAAGTGATGTGTCAGTCAAAATAAGGTTCAAGTTCCACACGTTTCGGTAGAAACGGTCGATTAAACAGTGACATCTCCGGCAATAGTTATTAATTATTACGGAGTATTTAACGGTTGTCATTGTCAGAGGCGTTGAGCCACAATTACAACACCAGAAACATCTCTGGTCTCGATTCGTAAATGAGGATTTATGGTTAAGAAATTGATTTTGTCAGATTATGATTTGTAATTATAATTATTGATCAAGATTATTCAATCAACAATCATACTCCCAACACTAAGTTTCAGCATATTAGATACTTTGTCAACTTCTGTTAATGATCTACAAGTATATATTTCAATTGAAATCTATAAAAGAAAAATGAAGTAATTAATTGTATATATCGAACACCCTGATCAATTGTTGAACTGTTCGAGAAGTGGATGGAGGAAATGTTTTCCCAAAAAGTAACAAAACATTTTTCATCTGTGGAGATTTCCACATCGACCTTCTTAAACCAAATAATTACATAATAACCAAGGATTTTATTACTACAATACATAGTATAAACCAGTATCCAAAAATTACCCAGACCAATAGCTACCCACTCTGCCACACTTATTGATAACATATTTACAAATGACATCACAAGAAACACAATAATTGGATTAACCATCAGTGACATTGGTAACTGCCCTGTAAAAAAATTATAAGAAATGTAAGTACATTGACCATGCTTCAATCACAAAAGGTTTGCAAAATGCATGTAAAAAGAAAAATATGCTGTACAGAGAATTTTTAAGACTGAGAACCAAATAGAGAAGATAAATATAAAATAACTAGTTTTAAAGGAACAGCTTGAATAAAATATTGAATAATAATAAAAACTATTTTAAATGATTATGGGACACATTAAACACTGTAATGAAAATGGTGAGATCTTGTGGAGGTACAAATAGCACTAATACTATCTAAAGCAAAACAAACAAAAATATATAAAAAAAACAGTCCCAAGTATTATTCAAAAAGTATTCGCTAAAAGAGAGGGTATGCTTATAAATAATTGTCTTTAGATTTGTGTACTATGTAAGAAAGTGTATGTGTCATGAAAAAAAGTTTTATAAACGTGTTTTCTACAAGAAAAAGGATAGTTGGCGTAATGTGGAAAAAAGGAGGTGTTTCAGAAAGTCTGGGGTCATCTAATCATCTATATAAAAGACAATGAGTTGCCAGATGTGGGCCTGATGGGCTATAGGTGCACCTTCTGCATGACCTACTTCCTTCTTCTGTTCTCCAGGCTGTATGATGGTGTCCCTCCTGTGAACTCTTGATTATTTGCCCCCTATGTCTTTACAAAAAAAACAAAAAAAAAACATATTGTGTCCTGAAAATAATGTTTATTTTAATAATAGTAATATATCAATGGTAACTTTATATTGTGATTGTTGTTATATATTTCATATAAAATAACTAAGTAAGTAAATCGATTATTGTTTAAGTTGTGTTTTGGCTTTGTTATGGGTATCGGTTTAAGGGATCGCTGCAAAGTAAATGCCACAAAGCAAGTGCCTGTCTATTGTCACTACATGCTCATCCAAGAGGAGTGCATGCTGCAAGCCAATGACAAAACTTTTTTTTATCAACTTGAATAAAAAACTGAATTTAAGTGCATTGTTTGATAATTAGGATCAACTGGAATGTATATATTCAACTTGAAATCTGTTTGATTTGGTTGAATTGACTTGAGACGACATGTGTTGTGAATTGGCACTTTATAAATAAACTGAATTAATACTTCTGTCCTTATCAATTAACATCGGCATTCAGACAAATTTCTCAGTATGTATAACTTGCCTCTCAATTATTTTATATGCTTGTTTTTGTTTGTGTGCATAGCAACAGAGGTTTATTTCTACCTGTCTAGTCTTGCTGTATCTCGTGGGGTTTGTTACCTTTTTGAGCATTCTGCTTTAATTTACCTTATTATGAATAGCCTTCACATGTAGTTTTAGATCAACATTGAGCTATAACCAAATGGTAGTTTACACGAGAATAAAGTGTAAAATAATTAAAACAGAAAAAAAAAAACATATCTGTATCAAAATAAGGAATGTAACAAAAAGTGCTAAACTTTTCTTTTAATCCTAAAATTGTGGTCTATGGCAACAGAAAGCTCCGATTTTCAATTCATAGCAATGGTCTATCTTTTCTTTCAGTATAAAGCTCAGAATCAACATAGACAAAACTGGTAAATGTTTTGTTGTATGTTTTTTGTCTTTTTTATGTGTTTTTGTTGAGTGAAGTGGTATTAGTTTTCTTTACTTTCTTCTCTGTTTTACACCAGTAGATGAACCAGCAGATGAATTACAGATAAACTCAGTACTACGGATGAAAATTTGCCTGTTTACAAAATCTGCCACATCAATGTGCATTGTCCCTTTTAAATAAATAGCAGTTGCAAAATAGGAACACATCCAAGTCACTTTTACACATGCAATTGAAAAGGCATCTCTCAAAAGATAATAAAACGATGTTCAAGGAGTATGAAGTCTGAAAATAAAAAATAAAATATTTGCATTTTATTGAATGTTTTTGAAACACATGATGCACATTATGCATACCCATCAATTATTAACAATAACATCTTTAGTGGCAGCAGTCAAACCCTTCTTATAATTACTGAATAACTTTTTGCATCTTTCCACTGGCATTTAGACGATGTATCTGTCAGGTTGGAAGGCGTTCTTGCCATCACCCTAATCTTCAGCTCCCTTCATAGATTTTCTATGATATTCAAGTCAGGACTCTTTTTGGGCCACTCCAAAACATTGATACCTCCAAGGAGAGAAAACATGTTGGTAAAACTGAAAAATTGAATTTAAATCTAAATCTACCTTCAGCGTGAATAATTCTGGGCTTAACTGTGTTTGACACAGTGTAAATTAGAGCAAATCTATAATAAATGTAAATGTTTGGACATAGCTTTTGTTTTTAAAACATTACAGTTTTATGTTGCATAATCATTGGAAACAAAATGGTTCAAAAAGATCAATAAACTCTCCAAATTAATATAACATTCAAGCTAATGATGACTGAATGAAAACCTAAAACCTGAGCAGTATGTTTTAAAACCATACTCACAGCCTCAGCAAAGATAATCCTGCATTGAAGAGCTGCATTGAAGCCTAACTCCAGAAACCCAACCCTCTATCTTTTAAACACTCACATGACATCCAGTGCTTAAGCAGTGTAATAAAATAAAATAAATAAAATGCTACTCCGCAGTGCTGCATTTTGTGATTTCAAACAGCATATCAGACATACCAGTGGTATAAATCACCACAATAGGAAGACATTATAAATCCCCATTAGGATTAAGCGTTTTTCCCTCAGACATTTGGGTGTGAACATAATAATTTTGTCATTTATTTTGAATGTTCTCATGTGATTTATATCAGATTATATTTATTATTTTTACATCCTTACTGCCACTAATGTCACTTTCGAGGAAAACAGAAGAGAAATTATATTCTCAGAAACATCCTATATACAGTATGTCTCTACATTTCCAGTAATTTGATGCTGCTGCAGTTTTCAAGATGACCACTTGAAACAATTGAATGTAATTTATTTGTTAGCCACCACTTTTTTAAGGTTTAAATGAAGACCCAAACTTTTCCACCCAGATTAAAGGAAACTGGTTAGGATGATCAGAAACAATACGTACTAATAAAGCACAAGACTACCATAAAGTAATCTGCTGGAATATAAGAGTCATTGTCTGCAGTTAAGTCGGTTTAACATTATTATGGACTGAGACAGTGTCTACCAAAAAAGAAGACTAACAAAAATTTGAAGCTGCCCACATGGACAAGTCAAATCTTTATAGAGAAAGTTTTTTTGGTCAGACAAAAAAAAAGATTGAGCTGTTTGACCACAGTGACAAAAGGTAAATGTAAAGGAATCGAGCTGAACTTTTCAAACCTAAGAAAACTATACCAGTATGGTCAGGCATGGTCACTGGAATGCACCAAATTAATGGAATAAGAAGGGAAGTGGAACTACCACCAAATTCCTGACTTTCATATCAAATCAACAGCTAAATTGTGGAACTATCGTCAAAACTTGTTTGAAATTGATAAAGCAGGGTAACATTAAGCTTCTGGAATGGCATGTTTACACTCCTAACCATAACTAAATTAGAAATCTGTGGACTGTGCCTGAAAGCGTGGTCTCTGCTGCCATACCATTTAAAATAACTCTACCAATTCTGTCAAGAATAGTGGCCCAATATCCAACCTGAAAGATGGCAGAAGCTTGGCAGTTGGTACAAAAACATTATTGTCATTTTGGACAAAATAGTATAATTATTCCCTGAAATTTCCTTTAAATCCAGTAAATTTATAATTACAGCATCAGGGATTAAAATACTAAGATTAATGAAGTTTGAGAATGCATTAGACTTTTTAAGATGTGCTGTTATAAAACTCAAAAGAAACAGACATTTTAATGTCCAGGACATGAGCAGACAATCTGACCACTTGGCATAGAGTCAGAGGAAGGTGATTCTTGGCTCCCTCTCCTCCTTGTAATTAACTTACCGCTGTGCTGTCATTTGGTTTGGTCAGACTAGCAAGGCTTGTATGTAAAAAGGGATCTGTAGTTTTCCCTGGGAAAACAAAAAGCAAAATCCATCAAGTTAATTTTATGTCTAATCTAACATGAACCAGTGAGGCTAAAATACATCACAATCTCAAACAGTCCTTTCTTTGTTTTTGTTTGGTGTGTTTTTTCTGCAAAGCCTAATGTACTGTATATTGAGATTTCTAGATGTGTTAAGATCTCTTTTAACATCACCCACAGACAATAAGTCACCTTTACCAGTGTGTTCCACATCAAATACAGTCGATCAGCAGATGATTCAATTGTAGATATCTCTTTGGCAGAAATTGCATGCATTATGTCCAGTTGATGATAGCTTTTGAGCAGATTTGTCTTTAAAATGTCCACATCATTTGGTAGATCTTTAAAGGTTTTTGAGCAGTTTTTCAGTTAAGACTGTATTTGATTTATGTAGTTTATTCGTATTGGCAAGTTCCAGCTGCCATAAAGTAGTGCTATTTTCTTTCTGACTATTGACGTATAAAGTGTTTGAAAGCAGTCTTCTCAGTTCTTAGATGAAGTAGAAAAATGCAAATATCATACACCCTTACCTGAAACACATAGAAATTAATATTTCTAAAATGTAATAGCATTTTTGTGTTTAACAATGCAAAAATGTTTTATAGCAATAACAAATCACTATAAAAATGGGGCGATGGTGGCGACAGTGGTAGGGGTTTGTCCTGGGTTGCCGGTTTGAATTAGGGCAAGACACTTCTTGGGGGGGGTCTCTTGGGACTTGATAAGGCACTATACAAGTACAGGCAAAAAGAAATTAAAGCGTTGATCTAGTGATCTAGTTTTAGTTTTATTAGAGCACACCAGCGAGTTTATATATTTACATACAGTAATCATAACCATAAATGTCATTAATTGTGAGCTTTTAAAATGTATTGAAACTATTTTTTTAAATAATAGAATGATTACACAATTGCAACTTCTGTTAATTTGTGATAGTTCACCATGATTTTCTGACAGCATTTGTTGAATTGACCAATACCAGAGCAATGGGAAAGTCTAAGGAACTCAAGTTTAAGGGATAAATGTAAATTTACACAAGTTCGGAAAGCCTTTTGTTTACATTTCCAAACAACTTTTGTTTATGCTTTTGGGATTTGGGGCTGAGCAACTTTTTTGCTCTTCGGTTACAGTAAAAATGTCAAAATACATTAAATGAAAAACCAAACGTTACTTACTATAAGCCATGAAGATGTACTGTACTGACCAAATTTTGCAAAAGAAGATGGAAAAGGGGTAGCATTGACAATCAGGCTGTTGGGACCAGCCAGGGAATTACACAAGGACTAAACAACAGACAGCTCCCAGGAAGAAGGTTTAACAGCTGGAATCCTCATTTTTCATCTTTGCCAGCAGTTCTAAACAAGCTGCATTGAGGAGTACACACGCACGAATGTCTTGACCTCACTGGCCGAGTAAAAGACTGCATCTTCAAAGAAACCATGGATCCAAAGTAAAGTTCAGTCCACTGTTTGAGTATGTGGTGACCGTACCCCAGCTGAAAAGAAGACTAGCTGCCTGAAACTGGTTGTCTGAGCTCCTGCAGAAAGAATCTGATCATAGATTCCCCAAGAACAGATGGTGTCCCTAATTACGTCGACAAAGTGGTTTCCCCCTTCATTGCCTGAAGAAGATGCCATTAATACTGTAGCTCTGCATGCCTCTCTCTCACTAACCTGCAATAAATATGTCTGCGTAGTCCTTAGTCAGTTTTAATGAAATTGTGTTTTATTTTTTTCGTTCCTTTTGCTGGGCATTGTGAACTAGTTTTATTTTGATTTAACCTAGTAGTTTAGCTGAATGTTACTAGTTAAATAATTTCTTGACAAAAGTATTTTAACTTGAAGTTGAAGTATTTTGTTAATACATTATTGATTTTGAAGAGAAGTTGTTTGTTTTTGTTCTAGGCCAGTCACTCTAATGTTCTATAATACAAAATCTCAACAGGCAGATATTCAGAAAACAATAACTAACACAGACTGATAGTTGTTTGGCTATTATTTCCTTATAATCAGTTGGTGTCCTGACCTGTTAATTTTGATTAAATTGACCAACTCTATTAATAATTGCAACAACAAGCCATTTTATTCAGACCCCATTAATACACGGTGTATTTACTCATTGAAAATTTACCAATTTTGTCTTCCAATAGAATTGAAACTAGGAAGCAGAAATGGACTCAAACTGAAATGAAACTACTGGAGAAAGCCCCTGGTGCTCCACCCTGCAAGATGTTTATAAAAATTGTCAACCTTGGGAAAGACGTTGAACTATTAATCATTCTATTTTCAAGGGGTAGGCTCTATTTAAAAATCATTATTTATCCTGTACTTATAAATATATAACTTGTCTTTAATGTAATTCTGGAAACATATTTAACTTAGGTAAGTTTTATATGTTGTTAAATGCCAAGTTGTCTGTTGGTTGTTTTTTTCATGTGCTGCCTTCAAAGTGTTGAAATGAGATGTGAATACTGTTTGGTTTACTGGTCGGGGCAGCCAAGGTCAGTTCTTTTACATGTATTAGCAGGAAATTATCTTTTGCTTGGCTGGAAATCAACAGTCTCTGCTCAATTGGTCTCTGTTTAGTTAAGTAATTTGAATGCCACAGTGTTTCAGTAGAAATAAGTTAAAATGTTTAACTCTTAATTAGAGCTCCAATATTTGTTGACTCAAATGGTGTAGAAAATACAAATTTGTTCACAGCAGTGTACAAGTCTTTGAAAATACAAAGATGTAAGTTAGGAAACCAATTGAGTTAAGTTAAATGAGCAAGGGTTTGAGTATTGGCCAGATATCAATTACTTGTACAATGTTTGAGAATGGCTGCACTCACTGAAATGTTCTTGCTTCAAGAAAAGTAAGTAAAATTTTAGCAGATACAGTGTTTTTTATGTTTTTTGATGAGGATACGGATGAACTTTGATGATGGAAGATAATGGTTGATAATGAAACACATGACAGGCAGACAGCTGAGCAACCTGACAGAGTCAGGATGGAATGTGTTGTTCCAGAAGATGGAGGCTCGACAAGAAATATCTACTGTCACCCACGTGTGCTATGAATCAGAAAAAGGCAGACCCAAGATTCAGCCAGACACAGTACTGAAAGTTTAAAAGGTTTATTCAGCCACAGGAAAATGTCACACAGGTAACACTCCTCACAGCTTCCAGGAATCACTGAGGCAGAAAGAGGGATTAGTGACTTGTAGTCTCTCCAGATTTTGCAGGGATCAGAAAAGTCACTAACCTGCTTTTGTCTTGAGTGGAACTTGAAACCCAGAGGGGAAACCTCAGTGGGCGGCAGGCGGTGATCTCCACAGCACAGGTAAGAAGTGACTCCAGGCTGAATAATCCAAGGGCTAGGCTGGCTCAATAATCCAAGGACAGAAACAGGGTCAACGATCGGAACAAGAGGCGTCAGGCAAGGGGTAGGCAGAGGCATACACCAGATGCAGGAAACAAGGTCGACAACCAAAATCCAAATAGTCCGACAGGGAGCAGGCAGAGGCACGTCGGGGCTCCACGAAGGGCTTGACCTGAGAAACGTGGAACGTGGGGTGAATCTTCATGGAGTTGGGTAATCTCAGTCGTACAACGACAGGGTTGATGATCTTAGAGATTGGGAAAGGTCCAACAAATCGGGTGCCAATTACCGTGATTCTACCCTTAATGGGAGGTCCTTGGCAGAGAGCCAAACTTTCTCCCCCACCTGGTACTTAGGGGCAGGGATCCGTCTCCGGTTGGCCATTCTTGACTGAACCAGTGACATTCTGATCATCGATCTCCTGGCCTTTCTCCATATTATTTGGCACCTTAGGGCAGCCGCTTGGGCGGACGGAACATTAGCTTTTCTCTCCTGAACTGAAAACATGGGTGGCTGGAAACCAAACAACATGAAAAGGGGACAAACTAGTGGCACTTGATTGCATAGAGTTCATGGCGTGTTCAACCCAGGGCAAATTTTGTGACCACTTGGTCGGGTCAGACTCACATAAGATACGAAGTTTGGTTTCAGCTTCTTGGTTGGCTCTCTCGGTTTGGCCATCAGACTGAGGATGAAACCCTGAGGACAGACTAACAGAAATTCCCAACAAAGAACAAAACTCCTTCCAGAAACGTGACACAAATTGGTGTCCTCTATCGGAAACAATGGAGCCTGAAAACTTCTCGGGTCAATATCTCACCCATCTCCTTAGCAGATGGAAGCTTCTACAACGGCACCAGATGAACCATCTTTGAAAATCTGTCAATTATGGTTAGTAGTACAGAGTGACCATTAGAAACCGGTAGACCTGTCACAAAATCCATCGCAATATGTGACCATGGGCGAGGGGGAATTGGCAAAGGTTGCAACAACCCCGCAGGGGGGCGACGAGAAGGCTTGGCTCGACAACATTGAGTGCATTCAGCAACAAAGTCTTTGACATCCTTGACCAGCGATGGCCACCAAAACTGAGTTCGAACTGTCTGAATGGTTCTGCTGATTCCTGGATGACAAGCTAAACAAGAGCAATGACAAGACTTCAGTACCTTAGGCACAAGGCGTTCAAAAATCTGCCACCGTCTGCTTGTCAGAGTCAGTACAGGTCCTTCTCAAAATATTAGCATATTGTGATAAAGTTCATTATTTTCCATAATGTCATGATTAAAATTTAACATTCATATATTTTAGATACATTGCACACTAACTGAAATATTTCAGGTCTTTTATTGTCTTAATACGGATGATTTTGGCATACAGCTCATGAAAACCCAAAATTCCTATCTCACAAAATTAGCATATCATTAAAAGGGTCTCTAAACGAGCTATGAACCTAATCATCTCAATCAACGAGTTAACTCTAAACACCTGCAAAAGATTCCTGAGGCCTTTAAAACTCCCAGCCTGGTTCATCACTCAAAACCCCAATCATGGGTAAGACTGCCGACCTGACTGCTGTCCAGAAAGCCACTATTGACACCCTCAAGCAAGAGGGTAAGACACAGAAAGAAATTTATGAACGAATAGGCTGTTCCCAGAGTGCTGTATCAAGGCACCTCAGTGGGAAATCTGTGGGAAGGAAAAAGTGTGGCAGAAAACGCTGCACAACGAGAAGAGGTGACCGGACCCTGAGGAAGATTGTGGAGAAGGGCCGATTCCAGACCTTGGGGGACCTGTGGAAGCAGTGGACTGAGTCTGGAGTAGAAACATCCAGAGCCACCGTGCACAGGCGTGTGCAGGAAATGGGCTACAGGTGCCGCATTCCCCAGACCTGGGCTACAGAGAAGCTGCACTGGACTGTTGCTCAGTGGTCCAAAGTACTTTTTTCGGATGAAAGCAAATTCTGCATGTCATTCGGAAATCAAGGTGCCAGAGTCTGGTGGAAGACTGGGCAGAAGGAAATGCCAAAATGCCAGAAGTCCAGTGTCAAGTACCCACAGTCAGTGATGGTCTGGGGTGCCGTGTCAGCTGCTGGTGTTGGTCCACTGTGTTTTATCAAGGGCAGGGTCAATGCAGCTAGCTATCAGGAGATTTTGGAGCACTTCATGCTTCCATCTGCTGAAAAGCTTTATGGAGATGAAGATTTCATTTTTCAGCACGACCTGGCACCTGCTCACAGTGCCAAAACCACTGGTAAATGGTTTACTGACCATGGTATCACTGTGCTCAATTGGCCTGCCAACTCTCCTGACCTGAACCCCATAGAGAATCTGTGGGATATTGTGAAGAGAACGTTGAGAGACTCAAGACCCAACACTCTGGATGAGCTAAAGGCCGCTATCAAAGCATCCTGGGCCTCCATAAGACCTCAGCAGTGCCACACGCTGATTGCCTCCATGCCACGCCGCATTGAAGCAGTCATTTCTGCCGAAGGATTCCCGACCAAGTATTGAGTGCATAACTGTACATGATTATTTGAAGGTTGACGTTTTTTGTATTAAAAACACTTTTCTTTTATTGGTCGGATGAAATATGCTAATTTTGTGAGATAGGAATTTTGGGTTTTCATGAGCTGTATGCCAAAACCATCCGTATTAAGACAATAAAAGACCTGAAATATTTCAGTTAGTGTGCAATGAATCTAAAATATATGAATATTAAATTTTCATCATTACATTATAGAAAATAATGAACTTTATCACAATATGCTAATTTTTTGAGAAGGACCTGTATATATCAGGGAAGACACAGGTGCTTGGCATTCCACAGATTGCACTACACTGCAGCAGCCACCAGGTGCATCTAATTTGCTGATTGCAGCCAGGGAGACAGGGTAGAGCAGACGTGCCAGAATCATAACAACGTGCTAGGCAGTGCAACAGTTGGTAACCATGCAGACCAAACACAGTTAGTGGACAAGCCTTGCTGACCAAGAAGTCAAACTATTTCCATAGACCAGTCTCTCTACTGCTTGGGTGTCAAGGAATATGACAAACGCTGCTTCGCTCCCATGTGTTGTTTGACCCACTATCATCTAAAGGACAAACCTCTTTCAGCAATATTTTTTGTAACAAAAGATAAAGAGAAGATTCACATCATGGATGTACAGCTGATTAATCTGTAGCAAATGTGTGATAATATCATGTCAAACACTCTGTGGAAAGTTTCTGACACCTTGTTGGATTTATGACAAAAAGATTGAAGACAGTCTTGAAGATAAAAGGGTGTCCAACCTAGGTGTACCAAGATGTAAAATGGCTGCTAAGTGTATCTAAAATAACAACAAATTATTTGTTGCTTACTTACTATCAAGATTTAAAAGCACTAAAGTAGACTTGGCTCAGAGACTTGTGACAAAATTGTTTCAAGGTGTAGCTAAAATATGTCTGTGTTCATAGGCACACAAGACATGAAAAGGTTTGCTCAAAACACCTTTTATTTTATCTGATGTTCCTCAGCAATATGCCAGTTGTGTCTGCAATCTGCCAGCTCATTAGTCACCTAGTCACTGGAGGATAGGCTTGTCAGGTTTATCTTGTATTACTTTGAGTTGAGAAAATTGAATCATGACAACAGCTTCACTCAGGACGAAACACTGACAATGTTGTCAACTTTAAAAGTGTTTCTTTATACAGTATTTGTGTTTCAGATCTGAAATTTACCTCAGGTAAGGATGGGGAATGTTCTCTTAAATCAATTTAAATCAAAGTGTTCACATTAAATCCATTTAAATCAAAGTGTTCACATTAACAGTACCTTGCAAAACTAAGACTAGTTTTGCAAGGTACTAGTTAGTCAAACTATATTCTCTAAACTATGTTCATGTTTTGTGATGTTACAAACCACAATTTTCAATATTTTTAGCGGGGGATTCTATGTGATAGACCAACACAAAGTAATGCATAATTGTCAAGGATTAAAAAAAAAAAACGTATAGCTTTCAATAATTTTACAACTATAAATGTCCAAAGGGTGTCTTGCATTTGCATTCTGCTGGTCACTTTATGCCAGACTGAGATTTTTTGTAGAAATCTGTCAAGCTTTGAACCCCATTCAGATTCGCCGGTTTTAACTGTGTAACCTCATCCGTTAACAGAAGAGCTCAGAAATCCTACAAAGCCTCTGTCTAAAACTCAGCAAGTGGTAGCAGAGTCATTTTATGTTCTGCAACGAAGAGTTTAATTCTAATTTGAAAATGTGATGAGGGCTTAAAGAGGATTTATGAAAATGTAACTGATCTCTATTTGCTTTATTATTTTACACTCTTGTGAACATTTATTCATTCACCTTGTATGCACCCTCTGTCAAGCCCATGTCAAAACAAAATATATATTTTTTTACATTTTCATATGAATCCTTTTCTTTGACCCATGTGTCCCTATTGCATTTTCTCCTGTGTTCATCTTTAAAATTGTATTTGCTCAAGTGTTACTCCACCATATGTGGGTATACACAAATGTACCATGTTTTTTATGCAATGCATATGCAAGTCCTGGTGCAGCAAGTGGAAAGGAAGAGGGGAGTAAGCGAGAGTCATTAAAACGAGGGGGGTGCCGATGGGAGTGATGCATTTATTTCTCTATAAACAATTTGAATATTGTTGCTCCATTACAAAAGCAATATCAAATTGCCATCTAATGAAACATTTATCTGGGGTTTGGGGATTCAGCCAGTTTTAATTACCATTTGCTAAACACAAGTGTTTGCTATGGGGCAATTGTGAGTCCTGTTAGTCAGCAATGCATTTATTTTGTCATGAGACACATGTTGTGTTCTCTTTTTGCATTTTGCAAGTCAAAAGAAATCTGATTAAATAACACAGGGGTGTTCCTTTTTTGTTTTTTGGAGTGGGGGGGGGGGACTTCTACCCAGAGTTAGAAGTCCGTGTCTCTACCAACTCTGCACATCTAGGGATTGGACAATTTCCCTTTTCTTCTCAACAAAATAGCTCAAACTCATTCAGATTGGATTGACTGTCTGTGAACATCGGTACATAAGTAATGCTACAAATTATCAATTGAATTTATATGTAGACTTTGACATATATATGCTCCTAGCTTTGGCTGTGTGTTTAAGGTTATTGTGCGGTTGAAAGATGAACCTTTGTCACAGAACTAAGTCTTCCACAGGCTCTAACAGATTTTCTTCCAGAATTATGCTTTATTAAACTCCATCTGTATCTCACCACCATGTTTTGCCATTGGGATAGTGTGTTTAGGGTGATATGCATTGCTAGTTTTTCTCAAAACATAGCGTTTTGCATGTAGTTAAATCATTTTTATTATGGTTTCAACTGAGATGACCTTGCACGTTTGTCATGTGCCGTACATGGGTTTGACCTCTTACAGTTGTCTTTCAGCAATGCTTTTGTTCTTGCTATTCTTCCAAAATGCAAGACTTGGCGTGTGCATAACCATTAGTTTTCCTTTTAACAGATTCTACATCTGTGAATAATGCTCTTCTTGATCTCCTATCAGTTTAGAGGCTCTTTGTTAAGTAAGCTCTGTCTATCAAAAGGCCTCCCTATATCAATAATTAGATAATTTTTTTCTTGGACTCTCTATTTAAGAGAGAAAGAGGATAAATAATACTAATTTGAAGTAGGATAAAACTATTGTGCAGAAAGCCATGATTACCTTCATTTAACGACTATGATACAGTAAAACAAAAAAGTAAGGCTGATGACAATAGTAAAAACTGATAATAAAACCGCAGATGTTCTGAAGTTTCAGTGGGTGATGGCAAATTATTGATTTTTTTTTACATCAGTCATTTTGTGCTTACGCTGTTATTAATGTTTGGAGAAGAGGTCTCTATATAGATACACATTTATACAGACAGAAAGTTCTTACTAAGCTTAGACACGAAATCACACAGAGAAAAGGTGAAACAGGCATCAGGCATCAATTGATCAAAGACCTTGTTTTTCACAAGTTCCAAGATTCCAGTCTGCTACATCTCGGTCCCATTTGCATCACTTCTCATTAAAATTCAGACAAGATACGTAATAGCCTCAAAGAAACTGTCAGGTCAGAGTTTCTCCACGGAAAGGTTTTCTCTAGAGGGACTTGTTCTGCTGTGAATGTATGCAAAACCATCCCCTCAGGGATTGCTTGGTACGACCTGAATATTTCCGCGATTACTTGAGCCCTGTGGCTAATTACATTTGCAGATGAAGACATACGCCTCCTCATTAATTCAACACTACATAATCTATCATAATTACTGGCAAACAAGTTATTGTCTTAATTTTTAGTTTGTGGCTTTGATTCTGACCAACTTCAGTGCAGGTCTGTGAATAAATGTGCACAGTAAAACACTGCTCTCTAGATTAACAGTGATAATAAGCAACCACCAAGGATATTTTCCATTGTTTTTAGGTATTTCTGAACTAGAATTTTTTATTTAAGAGTGTTCTTACTGTAAATTGTAGCGGTGTAACAGAGCATTCAGCTCAAGAGAAGGTAAATGAAATTTTGCTCACAAGAATTAGACATAATAATGACATGTTTGCAATGTTCTTGGGTAAACTAAGAACTGAATTTTTTATTTTTATTTTTATTTTAGTGTAGAGGTGTGTTTCCACTGCAGGAAACATTTTAAGGATTCAGGGTCACTTTATGTTTTTTCTACCTCCATCGTGTCCACTGCAGGAACCAAGACTAAAACAGAGTTCAAGGGTTTAAATCTACCCGAGAAAATATTCCTGGTAGGGAGGTCATACTTGGTGCATCAATCCAGAACTACATATTGAGATTTATGCAGGGTGCTGAACATTTCTTAATGGTTAAATATTCCCAGGATTTTGTTTTAGTAATCTCTACGTTTAGCTCATCTACAGTTTACATATTCTGTCAGCTTTAAACTATATGACAGGAAATGAAGGAAATTAATTGCTGACTTGTGTTTTCCATTTCTGAGAAAGCTAAGGGAATAATGATCTCATCTCATTTAGGGATTTAAACAAGTTAAACTGTTTTGCAGCATTTATGTTCTGAAATACAAATGAAAACATTCACGATTGCTTATTAGTAATAGATTTTGTGCCAAGATGGCGCACCTGATTGTACCAGCCTCAGAGCTGCCATCGTATTTTGTATTTTGTGTGTTTTTATGTTTTTCGAGACACAGTACTGTGGTCTCGGGCCACAATTCTGTTCGCTCATACAGCAGAGAGGAACTTCTCAACATCAGAGAGTCCTCTCTCGGGATTTTTTTCACCATCATTCATCCATCCGACCTTCACCGAACTCCTGACGAGCGGAGCCGCGGCACTCTGCGGGATACTCCGCCAAAAGCGTCAAAGGGGAAAGCGTGCTGGCGCACTAGTAAAGCTCCGCCAAAGAGGACTATGAACACCACTGCCTTCAATCCATCTGGCAAATATCCACTCTGTAAGTAACAAGATGGACGAGCTGTAAAAACACGGACCTCCGCGGATCAGCGGTTCTCTGCTTTACCGAGACATGGCTGAGTGAAAACATCCCGGACCGCGCATTGCTGTTGCCGGACTTCCAACTGTTCAGAGCTCTGGGTTTTTCGGATCATTGTCTTATCCACCTCATCCCAACCTACAGGCAGAAACTAAGAGCTTCCAAACCAACGGTTCACACTGTTAAGAAGTGGACTGAGGAATCAAAGCAGACACTACAGGGCTGCTTTGAATGCACAGACTGGACTGTTTTTGAAACCTCAGCCACTGACTTAAACCAATTAACTGATGTGGTGACATCATACATCAGTTTCTGTGAGGACATGTGTGTGCAGACTAAGACCTTCTGCACCTTCGGGAATAACAAGCCATGGTTTACTCCACATCTCAGGAACCTGCACAGGGACAAGGAAGAAGTTCACAGCAGTGGAGATTGGGCGTGGTACAGGCAGACCAGGAAAAAACTAACAAAGGAGATCAAAGCAGCCAAGAGAAGCTACAGTGAGAAGCTTAAGAACAGACTTTCTACTGGTGATGTTTCGGCTGTATGGACTGGTCTGAGAAACCTGACTGCCTATAGGAGCTCCCCCACCCATCCTGAACAGAATCCTCGCCTGGCTAATCGTCTGAATGGCTTCTACTGCAGACATGACAGGAAGCCGTTCACACATCAAACCACATCAACTCGCCCCAATCTTCACCGGATCTTCAACAAGTCACTGGAGAAATGTGAGGTCCCCTCCTGCCTCAAATGATCCACCATCATCCCAGTGCCCAAGAAACCCACCATCCTAAGATTAAATGACTACAGGCCTATAGCCCTGACGTCTGTGATCATGAAATTCTTTGAGCAGCTGGTGTTGAAGCACCTGAAAGACATCACAGGCCCCCTGCTGGACCCCCTGCAGTTTGCTTACCGAGCAAACAGGTCGGCAGATGATGCTGTCAACTTCAGTCTGCACTTCATCCTGCAACACCTCGACCATCCAGGGACGTACGCCAGGATCCTGTTTATAGACTTCAGCTCGGCCTTCAACACCATCATACCAGACATCCTCCACCAGAAGCTCACCCAGCTCAATGTTACGGCCTCCACTTGTCAGTGGATCAACAACTTCCTGATGGACAGATAGCAGTAGGTGAGACTGGGTAGCATCTTCTCCCGCAGCAGATCAATAAGTACTGGTGCCTCCCAGGACGGTGATGAGTCTGCATACAGGCAGGAGGTGGATTGGCTGATTCACTGGTGTTGTCAGAACTACCTGGAACTCAATCCACTCAAGACTGTGGAAATGTTGGTGGGCTTTCGGAGAACACCACCCCCATACACCCCCCCTCACCATCCTCAACAACACTGTGTCAGCTGTGGACCACTTCAGGTTCTTAGGAACCACCATCTCTGAGGGCCTGAGATGGTCCTCACACATAGACACTGTTCGGAAGAAGGCCCAGCAGAGACTGTACTTCCTGAGGCAACTCAAGAAGTTCAACCTTACACAGGAGCTACTGGTCATCTTCTACACTGCCATCATTCGGTCTGTCTTATCTTCATCCATCTGTGGTTTGGTTCATCCACCAAACAGGAATGGTCCAGACTGCAACGAATAATCAGGACTGCAGAGAGAATAATCAGGGCTGACCTTCCCTCCATCCAGGACCTTTACAGAACAAGGGTCAGGAAAAGAGCTGGACAAATCTCTGCAGACCCCACACACCCTGCACATAAACTGTTTAGAGTTTTACCTTCAGGCCGCCGCTACAGAGCACTGTTTACAAAAACAGACAGTTTCTTCCCCCAGGCTTTCTCTGAATAACATTTAATAGATTACCAAACAACAGCATACATATGTTGCAAATCCACCTTTGTATATGTATATATTGTATATATGTATTTATGGACATAAGGATATATACAGAATATATCTTATAACACAAAAAAACAAAAAAGAAACCCAGAGAACAAAGTGTACCGGAGTCAAATTCCTTATTTGTTGTATGTATGAACTTGGCAATAAAGTTGATTCTGATTTTAAGTTTGAAATAAGCAGATGCAGTATGTGTGGGTTGTCAGTGCTCCTTGGAGAGACATCTTGCATGCTTTCAAAATCTGTGGATCAATACAACTATCATCTGAGTTGGAATTTACGTAGTTTTAGAGTTTACATGCAGTAAAATAATCACAAAATGTTTTTTTCATGAGCACGATGAAATACTGACTGGAGCTACCCTTGAAAAGGGGAGGAGAGTGTAGGCCCACTTTTCAAAAAATGGGCCTACACATGTACGTCTACATTAGTGAAATCTGAATAAGGTTTGTTGCAATGTAAGCTTTCCGCAAGGTTTTAAGTAACTGTACGTAAGTCATAAAATGTGACTGCTGTGACAGATTAATTCAATAGGGTTTCAGTGCAAAAAGTTGTACTTCCCTTTTTATGACTGGAACTCTTTCTGGCCTGCACACCCTTGGTTATGATCAGTGCAGTATATTCAACATATTTTCTGGATAATCATTTTCATAATGTTTGTAGTTACACTACTTGGCTTTTAAACCTTAATCACTATTAAAGCAATCTGAGAATAATGCTGTATATGTCACATTCTAAGTAGTTTATATTTTGAAGCAGATGGGATCAAATCTAGTCCAGACTTCTTAAAATTGTGAAACAGTTCCATTAGGTAGCTTTGAAGTAGATGCTAACTTTAGCATCGTTAGTGGCTAACAGCCCATCTTGATAT
Source organism: Girardinichthys multiradiatus (assembly GCF_021462225.1). Lineage (NCBI taxonomy): Eukaryota > Metazoa > Chordata > Actinopteri > Cyprinodontiformes > Goodeidae > Girardinichthys > Girardinichthys multiradiatus. Next base: position 34,163,559 of record NC_061801.1, on the reverse strand, counting down.
TCTTAGGCCCTGTCCCAATACCCGCACTTCCACCCTTGTGTCCCTGAATTGCGCGTTCCCGTTGATGGGTTCGAGTGCGTAGTGTCTCCCAATTCTCCAGAGTGGTCCTTAGCCCCGCCCCCTTTGTGCCCCACATCCGCCCTTCGGCGAAGTCCGCATTGAAGCGGACTTCGCCGAAGTATATTACCCACAATTCACTGCTGCAGATGATGTTCTGAGCAAAAACCAATCACAACCATCAACGTAACCAGCCATCAAATCAGAATAATAAGAACTGCGTAAACTTTAGACAGCAAGCCGACAAATATATTTTTTTACTGGTTTTCCAGGCTCAACATTGTGAGATACCACTGGGTTCAGTGTGAGACTGGGCAGTCAGTAGGCCATAACATTGATGTTACTTTTCAAACAAACACTGGCACGGCGAGAGTCTGGTTTATAAGCCTCCATCGCATCCTGCACTTTCTTCTCCTCAAAACAATTGCTTGTTGCAGTCTTAAAATATGTTTTTTAGCAGTAAGACTGTGGAAACAGCGCTGGTAGCGGCCTTTTTGATGTTGCAGTTATGGTGCAGAGGTGCAAGTCGATGACGTAACCCCTACTGTCCCAATTCTCCATTTTTGCACGCTTGTAACCTGCGCACTTCAACCCCTGCATGCACTTGTACAAAGTACACACTTCATAGAGGAGCATAGGGTGTAGTGTGGGTATTGGGACAGGGCCTTATAGTGCTTTTGAAGTGTTTGAATCTTTTTTCTCAATTTTTCACAGTCTCACATGCTATCGGTAGGGTTGTGTGGTTATTTGTGATAGACGGTAAAAACGACATCAATTTTGCCTATGGTAGAGATTTGTGCTCTACCGTCCTATTGTCAGTTATTGTCAGGATTTGCTCAGCGACACTTTTGCACTGCAGAACATAAGTCTCTTCTGTATATTTAGTTATTTAGAATATCTATTTATAATTTTTATTTATTTTTGTGGTTTTTTTGTGGTCCCTTTTGCACTAGTTTTTTGGTCCCCTTTGCACTATTTTGGATTACAGAAAAAAAAACTTGTTTGCAAACAAAGTTCAGTGTTTTATTTGAAATATGCTGTCTTTTTTGGTTTTTTAACTGAAAATATGCTTGGTGTACTGTAAGTGTTTCTCTTTGAAATATCTGCAGTGGCAACATGAGTGTTTAGTGACACTTTTAGTGTACGTATTCTTGACTATCGTGGGCTGCACGGTGGTGCAGTTGGTAGTACTGTTGCCTTGCAGCAAGAAAGTCGTTGGTTTGATTCCCAGGCGGGGGGCTTTCTGCATGGAGTTTGCTCACATGTGTGGGTTTTCACAGAGTACTCTGGCTTCCTCCCACAGTCCAAAGACATACCTGTTAGGTTAACTGGTCACTCTAAATTGCCCTTAGGTGTATGAATGAGTGTTTGTGTGTTGCCTTGTGATGGGCTGGCGATCTGTCCAGGGTGTACCTCGCCCATAGACTGCTGGAGATAGGCACCAGCTTCCCCACAACCCACTATGGAATAAGTGGTATAGAAAATGACTGACTGACTATTGTCTTGCAGTCATTAACCTTTTCAGATCAATTAAGCTTAAAGATGATATCTTTGCAGCAAGTTACTCTACTGATGTTTATTAAATTCTTTACACTGAGGATTCTTCAGTGTAAAGAAAGTGTCACAGTAGAAAATGGCAGTTAGAAACATACAGTACATGCTGTGAAATCCAATTATACCACCTCTCTCTGTACTTGTTGCTGTCTTCTTGATCTCTTGTTTAATACCTCCCCAAGTCGCATACGTAAGATAAATAGAGTATACATGTGGGAATTTTAATATCAGTATAAAATAATGAAGACAAAGTAACAGACTGCTCAGGGAAAAGGTTTTGGAGAAGTTTAAAGCAGAGTTGCTTTATAAAAAAAAACAATATTCCAAGTTTTGGACATTGCATATAGTTCAAATCTATGCTTTGAAAATTGAAAGAGTACAGCACAGGTCCCACCCTAAGACTTGGCCATTCACCTAAGGCCAGGCATTTAGAGCATTATTCAGTGAACCAACTAGGAGGCCTGTAGTAAGTCTGGAGGAGTTGCAACAATCCACAGCTCAGGTGGGAGAATATTGATATTGATATTTGGTTGTTTCTTTTGCAGGGAGACTGTGGTGGAGGTCCACCTTCCTGCACCAAAATAAGCACACAGCCAGAGCTGAAAACTGAATTGTTACAGCAAAAGGTGGTTCCACAAAATATTGACTCAGGGGGTGAATTCTAACGGGCAGCACACTTTTCAGATTTGTAATTGTAAAACAAAGTTTACAATGTTCCTTATTTGGTAGTGTTTCAAATAGAATGTATTTAAGTTTGTTGTTGCTTTTGTGCAGTATTTCAAGCAACAATTAGGGTAAATGTCATAAGGAAACAGAAGAAGTCTATTTAAAAACTTCAAACTATGTTGAAATGATTTCAAAGTTAAGAAAAACAAGTCATTTGAAAACAGCAAGACAAAGATAACTAATAAAAGAAGAACTAAAAAAAGGGGAAATACTAAACATGTTAAATGAGTTGTTGAGATGCTTTGATTTTTTTGGTTGTTTGTTCATTTCTGTTTGTGAATATCCTGCTTCCTTGAAAAAAAATGTCTGTGTCCAAGAGCTGCTTCAACAACATGTAGTGAGCTAAAACAGAAGCCTATAGACATGGTCTGTGTATCAGTTCTGGCTGCACCCAAGTCCCTTTAACAGATCGTATTAGTAAGGTCTTTAAAAGCCTCGGCATGCCTTCAAAGGCACACTCCTCCCCAATATCCCTGATTAAAGTGCGACTGATGCTCCCAGTGCAGAGCCAAGTTGGCCACACAGCGTTTATGTTGGGTCATGCTCATTACGCAGACACACTGCCTCTGCCTCCACGACTGGAGGAAGAACATAATGCAAAGCATCACCGAATGAGAGATTTGAGAACTTTGAATCCATAATGAGACAGTAGAAATGAAACTACAAATTGTTCTCAGCCTGTCATTTCACGTTGTTAATATGCATTTGGGTTGCCTTCGATGAGCGTGGAAGATTTACAGTTTAAATGGGGCTGGAAGCAATTGAGGATTGTTTGTTAGGCCATGAAATCACATCAGCGTGCCCTGACTTTGATCATTTACATGTATATAGATAATAAAATATCACAGATGAGTTTAGCTGTACAGGGCACCTGCTATAAGTTAATGCTTTTACACCAACCAAATTTAATGTCACCCTCTTCACCAGGGGTCATATATATTTAGATTTATGTGGAACCAAAATTAAAGAGTTACTTTACTGAATCATTATGATCATTACCAGTGATCATGACGTTTAATCTCTCCTGATTTCAAGGTTCACTTCATAGTCTCTGTGATGTAAATGTCTGCATCTCTGCCAGTATATCGGTATCTGCATAGACATTTCCACCTGCAGCCCAACATTTCTAAGTGTAGAAAATGCAGGCCTGCTGACTATGCCTGAGCCTCCCATGAATCAGGAGAGCAAAACAGCAAAAATACTTATCTGAAGCAACTGAGATTCAACAAATGCTGTGGAATCCTTCTTTAAAGAAGTACTGTGTATGGTTTGGTACAAACAAATTTATTTATCATTAAATCAGTAGATGAGCCAAGGCACACAAACTTTTTCAATTTTAGGGATTTTCTTGTCACACCAGCACAGGGAGACTTTGTTTTGCAGTTGTGAGAAATGTAGACTGACTCATAGATACATTTTTGTGAAAATTGAGCTAAGTGCAGAAAAGATTTGTTGCTGTGTGAATATCATGCAACAACTTTAATAAACTCTCAATGCCAAGAAATATTTACAAAATGAATGAATTCCTTGTTAGCGTGATGTTATTTTCACATTTCACCATGTTACAACATTATACTTCAAAGTATGCTATCGGAATTTTATATATACTGACACAAAGTAGTGCATGAGTTAAAGTAAAAGGAAAAATGTACCACAATTTGTTTTCACAAAAAAATGAAATTAAATGTGGTTTGCATTTGTATTTAGCCCTCTTTGATCTGATACCCATAAATAAAGCCCAGTGCAATGCATTGGCTTTAGAGGTCACATTACAGGATTCCTTTCCTGTATATAATTTAATCTCAGTATAAAGACAGTCATTTTATAAGGGCCTCAGAAGTTTGTTAGAGAACATTAGTGAACAAACAGCATCATGAAGACCAAAGAACACAACAGAGTGGTCAAGGATAAAGTTGTAGTAAGTTTAAAGCAGGATGATGTTTTTAAGTCTTAAATACCTGCAAACCTGCCAAGACCTAGCCACAAACAGGCCATTTATCAAAGAGGAAGCCAAGAGGCTGATGGATGCTGCAGAGATCAACAATTCAGGTGGGAGATTCTTCAACTATTAGTCATGCAATCCACAAATGTGGTATTTTTGCAAGACTGGCATGAAAAAAGCCATTGTTGAAATAAAGGTATAAGAAAGCATATTTGAAGTTTGCAACATGCTATTTAGAGGACACCTCACACATGAGGAACAGGATGCTTTGTTAAGATGGGACCAAAAGTTTACTTTTTGGTGTGTATTTCATACACTATATGTGTGAGAATTCTAACTATGCACATGGACCAAAACACACCATCCCTACATTAAAAGATGGTGGTGGCAGCACAATGTTATATCGGCACCTTCCTAAAACAATGGTCTGAGTCATTTTTTCGTGAAAAATTTATGTTTTGCCTAAATCATCTCCTCATGATGCTAGCCACCTTTTGTAAAATTTTCTAAATCCTCCATTGAGGAGGTCATGCAATTCCATGCCTGCTGTATAATGGCCTATGTCAAGATTGTGACTTAAGCAGTTTTACAGGCTTTTCAAAATGGTGACCACTTCAGGAAAACAAAAATCTACTCAGCCACTTAAGCTATTTCCATAATTCAGGGTTCCTCCCCTATTGGTAACTGCCTATATTGTGGTAAGGCTCACCACAATATTGGCTAGGCATTATATATTTAATAGATATTTAGTATTTTATTTCTGTCTTTCATTCAGCATTTTTGTCCACAAAGTAGATACATCCATGAAGCTAGCATTTAGCACAGAGTGGAAGAGCTCCAGAACCTGTGGCTGTAACAGGTAATAATTTTTTGTCAACTCTTTTCTTTCTTTTTGAAGATCACTTCATCAACTGTTTTTCTTTTAATTTTTCACATTATATGATCTAATTGAAAAAGATATGGAGCTTAATAAATAGGACCATAATAAATAGCTATGTCAACACTTATCTGTTGTTATTACCATTCTGGGTGAAATTGTTAATAAATATTATATATTTATTGTGAAGTTTTTTGTGTTTCCTAAAAAACTTGAATTATTTTAGGAAGGTGACGATATGGATGCTTTTGTTGGGTAAAGGCAGGAAACCTGGTAGGTCTTAGTCCATGGCAATCCTAGAAGAAAGTATGTCAGAGGATACAGAAGAACTTAGACTGGGGCAGAGGTTTGCTTTCCAGCAGAACAACAATCCTAAACATACAACCAGAACTATGATGGAATGGTTTAGATCAAAGCCCATTCATTTAGATCAAAGGTCAGATCTAAATCCCCCCAGATGAGCTCCCTCCAAACTGACTGTGCTTGAACTGTTTTTATTTTTTTTATTTTCAGTCGCTAAATGAGTTAACTTTCTATAGGGAGGCTGATTACTAATAAATACCACACTTTTTTGTAAAATATTTTAAAAACATTTATGCAGTACTTTGAGTTGGTATATCACCAAAACTCCAAATAAAATACATTGACGTTTGTGGTAGTGCAGTAAATATTAACACTTTGGTAGACAATGTATCTGAAGTGACTGCTTCGAGGCGGATGGGGAAAAGTTTTATTTTTTCCCGGACTGTCAAAATTATATTTATATCTATGAATTAAAATAGGAGGTTTGAAGAGTGCAGCTGCAGCTGATCTATTAGGAGTATTGGACTTTTTGCCTGATAATCTGGCAAAATAGGACTGCACATCTACAAGATTTGTTTAAATGGAACTAAATACTGAACACAGACCTCACTTCTAAAACAAACAAACAAAAAACAGTTAAAGATGCAAGTTCAGAAAAGTGAAATTTAGAATCTAATTAATTTTGTTAGTTAGTTTGTGTAGTAGGTAATGTTGAACAGATGAAGTTTCATGATAGTTGTAAAAACTGTTGCGAATATTCTATTTTTGCTATTTAACATTATCAATTAGAAATTAAAAGACTATAAATAGTAATTACAGCAAAGGCCTCTGCAAGTGGAAAACTGATTTCTTATATGGCAAAACTTTCTTTTAAAATGTATTTACCATTTGAACTTGCATTTGCATTGTGAATTGGTTTTTGAACACATACAGAATGTTGCTCTTAGTTTTAAAACTAATTTGCCCTCGTTTCAAATTCCTCAAGACAAACTTTGGTTTTTAAATGAACATTTTCACTCTGAACTGTGATATCACTGCATCATTTTATTGGTTATGGTTTATGGTTTATTTAGTCTTCCTCATTCTTTTCATTCTTACTTAGTAGTTTAGTCGAGTGTTTCTAGTCTAGTAGAAGAGTTTGTTAATTCAGCTATTTTAACTTGAAGTTGAATTATTCTTGTTATTAAATCACTATATTTTGGAGAGAAGTTGTTGTGTGTTTTTCAATATACATTCACTGGCCACTTTATTAGGTACACCTGTCCAACTGCTCGTTAACGCAAATTTCTAATCAGCCAATCACATGGCAGCAACTCAATGCATTTAGGCTTGTAGACATGGTCAAGATGAGCTGCTGCAGTTCAAACCAAGCATCAGAATGGGGAAGAAATGTGATTTAAGTGACTTTGAACGTGGTATGGTTGTTGGTGCCAGACGGTCTGAGTATTTCAGAAACTGCTGATCTACTGGGATTTTCAAGCCCTACCATCTCAAGGGTTTACAGAGAATGGTCCGAAAAAGAGAAAATATCCAGTAAGCGGCAGTTCTGTGGGCGCAAATGCCTTGTTGATGCCAGAGGTCAGAGGAGAATGGCCAGACTGGTTTGTGCTGATAGAAAGGCAACAGTAACTCAAATGACCACTCGTTACAACCAAGGCATGCAGAAGAGAACAGGAGATTCGCATCATGGATGTGCAGCCGACAAATGTGCAGCATCTGTGTGATGCTATCATGTCAATATGGACCAAACTCTCTGAGGAATGTTTCCAGTACCTTGTTGAATCTATGCTATGAAGGATTAAGGCAGTTCTGAAGGCAAAAGGGGGTCCAACCCAGTACTAGCAAGGTGTACCTTACAAAGTGGCCAGTGAGTGTATGTGTGCAGGGCTTGCTGTTGTGAATTCCCTGTTTCACCCATTGTCCCATACAGTCACATTGGGCTGGGATTAACACGACAAAACCTGACAGAACTGAAAGTTGTTTAACTAAAAATAAAATATTGAAACTTTATTTATGGTTTTGTTAATAATCATTGATCGTTATTATTATTATTATTGCAACTGTTGTTGCATGACACCATGTTTCCACTGATACTCAACCCCCATCCTCATTAGTTGATGTGATTGTGTGGATTTGTCAGTATGTGTGAAGGCGAAAAAGGCTGACAAACGTGATGAGCATTGAGTAACATTTCATGGCCCATTTGCTGTGGCCTGCAGAAGCTCCTTTACTGTATGTATGGTAAAACGGAAGGTGGTTACAATGAGAATACAGTGGTCACTCATTGGTGCGTGAAGGGGCCCTCAAGTCTGCTTTCTATTTCTCTGTTTTTCACAGTATTTTTCACTTACTTTTTTTTCTCTAAAAAGTCTTACTGTGCAGACCCTTGTATGCATTTGCAAGTTTAACTGTCAGTGTGTGTTTCCTGAGACCTGTAATCAAGAGTCACTGCACATAAAGGGACCTTCACTCATTAAGAAGTTAGAGGGAGGCTAAAGCCTTGTTTAATCAATTAGTTTGACATATGGACAGGTGGGCTCATTTCCTTAAACAATTAAAAAGGCAAGTGCCAATGTGTTACACTGTAGCTATGCAGTTAACTGACCCTTCATGACTTTAAAGCTACTTCAGTCAGGCAAGGCCCCTCAATATCCAGGGTAAAATGTTTATCTTCCTAAATGTAAAATTAAGTTAAATCCAGAATTTGAAATAGCTTCAGTCATGTGATTTGAATAGAAATACATTCAGCATTTTATTTCAGGAAATATTATATCAAAGCCTTAAGAAATTTAATTTTAAGTATTCAAAGTGAAAAAGCAATACTCTGGAGGCAGAATTTCCAAGCTCCAAGTAAGAAAAATCTAGAAATCCATCACCAATCTAGAATTACATTTGGTAAGGTCTGAGATCTCTCACCAAACTCAAACCTAAAATAAATTAAAACAAAATCAGATCTCCAAACTAAACCTCAAATTTAAAAAGGTTTCCACTGAGCCAGTTTGATTTTCCAGGTTTTCAGGACAGAAGTCAGGTGTTTACTAATCTTAACCTCAAAAATCCAACATTAACTAAATTTGCCTGAATTATATTATTACTAGGATCAAATTGAAACATATCAAAACGGATTTAAATCAGTCCATATGATTGGATTGTTTGGGACCATTGGATTGTAGATTTAAATATAGATGTCTCAACATGAACTGGAGCCTTTTTTCTTTTACGGACATATTTGTTGCAAACCAGCACTACAGCAAATAAATAAACTAAATGGAATTGAACAGAAAAAAATATTTGAATCAAATGAACAGATTTAAACAGAAATAAAAACAAAACCACAGATCCTAGCAATTTTAAAATCATGATCAGCATCATTTGTCACTTCTTTTCTTCCCATTTTCATTCATGAGAAATACCAAAGGTCAAATAAAGAAAAAAAAACGGCTTAGTATTGAATAATTTGGGGATGAACACACATGCCTCTACACATCCAGATGGGCTGTCTGAAAACAAACTGTCAATGTTTATCTTCACACCTCTTCAGACACACTGCTCTAGTCAAAAGCTGACTGGTGGGTTTCATGTCATTGATGCCCGCCTAGCAACATCTGAGTTAAGCTGACAACCCCCGCATGCTGGAGAAGCAAACATTTGAAAGAGAATATTCTCCCACACTGGGACAAACAGTCAAATACAAACATGCAAAAGAAAAAAAACCTCATGCACTCATGGTTTTACACTTAAGATTTAAACTATACCCAGGATATGTGATTATCACATACTGGTATAAGACTATAACTTTTTCTTACTGTTAAGAACATAAGAAATAGTCAGTTTTGAAAAGAGATATTAAGAACATTGGATTGCAGTGAGTTGTGTTTAGAGTATTTTGATTTATTTTGCATTTTTAACAGGGAACTATTCATGAACACTTTATAAAGTGTATGGCCTACAACTCCCAACACAATTTGGTCTTACATACAGAAGCTTATCAAAATGTAAGCTTTCCTATCCAAAGCAAAATCTTTACTCAACAAGAGTTAAATTGAACAGAATGTAGTGAAGGAGGAAAACATAGTGACTACGCTCACTTTTTATAATAACCACTTGCAGTGTTAGTCACTGATCACATATTCAGTTTGCTGTGAGGAATGTATTATTGCCCTCAGCTCCAGCAAGCACTTTGTACAACAGCACAGCACTGTAGAACATCATCTTACTGAAACAGTTTGGTTATAAATACTGAAACCTAACAAATATAAAGTGTTTATAAATCACTAAATATAAATAGATGATCTGCACAGTACAGAAGAGAAATAAAGAGCACACAAACAAAAGAACAGCTCAACATACAACAAATATGATCTTTGGGCACTTCACAAGACATATAGCTTCATTTCAGTTACATAGACGTTCAGTTCAGAATTCAGTTGATCATTTCATGCCAATTGGTTAAATAGTTGTTTATTAAAGGATTCCTATTTGAGGCTTAAGTCACTGACTTTGCAGCAATCCTTTATCCTGAACAAGAGGAATATTTTCTTTTGAAGAGAAAAAACAAAATGCCAAACATGTCAAGAATAACATCCAGGAAACAGACACAGATTAACAAAGATTCACAAACAGAGATAATTAAGCAATTGTCAGCAAGAGCTCTGTCAAAAGAACCACTGAGGAAAGAGACATAGCTAAACACAAAAATACTGAGCAAGGACTACTTTATATGGGAATATAAACAAAAAGACTACCCATAGTTAATGTCAGTAATACCTCCCTTGATTGTTCCATTCAAAAATGAGATAGGAAATTGGTACTTAACTAGCATTTAAACAATTTCAATAAAGGCATATGCTTTGCTTTAGTAGTACCCCAGGATGTTTTTTTGCAGTCCATTACTGAAAAGCTATAGTGTTATGTTTTTGCAAAAAAACTAAAGATTTATGTACACAGATAGAAAAAACTAAACAAAACAATTTTTAGAATTTTAGGAAAAATGTAAGTTTTTTTCAAGGAAGACGAGAACATTATTTTTTTAGCCATGACTTACATATTAATCTACAATTGTAAACATACTTTAAGAGTTCACAGAGATAAGAATTAAAATATGAAAAAAACAAATCCAAAGTAGCAGTTTAGTGGGAGCCTTTTGCCGCTCTCTTCACTTTTTAATGCTTCCACAAAACACAATGCAGTGACTTGAGAGGATCAAAATGTTTGGCAGAGAAAGCGGCAGACTTCTGAACCGTAATGCTGCTAAAGCCTAGGGAGACATTAGCACTGCATGCCTGTGGCAACATTGCTTCTTCTTTAACTGCTCATAAAATCGTGAGTGCAAAAAAACAAAAAAAAACTTATAAAGGCCATTGGAAAGCTGTAAAAATTAAGTTATGGGATTTGGGGCTTTTTAAGAGATGCCATGACTCAAATTAGAGCTGCAGTGAAACTATGCAGTATGAACATAAAAAACAAAACAAACAAACGGTTTACTCAAGTTCTCCCAACAACAATAATAAACTGTCATTGACTTTATTTGACAGCAACTTAAAGACTGTTTATATAAGATCCATGACTGTCAGAATAAAACCATGCTTGAAAAGCAGTTTGAGAGTTCTAAGTGGCACTACAACATTTCAGGTCCACCAGGAGGAAGCACGCCAGTCACTGTCGTATTGAAACACATAAGATAAATGTTGGCAGAGAGCCAAAGAAGCAGAACTCAGGCCAGTTGTTCAATGTGGGGACTGAGTTTTTCATTTATTTTCTTATGCTAATACCTTCTGACAGCCAGGGCCATGTTGTACAATACACAGAGGTGCACCTGCACCAAATTGCTCCCCCACACTTGATCAACAACAGATCTTCACAAGTATTTTGCTGTTAAGACAAAGATCTCTGCACCAGTGGTAACTGAGCAGTTTGCATGTTTGGATCAGCTTTAAACCTGTTTTGATTGTGATTTATGTTTCTTGACAGGGAACTGGGACTTAGACTTTAGGCACACATAAGTTTGAAAACAAAGGCCTCAAACTCTACCCCTAAAAATGCTGGGACTTGACTTAGACTCAAGGTCTGGCACACAAGTCACTCAAACATTCTTTTTTATCTTATGTAATAAAATACAGTAAGGCAGTTAGTTTAGATTGTTTGTATAAAATATTTGTGTTGTTGTCTGTAAGTTAATGGGGTTTATATGATATGGTTATCATGGTGACATTACATATAGTATATATTTCTGTGATGTTTTATAGCAGTATGTACAATTAAAAGCGGTTAACAACAGGTTTCAAGTTTGTCTGTTTTTTTTAATTAATGTTACTATGAAGCAAGCATTTACAATCATTAAGAAACAGACCAGCCCTTACATTCATCTTAAAAGGTGAAAAAGTTTGTTTTTTTTATTAGCTAGGGATGTTTGTGGAGCCTTGGCTATTTTTCTGCTTATATTCGTTGTAGCATTGTAATAATGAACATACTCTACCAAAAACTTATTAGGAGGTCTGTATTAAATAATTTTGAGACATCTGTGAAAAAAATTTATTTAGCTTGCATTTGGCATCTTATTCTGTCCCTGCTAAGTTAGTGTCATTATAAACATGTTAGTACCGTAAAAGCACTTTGTGATCAATTCATTCAGAAAGGAAGTTGTAGACAGGTGTTCATCTATTTCTTCTGTTTTTCTGTAAACATCAATGCATATGTATACCTTGATTAATTGCTAAATAAATTACAGGGTTAAAATATGGAAAAAATATTTTTTGGGAGACTATATGGCATGCATCTGATGTGAGAATGTTGGTTGGAGTTAGTAGAGACTTGAAATGTGATTTGGGCTTGGAAAAATGACTTGTGAACATCTCTGCAATATGGCGATCTGAATGGCATCTACTCTCTCTCAGTATGAAATATATATTTCATAAATGTTTGTCAAATCCGTCCATCCATCGATCCATTGATCCATCGATCCATCGATCCATCCATCGATCCATCCATCCATCCATCCGTCCGTCCGTCCATCCATCCATCCATGTCTTGTGTGGTTTCTTAAAGAGCAGGGATCTATCTCTGCTGCCATACAGTAAGAGGCAGGTTACACCCTTGACAGGTTGACACTCCATCACAGGGCTAACAAAAAGAAAGAAATTATTAAAAGAAAGTGGGAGAAAAAGAGTGAAAAAAAATCAAAGCCTGTAGAGGAAAGGCTTGTATTTCCACTCTGTACCAATGTGTTCTCAGTCCGGCTTCAAATATGGCTATATAGTATTAGGATCCCTAGAAAAGGTACAATGTGTTCCTTGGCACCAGTAAATCTGCTAAAGCCATTCTGCAGTGAGCACATGTCCTCTTGAGAAAATCAAGAAAAAACATTTAATTAGGAAATAGACACCAATTCATGACATTTTTCAGCTTTTGTTTTTAAACTTCTCGTTGTAGTTGGTGGAATTTGTCACAGGGGGGCCACATGGGGCCATTAAAAACCTTGGGTTGGCACACCAAAATCCAATCCAATGAATGACTGAAAAATGGTGGGATGTTGTACTATTACTATATAATAGGAACCACAAAAAAAACAAAAACAAAAAACATGACCATTTTTCTTTTGTTTTGATTTTACAAATATATATTTCTGACTGACTAGAAAAGTGCATTCAAAGTTTCACAGCTTACATGTAGAAGCCACTGACATCAGAAAAGTCACAGAATAGTTTCTGATAGGTGCAGATGTTTATTTCTCCATTTTAGAGCATCCAGGATCATACTTGGATCTCCAAAACACTTTCCAGCACTATATAAACTGCAAAATAAACATAAATGCTCATAAAATGTTTGATAAACAAGATTTTAAACATAATTGAATGCATTAACTGAGATTAACTATTAACTAAGATAAATGTCCTAAATGTGCTAAATGCATAGTGTGCACTGGTTAAATGCTTGTATGACCGCCAAGTCAATGATCATGCCAGGTGATGCTTTACCACTTTCTTTAAAAAGCAGAATCAGGAAACAGGTATGGGTGTGTGTAGTTCTAGAATACACAAATAAAACAAAATTGTAATTCAATGTAATGACATCTCATATCAGTAGAATATATAGAATATTACAGCCAAAAGCTGTAAGCCTAACTAATTGGCCCAAAGGCTTTTATTTGTAGCCTACACTATATTTGGTAACAAATGAAATATACCGTTTTATCATTACTCAAGTCCTGTGTTTCAGTAACTTAATTGTGGAGTCAAGTAAGAAAATAGCAACTAAATATAAAAAAATCACCAACTCAAGGTAAAAGCGTTGTTTGCCATATTTCCTATTAAGTTAAAAGAGCTAACAGAAAATGTCCAGAACAACAAACCTAATCAAAAAAATACATAACTCACCAGTCTTATGGACGCACACTCACATAAACTGCTTCAAAATTGAGCTTCTGATTCTCACTGCTTACTTAAGAACCATTTGTTTACATCTGTTCCTAACATTACTCACAAACCAGCCTGCCACTAATGTTGAGCTCAAATACTGTATCACAATCCTGCCTTCACATTATCATACAATCTGTATTTTTAATAAATCATATGGTGTGTGCACATTCAATGTCATTGAAACACTTTTATATAGACTGACATGCAAATAACAATATAAATCTACAACATGGCATACCTCGCTTGGCTTGCGCAAAACGTCTGCAAACATGTAAACAGTGGGTCTCTCACAGGTGCAATCCAGCTAGCTGGAGTCAGCTTGAGAGAAGAATCTGACTTTCATCAGACAGAAAAGACTAATCAAATACTTCAGTTCACAAGCTGGATCGGAACCTGCTGCAGCCTTTAGAGTGTATGATGAACTCTGCCTTATACAGGTTACCAGGCTGACAGCTGAAGCGCAGATAGTTTAAAGAGAAAGAGCAGTGGTTCATTACTCCACAAGCAGAAACAAGTAACCTAAACATTATATAAGCAGGACAAACTACCCATCGTTTGATGCTGCATTCACTAATATTTGGAAAAGGCAGGTGCATTTGCTTATGCGTGGACAACTTATCTTCAGACGTTAAACCAACTACTTACCACATCTAGGGAATATCTGGGGCAGATCTGGGAGAGTCCTGATCCTGAATCCATTCCCATCCTGGCAGTGCCACTGCAATGCAATGTTAACCACTGGCTGTACAGTAACCCTGAGCTTCATATGCTGCGGTTTAAATACCATACGCAACTAGACTAAACACACACAAGTGGATGAAATGTTTTCATGAAACCAATAAATCATTCTAACAATAAATTAATTTATTAACAACAAAATATTTAAAGTGTTTGTTTATGCTCAGAGCATATCAGAGCAGACTATTATGCAAAATATTGGCTATGTGATAATATTATGCATATCTCTTTTTCTGATGTGAATCAGTCGAATAACGAAATATTTCAAGAAAACAATGTTGAAGTCACTCAACATGGATACTGATTGTTTAATGCATGTATGTGTTTGGCCACAAACTGAAAACACTGAGCCTGCCAAGATTGATTTTCTCACGAATATGATCTTGTGAATACTGTGACAATGCAGTTGCCAGGTTACAGAAGCACATGTTGGACAAAAACAGTTAAATGTGTATGAAAGCAGTTATACTAGTCATCAGACGTGAACAACACATTTCAAGGCCAGCCCTACATTCAATACAGATGCTACTGTAGGCATAAACAACAAGCAGGAAAAAAACGATCATTTTGTCATTTCATATCTATTAAAATATCTACCATGGCATACAATGAAGTTGCACAGGTTAGCGAGGACTACACCGCAAATTAAGACTACTAAAAGGGCTTGTAATTTGGGACATTGAACTATTGTATGTGATCAGACACACTTTAAAACTATAATTGAATGTCCTGGTGGGTTTAGGGCGTACCTCCAAGAGCCTTTTTGTTTGCACTGTAGAGTTCTATATGTACCAATTGTCATAGCCTTACATGATATTGGCCCAAGGTGCTATGTTCAACGTGGCACTTTAAGCAATTTTTATTTTTCTCTTTTTGCAACCCATAATATGATAAATGTTCATAGATCCTGATGCCTGTGCAAAATTTGTTGCATTTCTGGAAGTGTTCTGGCCTATAAAAAGGCATTTCACTGGCATACGAAGCAACAGAATAATAAACACTGGCATTTTAAAATACGTTTCACCACATTCAGTGCTAAGGTCTAAAAAGAACATTTTGGAAACAAATTTGCTAAGTAGTTTGCACAAAAAAATAGGCAGTGTTCCAGCTGAATAGAAAAACACATGTCAGAAATGGATAAAGCTTCAAAATGGCATTGATAAAAAGCTGAAAGTATAATAATGAATTATGTCACAAATTCAAATAGTGAAGAAAAAAACAGAAAAGCTTCACTGCTATGTATTTTCTCTTCAACTTTAAAGACAATTAGAAAGCAAAAAAGAAACGTGTGTATGTATGCTGACCAGATGTGAACCATTTGCATATTTGACTGTCAACAGAATGCAGGGTGCAGGGAATTACTAATGTCCTGATGGTGAGAGGCAAAAAGGCTGACAGCATTCCTAATGAGCCAGATAGACTTTCCTACAATGGATTCTGAATGAAAATAGCACATTTTGTTCAAAGAAAATGGCGTGGAATGCGTTATGGGTCGCTTTTGTTCAACAGGAAGGAGTCTGTGTTACATTTATAAAAAGTCTCAAAATGTAAATCTTAATTCATAGCAATGTTGAATGTAAAATAATCATATTTTTGTTACAGATAATTGCTAAAAACATGCTGACTGTCGTTCTCTTTTCCTATTCTTGTCTCTCAGGCCCCCTTAAATTAAACCTTTACAGTTGTTCACTTCCAAACATTACCCGCCAAAGAGCAGATTTATTGTCGGATAATTTGTCAGAATCTGCTGAAATGGTTAGTGAGCGAATATAGGTTCATTAATTGATTGGACATGGCCTAGGAGTGAGGAAGGCAGCGCTCAGGTCTCTGATGAGAGGGGGAGATGATGGTGTGGCAGCGAGAGGAGCAGGGCTTGTGAAAGGTTTAAAAACTGAAAGGGGAATGGAGGGGGAGTAATCCACTGAGTGCCCATAATGTAATGAGTCAGCCTTGCTTAATGGAGTCCATTTGAGGGGGCAAGGAAATAGAGAAAGTAAGCAGGGTGGTGTTCCTGGAGGTGCTCAGGTGTTGCTGAGAGGAAAGGCTGGATTTGAAGGACCAAAGATCTATGAACATTTGAGTTTTCTTAATGACTTATTATCAGACAAACAAAGGCTTTAAAGCCGGTCAATGACTGCAGCTTTGGTCCGTTGCTGAATGGATTTTATTTAACAATGCTGCTGTTCAGTGTGGCTTCATCACAGCCAATTGGTTCACGTTTCCAGGTCTTTGTTGACATGTTCCAACTAACTGTTTCTATTTGACTCAAATACATACACACACACTATATCCCTGTCTATAAAAGCACGTGTTAGTAATTGTTTGAAAAAGCCTAATACACTCTTTTAGAGTCACCATGTTAGCACCAGTTTATATTTATGGTGGATGTTACTTCTCAACAGGGTCAAAATTACACAAACTCAAAATACATATATTGTGGTTTAATTCAGGCTGGATATCTGATGACTTAGAACTGGTAGAGCTTTTTTAATTGGTTGGTTTCCTGGCATAAACTTCAGCTTTTAAGCATACTCCACACATTTTCAACGGGATTGAGCTCTTGGCCAAAACCTAATGTTGGGATTCCATGTTGGAACATTCAAGTGTAATCAAGTTTCATTGATCTGTTGATATGAGGTGATGTCTGTTGTCCCACCCAGCTCATGCACTGCACCAGCAACACAGACCCTTATGCCAGGCTCACAATGAACGCGGTGCAGCTGCGGTGCGGGTGCCGCAAGGAACCCATATCATTAAAATCAATGTGTACACTGACTTCAGCCACGGCGCAGTGCAGTTACGGTTACCGAGGCCGTGCAGCTCAACGAAATGTTTCCGCAAGAAGGACATTTGGACGGACACCGCAGCGACTTCTGTGTCAAGGTTCTGAATTTTACAAGCCAAACAGGAAGCCAGGCGGGAGAGTGTTCCCATAAATTTCATGATAAAATCAACCCACCAACATACGCTAACTTGACTAGTGTAAACAAAACAGAAAAACGAGGAAATGGATGTGCTATTTGAGGATGAAAAAGGATAGTTATGCACACAGATAACGAGTATTACCATAGAAACCGAAATCCATAGCTGTTTTTACTCATTTAGAGGGATAGCGACAGAAAGGAGGAGATGGGTATTTTCCTCTCTTGTTTTGCCTACATGTGAACATTACTTCGTAACCGGTGACACGGGGTCACAATACGGCCAAATACGGGCTTTGTTTATGAGAGACTTGCTAAATGTTTGTGCTAGTTCTCACGTGAACTTGCAGAACCCACATGAACTGCTCTCGGGAGCACCGTTTCTGCAGCCAGAGCTATAACTGGTCCGGGCTGGCCACAGCACAGTGTGATTGGCTTTCTGCAGCACGACCGCACCACAGCTGCACCGCAGCTACTCCGGGTTCAGTGTGAGCCCTTCTAAGACGGAAAGCCTAATCCAAACATACTTCTTGCCAGATAGCTCAGTCTCAACCTCACAAGACCATAAAACCTTTCTACAAAACCCACTTGACTTGTCTATCTGCTTTAGCTTGTGACGTTGGTGTTCCAGCAGTTTCCAGTGCATGGCAGAATTGAGGTCTGTAGGTTCCTGGATTGTTTCTAAACTTCCTAATGAGTTTCCTCTCATCAAAGTGTGGCAAATTGGATCAGATGGTTAAATAGTGGGGAAAACCGGGCAACACTACCATAAGCTAACATTAAGCCCCAACTTCAACCCTGCTGAAATTTATGAACATCATTAAAGGTCAGGTCCATGCCAAATAATAAATTAAAATGAAATCTATCAATTGTGCCATGAAGAGGAGTTAGATATCCAGCCAGGGTACAAAAGGCATGAGGTTTGTCTGCAACTATGGAACATTTTAACAAAAAATAGTGGGGAGGTTTGTATACAGGTCCTTCTCAAAATATTAGCATAATGTGATAAAGTTAATTATTTTCCATAATGTCATGATGAAAATTTAACATTCATATATTTTAGATTCATTGCACACTAACTGAAATATTTCAGGTCTTTTATTGTCTTAATACGGATGATTTTGGCATACAGCTCATGAAAACCCAAAATTCCTATCTTACAAAATTAGCATATTTCATCCGACCAATAAAAGAAAAGTGTTTTTAATACAAAAAACGTCAACCTTCAAATAATTATGTACAGTTATGCACTCAATACTTGGTCGGGAATCCTTTTGCAGAAATGACTGCTTCAATGTGGCGTGGCATGGAGGCAATCAGCCTGTGGCACTGCTGAGGTCCAGGATGCTTCGATAGCGGCCTTTAGCTCATCCAGAGTGTTGGGTCTTGAGTCTCTCAACGTTCTCTTCACAATATCCCACAGATTATCTATGGGATTCAGGTCAGGAGAGTTGGCAGGCCAGTTGAGCACAGTGATACCATGGTCAGTAAACCATTTACCAGTGGTTTTGGCACTGTGAGCAGATACCAGGTCGTGCTGAAAAATGAAATCTTCATCTCCATAAAGCTTTTCAGCAGATGGAAGCATGAAGTGCTCCAAAATCTCCTGATAGCTAGCTGCATTGACCCTGCCCTTGATAAAACACAGTGGACCAACACCAGCAGCTGACACGGCACCCCAGACCATCACTGACTGTGGGTACTTGACACTGGACTTCTGGCATTTTGGCATTTCCTTCTCCCCAGTCTTCCTCCAGACTCTGGCACCTTGATTTCCGAATGACATGCAGAATTTGCTTTCATCTGAAAAAAGTACTTTGGACCACTGAGCAACAGTCCAGTGCTGCTTCTTTGTAGCCCAGGTCAGGCGCTTCTGCCGCTGTTTCTGGTTCAAAAGTGGCTTGACCTGGGGAATGCTGCACCTGTAGCCCATTTCCTGCACACGCCTGTGCACAGTGGCTCTGGATGTTTCTACTCCAGACTCAGTCCACTGCTTCCGCAGGTCTCCCAAGATCTGGAATCGGCCCTTCTCCACAATCTTCCTCAGGGTCCGGTCACCTCTTCTCGTTGCGCAGCGTTTTCTGCCATACTTTTTCCTTCCCACAGACTTCCCACTGAGGTGCCTTGATACAGCACTCTGGGAACAGCCTATTCGTTCAGAAATTTCTTTCTGTGTCTTACCCTCTTGCTTGAGGGTGTCAATAGTGGCCTTCTGGACAGCAGTCAGATCGGCAGTCTTACCCATGATTGGGGTTTTGAGTGATGAACCAGGCTGGGAGTTTTAAAGGCCTCAGGAATCTTTTGCAGGTGTTTAGAGTTAACTCGTTGATTCAGATGATTAGGTTCATAGCTCGTTTAGAGACCCTTTTAATGATATGCTAATTTTGTGAGATAGGAATTTTGGGTTTTCATGAGCTGTATGCCAAAATCATCCGTATTAAGACAATAAAAGACCTGAAATATTTAAGTTAGTGTGCAATGAATCTAAGATATATGAATGTTAAATTTTCATCATGACATTATGGAAAATAATGAACTTTATCACAACATGCTAATATTTTGAGAAGGACCTGTATATGTCAGTCCATTTGTATAATTTTCAGCCTGCATGCATTTATAAAACCAACAATTCAGATACATCATTAAAAGACCAAACTTCATATGACATCAATGCCAATGATAGGTTAATGTAAATGTTTTACTGGAACAGTAGGATATTTGTTCAGAATTATGGATTTGATAAATTGGGGATACAGTTTTTGTGGATATTTGAATTGTACAATTCACTTTATTTAATTTCCCATCTTGAAAATAACTTTTCATTACTTGTAGATTCCCACTTCACTTTTCCTCAAATAAACTATAAAGATATGTAACTATAAATTATATCAGGAAATTATAAGTGTTGCATTAGAATCAAAAAAAGAAAGATATTCTGCAAATATGATGTGGTTGTGACATATGCCGTGCTTTCAACACCTTCTCACAAGTTAGGAGGGAGAATAGTATTTGAGTCTTATGCGTGATATCGTATCTGTTGCTTCCCCAGTCATCATGCGCTTCTTTTGTCGCGTATTCACACAGATTGGATGATTTCTCTCTTGCCAGCCTCCAGTGTTATTTTTTTTCCAGGTCAACTGCCATCTTCCCCTGTTGTCACGGACTGTTAGAAAATTTTCTAATTGGCAAATAAGTTCATGATTTAAAGTTAGGGAGACAGAGTGTTGCAAGAGACTCATCTGCTTGTTTTGGACTGTGTAAAGAAGTGCAGAGGGAACACAAGTCCAAACACATGGACAGATGTGATGAGTGCTCCTGGCTGTGATACAAGTAGCACAGCACTAGAGATGGCACAGGCTTATGTGTTCCAGCTTTTCCACTAAAGTCTGAGCACAATGGCATCTGTGGTTTTGCTATCCTACAGTGAGGTTTGTATACTTTCTGTACTTGCAAACACAAGTTATAATGAAAGTGAGTATTAGAAAACAAGGCCCAGAAGACTCGGGCTTGCTCAAAAATGCAAGTCTTCAATCTGAAAGGTGCAGCTGTTGTAAATGCATACATTTTAAATGGTATCTAGGCTGGTGTTGAGACATAGGTGGTCACCATGTGATGATATTTACAGTGGGCTGCCAAACTGACTATGAGCAAGAGTTCTCAGAGGCTCGGTGAACCGCCTAAAGCATGACAAAATTATCGTTTAAAAGTTAGGAAAATTTGAAAACAACCTTGCTGTGGCAATTGGAGTTCTACAGATTCTGTTTTTGTTTTAGGTTATTTGTTATTAAGGTTTTATTTGTCTTTTAATATGTCTTTGTTTTTGTATGGTTTGTTTGCCATAGCTAAAGGAAAGGAGTCTGTACAGGATGCTGGTCAGTTTACTCATTAACCGTTTCATACTTTTTCAGTCTTGATTGTTTTGTACCATGCCTTTTATACATTGCTAGAGAACATGTACTGACCATGCATACTATTTGCACACACTAATGAATACATTTAATACCTCATTTGATAGCTGATGAGTTAAAGTAACTGTCTATTATGTACTCAGATTCTACTGCCAGTAAATGTCTTAATATGGACATATACCAACAATACAAAAATATCTACAAGCAGGGGGTGTCTTAGATCTTTGCTGGTTTTATCTGGAATCATAATGTGTTAAATTTCAAAAGACTGCACTGGTCCAAATGGGGATTATAGTCAACTGAAATAGGGTGGGGTATGAAGCCTTGAGAAAAAAAGTATACAAAAGTATGTATGTAGATATTTTGAAAACTGAAATTCTTAGAAAATGCAGCCTTACTGTACTCTAGTCAACTTCGTTGTGACCTGGTAGCCCTTGTATACTCTGTGTTTACTGATTTACACAGGACCTGATTACCAAGTTTCAACTGGCTTGTCACCGTCACGGCTAATCAATCTGAAAATCAGCCGATTTAAGCCAACAGATGAATTCACAGCTCTATCTCCTTATGAAATGGAGTGTGTTAACTGGGCAAAGGGCAAACAAACCCTTAGCAAATTCTCTAAGAACTACTTGACTGTAAAAATGTTTTTTTTCTTATGAAGACTGATATTTGTTTTTGCTATTTGCTGCTATGTTCTTAAATATTAGAAAAGTAGCAAAAGAGTCCATTCAAGCAAACCATTACCATGTCACAATACTCACAAATGCATGTGGAACTTGAAAATAATCATGTATAAGAATTTTAACCATTTACTGAATATACTGATTAAATCAGGTTTTGTGGTTGTGAACCTGAATCACTAATTAAATGTTTTTCTTTTTCCCCCTTTTCTCTTCTGTCTTCCCTTCACTATGTACTTTCGACCCATCTTTATCCTTCCCAACATTCTGTGTCCTCCTCTTTTCCCTTGCTCAGGTTCCCCACCAGATGGGTGCCCTAACCTTTTACCGCTATGAACAGCCCATTGTTGACTACTGCCAGGCCCATCAACCCCTGCGGCTTAACATGGGATACGAAGGCCCACCTCAGGGACTGGAGGGACTTGAAGACCTGGGGCCATGTGACAGGGGCACAATACAGACAGTGGCCTTGCCTGCAGTGCCCTCTGTTGCCAGCATAGGTGGTCCTGTGCCAGGGGCCCGGTCTCCTCCTCTGCCCCTCATGCAACAAACTGAAGGCCCCAACAGTGGTCCTTATCCTCCCCCTGAACGCACTGGAACTCTCAAATTTGGACGTTAAAGAATCTGGTTGTTAGAGGTGGGAGGAAAGCCTGTGATTCAACATTACTTTGGAAAGAAGGGGGCAGGTGGGGCCTTGTTTTTACCACATGAGTACATGGACGAACATTTTCAAAATATGCCAGCGGGGGTATGGCATTGGAAATACAGTCTTACAGTAATACAGTATGGTGGGAAAATCATCATTCTGATTTTCTTTCAAAAGCAGCTCATAGAAAAACTCCTGAAAACCTTTACTACCTACACACAAAAAGTAATTTAGCAGATGATAAACAGAGTTACTGTGTGGCCTAATCTGGTCTTCATCATGTCTGATGTCAGCCCAATGGCTCTCCTGTTCACAGTGGCAGCAGTCAACTTCTGTAATGTCAGGAGTGAAAGGGGACGTGCAATAAACACACATTATTGATCATAAAATGCAGAAATAATAATAGATCTCAGAGGTTTTGTGAGGCACAGGAGGCTTCTTAATGTAATTAGAGAATTAATCTCAAAAGCTGATGACAAAGTGATACCTGCATTATCGTTCCGGAAATAATCACAATCAGACTTTGTTTTTTTTCCTGTTTCTCTGGATGTTGTATTTAGTACTGGATTTGATTTTTGTGCATGTTAAACCAAAGAGTTTGTTAATAACTTTCTTTAATGCACATACATAAAATATCAGTTGTATTACACAACAAGCCCCTTCCAGTTCACACTTACCTCCAAAGCCCCCTGCTGTTTATGAAGGACTTTACAGATGAGCTAAGCACTGAAGTATGAGTCAGATCACGTAGCTGAACTGAAATGTCAGACAGATTTATTATAGTCATGAAATTGATCAGATGTATAAAGGAAACTATGAACAACAGCATCCAAAGCCGTATATCAAAGAAAAAAAAAAAAGCATATAGATGCCCTTTAAATAGCAAACGGCTAATCACTGTACACAAATGTACCCCAGGTGAATGAATCACTATTCTTTAGAAAGCCTTTCATGTGGATATTCATGAGAAAATAAGTACATCTAGATGAACATGTGTACATATTATTCAAATGGTTCAGCCAACTGAAGGTAAAACCACTCTCACTGCCCCGAAATTGTCATCTGAAACAAATCAATGATTGACAGAATCATGACAGAATGGACTACAAAAGGAGTAACTTGCTACTAGGTTCCTCTTTCCCTGCCGCCACAGAGAACAACAATGCTGACTGGAGGCATGTTGAACCAGCAAGCTGACTTCTGTTTGACCTGCATATGAACCCACGGACTGTATTGGGAATATTGTTGTTTTTGTCCTGAAAGTGTTCAATGGAGTTTTATGCACTCAGTAACCCTGTGGTTGCTGTGTTGAGCACTACTTATGGAGCCGTAGGGGACTTAACATACAGCAGCGACAGGCTGTCAAGTATAGTCTCTGGCTCGATACAAAGTGTTGTGGAAGCTGACCACAACAATTCGGGGTGACAAACAGCTCAACAGATCGATACATCCTTATGATGGGTATATATGAAGCAAATTATTATTGTTTTCTTTTCTCTCTTTGGTTTGAGACAAAGAGAAAGTTTCTAAAGTGTTCAAAGATGATGTCAAGAAATTCTATAAGACTCACAGAGGGACTGCATAAAACAGAACTCAATCATTGTGTAAATAAAAAGTCTTTAAGAAGAAAAAAAGATACAAACTTCACTTCTTCTGAAACAAACTGTGAACAGAAGAGGAGCCTTATTCACTTTCCAGTGGGAATATATTACCAGGATGACTTGGTGAGGAGGTTCCTATTGTAATGCTCTTGTTGTTTCAATGATAAATATTTTTTTATCTGCTCCCTTCATATTACCAGTTAATTAAAATGATATGAAGATTTGTCAAACCCATTTCAAGTTACCTAATCACATTTAGAGGGAAGGATTGGAACCCTTATTATTTGTAAGGTTCTCTGAATGGCCTCTGTATTTTTTGTTCTCACACTTGTACATGCTAAAGAGATAAACCTTCAGGTAGTGGTAACATGATGTGTTATTTGTAACACAGTCTATTCATCTCATTTTGGAATTACAGTGCTATCTGCCATTCAAACATTTCCTGTGTGGAGAAGTGTGCTAACTTGTGAGAAAAGGAGTAATTTTTTTCATGTGCCATTATTTTCTTATATGTTCTACCAAAAACCAGGCCCAAAAACAAGTGACTCAAATGTTATTGCATCACAACTTCGAAGGGGTTCATTCCATTTATGTACAGGTCATTACATGAAAAAATGCAGTTGACTCACTCGAAACGGTTGCTTTTCAGTGCTGGTGGAGTTTACTTTATAATTACAGCTGTGCCAATGTCTTTATAACAGGACCTCCCTCAGTTCTACTCGTGTATTATTGTCTTGCCTTTTGTATCACTCCTAATAACTCCCTGGCCTGAATTTCATGTCTGCAGCTTGGTGACTCAGGTGAACCTGTTAAACCTAGTTCTATTTCTGTCCGCATGTTTATACAAACAGTGACGGAGATATTTCCAGCTGGGAATGGCCTAGAACCAGCAGCACGTGTCTCGAACAACATCTCTGTTTCAAAAGCATTTCATTTGCTGAACCGTTCATGCTCTTGTCTTTCCTGAAATAGACTTCCCTGACACTATAGGCTACGACAGAGAGAAAAGCTCGCATTGTGCCCCCACATCAGACAAGGAATTTGCTTTTTATATTCTCCATGTGTGTCATATTTATGTTAGGTTCAGATCATTAATAATGGTTCAATTTAGTTTGTAGAAAAAGATTAAAGCTTATTTGTCCTTCATGTGTAATTAGAAAATTGTAATAAAATATATGTATATTTACAGTTACAAAGCAATGTTTGATTAATCATGACTACAGCCCTGATAAAATCAGATATATTAAGCAGAACGTTTGAATCCTGCTGCCAGTAATTATCCAGTCTTTTGTTCATTTTTTTGCCTTCAGAGAGCTGGAAGCACAAGCGCTGCATGCTAATGATGCATGCACGAGCTGAAGTCCAGGCCTGTCTGTGAGAACCACCGAGTGCCAACATGTTTTATTTTCTCTCCTGCTTTGTTTGTTAATAGTTTTGTGCACCAAAGGGTCCCCTTAAACCCTAACACTCTGAGTTAGGGTTTAAGTTCTGACTGGGACCATTCATTAAAAGTGTTTCCCTTTTTCTTCTTGCTTCAGGAGATAAGAGTGAAGGTCTAAAGGATAGCTATAAAAATTTATGTATTTTAAAAGCTTATGCTGAGAAAAAGAAATATATATCACTTTTGGAAAAGACACACTATGTCACTAGTCATGGGCCAGTAGTATGAGGTTCTCACAGTATGAGAGCCCTCGGTTAAAAGCCACAGTTAAACAGTATCATGCTATTTACACAAACATTTTACCAAAAATTGTAGAACATGAACACATGTATTTTATTTAAAAGAGAAGTGCAAGTTATTCATACTGCTGCTGATCTAGTCATCAGTAGTATTTACTTATTGATATTTGGATTTTGATATGCTTAAGTTAAATTATTGAATGAACAACCACAAATTTGAGCTGTAGTTTAGCTGGTTAATTGGTCAGGCTATCTGCTAAAGTAGCATTTCAGCAATTGGCTGATTAACTGACATGCCATTTGTAGTTTACAAACTGTTCTTTAAAAATAGCTTTACCTTAATAGCAGTGGTAAGTGGCATTTAATATTATGACTGCCTGATCTTTTTGCAACCAGAAATATTTCAAAGCACCCAAAGGTCTCTATCTTGTAAGCATGGGAAACATGCAACAGCCTTCTTTTAGTCAGCTAACCAGTGGGGAGGGGAAGTACTGCGTTACTCAGTGCTCCATGTAATCAGGGAAAACTCCAGAGACATTCAGTGGAATCTCATTAAAATAACTTTAAACTGTAAGAATGGAAGGGAAGGAAGATTTAGCAATTTTAAAAGTGTAAGTAGAGATGCACAGAGAATTAATCATGTCACTTTTTAGCTCTAGCTGTCTACATTCTCTACAGTAAACAAAGGGATTACATTTTTTGAAACACTATTTCTTCTAACAATGATAATTGCTAATTTAAGGCAGTTAAAAGTTGAACTCCCTAATATTTCCTTTGTTTTCAATAAAAACCCTTTATTTACAGTGATTCCGTTTTCAGTGTGACATAATCACACATAATCTACTGATGCATCTCAAACTACAACTTTTTAAAACCAAAGTATACTTTAATACATGGCCCATGGCTAGATGATTTAGATGTATACCGTCTTGTGTTATGCATGCCCTCATTCACAAACACATCATTTGCACTAATACCAAGAATTAACTATTGACTCAATCTAGTGCAGATACAGTCAAGCATAAACGCATATATACACACTAGAAGAAAAATAATAACAAAAAAGGACATCACATATGTCTTGGTAAATGATAATAAACTACTCCAGGTCTTGACACAGCTATCCATTCCAGTTCACCCAAGGCCATCTGTGACGGTTCACTAGGCAGTAATACATTACCTGATAATAAATAGAGTTGAAAAATTAATTTTGAGCTTGACATGGATTTGTGGTTTTTCCTTCTCTGCCATACATCTGTGTCTTACCAGCAGGCAGTACTGGAGTATGCCCATGCAGCACACATTTATGGGTTTTGGAATCCAGTCAGCACGTGTACACATGAAGACCAGGCTTGGGCAGAAGACTATATGCTAATGTGCCAATTTCCAGTTGGAATATTTTTATTTGTTGGTTGTATTTGGACCTAAAGCATTTAACCTTGTTAAAGCTTGAAAGACCAGAAGCATTGCTACTGACTGATCTAACCTGCATGTACACAGATGGCCTGTTTGTGTGCGTATGTATACGTGTGTCTGCATCTACTGTACAGCAGCACCTACTCCTCTACCTCCTCTGAATGAACATCACCATTACGCATGTTCTTGCCAGCCCATGCCCCATTGATTGTTATTGTTCCACGCTGTTTCACATTAGCAGGAAGTCTTTAACCTTCGACCCACATTGTTGCAGCTTTGTTTTTCTGTCATTGCTCATGTCATGGTGGCACAGAAATAGAAAGGCATGATCATTAACCTCTGTCGGGGAAACACACTTTTTCGTTTGTCTGACAAAGCTCTAATTGGATTTAATGTAAGCACTTAAGAGAAGAAGATTTCTTTTTATTGAAATGTGCCCAATTGTTCTCCAGCAGTTGGGTTGAAAGTGCCATGTGAGAGCAAGCAGCGGGAGCCTGGCAGAGAGCAATATCAGAATTAATCATTGTTACCATGTGGTTACCACATTACCTTCTTTATTTGTTTTCTGTCATTTATTTTTTAATGTTTGCTTCTTTTAAAATGCTTTCAATCCAGCCACAGGATCCCCACCTTCTCCTTTTCATCCTTTCCTGCACAGAGAGTTTTTTTCTTTTTTATGTAAGTTGTAAATATGCGCTTCACTGTTTTACTTTACTAGTTGGTTTGTTGTTACTTTTTTAAAACTCTTATTCAGTTTTTTTATTGTATCAAAACATTAAGCATTTTTTTGTGAAGACCTGGTCCAAGCGCAAAAACATGGCTCTTCTATGAGTATATTATTGTCAGAAAATGTTTTGTAAAAATTTTGATGATGATATAAGAAATAAAATTATAAAGGTGGGAAAGTGTTGTCTTTGTTCTAACTCTCCTAGCTAACATCACCTCTTACTGATCATTGCACTAAATAGCTAATAAAAAGTTATGTAGCTTTTTTGTGCTTTTTATTAATTATTTGTGCATGCTCTATTTTGTCAAGTTGAGGAGGAGATTCAGCCATCTAACTCCTTAAATGTTTTTGATACTGACCATCTCTTGTTCAGAAAATCCAAACAACTTGGAATGTTATTTTTTTTTTTAACTACACAGGAATTCTTTTAAACACAGTTTGAAATTTATCAAACAATTTTTTTTTTGCTCTTTTTATTCTTCATGTATATTTATCCATATATCTATATGGCATATATTTATGTATCTATATTTAACCATCAAATAATCTTCATAAAACACAAGACTAAGATTAAATTGATACATTTTAGGCTTCAGTTTCGGTGCGCTGGAGGCCGGGCTCACCCAGGGTGCCTTTCATGAAAGTACTGCTATTGTCTAAACATATCTTTACTGAAAATTTTTACATTGAACAAGTGCTTTGAAGATAAGAAAAGGTAAAACAGCAAAAACTCTAGGAGGAATGTTTTTTCATAAGTTTTTTGTTGGACTTTATTGTCATTTGATTTTTCCCCCTCAAGTTGGCATAGGTAGCAAGCTAACATATTTTACTGAACTTTGCAATAAACTCAATCACCTTTGAAGATAAGAAAACAGCAAATGAAAACAACTAGAAGCAGGAATGTTATAAACTGTTTTGTTTTTATCTTTTATTCCTTACAAATACCACCTATTGTTATAAAGTGTCAACATCACTACTAAGTCTGCCAGCACACTTGGCATTTTTTATTTTCTTTATTTTTCACTTATCAGTAGACTTACTTTGCCCTGATTGATTGTACTAAGATTTATTTTCCATCGAAAATGTTTGCAACAAAGTTTTCATCTTTGTCATAGTGCTGTTTATGTTCACTCCCAGGGACTCAAAAACCGAAAGTTGTGTGTGTACTGTAAATCACAATCGTTCCTGGTAATATAATGGCCCTACCAATTGTATCTTCAGAACAGCTTAACTAATGAAAGTGTTTTACTCTAGCTGCATTGTCTATTCAGCTTATATATTGCAGCGTCCAGTAACATTTGAAAAGGCAGAGCCGACATCAAATAGGTTTTCATGGCAAATGTGAAGGACTTGTTAGGAGTGTAAAAAATACTAACAGCACAGGAAAAGACAACTGCAGAGACTGTCGATCTGTTTGCTGCAGCCTTCTGTCACTTTAGATGCACACATCATGCCATCACTGCCTTGGAGGAACAAGACGGGCCCACTCACAGTCTAGCTCACAGGAGTTTTTAGGACATGAGGTCCCGTTATCTTTTACTTTTCTCCTCCAATGATCACACACCCTCTGAAGGACTGTTGTGCCATAGCTATGGATGAAACAAGGACTTGAACTGTACACAGAAAACTACAGACTGGTAAAAAAAAACTCAGCGTTAACCTATTTTTTAGGCCAGCCCAATGAAGTAGGAATCACAGTGGGAATCCCAGTGATGTCATGGGGATGTATAAACAAAACACTGCTCTCAGCCACACCTCTTTCTCTATTCTGCTGCCCGACAGCATAAGGAGAGGCAATGTGCAAAATGATCTAAAACTTGCTGGCGAGTAAGACTCTATTTCGAAGAATTCTTGGATCCAAGATAAAATACTATTAGTTGTCTGCAATTCCAGCAACTGAATTATGGCCGAAAATGACCACAATAACCAAAATTGTTTTGTCTAATCTCTTCCGGGAAAGAATCTGAAGGCATTACATATTGCCCAGAAAGACATCGACCAGCGGAGTCCTTTCTACTGCCCTAAATAAGACAGCACAGGAACCACAGCCCTGCCCGCCTGCCACTTGTGTCTGCCCATGCAGAGCTCCCCGCCATGCAATCAAGTAGCCAGACAGAGCCACCATCTTCGCTACCCAACTAAACGCCCTTCAGATGTTCTTCGCTTCTATTCATCAGAACAGTTCATACAGGTCCTTCTCAAAATATTAGCATATAAGAATGAATTATATGAATTAGCATATAAGTTTATTATTTTCCATAATGTCATGATGAAAATTTAACATTCATATATTTTAGATTCATTGCACACTAACTGAAATATTTCAGGTCTTTTATTGTCTTAATACGGATGATTGTGGCATACAGCTCTTGAAAACCCAAAATTCCTATCTCACAAAATTAGCATATTTCATCCGACCAATAAAAGAAAAGTGTTTTTAATACAAAAAACGTCAACCTTCAAATAATCATGTACAGTTATGCACTCAATACTTGGTCGGGAATTCCTTTGCAGATATGACTGCTTCAATGCGGCGTGGCATGGAGGCAATCAGCCTGTGGCACTGCTGAGGTCTTATGGAGGCCCAGGATGCTTCGATAGCGGCCTTTAGCTCATCCAGAGTGTTGGGTCTTGAGTCTCTCAACGTTCTCTTCACAATATCCCACAGATTCTCTATGGGGTTCAGGTCAGAAGAGTTGGCAGGCCAATTGAGCACAGTGATACCATGGTCAGTAAACCATTTACCAGTGGTTTTGGCACTGTGAGCAGGTGCCAGGTCGTGCTGAAAAATGAAATCTTCATCTCCATAAAGCTTTTCAGCAGATGGAAGCATGAAGTGCTCCAAAATCTCCTGATAGCTAGCTGCATTGACCCTGCCCTTGATAAAACACAGTGGACCAACACCAGCAGCTGACAAGGCACCCCAGACCATCACTGACTGTGGGTACTTGACACTGGACTTCTGGCATTTTGGCATTTCCTTTTCCCCAGTCTTCCTCCAGACTCTGGCACCTTGATTTCCGAATGACATGCAGAATTTGCTTTCATCCGAAAAAAGTACTTTGGACCACTGAGCAACAGTCCAGTGCTGCTTCTCTGTAGCCCAGGTCAGGCGCTTCTGTTCAAAAGTGGCTTGACCTGGGGAATGTGGCACCTGTAGCCCATTTCCTGCACACCCTGGGCACGGTGGCTCTGGATGTTTCTACTCCAGACTCAGTCCACTGCTTCCGCAGGTCCCCCAAGGTCTGGAATCGGCCCTTCTCCACAATCTTCCTCAGGGTCTGGTCACCTGTTCTCGTTGTGCAGCGTTTTCTGCCACACTTTTTCCTTCCCACAGACTTCCCACTGAGGTGCCTTGATACAGCACTCTGAGAACAGCCTATTCGTTCAGAAATTTCTTTCTGTGTCTTACCCTCTTGCTTGAGGGTGTCAATAGTGGCCTTCTGGACAGCAGTCAGGTCGGCAGTCTTACCCATGATTGGGGTTTTGAGTGATGAACCAGGCTGGGAGTTTTAAAGGCCTCAGGAATCTTTTGCAGGTGTTTAGAGTTAACTCGTTGATTCAGATGATTAGGTTCATAGCTTGTTTAGAGACCCTTTTAATGATATGCTAATTTTGTGAGATAGGAATTTTGGGTTTTCATGAGTTGTATGACAAAATCATCCGTATTAAGACAATAAAAGACCTGAAATATTTCAGTGAGTGTGCAATGAATCTAAAATATATGAATGTTAAATTTTTATCATTACATTATGGAAAATAATGAACTTTATCACAATATGCTAATATTTTGAGAAGGACCTGTATAAGAGGTAATGTCTAGGCAGAGAAAATTAGTTTAGGATAAAACAACCTCAGTGTTGTTTATTCCAAGGTGTTAGCTTTTGTTTGTGGTACTAAAAGTATTTAAGTGCTAGCAGGCTACCTGCAGAGCTAACACTAACGGCTATTGGGCCTTTAGTTTTGTGGAATAAAGTAATAACAAACATTACTTCAATGAGTGGTTTAAACATGTACCGGCCGTAACACGCAGCCAGCGCTCATACACACAACAATATGTCAATGGTAGTTAAAGGTACATGTGTGATTTAAAGGAGTAGTGAATAATTTATAGGCTATCCTTTGCTAGCTAAAATCACTAACTACTAATGCTAGCGCCAAGAGGGTCAAATATTTATATCTGGTTTGTCGCCATCTAGTGAGAGTCCATCGATGTTCCTCTGTGATGTTTTAGTAGTCCATGACTCCATGTGAAGGCTTCGGGTTCGTATGAACCACCATTTCTCAAAGCCTGAGTTGGTTCTCACACATAGACACACATATGTATATTCTGTAATACAAAAACAAAACCAAAGAGCAAAGTGTACCGGAGTCAAATTCCTTGTTTGTATGTACGAACTTGGCAATAAAGCTGATTCTGATTCTGATAGACAATGTTCCAAAAAAGAGACTGTACTTCCTGAGGCAACTCAAGAAGTACAACCTTTCGTTGTCTGATGAGCCAACCCCTCCCTCTGACTTCCCCATGTCTAAAGGGATTGCTCAATCCAGCTCTCCATCCAACGGGTCCGAACTTCCCTAAACCTGGAAGATATTACTAAGCAAGTTTACTGAACGTTCTGTGGTGTCAGGAAATGACTCGCCTAGCCTATAACAGCCTTCATACAAATGTCTCACCCTTCTTCAACTGGAGGTCTGGATGACTGAGTAGCCCACAGCAGTCATTCACACTTCAACAGTCACTTTTGTTCACGGCTGCTCATTCCCTAATTTACAACTGGCTCTTGGTATATGGGCTAGGTCATTTTTAGTGGCTCGGCACGAGCCCCAAGGGGGCTGTTTTAACAAACTTGGCTAAGGCAACCTATAAAAACCTCCTAAAATATCTTGGAACCAGGCAACAAGACATTTTACCACCAATGAAAAACCAAAAACATGGTGACTCAAATAATTGGTTTGGAGAGGCTTTGAAGACAGAGGCTCATCCATGCACCTGATGGAGATGTTTCTTCTGGTAACAACGAGTGATTTCTTGAAGGAAATACGATTTAATCTTCATTTTTCTTCCTCTAGTGGACAGGCACTGATGCTCCAGGGTTTTGAGGGTTAAACAGGAACTTTGTTGTCATATGTCTCAGAAGATAGTAGGTTCCAGAGGCTGAACAGTTGAAGGAAACCCCGGTGACATAAACGAGGTTGATTCAGGACTTCCAGAAGCCTGAAACTTAGAGCAATCAGCTGTTCACCAATCAAGTTCACTTCTGTTGTCTGGATAAAAAGGCTATAGATGAAATCAGACTCTTAATTTTGAGGCACAGTCCTTCCGGGGCACAAGGGTAGATTCTCTTTTTAATGCAGTTGATCAGCTGGGCTGTGTCTCTGTTCCTTTTCCATCTGAGCGTCCTTTCTCCATCCGATCTTGTTCGCTGGTCTTCTGTTCTTCTTTTATAGTGCAGAGGTTCTCACTGGTCAGCCCTTATTAGGCTTCTCAGGTATTGCGCAACATACTTTTCCCCAGTACGTTATTGCTCAATACTTAGTCATGGTCACTGTGACTTTCTGGTGCTGTTTTTTGGCCTTGGAGATGCCAGTAGTAGCCACGCAGCTGCCTGTAGACTCATCCTCCCTTCCTTGCGCTGATGTTCAAAAGATTCGCTGTCAGCATGCAGCTGGCTCTTGTCACTCCTAGTCATCCTACAGTTCTCTGCCTAATCTGATCAGTTTTAAACTTTACACAGTATTACACATTCCATTCTCAGCTTTCTGCATTTACTTTAAAACACAGTTTTAAAACCATAACTTCATTCTTTTTATTTATACATCACAACTGATCAACATTATATCTCTTTCATATATAGCTGATTGAGAATATCAAACCTTAATGTTTTTTACTTTAATTATAAGTTCTTAACCATATTTCAATCATACATCTTTTAACTTGATAATCAAATATTACTAATTTCATTTAATACTTGAAAAAGAATGGAAAATCATCATACATCATTTATTTTGGATACACTTGTTTATATTTCTGCAAAAGATAAGACAGTTAATATGTAGCCCCACACAGGCCTCTCCAATCCTTCGGTCTCAGAACATGAGAATATGATTGTTTCACTCTCTACTGCCTCAACTGTGTATTTTAATAATTATTGCATGGATTACACAAAAGGATATTTATTGTAATTTTATGGATTTAACTGTGAGCAGTTAATAAATGTTGCATGGATTACATGGAAAGATCTCACCTTATATTGAGCAACCTTCCACAGGAGCTACTGGTCATCTTCTACCCTGCCATAATTCAGTGTGTCCTGTCTTCGACCATCTTAGTGTGGTTTGGCTCATCCACAAAACAGGACAGGTCCAGACTGCAACAAACAATTAGGTCTGCAGAGAGAATCATCAGGGCTGACCTTCCCTCTATCCAGGAGTTAATCAGGTCTAGGGTCAGAAAAGGGCAGCTAAAAACTCTGCAGACCCCACACACCCTGCACACAAACTGTTTAGGCTTTTACCTTCAGGTCAGCGCTACAGAGCGCTGTTTGCTAAAACCAGCCACCACAGAGACAGTTTCTTCCCCCTATTTCTCTGATGAACACTTGACAGTCAGAGTTCCAGAACAACTCTGTGCATACTTGGACTGATCTCACATTATATTATATTGTAAAGTCAATTGTGTATATATGAACATTTAAAAATATATTCTTTATTATTGAGATCAAAGTGTACCGGTGTCCAATTCCTTGATTTTCTGCACAAACTTCTCAATAAAGCAGATTCTGAAATACTATTTCTCAAAATAATGGTGGCTGTTGAAAATTAAAAATCCATAGTCCAAAAGGTTATTGATTTCTAAATTGGGAAATCAGTATTTAAAATATTAATTTAATAAAACAACGTTTTATCTACACATTTGATTTGCATTGGGACTGGTTGTTGGAAAACATACCAATTGTTGCCCTTAATTACTTTTACAACTAATTTGAGTTCATTTTCCAATTCCTCAAACATTAAATCTTAAACATAAGACCCAATAACCCTCACTGAACTGTGACATCATTGCATTATTTTTTATTGGTTCCTTTTTTCCTTTATTTGTATATAGTTCATTTAGTTTTCCTTATTCCTTCATTTTCCTTGGTAATTTTAGTTGAATTGTTTCTGGCCTAGTTAAAGAGGTTGTTAATTGAAATATTTTAACTTGAAGTTAAATTGTTTAGCAAATTATTATAATTTGGAGAGAAGTCACCTGTGTTTATTCCATATGTGTGCAGAGTTTGCGGTTACTGAATGCCAGTACTAGAATATTTTCATGAACTTTGGCTAAATGTTAACATATATGTTATGGATAATTGGCAGTTCATGGTTTAAGGAACCCAGCTGCAAGAGAATGAACAAATAAAAAAACAAATTTTAGTCATACATTAAACTGTTATCAAATCAACAGTTAGTTTGTACGGCTCTAATTAACAACGATGTCATCTTAAAAGTACCTTACTAAAAAACGTCCAATTAAAATACTTCTCAAAAAATGTTAATTTTGTGAAAAAGTTCAATATTTTTTGTCACATTTCAAAAAGTGATCTCATATAATGTTCCATTACACAGAGTATTTTTACGCCTTTTTTTTGTTGTAATTAAAAATGTTGTGTCACAGAAAATTATTTGTTTGTATCTGTATTTCATTAAGGCATCCTGATTGAAAGTAGATTTTAAGTTTTGAGTAAAGGTTTAATTACACCAACCCTAAAGCCTGTGGAACATATCTGTTTACTAATGATAGGTTCATGATATCTAGAATGGGGATTATTCATCAGACAGAACACTTTGCTGTTGCCGAACAACAGTGCTCGAATTACCTCTTTCATCTATTTTTTCTTAGAACCACGCCATATTGGACTATAGATGATCTGTTAATAATTGTTAATAATTGCAAATTATTAATTATAATTATTAAAAGTTGCTAATAGCCAAACAATCATAATTGCACAACAAGGACCATCAACACAAACACCAGGAGTTAATTTAGTATTTTTATATCAATGTGTAATTTCATTCTAAACAAACAATGATGTATAGACTGGATTGCGCAAATATTCTTTTCAGAACATATTTAGTACTGAGATGTCAATTCTTTAAATTAGGCCCCAATTAGAGCAATTTGTTTCTTAATTAATGAAATTTTTATCTCTATGTTCAATATCTGTCTTGGTGCTTTATTTTTTACTGTATTTTGTGATTGCGTTATTGCTTCTTGTTATCCCTATGTGAGTTTAATTAGTTAATAGTTTTATTATATCCATAGCTGTTTTGCTTTTATGTTGGTCATGTTGTATCTATAATTAATATCTATAAGAAAATACAAAAAAATGCTAAAAACGACTGATTTCACATCCCAACCCATCTTTATCAATGACTGTTGGCAACACTGTAATCAGTTAATAGTACCCATACAGTTAAAAAAATTCAAACACGTTTTTTTTTAACTATGACTGGGTGGCAATGCACATTGAGGGCCATCGCGACACACTTTGGAGAGACACTAACACATTACACGCGTCGCACTAAAGTGTGCCATAACAGAACTGATTGCTGTCAATGTGCATTTAAGCATTTCTTATTGTGTTTTAAATAATTTCCACCAGAAACACTGCTATAATGTAACCATAAAAGACATGCCAAAGCGGGACAGAAGCGTGACTTTATGATCAATGCTCCTAACTAGAACAGACTTGAAACGGATTACTGTCTTAGACGGTTGACTGGTGTGCATTGTTTCATAGAAAATAATAGAGGTTGAGGTTGAGCATCATGTTACCAAGTGAAAGAGGAGGCTCACCATATGCTGGCACTATAGTCCTCCATATAGCTCTCCTGGATTTGATTCCTGGTCCTGGTTCATTTACTGTATATCCTGCCCCTGTCGGACGTGTGTCTGATGCCAAAAGTACACTTTGCCCTTAAGGTCAGTTCCTAAGGGGAAGGGTTGGTTATCACCACAAACTTGCAGCCTTTGGTCTTAAACCCCCTGTTACACTAACACGTTTTTTGACCAACTCACCCTGCTGATCTTTCCAAACCAAGGCAGACTGACCCACACTTATCCTGACTGGAAACCAGGGGTAAAATCCATTCAAGACACAATAATCCATATGTGTTTCAGACTACTTTAATTGGTTTTCGAAGGTGCCTCAAATCGCCTCCAAAATACTTTTCAATTGTAAGAGCCAACTGCTTCTTAGAAGCAAACCAAGATAAGATTATGCAATAGGCTGCAGGCTACAATATAGGCCACATCAGCTTTGTGGGGTGCCATGTCAAAACTTCAGCAGTTTACTTTGCTTTGGTGGGTACCAGGTTTTCCTCAACAAAGGCACACTTTCACTGAAAAGTAAAAAAAAAGGTCTGCAATGGCTGAAGGGTCAGCCTCTCTCAGCTGATTGCACATGGCCCACCTCATCTCTGTCTGTGTGAAAAAGCCTGTGGCTCCTGTTTGATTGGCCAGGTCAGAAAGCCTGGTAAGTGTGCAGTGTTTGATTCTCGGTGACCTTTAAAACTGTGTGATAGTGGTGTGTGCTGAGAACTCACTATTCCGCAGAGAAGTTGAAAATTCATTTGTTGATGGCTCTGATGTTGGTTCGGTGTGGTTTGTAACCATTCCAGATTTTATGGCACCCTTCCACTCACATCCACTGTAAGTAATCAGACTCTTAAAGGATGTAAAAGGTCTCGTCTTTCACGTGTACTTGCTTCTCTGTGCTCTATCCAGTCTGGATCCAGCTTTTGTTAAATTTATCCACATTTATAGGTCTAAATGGAGGCTTTTCCAGCTCCCTTTGGCATTTTCTTTTAATACACTTTATTTGGTCTTTCTTTTGACCTAAAACTAGCAATCAGCATTAAAAAAAAAACACAATTTACATTCTGCTCTAGTTGCTCTTTTTTGGTATTATGCTTTTATCTAGTATTCCCTCCAGTGCTTCCCTATTTAATGCATATTCTCTTGGTGTCCTAAGAAAATTTCCCCCATAACATCCTTGTTTCCCCATTACCTTTAATGACACAGTGACCTGGAAAAAAAATATCAACCAAACAGCAAACATAAAGATTGTGTGACATACAAAAATACACCAAAAAACAAATAGGACCAGGTACACTTATTGCAAAATGAAGCCTGTTTAAGGAAAAAATGCCAGCTGTGAAAACAAATTTTAACTGTTTAGGAAGATGCTGAACTAAAAACTACAAAAAATAAATAAATAATAATAATAATAATAATTACAAAAAGTATAACTAAAATATGCTTTGCCTCTTTTAAAACAATTATTTGCTACACCTAAACATCTGCAGCGCCCTATATAAGTAATTTTAAAAGGTAAAAAAACTGGTTGGTTGATAAAGCATTTGTGTCATTTAGCCATACTATCTCTTTTCTAATGAGAGACCTACTACTAAATCATTTTAATTTTTTTCAACGAAGGAGAATGGATTTTAAATTAAAATGTAGGTATTAAGTCGAGGTATTTCAAAAGACATTCTGGAGAGAAACAGTGTCACAGCATCACAGATGAGATGCTTTTCCAAAATATTAAATCTTTGTTTTATGCAAGATCCCCCTGAAATGTCTGGTGCTGAAAAATCACATCTAAATAAAGTAAACAATTTCAGTGAACGTCTGGGTGCCCACATATTTACGTTTGTGATGGTAAGACAGAGAGTGTTTTTTTCTTGTATGCTCCTGACATGTCGATAATGTACAATAGTTGTAAAGGAGACTTGATGATTTTAAGATGACACTTTTTGCTTAGAGAGCTTTGGATAGTTTTTATTACTTCCCTTACTATCCTCCTAATCATGAATGTTGGCAAAAAAAACTTCAACTAGCTTAGACTATCACAGCTAGTTTAAAGTTTTTAATAATTATCATATAATTGGTCAGACAGTTGCTATTTACTGTAGAACCTGATTAATAAAAACTTTCTTGGCAAATGCTCTCGCTTTTGTCTGTCTTGCGCTATTTATTTATTTGAGTAACCGTGTTAAATATTTTAAGTACCAGGGGAGTACTGTAGGCCCACAACTAGTGTAGAGGTTCTCTAAGCAGCGATGGACTGAAACAAATAATGACACATTTGAGGTATCTAGAAAAAAAACTCAGAGATGTTTACTTTGGGCCAGATAAATGTGCTTCTTTTGTCATCTACATGAATTACCTTTTTAAACTATACATTCTCATCAAAGTGTTCCACTCATGAGGCTCCATTGTCTTTATTCTTATATTTCAAAAAAGGAAAGTGGTATAAAGTTGATTTTCCTAAATCTTAGTCAAATGGTAAAATCCTAAAACACATTTATTTTATTATGCCAAGAGCTTTTGAAACATTTTATTAAAATTGTTCCTTCTTTTATGAACCTGTTCTCTTTTCATCCCTTCATTCCACTTCTGAAGAATTTTGGCCCGCCAAAAATAATAAATGAAACATTTTCCAACACTGTCTTTTGTTCTGCACTGAACATGTGAGACATTAGTGCAGTTCTTGCAATTAAACAAGGAAAGGGTGTTAAGTTGTAGTGTTTAAAATAGAGCATACAGCCTCATCCTGGACCTTATCAGTATATTACTAATTTTACAGTTATTAATAACTATACATATGGTATGTATGTCTCACCTTCAGTAAAACTGTATCAGAATCAGACTCAGCTTTATTGCCAAGTTCGTACATACCAACAAGGAATTTGCCTCCGGTACACTTTGCTCTTTTGTTCTGTTTTTGCATTACAGAATATACAAATTTACAATTTACAATGTACAATATACACATATCTAATAAAAACGGTGCATTTGCAACATCTGTATGCTGTTGTTTTGTACTCTATTGAATGTTCATCAGAGAAACAGCCTGGGAGAAGAAACTGTCTCTGTGGCGGCTGGTTTTAGTAAACAGTGCTCTGTAGCGGTGGCCTGAAGGTAAAACTGTAAACAGTTTATGTGCAGGGTGTGGGGGGGTCGGCAGAGATTTTGGCAGCTCTTTTCTTGACCCTAGACCTGTATAAGTCCTGGATGGAGGGAAGGTCAGCT
The DNA here is from genome assembly GCF_021462225.1 of Girardinichthys multiradiatus. NCBI lineage: Eukaryota > Metazoa > Chordata > Actinopteri > Cyprinodontiformes > Goodeidae > Girardinichthys > Girardinichthys multiradiatus. Next base: position 34,123,284 of record NC_061801.1, on the reverse strand, counting down.
CTGATTATTCTCTCTGCAGTCCTGATTATTCGTTGCAGTCTGGACCTGTCCTGTTTTGTGGATGAGCCAAACCACACTGAGATGGATGAAGACAGGACATACTGAATGATGGCAGTGTAGAAGATGACCAGCAGCTCCTGTGGAAGGTTGAACTTCTTGAGTTGCCTCAGGAAGTACAGTCTCTGCTGGGCCTTCTTTCGAACAGTGTCTATGTGTGAAGACCATCTCAGGTCCTCAGAGATGGTGGTTCCTAAGAACCTGAAGTGGTCCACGGCCGATACAGTGTTGTTGAGGATGATGAGGGGGGTGTATGGGGGTGGTGTTCTCCGAAAGTCCACCACCATTTCCACAGTCTTGAGTGGGTCCAGTTCAAGGTAGTTCTGACTGCACCAGTGTACCAGACGATCCACCTGTTGTCTGTATGCAGACTCATCACCGTCCTGGATTAGTCCAATGACAGTGGTGTCATCTGCAAACTTAAGGAGTTTCACGGACGAGTCCGATGAGGTGCAGTCCGATTTGTGTACAGAGAGAAGAGGAGTGGGGATAGAACACTTTGTTTAATTAGTTTAGTTTATATAAGATTGCATGTGTAATTCAGACAAATAAAATAGTTAACTGATCAATGGCCCAACTGTGATTAATTGCTATGATTTATTCCTTAATTATCCTGCATCTTTAAAGCCAGAGCTTTATGTTTAGAATCACCAGAGAAGATATGAAAGAGAAGAGGGAGGCTTACTTTTGCAGTTTCTACTACGTCTTACTGGAACCAGGAGATATTTTCCTGGTTTGCTGAGCAACATTTTTTTCTGTCTACATGTAGAACTAGACTATAAGACTGGATGCAGCAATGAGATGCAATGTGATGATCTGAAGGACCTTTTAATGTGTTCAGCTACGTTAGGATTAAATGCTTTTATTTTGACTGAAGTAAAAGACCAGATATTTTCATATTATGATGCAAATCCCTCTAGAACCTCACAGAGAAGGTTGCTGCTCTTTTCTATCACAGCCACATTTAACTTCATCTGTAGCTCAGGTGAAAGTCCGTCATCATGACCCTAATGATGCTCATTAGAGTGAACCTCCACCTCATGTCTTGCTGGGTGAATCAGTGATTAGCTGTAACTTTATTGTAACTGTAATATTATTATAATTAATGGTCTTAATATATAACATACAAATCTGGGTCCCAGAGGTAACTCTATTAGAAATGAGCATGTCCAGGAAAAACTTGGGCCCCTAATAGGAGGCAATTGTAAAATCTCTGCTTATACGTGACAGAAAGAACAAAGCCAAAAGGACAGGAGACAGTAATAAACAATCAAAAAAAGCCATAAACCGTCAAGTACAACCAGACACAGAGTTAATATCACCAACTAAGTCATATAAACTGGCTTTATTGAACATTAGATCTCTGTCAGGAAAATCATTTTTAATCAATGACTTCATTACTGACCACGATCTTGATATTATGTTTTTAACAGAAACATGGTTACATGAATTTAATGAATGTAACAATGTAAAAAAGTAAAAAAGTATTTCTGGGCAAATTTGACTCTTTTGAATATTTGGCTCTCCAGGTAAAGAGCCCTGTCCGAACCATGTTCTTGAATATTTCCAGGCCTCCTAAGTCCAAAGCTAATTTTTTCAGTGATTTTGATGAGCTTTTATCTGTGATATGTGTTTATTATGACTGTATATATATATATATATATATATATATATATTTACACATTTGTCAACAGCCCTTCAGTGAAGGATGTCAGAAACAAATTACTCTGTTGTGTATGAACACTAAGATGTATGAACACTAAGATGTGTGTGTTTGTGGTATTTTAATAAGCTTCAAAACATGAAGGCTTGTGGGAAGCTGTATCTGAGCTCATCTGCTGTATTGATGCTTTTAACGAAGCAGAAACTCATGAAATTACTTCAAGCAATAACCTTCATATTCTGGCTGTCCTGTTGAGTATGAGCAGATCCTCAGCTTTGACGCTGGTGTTCCAAGAAAATTTAAGGCTAGAAAATAATTAAATAGATCAGACCATACTGAAGTATATGCAAACACGCATTGTAAAATTTACTTACTTTACATTGGCCTCTAGAAAACTGGGGGCAACTGTTGTTTGCGTTTGCATCTATTGCAGACAAAAATTCACCCATAAAAGCTGTCATAAAGCCCAAAGTACAGCTAACTGAAAAATGCTGACTTTTCAGTAAAATGGTTTTAATGTACAGTTAGGCTCAAAGTATATACACCCCTGACAGATTTAGACTTAAAATAATATTTTAATGTTCCTTTTATATTTCTTCTTAAAGGTTTAGGTTAGGTTTAGCAGTTATATTTAGGTTTTGAAGAGGCTTAGCTGAGGTCCCAACTAGAACCTGAAAAGAAATCTGTGGAGGGAGCATAAGATAAGGGTTATGGTTAGAAGGCCTTCCAACCTCGAAGACTTGAACCTTCATACAAAACATGAATGATCAACAATACAACTGGAACCATTCTAAAAGCTAGTCAGTAACTAAAGAATTGTGGAAAAGATTTTTGCCCTTACAGAATCCTTTTTTTTTTTTTTTTGTCACGCCTAAATGTTTCAGATCATCAAATCAAATTTTAATATTACATAAAGATAACTTAAGTAAATACAAAAAGCAAATTTCAAATGATGATTTCATTAATTAAGGGAAATAAGCTATCCACACCAGCCTGGCCCTCTGGGAAAAAGGAATTACTCTCTAAACCTAATAACTAACATCATGCAACCCTTGGCAACAACAACTGACTAAGTGTTTGTGATAACTGGCAATGAGTCTTTGACTTCATCAGTCACGATTGTTCGGCTCACTGTCCTTCTCAGAAATGTTTTTATATGTGACACCCATGTCAGGATTTTAGAATCTTTGCATCTTATAATTTTTATGTCTACCTCTAGAATCTCCTCAACTTCATTCACACTATTGAGTTTCTTAACATAGTTTGATTAATAAATGTGATATTTATTTACAATTACAATAAATAACTGATCATGCAATCTCTTATTAGAGATCAACATACAGTATAACCCAACTGTCAAGTTCAATTGTTGTCAGCATGAGACGTGAGAGTCCTATCTTGACAACCTCTGTCTGTGTTTGAACATCTTATTTTGAAGTTAGAAATTGGTCCTGTTGTGTTGATGGCCATTACTGATGAGGGCTGCTCGTCAAGCTGGCTGATAATACTCAGATACCAAAGCACTGCCCTCCCTGTAAACATTTAAATAATTTTGGGTGGCTAACTTTTAGGTGCTTATGATGCTGAAATTGGTGTTGTTTTACAGTTTTGTTTTGTTTTTTTAAATCTGGGCTCTATTAATTCATCTCTAGTTTAAAGTCTAAAATAATTAAGCAGTTCAAAGCTGAAAACAATGCGATACACTTCAATTCAATTTAGTTTTATTTATATAGTGCCAATTCACAATAAGTCATTTCAAGAGACTTACAATTATATTGGAGAGAGATTCTCTTTAACACATTTGTAGATTTATAAAACATTTAGTGTATTTATAAACACACAAAAAGGGAGCCTTTTCAATACTTGTTTGACATTAAGACCACCATAAAATTAGACAGGCATAAAAACAGGTAAAATCTAGCTAGAATCACTTCTTGTTTTCATGAACCTAATACTGAGTATTGTCTAGCTCAACAGTTGAATGTATCATTTCACCCAAACTAATTATCTATGCAGCAGAAAATGTCCTACTCTCATTTTGGTAGACGGTGCCTGAGCCATTTGTTTGTTGACAAACATGTATAACACAAAGTGTTTTTTTCTTTATTTACTGAGTTTTGCTTCAGCTTGGCATCACAAGCAATTTTGCACACTTGGTTTCAAAACAATTTTCTGAATGAAACATGACTGCTGTCTATTCATCGCTATCTTTCGCCTGGTCTCCATACATAAATAGACACTCTCAGCAAAAGCTCAAGAATCAAAATTGTTCTGTTATGTTTCTGTATTTAAAAGCTGTAACATTCATAAACTCCGTGTGTCATTTATGATGTGAGTTACCGTTACCTGGAATATTTCTCTCTAACGTGCGCTCACTTCCCAACAAAATGGAGGAACTACAACTGTTGTTGGGGAAAAACAGGGACTTTTATTCATCGGCAGTTTTGTGCTTCACGGAGACGTGGCTGTGTGGATTAATACCGGACTCTGCGCTGCAGCTGGCAGGATTCCAGCTCTACAGAGCGGACAGAGACACGGAACTCTCTGGCAAAGCGAAAGGTGGAGGAATCTGTTTTTACCTCAACAGTGGTTGGTGCAACGACGTGACAGTGATTCAGCAGCACTGTTCTCCAGACCTGGAAGCCTTCATCTTAAACTGTAAGCCTTTCTATTCCCCCCGTGAGTTCGCTTCGTTCATCCTGGTCGGTGTTTACATCCCGCCGCAAGCTAACGTGCAGGTCGCACAGCGCATGCTCGCCGACCAGATACTGAGTGTGGAGCGGACCAACCCGGACTCCTTATTTATCGTTGTTGGCGACTTTAACAAAGGTAATCTGACCCACGAACTCCCCAAATATAGACAGTTTATAAAATGTCCGACCAGAGAGGACAACATTCTGGATCACTGTTACACCACCATCAGAGACGCTAATCACGCCGTCCCACGTGCTGCACTGGGCCAATCCGACCACATCATGGTCCACCTGATTCCTGCATACAGGCAGAAACTAAAGCTCTGCAAACCTGTTGTGAGGATGACAAGGAAGTGGAGCAGTGAGGCTGTGGAGAATCTCCAGGCGTGTTTAGGCTGTACAGACTGGGATGTGTTCAGGACTACTACCAACAGTCTGGACGAGTACACAGAGGCTGTGACTTCCTACATCAGCTTCTGTGAGGACAGCTGTGTACCATCATGCACCAGGGTGAGTTACAACAACGACAAACCCTGGTTCACAGCTAAACTCAGAAGGTTAAGACTGGATAAGGAAAAGGCCTTCAAGAGTGGGGACAAAGACATATACAGAGAGGCAAAGTACAAGTTTGGCAAGGCAGTGAAAGAGGCCAAACGAATGTACTCTGAGAAGCTCCAAAACCAGTTCTCAGCCAACGACTCTGCGTCTGTCTGGAAAGGGCTCAAGCAAATCACCAACTACAAGCCGAAAGCCCCCCACCCCATCAACGACCGACGCCTCGCCAACGACCTGAACGAGTTCTACTGCCGCTTTGAAAGACAAAGGGACAGTCCTGCAACCATCTCCCACGACGCCCCCCAACAGCTGCAGCCACAATCCACCACCCCCATCTCTCCAACCTCAAGAGGGGTCTTGGCACCTCCAACCCCCACCCTGAAGTTCCCCCCCACCACCCCACCAGCCCCCTACCCACGCCGAGGACGGCTCTTTCCATCCAGGAGAGGGACGTCAACAAACTCTTCAGGAGACAGAACCCCCAGAAAGCTGCTGGTCCGGATTCTGTCTCACCAGCCAGCCTGAAGCACTGCGCTGATCAGCTGTCTCCAGTCTTCACAGACATTTTTAACACCTCACTGGAGACATGTCATGTGCCAGCCTGCTTCAAGTCCTCCACCATCGTCCCTGTTCCCAAGAAGCCAAGGACCACAGGGCTTAATGACTTCAGACCCGTCGCCCTGACCTCTGTGGTGATGAAGTCCTTTGAGCGCCTTGTGCTCTCACACCTAAAAGACATCACCGACCCCCTCCTTGACCCCCTGCAGTTTGCCTACAGAGCCAACAGGTCTGTAGATGATGCAGTCAACCTAGCCCTTCACTTCATCCTCCGGCACCTGGACTCCACAGGAACCTACGCCAGGATCCTGTTTGTGGATTTCAGCTCTGCCTTCAACACCATCGTCCCAGTTCTGCTACAGGAGAAGCTCTCCCAGCTGAGTGTGCCCGACTCCACCTGCAGGTGGATCACTGACTTCCTGTCTGACAGGAAGCAGCGCGTGAGGCTGGGGAAGCACGTCTCTGACTCCCTGACCATCAGCACCGGTTCCCCCCAAGGCTGTGTTCTCTCTCCTCTGCTCTTCTCCCTGTACACCAACAGCTGCACCTCCAGTCACCAGTCTGTCAAGCTTCTGAAGTTTGCGGACGACACCACCCTGATCGGACTCATCTCTGATGGTGATGAGTCTGCGTACAGATGGGAGGTGGACCATCTGTTGGACTGGTGCAGCCAGAACAACCTTGAGCTCAACGCTCTAAAGACAGTGGAGATGGTTGTGAACTTCAGGCAGAACCCAGCCCCACCTGCCCCCATCACCCTCTGTGACTCCACAATTGACACTGTGGAATCTTTCCGCTTCCTGGGAACCATCATCTCCCAGGATCTCAAGTGGGAGCCAAACATCAGCTCCCTCATCAAGAAAGCCCAGCAGAGGATGTTCTTCCTGCGGCAGCTGAAGAAATTCAACCTGCCAAAGACTATGATGGTGCACTTCTACACAGCCATCATTGAGTCCATCCTCACCTCCTCCATCACCATCTGGTACGCCGCTGCTACAGCCAAGGATAAGGGCAGGCTGCAGCGTGTCATTCGGTCTGCTGAGAAGGTGATTGGCTGCAGTCTACTGTCGCTCCAGGAACTGTACACCTCCAGGACCCTGAAGCGGGCAGGGAAGATTCTGACTGATCCCTCCCACCCCGGTCACAGACTCTTTGAGACTCTCCCCTCTGGCAGGAGGCTGCGGTCCATCCGGACCAAAACCTCACGCCACAAGAACAGTTTTTTCCCATCTGCCACCAGCCTGGTTAACAAAGCCCGGAAACCACCCTGACACTGTCCCTTTCTCCCACACCCCCCCTTTTTTTGCTGACAGGACACTTGTAACTTGTAACTCTATGTGTTACATTAACGCTCAGCTTGGACTCCTGCTTTACTTGCACTGCTTTACTTGCACAATGATCACCTGCACTGTTGTATTGCTCTTGCATCTTATACTGCTCTATATTTACTCTCACTCACTTAAAACTGTGCACATATATTTATATTATATTGTAGATATGTTTATACTGTTTAATTTGTACTGTATTGCACCGACTACGCCAAAACAAATTCCTTGTATGTCCAAAAACGTACTTGGCAATAAAGCTTTTCTGATTCTGATTCTGATTCTGATTCTGATTCTGAGTTACTTTTTGCTGTGGTGTCACTGACTTGTTTTTCCTCTTTGTTTATACCTAATGAGTGGCTGACCATCTTGGGCTGAAATATTAACGCTCCATACACAAGCTATGAGAGCCACCAAAAAATATTGGTCAAAAAATATTTACATGAATGATTAAGGAAATCTCCCCTGCCATTTCAGCAAACATTTGGTTTACGGAGTGAAGGTTTATTAGTGCTAACAGAATATCTGCAAAGCATAGAAGGAGATTAGACAATATTATCTGGTCATTGCTAGAACATTTGGGTACTATTTATGCAATGCTTACGATATGTAATTTTTAACATGGCAAAATAAATCTTTGACAGTCTGGTTTGGTTGATATCACATCATGTATGTTACAGTGTTAGCGAAGAGGTGTGCTGGAGAGGTATTAACTTAAAGCTGTCTTCACATGCCACTGAAATGTATAGCAGATATGAAATAGTGTAATAAGGGTACATGGGTATTGTCAATGGAGTTTTGTTGTTTAAAGAGCTCAAATCTCTCAAAAAATTTTGAATTTTAGAATGCAACATTTGTTTACTACTTTAAGATTGAAGACAAATGGAAGAGTTAGCTGTTTAGTAATCTGATTTAAACCTTGCTGTAGAGCACTTTAATCCTCTTTCATGTAACCATCTAAGGAGAAGGACACTATGTGCCCAATTTGTCCGAAAAGCATTTAATTAAATTCTTAGTGAAACAGAGCTGGGTTGCTTTGTCATATCCACATCACATATCCATCTGATCCTTCAGCTTAGTGTGGTCAGGCAGACTTTGCTGGACCTTGATCAAAAAAAGAGGACAGGCTGCATGACAGGGGAAAATGAGAAAAATGAAAAAGGAAAAAAAAAATGATGGCAAGAATTTTCAGAGCCAACTAAATTGGTTGAGTGCATATGTGACTATTCGCTGTGAGCTCCCGTTGTTTATTGCTTATTACTATGAAGCACTTAAAGCAAAATCAATCTATTTGGTAAAAGGCATCTTGAAAGCACATGGCACAGGAAAAGAAAAGAGAAGGGTGGAGAAACCCAGTATAATGGAATTAGACATGGCTTTTTGATAATGGATGAACTTAATGTGATGCCAAATTTCTGAAGTATCAAAAAAAAGGATGGATGTTTTATGAAGGCACAGTCCTGTTAGGTACTGAGTTGATTCTGTTACCTTTTACGTGTTAATTTCTACTTCTGGCTTTTTGTAAGAACCTTCACTGTTGTAATAGGTGGCTCTGGCAATTATGGATTTTGGGCATCTGTGGGTCATTATTCTCCCAAACGTACAGCTGCCAAACTATGCTTTTCAATCTTGGCAACTTCAGTGGCTTATCAATGTGGTATTCTGTAGATTTCTTTTTTACTTGTGACCCATGAGGCTGTCTGTTTCAGGGTCCAAACAGTACTCACCTGTTCATCCCAGTCCTCATTTTAAAATTACCTGGATAGTTCCATGGCCACAGATACATATATAAATTCAAGGACTTAGCCATGCAGACTGTTTCCATTTACAAACATTTGTGAAAGAAGTTTCTAGAAGTTTTCCTCAGGTTGGGGATGGTGTCATACTGTTCCAACATGATTGTACACCAGTGCACAAAGCCAGGTCCTTAAAGACATCAATGAGCGAGTCTGGTATTAAAGATTGTGACTGGCCTCAAATCTATAAAACACCTTTGGGAGGAATTAAAAGACAGACTGTGGGCCAGGCCTTCTCATCCAAAATATGTGTCCCTTACCCCTTCCCATCATCATTACCACCAAAGTTGGTGTGAAAAACGTTTGTGCCATGTTTGTGATGCAAATATTTTGTTTTGTTTGTACCAATTAAATCAATTTTCTAACCTTTGTGCTTTTTGTACAGCAAAATGTTTGTGCTGCTTCTGTTTAAAAGATATCAACTTACCTACCCCTTACACAAAACAAACACTGATTTTGTCCATCCATCATGATCTTGTTTTTAGATGAAAAGTAAGGGTTAGTATTGGCTTGTATAGTGCCATCCATATTCCCACCAACTCTGACCAGCTTCCCTGTCTCTGCTGAAGAGCAGCCCATAGCATGATGCTGCAACCATCATATTTTCCATGGAGAGGGTGTGTTGCAATGTGTTTGTTTTCTGTCACACATAGCATCTTGCATGTCAACCCCTAAGTTATATTTCACTCTCATCCAATATGAGCCCCTTCTTTCAAATGTTTTCTGTCTTCTTTATGGCTTGTTGCAAACTTTAAAAATTGACTTCTTATGACCTTATTGCAACAGTGACCTTTTTTATGCCATTGTTTTTTTCTTTTCTTGATTTTTAGATTGGATGACTAATTGTTTTGTGGACAAACTCTCCCTATATAACTTGTTTGCACATTTATAGTCTTTGTGCAACTAATTCTATTGTTCTACTTACTATGGATGTTAGGAGATCTCTGCCATTTCTAAGAGACTACAAGACGGGTTATTGAATACTTCCTGAAATGACTTCATTGGTTATCCTTAGTAGGAGACCATGACTTTGCCAACATTACAATCGGGATTCTCTCTTGGTCTGAGGTTAGATGTAGGTTGAACACAACTTATGTTTTAAACTGCAGTGTTATATTGACTTATCAATCCACCATGGCATCGTTCCTACATAAATGAAAGTGGTCATTAATAATGGGCCTCAATATCATTGCTTGGTCCACTTTTGATTATTTTGACTACTAGAAAACCGTGCCATTTCAGTTAAACACATGCTGTTTCTTTAAGTACTGAAAAAAAAACGTATGCCATTCTTCTCACTGAACATTTTAATTTTACAGCCATTTTAATGAATCAATACTGTGAGCCAGGAGTTAGGTTTAGTCTCATAACCAGCTTCATTCTGTTGTGTTTTCAGTTTTTTGCCAGAACGAATACCAAATCTTCACTGATATGCATAAATGCAACCTGAGCTCTGGCCTGGTGCTCTCCCACACACTTGCTGATTGATTTACAGCCAGAAAGTTATCCAACATGCAAAAGCACATAACAGAGGTGTTGAGACTGACTAAAAGGCATTGTGGATATAGTAATTTTCTAACGATCACCATGTTAAAGTGTTTTTGCAAGTTTTACTTTTTTAATAACAGTAGTCCAAGAGAACCAGCATATTAGTATTTATTCTATTTATTTTGTGTTTCAATTTCTTCAAACACTATGACACAATTATAATTTTCCTCAAAGGCACAATAAAGATAGATGTTTTAGGTAAACCCCAAATATAAGAATGGATGATAGGATTTTGCAAAATGCGCAGCAGTCCTGAATAGTAATCAGGCAGAAACACCGAGCTCCAACAGTGTGAGTGAGCCTGATAATGAATATGTCCTATATCTGAGAATCTTATCAGACTCATTTTCTTCTGAGCATGTAGTCAAGACCAGTGTCTTGTTCAGCTGCATGGGTCAAACTAATTTACTTGGTACTTTTTCCATTTTCATCCACACTTGTTTTCCATTTTCTTTTTCTTTTTGGAATGCGTGAGTTTGGAGAAGATAGGCTTATAAAATGGCATTTAGGCAGGCTAATGACAGACATCTTGCTCTCAGGCACCAGCCAAATAGGGTAGTGCAAGACTGTAAGAGCCCACTAATTCATCTGCATAATAGGCAAAATTTATCAAAGCACATTGGGCTCTGCAGGGTAGGGACTGCGCTGACGGGGATTTAATGGCCTGATGAGAGAAAAGTGTCAAAGAAGACCACAAAAAAGCGGCATAGTCCCTGACCCCTGACCTTTGCAGAGCTCGCAGATGAGTGTTTTTGCTCCATATAAGGAGCACCTTTGGATATAATTGTTGATCTGCTGACTGGGGAAAAGATACATTTATGTTTCTTAAGAGATGTGTGAACTACAGTAACATTTTAACATTTTGTCATGTTACAACCACACTTGAACTAATTTTATTTGGATTTTGTACGGAAGAACAGAAAGTGGTTCATAATGATGAGTTGGACAGAACTGATGCAATTGAAAGTGCAGCTGCAAGTCTTTGAGGGTATACAGGTCCTTCTCAAAATATTAGCATGTTGTGATAAAGTTCATTATTTTCTGTAATGTCATGATGAAAATTTAACATTCATATATTTTAGATTAATTGCACACTAACTGAAATATTTCAGGTCTTTTATTGTCTTAATACGGATGATTTTGGCATACAGCTCATGAAAACCCAAAATTCCTATCTCACAAAATTAGCATATTTCATCCGACCAATAAAAGAAAAGTGTTTTTAATACAAAAAACATCAACCTTCAAATAATCATGTACAGTTATGCACTCAATACTTGGTCGGGAATCCTTTTGCAGAAATGACTGCTTCAATGCGGCGTGGCATGGAGGCAATCAGCCTGTGGCACTGCTGAGGTCTTATGGAGGCCCAGGATGCTTCGATAGCGGCCTTTAGCTCATCCAGAGTGTTGGGTCTTGAGTCTCTCAACGTTCTCTTCACAATATCCCACAGATTCTCTATGGGGTTCAGGTCAGGAGAGTTGGCAGGCCAATTGAGCACAGTGATACCATGGTCAGTAAACCATTTACCAGTGGTTTTGGCACTGTGAGCAGGTGCCAGGTCGTGCTGAAAAATGAAATCTTCATCTCCATAAAGCTTTTCAGCAGATGGAAGCATGAAGTGCTCCAAAATCTCCTGATAGCTAGCTGCATTGACCCTGCCCTTGATAAAACACAGTGGACCAACACCAGCAGCTGACACGGCACCCCAGACCATCACTGACTGTGGGTACTTGACACTGGACTTCTGGCATTTTGGCATTTCCTTCTCCCCAGTCTTCCTCCAGACTCTGGCACCTTGATTTCCGAATGACATGCAGAATTTGCTTTCATCTGAAAAACGTTCTTTGGACCACTGAGCAACAGTCCAGTGCTGCTTCTCTGTAGCCCAGGTCAGGCGCTTCTGCCGCTGTTTCTGGTTCAAAAGTGGCTTGACCTGGGGAATGCGGCACCTGTAGCCCATTTCCTGGACACGCCTGTGCACGGTGGCTCTGGATGTTTCTACTCCAGACTCAGTCCACTGCTTCCGCAGGTCCCACAAGGTCTGGAATCGGCCCTTCTCCACAATCTTCCTCAGGGTCCGGTCACCTCTTCTCGTTGTGCAGCGTTTTCTGCCACACTTTTTCCTTCCCACAGACTTCCCATTGAGGTGCCTTGATACAGCTCTCTGGAAACAGCCTATTCGTTCAGAAATTTCTTTCTGTGTCTTACCCTCTTGCTTGAGGGTGTCAATAGTGGCCTTCTGGACAGCAGTCAGGTCGGCAGTCTTACCCATGATTGGGGTTTTGAGTGATGAGCCAGGCTGGGAGTTTTAAAGGCCTCAGGAATCTTTTGCAGGTGTTTAGAGTTAACTCGTTGATTCAGATGATTAGGTTCATAGCTCGTTTAGAGACCCTTTTAATGATATGCTAATTTTGTGAGATAGGAATTTTGGGTTTTCATGAGCTGTATGCCAAAATCATCCGTATTAAGACAATAAAAGACCTGAAATATTTCAGTTAGTGTGCAATGAATCTAAAATATATGAATGTTAAATTTTCATCGTGACATTATGGAAAATAATGAACTTTATCACAATATGTTAATTTTTTGAGAAGGACCTGTATTTTTATGACAAATATATATTTAGAGACTGATATTAAACTGCCAATGTTTTTTTCCCAAAATAGTTCAAGCTTAGACTGGGTTAAAAGCATCTCTGATCAGGTCTTGAAATTGACTCTCAATGTCATTTAGGTCTTGACTTGAACTTGGCCACTCTAACACATGGGACTGCTTTAGTCTAAACTTTTCCACTTTAGCTCTGGCTGTATGTTTCTAGAATTGTGCCACTCAAGGTGGCAGCAGGTTGGAGTAGCTCTGTTACTTTTGATTCTGATTTATTCTTTTTTGGGGACTATTCCTCTTGTGGTGGATACAGTTGATTTTTTTTGGATGACTGTCCATCCCAGTGTCGGATGCTGTGCAGCTTGGAGGATTTTTCTTTGAATAAGAAGGTGTGTCCAAACTTGGTCTGTACTATATATCTTTTTCAACTTCCCTCTTATGGGCTACTTTTGTCTCACCAAATCCAAATAAAATGTTAAAAGTTGCACTGGCTGTATAATACAATCTGTAAACATTCAAATGGTATGAATACAATTGCAAGAAAATATATCTCTAACTCCTTACACAGAAAACATTTTGAAGAAACATTTTCATGGTCATTTGTGTTTTGTAAAACACAGATAAAGTAATACTCTTCCTTTGATTTCTCCTTCAAGACTATAGATATTAGTGTTTTGTTCAGTTGTGGTCATCCTAAAGCACTCACCTCAATTCAAATCCCACATTGCCCTAAATCTGTCTCTGCCAAGAGATGTCTTCTCTTTTTCACTATCAAACATCTCTGTTCCCGAAAAACGTATGAGCTCAATGTAGGAAATAGATCTGAACATCAGCTGAAAAACATACAAACTTTGAATGCTTGTGGTGTATTATTTTTGGTTAAGCTTTTGTTTTCTTCAAGGCTGATGTCTTCTGAAGAACTGAATCTTGCCTCTGGAGAGTAACAAGTAGATGTCACCACTTTGCCATTTAAAGAGTTGCAAACCTCAAAATGAACACTGCAATCAAAAAAAGAGTCTCTTTTTGGGACGGTCTGTCTTACAAAGATATTTGTGATGTATTAAAAATGCATATAGGCTTTGTGGATGAGTTTTCAAGTCTAAAAAAAAACAATGTCTTTTCTTATCACATTCTCGAGAGACACTAGGTTGATTAAAAAGGACTTTTGTGACTGAACGCTAAATATACAACATTTTCAAATTTGACTGTGCTCGAGCCCCTTGTAAACATAGGGCTCTTTGTGGTGCCTAAAAATTACATGCGAGTGGATATGTTACCAGATTTACTAAAATAGCCTCAGAACCATTAATATTTGTATAGCACTTGCAATTATTATTTTGCAGTGACCCTTATGTGACCCTTTTGACAAGATGCTATATGCACCAACTAATCTAAAACATCTGAACTCACATGAAGTTCCGTCCCTGCAGTATTGGCAGGGGACATCATTTGAAGTATGTGACGGGTTGAAAATTAGTTCCTTGATAAGACAAGACAAAGACGAATGAACAGCTCAACATATTGACCAGTCATAGAAAAGCTACAAACTGAAAGACAGAGAGATAATTCACAACTTAGTAGCTAAACAGTTTCTTCTTGACGAAAGAGTGAACTTATGGAATAGAAAAAGATGATGTATTCCGAGCACATTACACCTGCCACAACTTAATTACAAAATCAGTGTCTTAATTACTGACAGTAATAAGACAACAGAATTGCTGTCCTTTTGCTCATTACCTGGAACACCAGAATTATAATAGACGTTTACACAGCACCCACTTCTCCAATAATCTAAAATGTAGGTTAAGACAAATTTCTCCCCCTTGCGTAAACATTGGCTCAGACTTTATACAGCACTTGTAAGCAAGAGGGATATGGAGAGAGGAACTGGCTGTTAGAGGCGAATCTGACAGAATTAATTTGCTTTTACAAGATTTAATATGAAGATTTTTGTTGCAGGGTAACATCTGTTTCTTCTCTGGGTGAGACCAAGCCTGCAGGTTTGAATAATTTTTTGTCTTCTTTGAGTTAAGTTCAAGCAGTGTTAAGTGTCGGTACTCAGCTGTTCTTTTTCGCCTTTAAAAAATCTTGGTTTCTTCTTTTGTTCTTCAGACATGCAAAAAAAATAATTTACTTTATATTGCATTATCTTTGTATTGTCCATCCTTAAATCTCCTTAACAAGATGACATTTTATTTTCAATGAAAGCTCTTTGTAAATAAAGACACTTAAAAAATATAATAAAGTATCAATAAATCGTTAATTTTTGGGGTCGAGAATTATTTTACAGTTTTCAAACAGCAAAGGCTGAAATAAATTGTAATTGTTGGTCCAATAGGATGATATGCAAACACTTATATACATGCAGGAATTACTGGGTTATTTCTTAACAAGTTACTGAGTAGACTGGAAGCACTCCCATCATTTTGAACCATACAGCAACATGATCAGACTTTGCTGAACCTCCTCCACAGGATGATATAGCAAATGTTATTATAGTAAATGTATTCTGTATAATAAAGATAAACTATAAACATCCAATTTGGAACACAAACGATTTCAATACTTAGTACTCGTACTCGTCGTCTTCCGTTTTATCCAGGGACCGGGTCGCGGGGGCAGCAGACTCAGCAGAGATGCCCAAACGTCCCTCTCCCCAGACACCTCCTCCAGCTCCTCCGGGGGGAGCCCAAGGCATTCCCAGGCCAGCCGAGAGACATAGTCGCTCCAGCGTGTCCTGGGCCGTGCCCTGGGACTCCTTCCGGTGGGACGTGCCTGGAACACCTCCCGAGGAAGGCATCCAGGAGGCATCCGGGATAGATGCCCGAGCCACCTCAACTGGCTCCTCTCGATGTGGAGGAGTAGCGGCTCTACTCCAAGCCCCTCCTGGATGGCCGAGCTCCTCACCCTATCTCTAAGGGAGTGCCCAGCCACCCTACGGAGGAAGCTCATTTCCGCCGCTTGTATCTGGGATCTCGTTCTTTCGGTCATGACCCAAAGTTCATGGCCATAGGTGAGGGTAGGAACGTAGACCGACCGGTAAATCGAGAGCTTCGCTTTTCGGCTCAACTCTTTCTTCACCAAAATGGACCAGCACAGTGCCCCCATTACTGCGGCAGCCGCACCGATCCGTCTGTCGATCTCCCGCTCCATTCTTCCCTCACTCGTGAACAAGACCCCGAGATACTTAAACTCCTCCACTTGAGGCAGGAACTCCCCTCCAACCTGAAGAGGACAAGCCACCCTTTTCCGGTCGAGAACCATGGCCTCGGACTTGGAGGAGCTGATCTTCATCCCAGCCGCTTCACACTCGGCTGCGAACCGCGCCAATGCATGCTGTAGGTCTTGGCTAGAGGGGGCCAGAAGGACCACATCATCTGCAAAAAGAGGAGATGAAATCCTCTGGTCCCCAAACCAGAGCCCCTCCGGCCCTTGACTGCGCCTAGAAATCCTGTCCATAAAAGTTATGAACAGGACCGGTGACAAAGGGCAGCCCAACGGAGTCCAACATGCACCGGGAACAGGTCCGACTTAGTGCCGGCAATGCGATCGGATGGACCCTAGTAAAGGGCCCCCGATTCCATACTACTGGAGCACCCCCCACAGGGCATCACGAGGGACACAGTCGAATGCTTTCTCCAGGTCCACATAACACATGTGGACCGGATGGGCAAACTCCCGTGAACCCTCGAGTACCCTGTAGAGGGTATAGAGCTGGTCCGGGACAAAAACCACACTGCTCCTCCTGAAGCCGGGGTTCGACTAACGGCCGGACTCTCCTCTCCAATACCCTGGCGTAGGCCTTACCAGGGAGGCTGAGGAGTGTGATCCCCCTGTAGTTGGAACACACCCTCCGGTCACCCTTCTTATGTAGGGGGACCACCACCCCAGTCTGCCAATCCAAAGGCACTGTCCCCATCCGCCACGCAATGTTGAAGAGGCGTGTCAACCATGACAGCCCCACAACATTCAAAGACTTGAGGTACTCAGGGCGGATCTCATCCAACCCCGAAGCCGTGCCACCGTGGAGCTTTTTAACCACCTCGGTGACTTCAGCCAGGGTGATGAAAGAGTCCAACCCCGAGTCCCCAGCCTCTGTTTCCACAAGGGAATGGGTGATGGCAAGATTGAGGAGATCCTCGAAGTATTCTTCCACCGGCCGATAATGTCCCCAGTCGAGGTCAGCAGCTCCCCACTCCCACTGTAAACAGTGTTGGCGAAGCACTGCTTCCCCCTCCTGAGGCGCCGGACGGTTTGCCAGAATCGCTTCGGGGCCAACCGGTAGTCCTTCTCCATGGCCTCACCAAACTCCTCACAGGTCCGGGTTTTTGCCTCTGCCACCGCCCGGGCCGCGGCACGCTTCGCCTCACGGTACCCGTCAGCCGCCTCAGGAGTCCCACAAGCCAACCATAGCCGATAGGACTCCTTCTTCAGCTTGACAGCGTCCCTTACTGCCGGTGTCCACCACCGGGTTCGGGGATTGCCGCCGCGACAGGCACCGCAGATCTTACGGCAGCAGCTACGGGCAGCAGCATCGACAATAGATGCGGAGAACATGGTCCACTCAGACTCTATGTCTCCAACATCCCTCGGAATCTGGTCAAAGCTCTCCCGGAGGTGAGAGTTGAATACATCCCTGGCCAAGGGGTCCGCCAGACATTCCCAGCAGACCCTCACTATGCGCTTGGGCCTGCCAAGTGTGTCCGGCTTTCTCCTCCCCCAGCGGATCCAACTCACCACCAGGTTGTGATCAGTGGTCAGCTCAGCCCCTCTCTTCACCAGAGTGTCCAAAACATGCGGCCGAAGGTCTGATGATACGACAACAAAGTCTATCATTGACCTCCTGCCTAGGGTGTCCTGGTGCCAAGTGCACTGATGGACACCCTTATGTTTGAACATGGTGTTCATTATGGACAATCCGTGACTAGCACAGAAGTCCAATAACAAAACACCGCTCGGATTCAGATCAGGGAGGCCATTCCTCACGATCACGCCTCTCCAGGTGTCACTGTCGTTTCCCACGTGGTCGTTGAAGTCCCCCAGCAGAATAATGGAGTCCCCAGGAGGGGCACTATCCAGCACCCCTGACGGGGACGCCAAGAAGGCCGGGTACTCCACACTACCACTCGGCCCGTAGGCTGAAATGATAATCAGAGACCTCTCCCCAACCCGAAGGCGCAGGGATGCGACCCTCTCATCCACTGAGGTAAACCCAACTTGAGACGGCTGAGCTGGGGGGCGACAAGCAAACCCACCCCAGCCCGCCGCCTCTCCCCGTGGGCCACTCCAGAGTAGAAGAGAGTCCAGCCCCTCTTGAGGAGATGGGTTCCAGAGTCCACGCTGTGTGTGGAGGCGAGCCGACTATTTCTTGTCGATATCTCTCGACCTCCCGCACAAGCTCAGGCTCCTTCCCACCCAGCGAGGTGACATTCCACGTCCCTAGAGTCAGCCTAAGCATCCGGGGATCGGGCCGCCGAGGTCTCCACCTTCGTCCGCCACCCAATCCTCTTTGCACCGGTCCCTCACGGTTCCCCCTGCAGGTGGTGGGCCCACTGGGGGATGGTCTAGCATCTTTTGTTTGGGCAACCCAGCCACCAGGCGCTCTCAGACGAGTCCTGACCCCAGGCCTGGCTCCAGGGTGGGACCCCGGCTCCGCCGTACCGGGCGACATCACGTGCCTCGATTTGTAGTCGTTTTGAGGGGTTCTTGAACCGCTCTTTGTCTGACCCGTCACCTAGAGCCTGTTTGCCATGGGAGACCCTACCAGGGGCATTTAAGCCCCAGATAACATAGCCTCTAGGATCATTCGAGCACTCAAACCCCTCCACCACGTTAAGGTGGCGGTTCAAGGAGGGGTTCAATACTTAGCAATACTTAGTAATCTTCCTAATTTAACCCAAATCAACCCAGACTGGCATCTATCCAACCTCTATCATGTGACATTATGTTTGTGATGTAATGACAAAATTTCAAAAATAAAGGTGTAGCTACTGAGCAAAAAGCTGATTTTTCAAACGTTGTACTAAAAGTACAGTTTTACTAACTTACTGTTTTGCAAACAATGCACTACATTCTTCCTTCTATTTTGGTCTTTTATTTAGTTTTATAGAAAAACAATGGCAAACTGAAAATTTTTAGTTTTGATTAATTATTCTTTTAACATATCTGTAACTATGACTGCATTTGGAAATGTTAGAATTAATTCAAGTTGTACCTTTGCACTCAAGTTTGCCTTTCACTTGCTAAGCAGCAAAATGTTTGCCTCTTCAAAGATTTTTTTCTGTTTTTGCTTTTTTGTCACATTTAAATGTGATCATCAGATCATGATCAGAAAAAAAAGAATAACAATAACCACCAAACATAATCTGAGTAAATACAAAAGGCCCGTTTAAAACGACCATTTCATTTGTTTAGTGAACAAAGCTATCCAAACCAACCTGGCTATAACTTATGTTAAAAGGTCACTGCGCCCTCAACCTAATAACTGGTGGTGCCAACCTTGGTAGCTCCACCTGCCACCAAGCGTTTAAGATGACATCGCTGTGAAGAGTTGTTTTAATTCATCTACACTGGATAGTTTTTGATCAATGACCTGTGTAGAATCGTCAGAACCTCAACAGGATTTAAGTCTTGACTTTACCAGCCCACTCTAAAACCTATTTTTAGCCATTTAGAAGTGGACTTGCTGGATTGCTTTAGGGCATTGTGCTACTGAATAACCCAAGTACCTCTCAGTTTAAGGTCGTGAATTGATCTCCAGTTATTTTCCTTTAGAATTTTCTGCTATAGAGCAGCATTAATGGCTCCATCAATTACAACATGTTGTTCAAGCCTTGACGAAGTGAAGCCCTAGACAAGTGTAAAACCATCATAGTAAATGACTTTTAGTACAATGTTTTTTTTTTTCTGAAATGCTTTGTTAGTTTTAAGCCAAATGTAATGAGACATATGCTTTCCCAAAAGGTTCTACTTGTCAGTCCACAGAATATTTTCTTAAAAGTCTTGAGTATCATCAAGATGCTTTCTGGTGAATCTGAGATTAGCCTCTGTGTTCTTTTGGTCCACATGTAGTTTTGAATTCTCCCATGAATTTAATGTTGCAGGGTCTGTTCCTTGTTGTAAAATCATAAATACTGACTGTAACTGTGCCATAAATGGCCTGCATTGACCTAGATATGTTCTGAGTGCTTTGTGACATCCTGATACATCACCAATGTGGTGTTGGAGTAATTTTGGTATGGCCAGCCACACCTGAGAAAATTCAACAATGTTTCATATTTTTTTAGTCGATAATGGCTCTCGCTGTGGTTTGCTGGAGCCCCACACTGTAAGAAATTACTTTGTTGTAACCAATTTAAACTGTTAGATGTCAATGACTTTCTTTTCATCTATACTTTATTTTTTTAATTGAAACATAATTTGTTGGTTTTTGAGATATTTAGCCTGCTTCATGTTGTCTGACAGGTTCTATTTAAGTAAATTCCTGATTCCATAGATTGGAGAGTAATTACAGGGTGGCTAGTCACAAGTTACTTCATGATAAATAAATAATAATAAATTTTATTTACAGTGCCCTGTCATCTCACAATCTCAAAGAGCTACAAAGGGCTAAAAACAAAAAAAAGTTTCAATAACATCTACTGTAGGTGTGTAAACCAAAACATTTTGCTTAAAAGAAACTTCTTAAGACCTTGTTTAAAAACAATGAGTTGATTGTGGTCCCTTCAGGGTATCAGAGAGATTATTCAGCAGGAGTGGGGCAGCAATATAGGAAACCCTATTGCCCATGGTCCTCAGTTTAGTTATGGGTGTTTGGACGAGGTTTGAGTGAGTGGAGCGGAGGGGGCATATAACATTTTGTGAATTAAGTGAATTGAGTCCTTTAAGGTGGAGGGGTATGTCCATAGATGCATTGGTGTAGGTAGAGCAAAATTATTTAGCAAGGAGGGCTCCCAAAGAGCCGGGTGTGTTTAGTTTTTCATTTTAAAATAAATCATTGTTTCAAAACTGTTTTTTTAGTATTTACTCAGGTTATTTTTGTCTGACATGAAAATTTGTTTGTTGTTCTGAAACGTTTGCATGTTGAAAACAAGCAAAAATAGAAGAAATATGTGAGGGACCAAATACTTTTTCATTACACTGTAAATAGCAGATACATTTAGCTATGCAGAGTTTAATTATTTATTAGTTAATAGATGTCTTTCTAGACTAATTTACTGAAATATTACTTGTTTAATAATACTGATTATGGAGTTTTGTTTTTAACCTCGACTTTGAAAGCTTCAAAATTAGACATCCGGTGGGTACGGTGCATGGCGTTGGTCACGTGGTAGGGCTCACGACCCACATAGGGAGACTGCAGTACTCAACACAGCTATCGGTTTGACTCCCAGAGACCTGTGCTGCATGTCTTCCACCTCTCTCCTTCCCACTTCCTGTCTGTCTGCTTAAAAAAAAAAAAAATAATAAAAATAAAGGCCTCTAGTACCGCAAACAAACTCTTAAAAATAAAAATAAAAATCTGGCAATGAACCAATGGCAGGACCGGTCCATATCTGGGTGTGCAAAAAACACCAAATTAAGGTTATACCTAACTGTTTCTAGATATGCAAGGCCTAGGAAGCAAGGCCTAGTAATGCCTTCACTTCGGCTCTGATGTATATCGTAAGTGGTGTAAAACACTTAAGAGACTCCTTAAGTGCCAGCATTGTCTGTGCAAATGCAAGATGAAGAATTCACATTGAACTTGAATTACCTGCTTCTCTGTGTGGTGGAGTGGCAGAAGGAGAACACCTGTTCCAACATGTGCTCCTCCAGACAGATAGAAACTCCAGGGATGTAGATTAGATCCAACACAAAGTTGTTAATCTTTTACAGAGTTGGTTGTTGTTTGAGGGGGTAAGAGTTTATTGAATGTCTGGGGTTACAGCCAATTAAAAGCGAGCCAGGTGTTAATTAGTTGAGGCGCGAGGGGATCGGCTTGGTCCCAATCCATACTACTGTGTTTCAAGGAGCTCCAGCTCTTTAAAGTCCCAGCTGAACTGCCTGTGCAACTCTGCTTGTCATTCCCAATTAGGATGCCGAACTGTTTTTTTAGAGCTATGCAACTTGTTACAGATTTTCCCTCACATCCCAGGCAGATGAGGGGAAACAAGAATGATGACAAATCGGCAGGGTGAATATTTTCTTCCTGTCAAAATTTCTCCTTTCAACTGTCTGAGGGGTAGCTGTAGCTCTGAACACAAAGCAACACCTGCTGAAGATAACATGATTAGAATAGAAACATAGCAACAGTTTTCTGTTGGTCTGGAATTGAATCAGTTCTAGGCGCCTGTGCCATTATTTCAACGAGAAGAAGGAAAAGAAAAGAAACAACAGCCTTGAGTGTCCAAACTGGAAGCATGTACAGGTCCTTCTCAAAATATTAGCATATTGTGATAAAGTTCATTATTTTCTATAATGTCATGATGAAAATTTAACATTCATATATTTTAGATTCATTGCACACTAACTGAAATATTTCAGGTCTTTTATTGTCTTAATACGGATGATTTTGGCATACAGCTCATGAAAACCCAAAATTCCTATCTCACAAAATTAGCATATTTCATCCGACCAATAAAAGAAAAGTGTTTTTAATACAAAAAATGTCAACCTTCAAATAATCATGTACAGTTATGCACTCAATACTTGGTCGGGAATCCTTTTGCAGAAATGACTGCTTCAATGCGGCGTGACATGGAGGCAATCAGCCTGTGGCACTGCTGAGGTATTATGGAGGCCCAGGATGCTTCGATAGCGGCCTTTAGCTCATCCAGAGTGTTGGGTCTTGAGTCTCTCAACGTTCTCTTCACAATATCCCACAGATTCTCTATGGGGTTCAGGTCAGGAGAGTTGGCAGGCCAATTGAGCACAGTGATAGCATGGTCAGTAAACCATTTACCAGTGGTTTTGGCACTGTGAGCAGGTGCCAGGTCGTGCTGAAAAATGAAATCTTCATCTCCATAAAGCTTTTCAGCAGATGGAAGCATGAAGTGCTCCAAAATCTCCTGATAGCTAGCTGCATTGACCCTGCCCTTGATAAAACACAGTGGACCAACACCAGCAGCTGACACGGCACCCCAGACCATCACTGACTGTGGGTACTTGACACTGGACGTCTGGCATTTTGGCATTTCCTTCTCCCCAGTCTTCCTCCAGACTCCTCCAGGCACCTTGATTTCCGAATGACATGCAGAATTTGCTTTCATCTGAAAAACGTTCTTTGGACCACTGAGCAACAGTCCAGTGCTGCTTCTCTGTAGCCCAGGTCAGGCGCTTCTGCCACTGTTTCTGGTTCAAAAGTGGCTTGACCTGGGGAATGCGGCACCTGTAGCCCATTTCCTGGACACGCCTGTGCACGGTGGCTCTGGATGTTTCTACTCCAGTCTCAGTCCACTGCTTCCGCAGGTCCCCCAAGGTCTGGAATCGGCCCTTCTCCACAATCTTCCTCAGGGTCCGGTCACCTCTTCTCGTTGTGCAGCGTTTTCTGCCACACTTTTTCCTTCCCACAGACTTCCCATTGAGGTGCCTTGATACAGCTCTCTGGGAACAGCCTATTCGTTCAGAAATTTCTTTCTGTGTCTTACCCTCTTGCTTGAGGGTATCAATAGTGGCCTTCTGGACAGCAGTCAGGTCGGCAGTCTTTCCCATGATTGGTGTTTTGAGTGATGAACCAGGCTGGGAGTTTTAAAGGCCTCAGGAATTTTTTGCAGGTGTTTAGAGTTAACTCGTTGATTCAGATGATTAGGTTCATAGCTCGTTTAGAGACCCTTTTAATGATATGCTAATTTTGTGAGATAGGAATTTTGGGTTTTCATGAGCTGTATGCCAAAATCATCCGTATTAAGACAATAAAAGACCTGAAATATTTCAGTTAGTGTGCAATGAATCTAAAATATATGAATGTTAAATTTTCATCGTGACATTATGGAAAATAATGAACTTTATCACAATATGTTACTTTTTTGAGAAGGACCTGTACATGGTTTCCCTTATCCAATAAAAATACATTAAAAGGCCTTTCAAACATTACTATATTTAAATGATGTCAATGAAATAAAGAAATAATTTTAGACCAAGTTTACATGAATGTGCAGTAAAATACC
Organism: Girardinichthys multiradiatus; assembly: GCF_021462225.1. Taxonomy (NCBI): domain Eukaryota; kingdom Metazoa; phylum Chordata; class Actinopteri; order Cyprinodontiformes; family Goodeidae; genus Girardinichthys; species Girardinichthys multiradiatus. The sequence continues at coordinate 34,099,335 of NC_061801.1, read as the reverse complement.
CCCCCCAAACCCCCAACCAGCACACATTATTATTTTTTTTTTTATCTGTTACCCGTATGTTTTACATATCAAAGAGATTGTAATATCCGACCAAGAATCTGGGGGGTAAATTACATTGTCTATGTAAAAATCATTTAAACCAACTTTTTCCTATGTAACAAAATACTCCCCTCCCTTATTAATTCTCAAATTACCTGTGATTACCCACAGTTTTTGCAATGATTAATTCAATGTCACTCTCCACACCCAGGCCTGATTTCTGCAATAAAGAAATTATTTAAATAGAAACTGTCTAACAAAATTAAGTAGATGTAAATAAATCCCAGATAACAACAATTTATGCCCCAATGTAAAGAAATTCAAGATTAAATGAAGAACAAAGTCATCGACTTCTATCAATCCAATTTTAAGGTTTTAGGACCTCAGTGAACCACAAAGAGAGCCAATATTCAGTAACTCATGGAACAGTTCTTTAGATAAAACGTACAGTTGGCAGAGAACTGGTATGCTACTATTTTAACATCAATTTAAGATGATATAATACATTTTCTGGGCTAGATTTAGCTCCACAAGTTGCCTGATCCTAATGCAACTTCAGACATGTATCGCTTTATTTTAGTCTAAACATCAATGTAGTTTCTAAATTTAAGAAGAGTGACTGCACAACAAAGGGAAATGCAGCCCTCTTTGTGTCTTAGAAATGTGTTATGTTAATCAAAACAAGAAACACATCTATACATAAAACACATATACAAAAAAGGTTTTGCCTAAAATAACATACAGGGATAGAATATGTTTTCATGACAAATTTGACTGTTGAGAATTTTGAACACAGAAAATATACTAATGTTATATTTCTTAACGCTGACAATTGCAAAATGCAAGAGGCCAGTATAAAAAATAAGAGGCCACAGCCAGCCACAAAAAGAAGTCCTGAAAAGTAGACATTTTTATTTATTTATTTATTTTTATTATTATTAATTATCATTTATTGCTATTTATAGCAATTATGGATATCTAGAACAAACGTAAGTGCGCCTCATGAATGTTTAGTGAGTCCAAAGCCCAAGGACTATGGGCTAATGAGTGTGTCTCATCAAGACAGTTGCACAATTCAGTGCATATCATGATACACTTTATTTTTTCCACACATAGATAAATAATTGTATTTAGCCATTTGTATTGTGACTCTCTGTTGGTTCCCACTAAATGTATTAGATTTAGCACTGTCTTTTGATGTCACAGCATTTTTACTCGTGCGGCTGCATGTAGAAGGAAATACAGGCATATTTGCTATTTGTTTGTGTATATAGAGGCATTAGCTCTATGGACTTTCTGGAGATCTTTTAAGAAAAAAAAAATCTCATTTGCAGACAGTTTTGTTGTGCTACTAATACAAATGTGCTGTTTAGGAAAATAAATACCTAATTTAACTTTTGAAATTTTGACCTAATAATTTCTAGTGTATCTATTAATTTGTTTTCTTTTTATTGTTTAAGTGAATTCTGACTAACAAGTTAGCTGAATATTTTATAACGGCAATCTTTCTGAAATGTTATACAAAATTTGTTGCTAGGTGAGATATGACTTTTTCAGGAATAATTCAAACTTCTGCAGTATTTCCAAAAGCGAAGTTAAAACATTCGATTTCCCATCAACTCTGACCAGATTTTCTTTTTTGCTGGAGAAAAGCTTTCTCACATCATATTGCTGCCACCACTATGTTTCAACATGATTTTGGTGCGTTTAATGTGATGGGCATTGTTTTCCTCCTCACACAGGTTTTGCATGCACCCAAAATATTCCCTCATCTTACCAAAGCACCTTCTTCCACATGTTGGTTGTTTCCCTTCATAGATTGCTGCAAACTAAAAAAATGGGTCTTCTTTCTTCTTGCTGCTCTTCCAAAAAAAATCCAGACTGTGGCGTGCTTAACTAATGATTGTCCTGTCACCAAATCCTGCAACAGCTGTTAATCTCTATAGTTCGTCCCTAAGTTACCATGGGCCTTTTGACTGCTTATATGATTAATGCTTTCCTTGTTTGACCATATCTTGGTACTTTTGCAGTTGTGCCATGCTCTTTTCATTTTCAGATGATGTATTGAACAGTGCTTCATAAGATGTTCAAAGATTGGGAAATTGTTTTATAACCTACTCTGTTTTAAATGTCTCCCCCACTGTATACCTTACTTGTCTGGTGTATTTCTTGGCCCATACTGTACATTGCTGTTTGTTCAAAAATGTTATCTAGCAAATCTCTGAGGCTTTTGCTGAACAGCTGTGTTTACATAGAGATTAAATTACTCACAGGTGGGTACAGTTGAACAATTAGGTTATCTCTGAAGGTAATTGGCTGCTGAATTTTATTTAGGGGTAACAGAGACAATGGGGCTGAAAAAGATTTTCTGTCACTTGTACATATAAAAATACAGTTTTCCCTTCACAATTATGCACTGCTTTGTGTTGGTCTATCAGATTAAATTTAACGTGACAAAGTGAATATAACTATGTCAATCAGTGACTCTGGTGACTCACCTCTACCAACTAAATATCTGCATTGATTTGTGCCACGCAAGGACATACTCCCACATTTACTTATCTTAGTAACTTTTTTTTTCAGTTCCAGGAGCTTACAAGCTCGTGAAACCTGATCAAGTGTTGACATTTTAGTGTGACTCATGGAGGAGATGGCACCGTGTGAATATGCAGAGAAAACGGATTAGCAGAGACAGAAGTTTACTGGCGTCTCATTTGCATTTCTTCAGAAATATCTTGCTTCAGTTGCTGCTCTGAATCTTGTAAACACCTTTGTTTTATATGATAAGAGGCAGGTGGATGGGGAGACAGAGGGTATTTTCTCAACAGCCAACAAATATAGAATAAAAAAAAAGCATTTGAAGAGGCATATTTGCATATGAACAAGCTTTTTACTGACAGGGAATACTTAATGTCAGCGATCTATGGATGAACCCACAGATGATGCATGTGTCTGTTGAAGGATCCTATCAATGGGCTTACACAGAATTAGTCAGGCTTTGAGACTGTAGGATTTTGTGAAGGTGCAAAGGACAGGTTGTTTGACATGCTGCTGTAAGGTCATGTAGCATTGTGGAAACTGCTTGCATAAATGCAAACCTAAGAGTTCTCATTTGACCTGTAAATCTGCATGAACAAACCACAAAGGAATTGGACAATTAATTTGCTGGGCTTCAAGCGTTTCCTGTGTTTGCAATGGATGGGCGACAGAGCAGAAGGAATTTTCTGGCTGTGGTGAGGTGTACAATTGCCACTTTCCAAACACAAAATTTTTGTGTGTGGAAGGAGAGAGGTGAATGAAGGAGACAGATGGAAAAGAACATCTATCAGAGATTGAGAGGCATGTCACTCAACTGAGCAAGTCAGGGAGTTTTATAAACACAGAGGGAGGGCACTGAGGGGCTACAGAGAAGTGAGAGGATAAAAAATACAATAGAATAATATCTCTCTAAATTTTATTTTGCCATGAGGGCCCCTTTAAGAGTTAGAATGGTGGGATTTTTGGGAGAAAATACCAAAATATCAAGGGTAGAAGATGGAAAAATAGTAGAAGAGTATGTAGAAAAGAAGTGAGTAGAATTCAAAGAGTTTTTACTTTTGGTTTCTTGTAAAAGGTAATGTCTTTTCTTAAGTGTCACACCAAATCGAATTCTAGGTAGTGCTTATCACATTGGCAATAAACTGACTTGACTTGGTAGAGGTTTTCAAGAATACTGACCAGAAACAGCAGATTAATAGCAGAAAACACCTACAGAACTAGATAATGAGATGTGGTACTTTTAAACTGAATGCATAAAATGCATAGAGTCTATTCTGTCAAATTTACTGCATATTCAATTGGACTGTTTATTGTATTTTGTGCTTTTGTTTAATATAACTTTTTAGTCCATCAAGATGGCAGCTCTTGCGTCTTGAAAGTCTTGAATCACACCCTAGGCAATCCCTTTCTTCTGCCATACTCTGCAACTAATCAAAATACAGGAAATCATAGATTCTGGAAGGTGATAAAATGCGCTGCAGTCTTGCACAAGGCATAAAGCCTTGTCTGCATATTCCGATCTACCGGAAATAACTTTGAACGCAATGAATGATAAAACTGTAGTGGTAAAAATGGGGGCATAAATCAAAGCAGTGAATGAAAATGGTTCAACTTTAAATCTAACACACTTAATGATGAATCTGAAGTGGTAAAAGTGGAGGCGCTAAAATCAAGGCAGTAAATGAAAACAGGCAATGTTAAATTTGATAACCTTAATATTTATGACAAAAATATATTAATGTAAATATATAATATTTACCATGTTATCATTTTAGTGACCTCCAAATTCACGGATTCTAATTTTCACAGAGGCGATATTGGTTTTTACGGCACTCAGTTTTACCATGTTCGGTATTTGACAACTTCAATTCATTTCAAGTTCATTTTTGTTACATTGACCCCTCATATGCTAGCACTGCTACCTTGCAGCAAAAAGGTCCTGGGTTCAACTCCCAGCCTGGGGTATTTCTGCATAGATTTGCATGTTCTCCCCGTGCATGCATGGATTCTCTCCAGGTACTCCGGCTTTCTCCCACACATTCCCCAAAATATGACTCTTAGGTTAATTGGTCTCTCTAATTTGCCCTTAGGTATGAATGGGTGTGTGCATGGTTGTTTGTCCTGTGTGTCTGTGTGTTTCCCTGCAATAGCTTGGCAACTGTTAGGGTTTTTATGACTTTTTGTATTGTTTATCACTCATCTAAGTGCTTTTCCGTCCTTACATGTTACAGGAAGGGAGATGGTCACAATAATGAGTTATGCTTTTATTATTTTATTATTTTATTATTTTACCAGCAGCATCTGGGGGCTATTCACCAGGTACCCACTTCCCACTTCCTCTGTTTGTTTATAATCAAGACACAGTAACCTAACCTTTCTGACCCCACACACACACACACACATGCATACACACACACACACACCCACCCTGAATGATGTTTGAACTGTGTGTGACCAAGCATGTATAAATAAAGAGAGAGGGGGCTAATACTTCGTAGTTTGTGTTGCACAGCTACCCTTGCCGCAGGTATAGCTGACTCTGTGTCGTTCCTTACCTCTGAGTTGACTAAATAATACTTATCAGCAACCTTTCTAGGGTGTACCCCACCTTCGCCCGTAGACCACTGGAGATAGTCACAAGTTCCCCCTCAAACCTGTATGGAAGAAACGGGAATAGAAAATGGATTGATGGATGGATTTTTGTACACTTTTCACTGTAGAATTAGGCTACCGCAATAAAAGATTCATTTATTTAATATTTTATGACACATCTTCAGAATATGTGCCAATTGTGGGGGGCGCTAAAGAATTGCCAGAGAAAAACCAAATGCATCATCATGTATCGCCTCACTACTTGTCAGGTCAGAAACATGCATACATTTAAAAGTATGGTGTAGATATTTTATTTTATTAAGTGATCTAAGGCATATAGCTGCTAATAGAGACAATGAAAATTGCTGCACACACACAAAGGTTCTTGTGAACGTTTGTGCCTGTTACTGCACATTTCTCACAAGAGGCTGCTATAAACACATTCATTTCCAATATTTTAAGGCTCTAACTGTCTCAGAATCTTCCCGACTCTCTGGCACTCTTTTTCTCTCAGTCAGCTGTGTGATAGACTGACCTAGGGGATATAAATGACATGAATTCCTATCTATCATCCCTCCTCCGTTCTCTCACCCCTTTCCTCCTCGCTCGTGCTGTGGAAATCAAAGACTGCTGAGCCAGGGGGAAATAATATTCCATCAATCTTCACTTGTCCCTAACAGTCACGTTTACCTGACAAAGTTGCACAGTACTCTGCGAAATGCTGCTTCTTCCTGCCAAAGCCTTGGCTTATGCCCCTAAAATATTGTTTTTTTCTTTATATTAAATTCTATTTAATAGGCTGCCCTGGTGTCTCAGCAGGTGTAGGTGCGTGCATGTGAACTTGCAAGATCATGGAATCTATCTTATGACCTTCGTCACATATCTTCCTTCCACTATTTTAGGCTGTATATATTCAGGGAAGATTTGCTGAGTCTGCAGGCTTGAGTTTGTCAAAGCCCAGCTTAACATTCAAACAGTTGCACACATTCACTGAGTGCTGCCCTGCCCTGTTACCTCATGTAATGTTGGAGGCTTTGCCTCTCTAACCACCCAGAGATTATATCAATGTTAAACACATGGCCAGCTGAAACTCTAGTGTTTCTAAAAGTTGGTGTGAATCATTTCTTCAACAAGTCAATGATTCCAACACAGCAGCAAACTACAACAAAATTGCCAAAGAAGAAAAAGATAAATAAATCAAGGTGTTGCAATGGCCCAGTCAAAGTCAAAACCTCAACCTGATTGAAATGCTGTTGTACTTGGTTTGTCTTGTGTAGTGTAGTGTTTCTCTTTGTCTTTGTTAAATATATAATGACAGTGCAGAATCTGTTGTGTGTTTTTGTACCATTCAGATTCATTTCAATATGTGGCTTGAAAATAATATTAAATACTTTCTTTTGCCATGGCTGTAAAGGAACAAATGGCCTGTCTACCTGAAAAAAAATGTATTCTGGCAAAAATACCAAAGGATTTCTTTGTAGAGATTGTGAAACTTGAGTAAATCAGTCTACATTATTTTGATACAATATGGCCCTAGACATCAGACAGTAGATGGTAACTATTTCTCTAAGCTTGAATAAAACCGCAAATCTTTGCCCCGCCGGATTTTTCGCTGCTGGGATGATAACGTTATTGCAGACATGCTTATGGTTATTTCTAAGTATAGAACGTTCCCTTAGATTGGCTCAAAGCCCATCGGATCAACATCATTATTACAGGCCAGAGGAAGAGCTGCCCAGAAGCTTATCCATAGAGGCTGGTTAGTAAGAGGACAGTTCAACTGGCAGCAGAGTTGAAGCACCTGAGAGCTCGATGTTTCCAGCCATAAAAAAAAAAAGAAAAGGAAAGGAAAAGAAAAAAATCCCCCTTTGTGAATGTATGACATAGCTACAGGGCCTCTTCAGAAAATGTCACAACCCTGTTCTGCCTCCCGGCCGCAATGCCGTTTATCCAATATGTTAGACTGTGTAGCTTTGTTGGTGACTTAACACAATATGACTCCAAAGCTAAGGCCACATTTTGGAGGATATAAAACCATATCTGAGAAGATGCTGGCCTCATATCATCACACTTCCCAAGTAACAAAAAATAAAAAAGAGAGACATACATCAATAGAATATAACAACACATTTATATCAGAGGCATGCTTCTCCAAAATTTCTCCTCAGGGCTATGAGTTAGCAAAATACTGTCTTGAGTAGCGGTCTATGCTTTTATGTATTTCATTGGATTGCTTGAACTTTAAGGTGCTTTCTTCGTGAGAGTCTGAGAGTCTGAGTTTGTGTGGGACGTCGAGAGATATGGCTCACCTCCACGCACAGCGTGGGCTCTGGAACCCATCTCCTCAAGAGGGGCTGGACTCTCTTCTACTCTGGAATGGCCCACGTGGAGAGGCGCCGGGCTGGAATGGGTTTGCTTGTTGCCCCCCAGCTTAGGCATCTTGTGTTGAGGTTTACCCCAATGGATGAGAGTGTCGCATCCCTGCACTCTCGGGTTGGGGACAGGTCTCTAACTGTCGTTTCGGGCAGTAGTGCGGAGTAGCCGGCCTTCTTGGCGTCCCTGTTGGGGGTGCTGGATAGTGCCCCCGTCAGGGACTCCATTATTCTGCTGGAAGGTGATAAAATGCAGTGCAGTCTTGCACAAGGCATAAAGCCTTGTCTGCATATTCCGATCTACCGGAAGTAACAAAAATTACACTTTGAACGCAATGAATGATAAAACTGTAGTGGTAAAAATGGGGGCGCTAAAATCAAAGCAGTGAATGAAAATGGTTCAACTTTAAATCTAACACACTTAATGATGAATCTGAAGTGGTAAAAGTGGAGCGCTAAAATTAAGCAGTGAATGATAACAGGCAATGTTAAATTTGATAACCTAAATATTTATGACAAAAATATATTAATGTAAATATATAATATTTACCATGTTATCATTTTAGTGACCTCCAAATTCACGGATTCTAAATTTCCCTAATCTGAATCAGAGGGGTGTTTCGTTATTGGACTTCTATGCTAGTAACGGATTGTCCATAATGAACACCATGTTCAAGCATAAGGGTGTTCATGAGTGCACTTGGCACCAGGACACCCTAGGCAGGAGGTCAACGATCGACTTTGTTGTCGTATCGTCAGACCTTCGGCCGCATGTTTTGGACACTCGGGTGAAGAGAGGGGCTGAGCTGTCCACTTATCACCACCTATTGATGAGTTGGATCCGCTGGAAAAGGAGAAAGCCGGACAAACTTGGCAGGCCCAAGCGGATAGTGAGGGTCTTCTGGGAATGTATGGCGGAGCCCTCGGCCAGGGATGTATTCAGATCCCCCGGACCAGATTCCGGGGGATGTTGGAGACATAGAGTCCAAGTGGACCATGTTCTCCGCATTTGTTCTCAATGCTGTTTCCCGTAGCTGCGGCTGTAAGGTCTGCGGAGCCTGTCACGGCCGCAATCCCCGAAACCGGTGTTGGACACCGGCAGTAAGGGACGCTGTCAAGCTGAACAAGGAGTCCTATCGGCTGTGGTTGGCTTGTGGGACTCCTGAGGCGGCTGACAGGTACCTTGAGGCCAGGCGTGCCTCGGCCCGGGATGTGGCAGAGGTAAAAACCCTGGCCTGGGAGGAGTTTGGTGAGGCCATGGAGAAGGACTACCGATTGACCTCCAAGCAATTCTTTCAAACCGTCCGGCGTCTCAGGAGGGGGAAGCAGTGCTTCGCCAACACTGTTTACAGTGGGGGTGGGAGGAGGCTGCTGACCTCGACTAGGGACATTATCGGTCAGTGAAAAGCGTACTTCAAGGATCTCCTCAATCCTGCCACCACGCATTCCTTGGTGGAAACAGAGGCTGGGGACTTGGGGTTAGACTTTTTCATCATCCAGGCTGAAGTCACTGAGGTGGTTAAAAACCTCCGTGGTGGCAGGGCTTCGGGGGTGGTTGAGATCCGCCCTGAGTACCTCAAGTCTCTGGTTGTTGTAGGGCTGTCATGGTTGACATGCCTCTTCAACATTGCATGGTGGTCGGGGACAGTGCCTCTGGACTGGCAGACTGGGGTGGTGGTCCCCCTTCATAAGAAGGGTGACTGTAGGGTGTGTTCCAACTACAGGGGGATCACACTCCTCAGCCTCCCTGGTAAGGCCTACGCCAGGGTATTGGAGAGGAGAGTCCGGCCGATAGTCGAACCCCGGCTTCAGGAGGAGCAGTGTGGTTTTTGTCCCGGACCAGCTCTATACCCTCTACAGGGTACTCGAGGGTTCACGGGAGTTTACCCAACCGGTCCACATGTGTTATGTGGACCTGGAGAAAGCATTTGACTGTGTACCTCATGGTGCCCTGTGGGGAGTGCTCCAGGAGTATGGAATCGGGGGCCTTTGTAACCGATCCTCATCATAACTTTTATGGACAGGATTTTGAGGCGCAGCCAAGGGCCGGAGGGGCTCTGGTTTGGGGACCAGTGGATTTCGTCTTGTTGGGACCACACAGCCATGGGTGTTCAACACTAAAACTCCGGTACATACTTTCCTGGAACCTTTCAAAATAAAGTGCATTAACCTTCTTCCAGCACAGCCAGGAAATGGGGTAACTGCGGACTTCCTGTGGCGCCAATACCCAAATAAAAGCCCCACCTTTCCACAAGTCTTTCTCTTCCACACCGATGACCATCGGGTCAGGAGGGAACACAGCACGCTGAATGTCTTTTGCTGGCAAAAGGACATAAATTCAACTGGATCCAAGGACCGATCATTTGCAAAAGTTAAGTAGAATGAAATACTGTCTGTGTATCCGGTATTTTCATTCATGAACGGAGAAATTAAGGTGTAAGAGTTGCTTACATTTTCTCTTCGAGGCCCCACAGAAGCAAACGGTGTTCCGAGAGAAGCTGTTTCGACAAGCCGAGTCTGGAGGAAAGACGACGGCCGCAACCGTGTTTACGGTAACGAACAGCTGGTCACCTTCTGATCGGGAGAAACTGAGGAAGTTAGCGGGAAGCTAACTCTTTGTTCACGACGGATATCTTCTTCAAACTTCGCCTTGGGACGACATTCCCTCAACAGCTTCAGAGGTTGGGTTTTGGGCAGATTAACAGATTGGTTTAGGATGAAATGATCTAAACGTTTTCATGTTATGAAGTTTGTTTTGTGGAACTCGGCTATCTTGGTGCTAGCATGCTACCTGTAGCACCCAGGCCGGTTCGGGTTCTTTGTATGTTTTAAAGCTAAGATAAACTTTATTTAAAGGGTGGTTTTAACCAGAACATTGCTCATAACGCGCCGTCAGCGCTTATGCATTTTAACCCTGGTATTTTAAAGGTATGTGTTGATTCTGGCGCTAAGCTATCTCTAGCTTAGCACTTTAGCTAGCTTCTTTGTTAGCCCAACGGCCAACCGGTAAGAACACGTGTGCTAGCATTAAGGCTAGTCAACAGAAAGGTTGTTAGTTTTCAAGCTAGTGAATAATAGTCCCCGAACATCATTTACTAAAGTTGATAACTAAGTAAACACCATTAAGCCCCATTTCTCCAGAAAGATTTGGCTCTTTTCCAAAATACTCAATAATATTTCTTCAAATATTATTTTAATAAATGAAGGCAGCTAATTAGACACCATTGAGAATTAGTCATCCAGGAGGTTGGTTTTATTCAGCAGATCATTATTTAAAACATTATTTTATTAAAATAATATTTAATCTGATCTTGCATTGTGAAGGGTTGTCTAAAGGTTGCTGATTATTTTCTAAGTTAGTTCCAAAACTAACTTAACTTCACTTCCAGATTCTTCAAGATAATCCGTGGTTCTCAAACATAAACATTGCATGGTAATGTTGCATCACTCTTTTTGGTCATGATTTCTAATCATCTTTAATCAACTTGTTTATATTGTACATAGTCCATTAGTTGTCATTATTCTTTAATTCTGCTTGGTAGTTTAGTTGGATTGTTTTAGCATAGTAAAGAGTTTGTTGATTGAAATATGTTTGACTTTGAGTTGACTTATTTTTGTTAATAAATTCTTGTATTTTAAGAAATTGTGTGAATTCATTCCATATGTGTGCAGAGTTTATGCTGTTCAATAATGCCTGAGCTCGTCTCACACCTTTCTATTCTGTCCTAATACCATCGTCGTAATGGGGCTGGTATTCACAGGACAATCCTTAACAGACCGGAATATTATTTTGTAAAATATTAATATTAAAATATTAAATAATATTCTCAGATTCATATTTACAACAGTCTCTTCATTTTGCAGATTACGTTGTCCTGCTGGCCCCCTCTAACCAAGGTTCGCAGCCGAATGTGAAGCAGCTGGGATGAAGATCAGCTCCTCCAAGTTCGAGGCCATGGTTCTCGACCGGAAAAGGGTGGCTTGTCCTATTCAGGTTGGAGGGGAGTTCCTGCTTCAAATGGAGGAGTTCAAGTATCTCTGTGTCTTGTTAACGAGTGAGGGAAGAATGAGCAGGAGATCGATAGATGGATCGGTGCAGTAATGGGGGCACTGTGGCTGTCCGTTGTGGTGAAGAGAGAGCTGAGCCGATAGTGAAGCTCTCGATTTACCGGTCGGTCTAAGTTCCTACCCTCACCTATGGCCATAAACCTTAGGTCATGACCGAAAGAACGAGATCCCATATACAAACGGCTGAAATGAGCTTCCTCCGTAGGGTGCACTCCCTTAGAGATAGGGTGAAGAGCTCGGCCATCCGGGAGGGGCTCGGAGTAGAGCCCCTGCTCCTCCACATCAAGAGGAGCCAGTTATGGTAGCTCGGGCATCTATATCAAATGCCTCCTGGACGCCTTCCTTAGGGAACAGCCCAGAACACGCTGGAGGGACTATGTTTGTGGGCTGGCCTGGGAACGCCTTGGGGTCCCCCCGGAGGAGCTGGAGGAGGTGTCTGGGGAGAGGGACGTCTGGGTGTCTCTGCTGAGTCTGCTGCCCCTGCGACCCGGTCCCAGATAAAGCGGAAGACGACAAGTACGAGACGAGTATGAGGAAAGAACATGGAACAACTGCAAACCTCTCTTTGGATGAAAAACATGACATGCAAAATGTAATATGCAAATTTTTGTCAGGTCTAAAAAAGTGTACAAAATTACAAAAGTGTCTATCTGTCTGTCAGAGAGACAAATTTCATCTATTTACTGCGGTCAGGAACCACACAAAGTTATTCCAAAGGCCACAGGCATGTTTCCATAGTGAAACATGGTGGTGGCAGCCTGATACTATGTATTTTTTTTCTTATAATTCACAATTATTTGCCACTTTGTGTTGGTTTTTGACAAACAATCCAACTGTAATAGTACAAAATATGAAATTGCTCAAGAGGTATTAATACTATTATTAGGTACTTCAGCAGCAAAAGCTATTACTAATTTATGTTGCAACAGTTTCTGCTCATTTTTAGTGTCTGTGGCAAGACTCTTTTGTGATCCATTTGTAAAGAACAGCAGAAACTTGAGTGCAATCCACAGGGAGCAAATTCTTACCTTGTAAAGGATTTTTAGTAAAAGCCATGTGTGAACTGAAGCTGCAGTTTGTAGTGTAGAATGCCAGGAGAGTGTAAAACTAAAGATGGCCACTGCCTTTTGTAACCTCCTTGGAAAATTAGAATGCATTAATGGAAGTGTCCTCCTTTTATAAACAACAGTATAAACAAATGATGGATCGCAATAATTTGGGCGGGCAGTAGAGCGAGTCGAAAGCTCCAACAACCATGACCATGTTAAACATTTAAAGAGATATTATAAATGGGGCAGTGAAGAACAGAATTAAAAAAATCTCTTTTAGAAATAGCAAAATTTATAGTATTTAACAATTGTAGGATATTAAATAATAATTAAAAAAAGAACAGACTTCTTCTGTACCACATCTGAATAATAGTTTTTAATTTGATGTGTGTAAAAATGATGTTTGTGGTCTCTTTGTGGCACAATTGTGCATGCGGATGTGTGACCAATGGATTGGGGGATGGTGGGTGGGTATTTGTCCTTTTTTTCTCTCAGATGTAAGTCAAGAGGAATGTTTGTACCTTGCAGTGGACACAGGTGCACCGTTAGCCTTGAGCATCTTTTCTGTTCATTACTTTGTTTGTCCTAGCAACAATCTCCTGAGAATTTTGTTCTCTTTCACAAGGTAATATGTGTCATTTCTCTGGGCTAATCTGAGAAGTAATATCCTACATTTATATGAGCTCATTGGCTGTCTAGGGACCTCGCCTTCTGTGTCTCTGTCTTTCTGAACAAAAGTGGGAGTGAGTTGGTGATCCTGCATGTGGCTTGACACGAGTATTACTCCACTTTATTTTTTAATTTAACTTCTTGTCAAACTAAAACAAAAACTTTTCACTCTAAATCTTTTTTTGTTTTTAGCTATAGTTAAAATAGAAGTTGATTTGTATTATTTTTAACATGTCATTTTCTAGAGCCTGGCACAGACATGAGACATGAGTGGGAAAAAGCATCTAGCTTTGCCTATGTTTCAAAAGCAATTTATTGTTCGTATATATATATATATATATATATATATATATATATATATATATATATATATATATATATATATATATATATATATATATATATATATATATATATATATATAATGTGTCTATAGTGAAAAGTATGTCTTCCTTACAGATTTATTCTGCTTTTGATTTTCGGTCACACTTAAATGTTTCAGATGATTAAAATGTCAGATAAAGATAGCTTGAGTAAATAGAAAAAGCAGTTTTTATTTTATAGTTGGCAGCAACAACTGGCATCAAGCAATTGCAAAAACTGGCAATTAGTCTTTTAACATCACTGTAGAAGATATTTGGCCCCCTCTTCTTGGTAAAATTGTTTTTAACACTGCAGGATTTTCAAGCGTGTGCTGTTTAGGGTCGTGACACAGAATCTAAGTTTAGGTCTGAACTTGGCCACTCCAAAATCTTCATCTTGTTTTTCTGACTCATTTGGTGACTTTTTACACTAAAGAGTTTTCAATGCTTAACTGGTCTTAGAGCCTACTAAGCAACAGGCCTCATATTCACAAAGATTCTCAAAGTTGTCCCAGAGAGTTTCTAACCTAACCTAAAAAATTCTTGCAAGAAGTCTTAGCTTAAGAGTGATTCAGGTAGTTGCTCAGAGCAACTCTGAGCGAGTATGGGACAGAAACCTTTATCTTGTTGAGGAGGTGTGGTTGACCCTGTTGCTAAGTTGGATGCTGTCTCCTGGTTGAACAGAGCTCATTATAAAATTTAGACTGGGCTAAGAAATGTTTAAGTCATGATGATAAACCTTAGCAAAATTAAAGTGTCACAGCCCCAAAATGTTTGAACGTTCCTTATTTACATGCTCATCATTATTTTGATCTATTTGATTTTAAAGTGGACACTCACCTGTTAGACCTTTACTGAGATTACCTTCCATAAAGAGGTTTGATTTGGCAAAACGACCAAAACAAAATGGAGAAAAGGTCAAGAAAAATGAACTGGACAGAGGAGCAGAACTTTTTATTGGCACAGTTCAAGGTGGTGAGTAGATGAGTTTTAAAAAGTAGATTTGGTCTAGTGCAAACAAAAGGCGGATTTGAGAGCACATTGCTGAGCAGTGAGTCGTTGAGTCACAATGAGTTGTTCCCTCTGCTTTTCACATACCAGCTGGGAATGTCAGAAGCACATTTAGGATCCCTCGAGACCTTGTTGGTATTTGTCATCCAGTGCTTAATGCGCGGTCAGTAGGGATGAAATAGAATGAAGGTTACAACTATAACTACGGTTCTATGAATCCCGGATGACTGCCAGAGCGCTCGGTCCCTCAGTCTCCGCCTGCTCACAAGAAGCTTATCGGGACTGAGCTCCTGGTGACACGTGACTTTATAGACTCACCTGAGTCACTGGTAGATCACAGGTGACTTTGTTGTTAATTCTCAACCTGCGCATGCGCAACGGTGATCATTCAATGCTTGAAGCACTGCCTCTGGCGGTCATCTGGGATTCACAGAACCATTGTTACATTTGTAACCTTCATTCTCAGTCCATGCATTGCATGGCATACCCACAGGTGAAAGTCATCAGCCTTAACAAGGCAAAGTGCACATCTTAATGGTGGTGCATTTACTGCTGCATGACATTTGAGTACCAGACAGGACAGCTACACCACTCAATGTTTCTCAGCCAAAACTAGTCCAAAACATAGGGAAATTATTCTATTACACCCTGCTGGAGGTTTCTTCCTGTTAAAAGGGAGTTTTTCCTCTCCACTGTCGCTACATGCATGCTCAGTATGAGAGATTGCTGCAAAGTCAACGCCAGGGACTGTCCACTGTCGCTACATGCTCATCCAGGAGGAGTGAATGCTACAAATCTCTGACTCGATGCAATCTGCTGGGTTTCCTTAGATAGAAAAACTTTTCATCCAATTTGAATAAATAACTGAATCTCACTGGACCGTTCAATGGTTATGATTAATTGGAATGTATGTACCTGACTTTTGTTAAGTGCCTTGAGACAACATGTGTTGGGAATTGGCGCTATATAAATACACTGAATTGAATTGAAATAAACTGAATCTAAATATTTGATTAAGGTGTGCAGAAGCAGATACACATTTAAAAGCTACAGGACACCAACCCCAGTTGACTGGAGTTTTAGAGCTTCTTATTTAGATCCAACAGTAATCACATGTTAAAATTGCCAAGTCAAAATGCAGAGTGAAATCCAATGAGATTATGTAGCAATACCTTAAAAGGTATGCATCTGACTGATCCTACAGATGGACACATACCTCAAAACATCCAGCTTGCCACACATTCAGGTTTTTATTGGTAAAAAGCAATGGAAATAAGCTATACATCTACTTACATCTACCCATGAGCTACTCTGTGACTGGTTTATCACATAAAATCTCAATAAAATACAAGTTTGTGTTTGTAACATAGCAAAATGTGAACAGCTTTTAGTTAATTAATACTGTTGCAAGACATTGAATTAGTTTGGGATGAAGGATTATTGGGTCCAGGTACAGAGATTCTAATGTTGCTTCTCATTTGTCATTTGGAACTATCCATACCTAAAGCGTGCTGTCACCTCTATTGTTATGCAAACCCAACATATTATTAATCTTCTTATTAAAAAATGGCTTCAGAACCTCAGACAGTAAGACTGGCTCCAGTCAGTTTGGGCCAATAAATTGGTTAGTGCTTTGCCTGACATAATCAGAACTCTGTTTAATATTAGAACAGTACTTTCTTCTTAAATCGTCAACAAACTGCATCAAGGAAAAAAAATCTCCATTATCACCTTAATTTTTCTAATTTACATATCCCTCCACTCCTCTCTTAACAGTGAGGATGGACTTGTAACCCACTAGAAGGGTTACTTTATTTAAACCTGATAATAGTAGATGGCAGGTAAATCAATTTACTTTGATGACTAATACCAACACTACACAAGCATAGAGAAAACAGGGCCTGATCAGAAGATTTCTAAATTCACAGGAGCCTAGGTGTGAGTAACAACAGAGGAGAACACACAATGTCTATGAAAAAGAGTAGAGTTTAATATAGTGAACATTTGTGGATCCACATTTACAAATAAACAAAAATTGCGCACTTTGTTTAAAAACAAACAAAAACAAAACCCAACAAAATAAAATAACATAAATAACCCAGTCTTTTCGATACATCTGTCAAATATTAATTCAATGTCTCACAGCCAGTGACCAGTCGGGTCACAATCTACCAGTTCACTCGGTCCTCTGGGCTGGGGCTCACCATCCAGGATGATCTGGTGGTTTCGAGGCACCACAGGCCAAAAGTGCACTATAACCAAAAAACCTGATCGATGCTTCGATGCTACACGACTACACGGGGATTTTTCCGGGCTTCAGCCGTTCACAAGGGAAGCTTTCTATTTCCAAGATTCTTCATCGAATTTGACAAGATTTCCAGGCTATTAGCGGAAACAACCGTCAGCTCTGAGCTCTCAAGCGTGTCTAACACAATCTGAGCAAAATCTCAGCACAGCCGTTAAAGGGGCGGGACAATCAACCTTATTGGCTGATGTGAAATCAGACTGTGCCAGCTATTGGTTGTTTAATCCGTCACTAAAAGCAATCACTAAAGGCATATTTCACAGTTTTTAAAGATTTTTAGCATTTCTTATTCATACTTATGAACATATTTATTAACTTATTTTTAACTTTATTACTTTTCAACTCTTATTGTAGAATAAGACATGAAATCCATTTATACTTTTTAATCTTGTTGTAGAAGAAAACATTAAATCAACATCATTAATTTTTTTTTGTGTTTTTAACACTGGGTTACAGACTGCTTTTATTTTATTGCATGGATTAGTTCATTATAGGAAGCAGGTTTTGTCCATTAAGTCATCATTAATGGAGAGCTGTACAAAAAAAAAAAAAAAAAGAATTATTTGAGGTAATTACTTTGCTGAACTGACTTGAAATCAGGGCACACCCCCTGCCTAGATGCACTAGAGATTTAAAAGTGACAGCATGTGGCCTCAGATATTATTGGCATCTTCCACTCAGAACCCTTTTGCAGGATTTATGACCCAGCCTCTCACCTTGGAATGATCTGGCAATTATACAATATTTGGAGGCAGACTATTTAGTTTGTGCTAGCTGGCTTATATAACATCACTCCAATAAGCAGGGCTCTGCAGAGAAATGTTGACTGCTTGCTGGCTCACCTGAATGAAGGGCATCTGGGAAATGTGTGTCAATATTAATGCGAGCCACTCAGGGGCCAGTCCTGTGTGCTAAACTCTGAACACAAAAAAATTTAAATATACAAAAATATTGTCATACATTGAAAGATAAACAAACAGTAGTACACAGACAACCACCAACTGGAGCTCTGGTTACACATTGAGTGAAGATAGTGCGTTTGTTGATGGTCACTCCAGGATGGACCTTTTACTTTACTGCTGCCAGTTCAAACCTCCAGCCTAAACATTTTTATTTAACCAATTATTTTTAGAGAGAACACATTTTTTTAAGTGGTCAATATTGAAAGCAATTTTAATTTTGACTGCACAATATGTCGATTGTAATTAGATTTTTTTTAAAATTGCAAATCCAACTAGTCATCACCATGATGCTTAGTCAAAAGACTTTTAGGTAAGTTTGAATTTTCTGAAAAACCCCTGCTTGACCAATGCATATACCAACTGATGCAACAGGTGCTACAGTAACTTGCAAAACTCCTCATATCTTTTAACGGTTGTAATTATCAAAGGCGTTGAGCCACAATTACAATACCAGAAGACATCTCTGGTTTCGATTCATAAATGAGGATTTTTTGTTAAGAAATGAATTTTCTCAAATTATGATTTTGAATTATAATTATTGATAAATATTAATTAATCAATAATCATAATCCCAACAAATGACTACCTAACAATAATAATACAAGAAAAATATATGTGCATTTAGTGTCTATGAAGATCAAACCAGTAGTTTTATGGACAAAATGTGTAATTTGGGTTAAATGGAAAGAAGTCCTCCTGTTGTGCTGATGTCCCGATTGCAGTGATCAGCTGATAAAATGGTGGGGCCACGCCCCTTTAGCCACAACCAGCTGAATGCCCCAAATCTTGACAAAGGGTTATAAACTCTGAGGCGGGAACTCAGTGGAAAATCTCCAGCAATAAAACTGGAACAAAGAGTGGTCGGGCGAGGCCCAGACCGCAGTTGCTTTGAATGAAAAACTTTTAAAAGTCTAACTCCTGGCTGATTTGAGATCAGCCGGACAAAACATTAACCATGCAAAATTCAGCAGCGCTTGCGCACCAAATCAAAACACAGCTTAGCATAACATAATCCAATCAGTATTGCATGCAACAAGTTAATACCTGAGATTAACTACTGGTGATCCTACATCACCTTAACTATGCCTCATACTGCCCAGACCTCTAAATGCACCTATCCGGTTTAATAAGAAAATAACAAAATTACTTTGACGTTGATTTCTGCTCTCCACCGGTTGAGGAGGGATCAGGTCTGAAGGAAAAGGAGGGGAGGGGGACCACGCTTCCGTGGTCAAATTAAAGAGAATAAACTGTAATTTCTCATCCGTCCAGGAGGGGAAAAGATGAAACGTTAGTCGACTGCATTACACAAGGAGGAAAACTCATCTCCTTGGACATAGAACCTTTAGATTTTTCAACTCATCCATCGCTCATCCATCGCTCTCGTCCTTTGTCTCCTTCACACCACCTCGCGCCACTCCATTCCTGAACGCGCCTCTACATAGGGATAACATGTAAATCGGCCGCTCCTATTGCAGAATACGCGTTCGGTGTGAACGCACCATTAACCTCTTTGCCTCATTACTTTACCATAAAATACTTATTTATCTTAATTATTACAACCCTTTTGTCCTTGACGATCTTTCCCTTGAGTGCTTTTACCCCATTTCGCCACTTATATTTAAACATCTCACCTCCCTCCTATATTTCCCAGTTCCATGAAATGAAATAAAATACATAATATTCCAACTGTCTGTAACTTTTCGTAGTTTCTGATATCGAAACTAGTTAACCTTCGTATTGCGACGAGGCGTGCATAATATTCCAAAGAATATTGGCACCCTCTACTGAAAAAATAAATAAATAAATAAATAATTTCAACCTTGTTCCCTTGTCAACCTGGCGCTTAGACTCTATTTCCTGTTTCGATATTCATCATAACTATCTTTTCGCGTGAAAATTGTGGAGCACACTTTCTCTCTGCACACTGGGTTGTCGCTGCTCTATTCAATGATTTACAGCACCTCCCCGGACTATGCGTTTCAACATAAGCACTACTGCCACAGCAGAATAACAAACTCTTATGAAACAATTTATGAACAGTCAATATCAGTAAGGTCATTTACACGGACATGGCTCTGTCCGTAGGTTTTGGGTGTTTTCTCAGGGCAATTTGTTTCCGATGTAAGGCCTCCTTCCTTTCCCAATCCGAATCCCTAGCTTCCATGAGATCATCTCATCACCATGCTGCATTTGGGGCATTTCTGGAAGAAGCCCATCGCCGCTTTATCTGATAATGCAGCAGTAGTCAATCCCATTAGTCAAAGCCGCTTATCTTCTAAGGCATTATGCCTTACCTCTGGAGCACCTGGCAAGTCCTAACTCATAACTTTATCATTCCTGCTCGTCATGTTCCAGGTTATTCTATTTAGTTCTTAGGTCTTCTACTGTCTCTGCCCGTCAGCCTATTCCAATTTCTCCTCTCAAAGTCCTAAGGTTTGATTGAATCCATCTCTTTATCCTTGCTAATATCAACCCAAATTCTATTATTTATCAGGTTTCAGCCTTTTCTACTTTCAAATCCTTTTCCTACACACGCCCCCATTTCTCACGTCAGAAGGAGCCCCATGTCTGCATCCTGGTTCCTCAAATATTTTAGGCAGGTCTTAGTTCAATGCATCATGCCCCCCAGCCAGTTTTCAGGCCATTCCTTCAGAAGAAGAGCAGCCACTACTGCAGCAACCCAAGGTCTTTCCTCAGCCGCTCTCCAGCAATTGGGTCGTTGGTCTTCTTCATCCTTCTCTTCCTATGTTTGCCCGGACTTCCACTCTGTTCTATCTGCTCAATGTTTTATCAGCTCTCAGGTAAGAGCTCCCCTCAATTCCTGGTGGTGGTTGGCCTTTGTCCATCATTGCCTTTGTTCAATCATCATGTTTCTGTTTTGCAGGACTCTGCCTTTTAGCACCTGCCAGTCGTGTCTAATTTTCTCCCTCACTCTAGCTCACCTATGTTCTCCGAAAAGTACTTTTCTATTTGTTTCGCCCTTCTTTAATTGGAGGCTGATTATTACTTATCTTCTTATGCTTTCATTTGATTACGTTTATTCTTCTTCCTGCTTTCTGCCTTGTCATTCAATTTATTTTCCAACCCCTATTAATAAATCTTTATTATAACTTTATTTCACATCCTCATCTGCATTTCTTTCATGGCATTTTCACCATTCCATAGTTTCCGAAATTTCTTCATCTCACTTTATTTTTCCTTCTTTATCCAATCCTATTTCCCGTTTCATTTATACTCCTTCTTCCCTTTATTAACCCTCTCATTTCCTGCCTTTATTCCTTCTTTACTCATTCTATCTATTCTTATGCTCAGCTGATCTGTTCATAGCTTTATTCCATATCTTTATATGTATATCTTTATCATGCATTGCCAACACAGCATATCTATCACCTTGCTCTGTTCTCTAAGCATAATCTTCATGGATTGCCAACACGGCATATCTATCACCTTGCATTACCCTCACGGCATATTTATCATCTGCTTTGCTTCTCTATTATTTTCCTTGCTTCATAGCCTATTTACAAACTTATTTTCTCTGCTTTAATCTTTCCCGCAGCTTTTGCTTCTCTCTTCCTTTCTTATTTCATTCTACTTTCCTGATAGATGGCCCCTCTTGTACTCAATTAGGCCTCGTCCTGGCCTCGGCCCTTATTTTGGGGGGAAAACATCTCTAAATCTAAGCCTTACAAATGATCATCTTAGCTCATGACATTCTCAGCATTTATGTCTGCCTCCCAAGTCTGAGAAAAATAACCATGTAATGTCACATCATTAAAACTTTTCTTATTGCCGTCCCCTTTCTTTGTGAGTCTTTCAGATTGAAATGGAGTTTAAATGAAAATTCAGAATGAAAGATTCACCTTCACTGCCTCCACCTTCCAATGACTCTTCTGTGCGTCTCCCGGTCTTCCAATCAGTATCCTGTCCGTTGGATTCTCCATCCACTCACCTTCCGACACCCTGCTTTTAAATGACCTTCAGCTGTGTTCATCCTCGCCTGTCAGCTGAGCTCATCCCTCCTCCACCCGACCTCCACCATCTTCCTTCACATCTATTCCTGGCTTCCTCACTCCCTGGCCGCCAATCCACCACCAGTGTAGGATCAGGGGGAAGACATCTATAAATCTAAGCTTTACAAATGATCATCTTAGCTCATGACATTCTCAGTATTCATGTCTTCCTCCCAGGTCCGAGCGCCAAAGAAATAACCATGTAATTTCACATCATTAAAACTTTTCTAATTGCCATCCATTTTCTTTGTGAATCTTTTCAGATTGAATTCATTCCTACTAACTTAGTGCATATGATCAGGTGATCGTATGACACTCTTGCATCCAGTTTGAAGAGTTATGTTTGTTTGCCAGCAAAGAGACACTAGCGCGCTTTGTGTCTCTCCTTCCAGTTCCGCTGGGGACCTGCGTCTGTTTGTTGGAAAGAGGGGTTTTTATCCAAACAGTGACGTCACGGGAAGTCCGCTGTTACCCCTCTTGTTCCTGTTCCTGGCTGTGCTGGATGTAGGTTAATGTGATTTATTTTGAAAGTTCCAGAAAAGTTCTTACTGACCTTTAATGTTTTAATAAAAGCTTAAATTTAGTGAGATTAGATTAATAATATCTCTGAACATCCATCAAGTTTTAATGAATATGATTTGATCTAAACCATTCCATTCTAGCTCTGACTATATGTTTAGTGCCATTACTGTGCTGGAAATTGAGGTCCTCTCCCAGTCTTTTTGCATTTTTATACAAGTTTTCTTTCGGGATTGCCCTTATTTAGTTCAATCCATGTTCTCGTTAACTCTGACCAGCTTCAATGTCTCTGCTGAAGATAATCACCCCCACAGCATGATGCTCCCACCAGCAAGTTTCACTGTGTGAAAGGTGCATTCACAGTCATGTTCACTGTCAGTTGTCAGCCTTACATTGCATTTTGCATGTAGGCCAAATTTAAAGTTTGTCTTGTTTGCTGTGCATTTTTGCTGTGTCCCCTACATACCTTATGGCAAACTTTTGCGGGAACTTCTTGTGGCTTTCTATTAACAGTGGATTCCTCCTTATCACTCTCCAACAAAGGCCAGATTTGTGGAGTAAAATACCAAATGCACAGCAGATAAGAAAATACAATGGGTCAGAGCATTAGCAGAAGAAGAAAAACAATTATAATAATATTTAATATTTAATAATATAGTATTATTTTTCAATTGTCTTTTTTCTTTTACTATTAGATTAGACATTGTATAAACCAGTGCAACATCGCCTCCTATAAGGCTTTACTTTTCTTATGCTGGACGTATGTACTCAGACGTCTAACACAAGACAGACTCCTGTCATCTACAGAAATACTTACATGACTCTGCAGTTGTTGGGTGTATCAGAGAAGAGATACAACAACATTTAATTTCCCTTAGGGATTAATAATGAATTTAATTTAATAAAATTTATTGAAAACAGAAAAAAATCTAAGAAGAATGCTCTGGTTTCAATAAGCTTAAAAAAGGATTACTCAAACTGGTTGAAAGTCATACAAACACAGGTTACTCTAACATTAATGTGGCCAGTCTACTTGGATGAACATGATGAACATGTAGCAACAGTGGACAGTCGCGTGCATTGTTGCCTTGACTTTGCAGCAATCCCTCACACTGAGCATTCATGTAGCGACAGTTGAAAGGAAATTCCCTTTTAACAAGAACAAACCTCCAGAGGAACCAGGCTCAGTGTGAGCAGCCATCTGCCATAAAGAGAAATGTACAAAAACAGCAAATAACGCAACATTAGATAGAGTAGTAGTAGAAGAAAGTAGTAGAAGAAAGTGGCAGAGTGAGGAAAAGTGGTCATTATGTCCTCCAGTAGCCTAAGCCTATAGCAGCATAGCCATACAGATAGCTCAGGATAACATCATCCACTCTAACTATAAGCTTTATCAAAAAGGAAAGATATAAGCCTAGTCTTAAAAGTAGACAGGAAGTGCCCTGTTAGAAACATATGGAACTTGATTATTATTAATTGATAATTATTAATTCCTGATTTCAATGAAAACTAACTTTAGTTCATTCATCTTAACTACTAGTAGAAGTGCAGTTACTTTTGCTTCTAGAAAAATAAGGACATTTGCTTGTGCTTCTTTTTTATGTAGTAGATATTGCTCAGAAGAAAGATGAAAAATTTACCCTTCCAATTAATTTTGAGATTAAGAGACTGAAAGACTTTTTTAAATGTAGTGAGATTGGCTTCTTTTTATTCTTCTTCTTGTTCTATTTACTATACATTATTTTGGTGAAGGCTTTTATAAGTGTTTTCAGACTATTTCTCTGTAATGTGCTACCTATTTCATATTTTCTTTTTGTGCATTTTACTATTATAGATAAACTGAAGAAATAAAGTCACAATAACTGGACATCCATCCAGCTGCCAATCATTTTCTTTCCATAACCTTGTCATTCTGTTCATAATTGTGGCAGGAAGAGGCTATCATAGCTGTCACCAGGCAAGCAGCAGAAGAACACACTGGACAGATATGCACTCCTACTTGTGGTCAATACAGAATTAACAGTCAGCCTAAAATCCATGCCTTTTGGGAGGAAATTTGTGTGGGAGAGATTTTTAGCACCTAGATAAAACCCACACTGAGTGGTAAACTACTCACAGCAGGGCTTCAGAACTTTCTGCCATGGGATAACACTGCTAAGAACTTCACCATCTATAGCTACAAGTTAATATAGCATGGATTGTATCTAATCTCTGAGCTTTGGGTTTATAAATATGTTTTGAGAGTTGAGCATTGAATAAAAAAACTCCCTTTAATTCTTGGCTCTGTCTTGACCTTGACTTGCATTCCAACTTCACTAATTTGCTAAACTAAAATTAAAAACATGATCTGCCTCAATACATAAGATTCAAACAAATAGATTTAGCTTATTATAACTTATTTTAACCTTAACCGTTTTGTAGTGATTGAAGTTCTGTGCCAGGTAAACTCCTTAGTCTCTCTGTACTCTTGTAAGCTCTCCATTCTTGGATTTAGATGTGAAAGATGGGAGAGGAGAAACAAATACAGCAGGAACACTGTGATCCTCTCCTTGAGCTCAGACAGAATAAGAGGGAATGCAGAATAGAACTTATGGAAAGTATCTCTTTTTTTAGCAAAGAATTGTGGGGAAAATATGTAAACCCTCCTTATCTTCATACCATGTGTACTTGAGATAAGACTGACCTGAAGGGGCAGACTGGAAACATGCTTTTACCAAATAATATATGCATCTGATTAGCCTATGGCTGTTTCCAACTGACAAGGCATAATATTAACTGTAGTTTCTATAGTGAAAAGAGCAGCCAAAATGGGAAAATATAGAGCACAATTAAAATGAAAAGAAGGTTTATATAGTGGTTAGACCAATTTCTTTTGGTTTGGAGGGTTTCCCCAATTAAACACATAGACTTAAACTGCAAGAACAAAGAACTACACCACTTTCACCTTTTCTGTTTGTAGACTACATGATCAGCAACTACTGGATAAACATATAGTTTTCTTTCAGTATATACTGATAAGGCAAAACACTGAAAAAAATAATAAAACAGATATTTACCCTACTCCTGGGATTTGGGTTGTTTAGTCCACAATTTTTGTAGATCCAAAAGCACAATATGCTAATTTAAAAAAAAAAAAAAAAAAAAAAAAACAATATAACAAAACGCATGTAAGTATTTTGTAGGGGAATGTTATGCTTTCTCTCTTTGAAGAGCTACATTTTCATCCCTGTGCATCAATGTTGGCTCATGTTAAAAATAATTCTAAGCAAGGGCTGGACCACATCATTATCACAATATCATTTTGCACATCTATAATAATGCAAAGGGCTGCTTGGAATCTAATATTAGTTGGTGGTTGTTATTTAGAACTGTCATAAATAGATACTTCACATACCAGTATGACATTCAGCCTGTTGGATTGAGTCTCACTGCAGTAGATTTCCACATGGTTTCCATGTTACTAAAGGTCACAGGGTGATTTAAGCAATAATTTCCCAATTTCCTAATATTGTAAAGCCAAATTCTTTGATATTCATTTACTGAAGTCATTGGTAAAGTCGTTTTTTTTGTGGAGAACCGACTGTTTTTGTTTGTATTAAGATTATCAGACTAAGCAAACAGAACTTGGACATTTTATTAAAATAAATGTTATTGTTAGACACAGAAGGGCGAAAAATAATAGCCGGATATTTTTTTTGTTTCCATAAAGCAATAATGAATAGACATTTATGAGTCAAAGCTTTGTCCCAAAATGCCACACAGGCACATTTATTAACAAACAGCTGTAGATGTACCTGAGAAATGGCTAAAACATAACCTAATGGCATATAATAAAAAATAACACCCCTCAAATAAAATAAAATAATATTTTTCTGCATAACAAAACAGAAAACACAGCTGTGCAATTAAAATATAAATTGAAAGACACAGAGCGAACAAAACAAAAGGCTGATTTGATCTTTAAAAAGCCAGTTTACACTGAAGTACAATTCGAATTACTTCCTCCTGTGTCCTCATGTACAAACATGTAGTACTTTGGCCAATAACAAAGCATGTTAACAGATTGGATAAAATGAATTACATTCTATCCTTTAGTCAGTGCATAGTTTTTGTGCAAATCTGAAATAAGAATAAAAATAAAATGAGGACATAACAACAGATCAGGCACACTACTGTACAAATGACAGATTTTGTCTGTCAACGATGTCAGGTTTTAAGGATGCCCTTTGGCAGGTTACAATGTTTCCACTGCAACTGAAAATCCTTTCGGAGGGGGAGGTGAAGGCTGCCACACAAAGGTTTATTGGCCAGGCAGCACAGTGCTGGATAGGCAACAAGTACCTTCCACCATTTGAGATGGTCAGCATCACTCCCTATACAAACTGTCAACAGGTAGCGAGAAGGTTTGTTTTGTATTGTGAAAGTGCTGCTGGTGGTTGTGTTGTGCTGGAAGAAGCGTGTCAGTGATTTATTTTCTTTTTAGCTGTGTGTGCCACCGCTGCTTCTTCTGGGTCTGCAGATTCATGCACAGCTTTGGTAGGCAGGTCAGGCAAACATTTGCCGTAATACTGAAGTAGTGACTCCACCTGAGAAATTAATTTGTGTTTTAGTGCATCAATATTCTCACTCAGTATGTATTTGGCCCTGATTCTGGATCCATAAAAGAAGCAATGTCCAACAGGTCACTGATGGACCTGCAGATTTATTGTTGAGGTAATCCACAATGCTGATTTTGATGGATTTACACACTCCAGGTGCCAGGAGACTGTTAAAAAAGATGTAGCGCAGGTCTGACATATGACAGGGTGAAAATTACTGTACAGGCGACTGTGGTTCAATAGGAAGAGTAGTTGTCTTGCAATCAGAAGGTTGTGGGTTTGATTCTAGCTTCCTCCTGCCATATGTATGCCCCCCTAGGCAAGGCACTTAACCTCAAGTTGCCTACTGATCTGTGTATGAATGTGTGAGCGTTAGTGAGTGAAATTGGGTGAATGTGGCTCTAGTGTAAAGTGTTTTGAGTGGTCTGTATGACTGGAAAAGCGCTATATAAGTTCAGTCCATTTACCATTATGCAACATAACAAATTAAATTATTAGTTCCTTAGTGTAGCTGTTGAAAAACACTCAGATCAGGTTTATAACTTCAGTCTCAAGGAGAAATTTAACCAGCAAGAGATAACGCAGAATGGAATGCTTGTGCTATTCCCCCAGGCCTAAATTGCAGTAAACGAGAGCCAAATGGGCTTGTCTAAGGTCACCAAATGTCTGTGGAGTGCTGGCCCCCACAAACACATGGTCTATGAAAGACTGATGTCTGCTTTGTGTTAGGTCATTCTGTTCAGACTTACACTGTGCCGTTGTCCTGTCTTCCCAGAGATTATTAAACACATTTTCGTACTGGAGTTATTATTTAATACAGGTATTTCACAACACAGGGTCACCTACTCTTCACCTGAAAGAGCATCAGTGAGATTCGGAAGGTGTTTCAGAGCTTTCTGAACTGCCTCCGAAACTTGTATGTCCTCCCAGGTAGGAACAAGTGGCCTGGTTTTCATGTTGACAGAGAGGACTTTAGAAAATGATCTTTCCTGCTCCAGAACCATCTCTATCATTAACAGCCTTGATCCAAAGCGAGTGGTTGTCTTTGTGATGAGTTGGTGACTTGGAATACCCAGTTGCATTCACAATTCAACCAGTTCTCTTCTCATTTTCCAGCTGTAGAAGCTTTCTTTCTTACACAGAGAAATGGCCCGGGTGATGTGGGCATCATCTATACTGTGTCCTAACACAAAATAAAAACAACAAAAAATATATATACAATTATTACCATCAGCTGATAAAAATCACCCTTGAAGCTTACAATCAAATATATTTTTGGAATAATTTAAACAAGGAATGTGATTGGGCTCTATAAAGCAATCTTAGTTACTCATATGAAAGATTAGGAAAATTAATTGTCCACATCTTGCTTAAAGGATCTGCTGCTAACATCTGGTATCAGCTACCTTCATGGGTCTAGTGGAGTCATTGCCTCAATTGGGCAGAGCTTTTTTTTTGGCAGTACTAACACATGTTTGAGCAGGTGGTCATAATATTATGCCTCATCTGTGTAAGCTCTAAAATACAGTATCATACAGAGGAAGTGTGGCTGCAAATGAAACCCATTCAGCCATGGGCACATAATAATGATCCCACATGCAGCAGGGTGATTTTTGTCACTTCATTATTCCTTTTGGATTCTGTATCAAAGTGCATACTGCTGCTGTGATCCTCGTCTCTGGTTTATCATACCAAACAGATCAGTCCAAGATTCATGACTAATTCCATTAGACACTCCACATGTTGAAGGAGAAAGTAGGAGCTATAATGAAAAGAAGGACGAGATATTGGAATCCGTTTCCCTCTGCGGGCACTGACTGGAGTTCTATTCCCCTCTGTGGGTGCTGGCACTGCATCTGAGGTCCCACAACTCCAGTTTTTTTTATTGTCTTGGCATCTGATATTTACTATCAGTCTCTATCCTTTTTTATTAAAGACAGAAAACATTCACCACCTATTCTAAATATTGTTAAAGTAAGTGACAGAGAGATTGCGATAGGCCATTGTGATTCCCCTGCATCTTAATTTGTTGCAACCACTGTTGTTATAAGTTTAGTGTATTTCTTCTTGCCTTGTCTCTGGCATCTGGCATCTGCCGACTGCCGCTGTGCCTGCAGGACACCTGGGGAGACGTCAGGCATCAGCAATGAGGAGGAAAGCGGTTGCCCGCCTTCACGCTCCGGCGCCTGCAAGTCTAAAGAAATGACAGGGAGAGGAAAAGGTGTAGGTTGACAGCTCAGGATAGCTTTTTGCATTCACACAAACACTGGAACACATTTTCACAAATACATTTGTATGCTACACAAAACAAGAAACAGGAAAGGGCTGGACATAATATGTGTAACTCTTGTACGGTAAAATAAACTTTAATCCAATTCCTCCACCCCTCAAAGGGTTTTCCACCAACATCTATGAGCAGTGTGGTATATTGTGAAAAAGAAAAACAAAAAAAAACTGACCAATCCAGATTGTCAATCTTTATGCATTAAATCAGGTAGTGTTTTTTTTTTTTTTTTTCCAGCATGTTAATAAGCAACTGAAATAACAGAAGGTTAACATAATAGATTCTAGCAAGGGTGGGAAAACAATTGTCAAGTAGAGATAAAAAAAGAGAAAACCTTAATGATCATCATTTCTACAGTTTTTAATTCATTTTGCCAACACAGTTCAAAAATACACTTTAGGTGAGATAAACAGGAACTCTATTTTTGACATGAAGTCAACAAGGAAACCTCAGGCTTTAACTTGACAACTGAGCCTTGACTTTGCCCCCGGTTGGCCTTAGGTAGTTTGCAACCTGAAGTAGTAGTCTGATAAAAAATACTGATGCATCAGCAGTTTATGGTTGATCTGTAAGGACTGCAGTGTGTAATTTCAAGAATATGTATGTTGGGTACTGAAGACAAAGGCAACACAAATACACCTAGTGATAAATACTAGATGGGATTCTAGGTCTGTGATATATTTTTGCTATATGCAAATTCTCAATGATGAGATGAAGATGCATAGAAGATGTATAACAATTTGCTAAGGCACTTTCATATTTACCTAATGCTTGGGTAGATGTCTTTTATTCTATGTTCTATTACTCTATGTAGATAAGTGTCATGATTTGTGGGTGTTTTTGGTTTATTCTTCTTCTTCTTTTTATTATTATTATTATTATTATTGACAGATTTTGAATCATGCTTCTGGTCATGTTTTAGTTTTTAACTTCTTGTTCATGTTTTGTCAAGTTAGGTTTTTTTGGATCTGGTTATGCTTTAGTTTCATGTTTTTCTAGTTATATTTCTATTAGTTTGTATCCTTGATTTCTGTTCTGCTCTAGCCACGTTTTGTTTTCTCCTGTCAATTAATTTTATTCAGTTCACCTGCACCTAGCTAATCTGTTTACTTGCTTCACCTGGTTCACGCTCCATAAATACACTTCTGTTCTGTTCATTCATCGCGGAATCATTTTCAGATCATGTCACCTTGTTTTTTGGATCATGCCATGCTCATCTCGCCTGCCTGTTTATTGTTTTGGTTCCTGTCTCCTGTCACCTACCGTCATACTGCCTGGTAGTCTGCATTCTGGGGTCCTCTGTTGCACTAATCCTGACAATATGTGTATTTTAAAATGGGTGTGACTTTTACCACTGCTGTATTCAGACCAAAGGAGAATGGACCTAAGGAGTGTTGATGCTTTTGAACAGAACAGGCTCAATAAGGATCACTGGATGTCTCTCTCTGAAGCATTGGTAATCGATAAGAAGCCATCTGGGGGGTAGTCGTTAGAGAATAACAGGAGTGTACACTGTCAAGTGGCGGTCCCCTAAATAAACCGTTGGACCCTCTTCCCCACCGTTTTTCTTTTTAAATGCACACTACAACAATGCGCATCAACACCACATTTGAGCTGGCGGAGGCAGGCTTGGGGTCTTTTCACACCCCCGTTCGCTATTTCCCATCTGTGGTTGGAGGCCGGGAGAGGGAATGGGCCCTCTAGTCTGGTTTGAGCTGGGGTTGGGGGTCAGGTCTTGGGGATTGTGTGGTGCTGGGCTGGCGTTTTGGCTCT
Source organism: Girardinichthys multiradiatus (assembly GCF_021462225.1). Lineage (NCBI taxonomy): Eukaryota > Metazoa > Chordata > Actinopteri > Cyprinodontiformes > Goodeidae > Girardinichthys > Girardinichthys multiradiatus. Next base: position 34,068,181 of record NC_061801.1, on the reverse strand, counting down.
CTCGGGATCGCTTGGGTTCCCTTGGATCTCTGCCCCTGGCTTTGGGCCCTGATCTGCCGGCTGGGGGGGTGCCGGGCTCCGGCGGGGGGGTCTTAGCTGACGTTTATTGGGATGTGGCCCCGCTTTGATGGGGGGGCTGGACTGCCCCGCATGGCCGTGGGGCGCCATGCGGGGGTGCGGGTGGCCGGTGGGCTGGGGCGCCCCCGGGTTTATGGGTGGGTTTGGCAGGGTGCCCGGTAACTGGGGCCGCCGTGGCCTTCTTTCCACGGCTTCCTTCTGTGGTCCTGGCCCGGGGTCGGGCGTTGGGCTGCGGTTGGCGGTCGGGTGGGTGGGGCGGCAGAGCATGTCTTGTGACTACACCGGGACGGCTGGCGGGGTGTGCTTGGCCTGGAGTGGTTGGCCTGCATGGCCCAGGTCCCCAGCCTGTGCATGTATCCCTCTCGTGGACTGGTGGGCTGGAGCTGCTGGCACTGTCTGGGGGGGTTGGGCGGGCTTGGAGGTGTGCTGCTCTGCTGGCTGTCTTGTCCGAGGGATGATCGGGGCGGTGTACTGGGGGTTGGCGTGGAGGGGCTGCAGCCTGTGGGGTGGAGGGGTTGTGTCCACTTCTAGGGCGTGGGGTCACTGGCGGGCAGCGATGGTGGAGCTGAGCTGGATAGTGTTTCTCCCCTGGGCGGTCATTGCAGTGGCAGTGATGTAGTGTTTTTTTGTTGCTGAGGGGGGCATGGTGGGGTCACTGGCCCTGGGTGCCTGCCGCTGGCCGGGTACCTCTGGGTGGATGAGTTTGTCCCATCATGGTGTGGGGTCGGGGGTCCGGTTGTGGGTGCGGTGCTGGGTGGGGTCTGCCCTGTTGCGCCGGTGGGCGGGGGTGGCGCTGCGCAGGGCCCTTGCCTTGCCGTTGCGGCACGCTGTGTGGTTGGGGAGCGGGGTGCGGCGGGGGTTCTTAGAGCGGGGCTGTGTGTGGAGCTTGCGCTGTGTGGGTGTGGCTTCATTGGCTTCTCGGCCACAGAATTCACCTGTGGGGGTGTGCCCCTGTGGGGGTGGGGATTCGTGCCGTTTGGGTTCGGGGGGATGTGTTCGATATTGGTGTCCTTGTTTGGGGTGGCCCTGTGGGGAGGTTCTTGTTCTTGTTGGGGTTCACTGGGGGTGGGAGACTCATGGGGTTGAGATCAGGGCTCGTTGGGGGGTCGGGACTGCTCCGTCCTGGGGCGGCTTCGGTTGGTGGGTTGCTTTGGCCCATGTGGACCCCTCTTTTGTACATAGCCCCCTCTCCGGAGGTGGATGGGGGTTGTTGGGGACTGGGTTCGGGGCAGGGGGCAGGACCTGGGCAGGGGTCACCCCGGTCTGGGCAGTACCGGCGCTGTCTGCCTGCCTCTGCCCCAGGAGGGAAGGGGACTACCTCCTGGGTCCGGGGGCTGGTTGCCCTGAGGGGGTACAGGCGCCTGGACCTGGGAGTATAGAGTATGCATGGGGAGTGTGAGTGAGTGTATGACGTCCATTGTTGTTATCCTTATGTTGGGTGTGAGTGATTTTATGGGTATTCATGAGGATGGGAGTAGGTGATTGTGACTGTGTGTGCCTGTTTTTTTTTTGGTTTTTTTTGCGACAGGACGGGTCTTGAACTGCTCCCTCTCCTGTATCAGCTTCCTCCCCGCCACACCGCCTGCTGGTGGTTGGAGTCTCTGCCCACTGGTGTACTTGTGGTTCTCGGTGTCCGCGGCCGGGTGCTTTGGTGTGGGCCTGTGGACTCGTCGCTGCAGCTCCCTGGGGCTTCTCCACTGTCGCTGCTGGGTGGTTCCCCTGGGACTCTTCACTGCTTTTCTCTGGGGTGGTTGTGGTAGTCCCGGCGTTGATTCTCCTGGGGTTCTTGTACTTTGGGGGGCCTTTAGATGTCTGTGACTCAGTTCTCCTCAGTGTCCGTCCGGGGACCATGGGGCAGGCCTGTGGGTCCTCACACTCGCTATTGCATATTTTTGTGGAGAAGCCTTGTATACAAATGCGCGTCCACACTCATACTCACAGGTGTTAAGCTTCAGGTGTTGACAGATACACAGATGTTCTATTTTGGGCGGCACCTCTCACTAAGTACATTTTACATTCAGAATTATCGTGTACTATTTTGTAGGTGTATATGCAAGAAAGGTGTAATCTTGTATTCTCTTTATCCTTCTTTCTCTCCTCCACTCTTTCCTCCTTTTCTCCCCTTTCTCCCCATCTCTCTCTTTTTTGAGCTTCATTTTTCCTTTTCATTTCAGTCTCCGTGTCCATAACAATTGAAATATTCCCAAAGAAGTTTATAATAAAGTTTCTTCTATAAATATCAAGCAGAGCTTTAAGGCATTAGCTGTGATGCTCTGCTTGTGAAAGTAAATCTGTTGGGCAATTTCTTGGCACTCAGACAACAATTCGGAGCGATACTCTGCCGGACAGGACACGGTAAAAAAAATTAATAAATAAATAAGTAAACCATTGAACTTCATTTGCATCAGGCATACCTTTTGAGTTGCGTACAAAGATACACAAACTAAATAAGTAGCATTCTTGCATGGCCTTTTTTATGCAACTGATAGAGTGCAACATATAATTTGATGTTTATCTAAACCAGGTTGGCACGTATTTGGACGTGTCACAAACTTCAGGCACGAGAATCATAACCTAAATTGATGTTAAATTATGCCTTTGCCCCTGCAAAAAATAAATAAATATGTAATAATAAAAATTAACCTGTTAAATATACTCAATTATTGCACTAAAGACTGGATAATATTGTTGCCATTATATACATAAAATTATGTCCTGAGGCTCTTTCTGCAATGATAAAGATTTACTCACCTCTGCATGTTGAAAGAATGGAGTGGTACCTTCTTCAGATTAATTCAGTAATCATTTGACCATTCATAGACTGTGTTTGGAGCTTCTAACATTTGGGCCAAAATGGCATGGCAAGTGTTAAGTGTGAGGTTGATGTAGATTCTCAGTCAACCAGCAAATTACAATCCTGTTTAAATAAAAGTTGACTGAGCTTCTTCTGTTGTTCCTTAAACTAGTCAGAATGATCTACCGATGAAGCCAATGAGAACATGAGTAACCTGTCCATTGTTTGGGTTGTTGTCATCCCAGATCAGATTGCTGTCTCTCTACTACCTATTTAAAATACAAGGATAGAATAATAATGGAAGCTTTCATTGAACATTAGCTCTGTGGGCAACAATATAGAGTTCATGAGTACATTTTTGGGAAGGTCGATGTCAGAGCCTGGAGTTTTGCTTTGTGTCTTTTGCCTGCTACTTGCTCTGTTTAGCCTCTAGATGCTGCCAGAGCTGCCGGTGCCAGGGGGCGACAGGTGCAACCTGTTAACCGCTCATCAGGAGGTGCTTAAAGAAGCTGGGCAGTCAGCACTCCAGTGCCTGAGTGTTTTGCCAATGTGGTAACTCATTACCGGCCAACCGACTGACTTTTTCTATCTCTTGAAAGTGTAGTGTCTGACTTCTTGTTGTGCTCCTTCCCAGGTTATTTCCTAGCCCTGGCTCCAGTTCCTGTGAACGTACCAAACCCAGTACAAAGAAAACCTGAAAACCTTCCGGATCAAGAACCAGCTGACTGCCATTTCCAGCTTCTTGCAAATCCTGCCCACCCTCCAACAACCTCTCTGGCACCAGCACCTAAAGGCTCACTAAAGGTGAAGCATCTCTTGGATTGGAGTACTGAACAACTTCAAACTCAATGTTATTTAAGCTGTTCACCTAGAAACTCACCCTGGACAAAGCAGCAGCTCCTACCTTCCTCTCTAGGCTCTGAATAATCCCCTCCCCGAGCTGGACTCCTCTCCACCATCCGTAAGCATCAAACTAACACTCAACCTCAAACTTTCCAGTCACAGTTGCCATCAATTCACCAAACCTCCATTTCTGTGCAGAGTGACGGCTCCGGTTCCAGATCAATTTATTATCTTCAAAATAAACTTGTTAAGCTTTTCTCCATCTCCTGAGTGTTCCACTGCATGTGGGTCAAAAGTGTTAATAAAACGATGACAATCTGGTACACAGTGAGAGAGATTGAAGCCCTAATACTGACATCTACCTACTTTTTTTTTTTTATCTCACCACTGACCAAAACATAAACTGTGAATAACAAACAATCTGCAGCATTTTGTTCAACAGGTCCCCACAAGGATGGAAGGAAAGAACAGTAAACACACAAAAAAAGCACTTGAAACTTGTGGAGACTGTAACTAGGCATATTTCAAGGCTTCCAAAGACTATGTAAAAAAAACAAAAACAAAAAAACCCACCACAGTCTAGTGAAGGAAAAAAGAGCAGGTGGAAGAACAATGAATTTCATATGTGGCAGGACTGTCAGAGAAACACAGGAAACTTTTCAAGTGCAATATTCTGGTGTTTTTTAAACCTAACACTAACACTAGCTAACCCCAAGGATAAAGCACTGAAAACAAAGCCTTAGCAGTGTTGTTTGTCGAGTCCAGTGCAGCAAGCAGCCCTCTATATTACGGAAACAAGATAGCAACCACATAAATGGATCTACATCCTAAGAACAAGAGATGCTCCTTTGAAGTAAACAGAGTGCACATTTTGGACAGGTAGTACTACTATTCCACATGCACCACGAATAACACAAATTGTTGTAAGAATTATGATTATTGATTAATATTTAACAAGAATTATAATTTAAAATCATAATAAAAAAAAATATTTCTCAACCAAAAATCATTACTCACGAATAGAAATCAAAGATGTCCTCTGGTGTTGTGATTATGGGCTCAAACCTCTTTAATAATTACAATTAGCTATTCATCATTAATAATTGATAAATTATTAACCACAACCACAAAATGTCACTGTTTATTCAACCGCTTCACCGAAGGTGGGGGAACTTTGACCTTGTTTTGACAGACAAATCACTCTTGCACAAAATAAACACAAACGCTTCTCTTAATTATATATATATCAAGATTTATTGAAGCCAAATAATTCTGATATACCATCATTCTGGTCCAAAAACCTTCATCTAACAAATAAGCACTATTCTACACAAAGGGCATGAAAATAACTACCTAAAAATAATAAAAGAAAAATATAGTGTCTATGAAGATCAAACCAGCAGTTTTATGGACAAAATGTGTGATTTCAGAATCAGAATCAGAATCAGAAAAGCTTTATTGCCAAGTACGTTTTTGGACATACAAGGAATTTGTTTTGGCGTAGTCGGTGCAATACAGTACAAATTAAACAGTACAAACATATCTACAATATAATATAAATATAAGTGCACAGTTTTAAGTGAGTGAGAGTAAATATAGAGCAGGTTAAATGGAAAGAGAAATCCTTCTGGTGTGCCGATGTCTCGATTGTAGCGATCAGCTGGTAAACGGTAGGGCCACGCCCCCTTAGCTGTACAGCTGATTGCCCCAAATCTCGAACAAAAAGTCATAAAACTCTGAGGCGGAAACTCAGTGGAAAAACTCCAGCAATAAAACTGGAACAAAGAGTGGTCAGGCGAGGTCCAGACCGCAGTTGCTTTGAATGAAAAACGTTTAAAAGTCCAACTTCTAACTCCAGGCTGATTTGGGATCAGCCGGACAAAACATGAACACACACGATTCAGCAGCGCTTTTGCAGCAAATCAAAACACAGCTTAAAACACTTCAATCAGTGTTGCATGCAACAAGTTGATACCTTGGATTAACTACTGGTGATTCTAAATCACCTTTACTATGCCTCATCCTGCCCAGACTTCTAAATGCACCTATCCAATTTAGTATAAAAATAACGAAATAACTTTGACGTTGATTTCCTCTCTTCACTGGTTGGGTCAGGTCTAAAAAAAAATGAGGGAGGGGGGGATCACGCATCCGTGATCACCTCGATAAAACAAAAAAAAACCATAGACTTCTCATCCGTCCAGGAGGGGAAAATATGAAGAACCGTTTAGTTGACAACAACAAGGAGAAAACTCATCTCTTTGGAAATAAAACCTCTGTGGGTTTTCACCTGCGCCAGGTGTTGGCGTGGTCTTTGATCGGTATGTGAATCTTCTGACCTTCTCCTATCAGACAGATTTCAAGCTTTCAAGCTCTTCCAGGTATGGCCTTGTGGAGAAAAAGTTCACCCGCGAGCTTTCGTCTCTCCAGATATGTGCCTCCGTTGCGTTGTCCCGTGAGACACGTGGGAAATGGCTACGAAACTTTTTTTTTTTCCCTGGACTTATAATCCCAGTGACGTCAGAGCTGCAATGTCTGTTGAGCTGCTCATGTTCCACTGTGCGACCAAAATGGATGACTCCAACACTGTAGAGAATTGTAGAATTCATGAGGATTCTTGGAATTTTTCAAATATTCCGATCCAGTCTGATGTTGTAAGATTCAGTTACTACACAGGTACAATCAATTTATACATGGTAAATGGACTGAATTTTATATAGCGCCTTTCCAGTCATACAGACCGCTCAAAGCGCTTTACACTAGAGCAGATTGGTGGGCAACTTGAGGTTAAGTGCCTTGCCCAGGGGCACATCGACATACAGCAGGAGCAAGCTGTAATCAAACCCACAACCTTCTGATTGCAAGACAACTACTCTTCCTACTGAGCCACAGTCGCCACATCAAGAGAATTGGCTTGACTCTCATGAATATTGTGAAGAAATCAGTATGTTTACAAGAATCTATCAAAAATACTGGACAGACGTTAAGAGTCAGGAATCGGTTAACAATATAAAGAATGCCTCCAAGGATCAGGTACAAATAAATGTGGATTTGTTACTATTCTTAACACTTTGTAGGATATTTCAGCAATATATAACAAAAAGTCATGAGGGACTAGTAGGAGTGAGTGTTACTTGAATGAAGACTGTTGATATTTAGAAGTACTTGTTTTTGGACATAAAATGTAATAAGAGTCTAAATAATAAAATGGAAGTATCCTTTGTTTCATATACTTTTTTATTAATTATTTTCCTTATTTTTTCATTTTTTTCCCAGTTTTTTTTTTTTTGGGCAGTACAACGGCCCTGAGTGGTCAAGATAATCCTCAAATGATTTAAGCAACTTACACCTTAAGCAGTATAAATACTTCATAGAGGTGACTAGACTTGATGACACACAGACTGTATCCTTTTCTCCATATTTGACCTATCTTAAACACATTTTTAGATACCCAGAGAAAAGTGAGACAGTAGCCTAACTATTCTTCAATGTCTACTATGTCAAACCTCGTCTATGAGCTATCCCTTTTTACCCAAGCTGCTCTTACTGGACTTTGGTAAGGTCACCCTAACAAATGTCAGCTTGGAAAATAATTTGGATGTAATTACATTTGCTGTAAATTGTATTTACCAAAACAAATGAGACCTACACAAATGTCATTTCTTCAAGACAATGTTGCATTAGCTATATCCCCAAAGGCTAAATGTCAGAGCATTCTTAAATTTTTTTTTTTTTTTTTAAGACAGCCTATCTCTGACAGTGCTACCACCAAGCATCAATTAACTTTGACAAACAAAATGAAATCAAGCTGAAGAAGATGCTCAACATGATGCATGCCTGTGCAAAGCTGCTTTTACTGCTCTGCAAATTGATGTTATATATAGAAACAGAATCATGACTAATGGTTGTCTGGATATAAAAGTACAATTATTGTATGGTGTGCACAGAATTTAATGACTTTGTTGAGACAAAACATTAGTGGGTGTTTTTAACAATATAAAGCAGATACAATATTTTTAATTGCTTCAGTTGTGTTTCTGTGATTATACACTTAATCATAGCTGTATAACTAAGAAGAAAATAATGTTTATGATTTTCACCTTGAGCTAATGATTATCTGCCTTTGTGTATCTTTATACACTAGATCTGGCTGCAGGATAAATGCAGTGAAGATCACCTAAAAAACAAATTCCCAATTTCTATTTTGTGGCATAGTTGTTGAAATATCCTAGACCCTTTCAACCAATATCACCAGTCTTAATGCTTCACTGTTAATATTTTGAGGTATTTAGATAGTAAGGACATAAACTGTTGAAAGAACAGATTGCTCAGTCCTGATCCAGCATTTGGACTGCCTTAGCCTGTGGGTGAATTTGGCTCTGGTATGTGGACAATATTATGATGACAAATTGTCTCAGAAAAAGCTTGTATGTTACTAAAGAAGCATAATTAGCAGCAATTAAAGAATCTCCTGCTGCCCGATATTATCACACTTAATTTATACACACACATATTCACATAAAAATTAAACAGTCAGCATCCTATTTGTATCTTGAATTATAAGGTTATAGCAAAATGAAATTGTAACAATTAGCCTTAGGTCTTTCCTTTTGTCACTGGTTGTGCTAATTAATATACATTGCTGGTCCACACAGAAATTAGAAACCCCCTCTCCCCCCAAAAAATAGAAGTACAACTCACAAGTGGTACAGCACAATTGTTTTAATGATTGGTTTTTATCCAACAGCAATTCAAATCAAGAAAAAGGCTCACTATTATTGATCAATTGGTGTTTAGTAATGCTTTATACTTTAGATCATTTTATAATACATAAATGCAATCTTATTGAACTCGGACCAGCTTACCAGTCTGCTGAAGAAAAGCATCCCCACAGTATGCCATCAACACCATATCAAACTGTTTGAATGTAGTTTTCAGGTTATGTGCAGTGTTAGTTTTTCCACCCGCCATAGCATTTGGCATTTGGTTGAAGTGAAAGGTTAGTCAAAATGCATAGAGAGTTTATGTGAACATCAATTTCAGTATGAACCATTTCGCTGGAGCTCTGGCAATGTGTTTAGAGTTGTTGAAAGGTAACCCTTCGCCTCAGTGCCAAGTCTTCTGAAGTGTCTAAAAACTTTCCCTGAATGATTGTCCTGTATAACTTCTATCTTCCTATCAAGTCTGAACAGCTTCCATATTCCTGATAAAGAAAAGCATACCCACAGCAAGATTCTGCCCCTACCATGTGTCACCTTGAGGGTGACTGGTTCAGGGTAATGGGAAGTGTTAGGTTTCTGCCTGAGATGGTGTTATTTGACCAGAGCACTACCCTGTATGACTTGCGACAAAATTTAAGTGGCAATATTTCTTTAAAATATGGCTTTCTTCCTGCCACTCTCCCACAAAAACCATATTTGTGCAGTGCATGCCTAGTAGTTATCCTATCTACACATTCTTCCAGCTGAACTGTGGATCTCTGCTCCTCCATTGTTACCATGGTCCTTCCAGCTGCTTCTCTAATCATTGGTTCTCCTTGCCAGACTTGTCAGTTTAGGTGATACCTTAGTGTCACACTGAGTTTAGGGGTAGGACCCAAATGCAGAGTAGAATGGTAATGAAAAAAGGTTTAATGAAGAAATTTACTTACAGATGACCAGGAACAGGCAGGTGAAAAACAACATAAACAGGTTGGTAGCAGATGGATGAAAATCCAGGCAACAGATATGGAAGATCTCAGAACTGGACCAGGGCAAAGACAAAGGGTAGGTAACAAGGATGATAACGGGGTGTTAACGAAAGGAACCAGTAGGGAACAATGAAAAGCAGAGAGATCATATACTGAGGGAAGTGGAATGAGAACTAAGAACTGGGAGAGAAGCTAATCTGAAGCAATGTGGCACAGGTGTGGACCAGGGCTGCAGGGAGACAGAAGGAGTGACTAATTGACACAAATGAGCAAGGAGAGCATGGAGGTGACCAGAATACAAAAAAAACCCTTCTGAAACAGACTGACATCTTCTCCACGACCACGGGATGTGTCTTTCAACATGGTTGTGTAAGAAGTGAGAAGCAACTCATTGCACCAGTTGGGGTTAAATAACTTGTTGCCAGCTGAAACATAATCGCCCATGCAGTCAGTATCCAATGGGAGGTTCGTACCTATTTGCTTAGTTAAATCCAGGTGGCAACTTTTTTTTTGGACAGGCAGTGTATTACACACAGCTGGACAACTATTAATTAGGGGGCCTCTGAAGAGATTTTATTTTGCGGTATCAGATTAAAAAAGGCTGAACACCAATGTATGTCACAATTTCATATCTATATTTTTTATTTTTTCTAAAACCATGTTTCATTTTCCATCGACTTTACAGTTATGCAATCTTTTGTGATGCTCCATTGCATAAAAAATCACAATAAATACAGAGTTTCTCATTGTAATGTGGCAAAATGTGAAAATGTGTAAGGTGTAGGAACACTTTTGCAAGACATTATATATGGATAATTATTCTTGAAGATTTTGATAATGTCGTTTAGTTTAGCATATTTAAAGCAGTCTAATAAAGGAGGCTAGTTTGACTTTGTCTATGATTTCAGGAGACTAACACAGTCTAACAGAGTTGGGTGCTTTTAAAGTAGACATCTGTGAGTGACAGCCAGTTAGTTGGGTACGTGGGAAGAGGAGGATGACCTTTCTGTGAGGAGAGGTGTCAGCTCCAGGAGCAGAAGGAAATGGGACAATGTCTCCTCTGCTTCAGTGACTACCTTTCTCTGGTACAAGAAAGCTGTCGACCATCATCTAAAAGAAGTCTCCTTCATTCAGTCTCCTTTTATCTGCCTGCCTATCTCCTTACAACCCTTCACTCTTTTTTATATGCAGAATCCAGCCCGCCCCTTCCACCAGTCCACCCGTACTTTGTCAGGTTCAGTTAAGTGAGATACATTGCATGTGTGTTTCCTCAGAGGAGGAACCTCTGATTACAGCCCAGTACCTCTCCAGGTTTACTACGTGGCAATTACTCATGAGACCTACTACATATTTGAAGTACATCTATGCCTGTAAACAATGTTGTTATTCTATTCATCAAACCTGCATTATTGTGAGATGTGATTAACAACAAATGCCACCTTTTGTGAGCATATAAAATCTAGAAATAAACCGCCAAGCATCAGCATACAGTAATGGAGATATTACTCAGGCAGTTAATATGGGATTATTCAGCATTCGCTTACCCCAGGCGTTTTAGTATGCGACTAGATGCATCCTCAATAAGTACTATTTAAAATCTCGCCTGCTGTGTTCAGAGGATATTTTCTTTCCTGTGTCCTTCAAACCAGGCAAGTATTTTGGTAAATGGGGCAATCTTTCCATGATCAGGTGAAAAAAAAATTAAATTAAATGGACATCCCTACTCCCTACTATTTCTGGATTGTACATCTTAGATACAACAGCACACAAGAAACAATTTCTCCAGACTTCAATTATTATGTGTCCCAGAGTTTCCTATATTAATTTTTTAGGACAATGCGAATTTCACAAAAAGCAGTTTTGCTTTGTTAGAGTTTTCTTCATTTTTTTAATGGATTTTGATATCGTCTAGAGATCCATAGACCATTTTATACAATTAAAGTTGTCTTCCTTTAAAGCCGGATGACTGTGATTATTCAAGTCCATGTTGACAGTTTTCAATGAAATAGCACAAAGCCCTCAATTCTAACAAAAAACATAATAATACAAAATTAAATATTAGCCTTTGCTGTATTGGAGACATTACAATGATGGATGAGTGAGGTTTAATCCATTAAACCAGATCAAATCTGATTGAGGTAATGGTGGCATTTTCCAACCAAAAGATCAATCAATAAATCATTTATTAATTATTTGTCATTTATTTTCATATTGTCTGAAGGCAGGGTCCTGTCAAACAAATCAGCTCTATCACAATGAAGACTTTTTTTTTTTTCCTGCAAGTTTTTAAATGTCAATCATGTCATCAAATTGATCTACAGTCACTGGCCATTTTATTAGAAACACCTGTTCAATTGCTTCTGAACACATATAGCAAATCAATCAATCACATTGCAGCAACTCAGTGAATTTAGGTATCTAGATGTGGTTCAAACTAAACTTACTTAACTTAAAACTGAGCATCAGTATGGGAAAGAAAGATGATTTATCTGACTGGGAATGTTGTATGATTGCTGGTGTCAGACAAGCTAATATTTCAGAATTTCAGAAACATCTGATTTGATGAGGTTTTCTTGCACAACCATCTCTTTATAAAAGGGTTAGGGAAGTACAAAATGAGCAGCTGTTGTGTGGATGGAAATGCCTTGTTTGTGTCAAAGGTCAGAAGAGAATAGGCAGACTGATTGGAGATTATAGAAAGACAACAAAAGCTCAAATAACTCCTTGTTACAACCAAGGTATTGGGGCAACTATTTCTGAATGAATAACACAAACCTTGAAGCCAATGGGCTACAGCTGCAGAAGACAAGATCAGGTGCCACTTATGTCAGCTAAGAACAGGAGACCTAGGCCACAGTTCACACAAGCTCACCAAAACTGAACAGTAAGAGAATGGATTAAAATGTTGCCTGGTCTGAAGAGTCTAAATTACAGCTGTAATACTCATATGGTAGGGTCAGAATTTAGTGTAACCAAAGTGAATGGATCCATCCTGCCTTGTGTTAAAATTTCACACTGGGAGTGGTGGTTTGTGGAGGATACTTTCATGGTATACTTTTGGCTGCTTGGTACCCATTAAACATTGTTTAAATGCAACAGCCTATCTGAGTATTGTTCCTGAACTTGTCCATCCCTTTATGAGCATAGTGTATCCATCTTCTGATAGTTGTTTCAAGCAGTGAAATGCACCATGTCATTTAACTGTCATAAACTGGTTTCTTGACCGTGACAACAGAGTTCAACACACTCTAATGACCTCCACATTCACCAGAGCTCAATCCAATAACACATTTGGGATGTAGTGTAACATTCACATTGTGGGTTTGTAGCTGATAAGTCTGCAGAACCTGTGTGAGACTGTCATGTCAAAAAGGACCCTAGGAATGTTTCCAACATCTTCTTGAATTCATTTGACAATGAATTAAGGCAGTTCTGAAGGCAAAGTGGGGCTCAAAATCAGTATTGCAAGGTATACCTAATAGAGTAGCTGTAGAGTTTAATTGTGGTGTGTTACAAAAGTATTCATGTCACTGGTACGTTTCTACATTTTGGGATGTTAATTACATTTGTAATTGCAAATAACAAATGTAAATCTCCATTATGTCCTGACCCTAAACCTATAGCAGCATTAACATAGAGATAGCTCAGGTTGACCTAAACCACTTTAACAATAAGCTTTATCAAAAAGAAAAGTTTAAGCCTAGCTTTAAAAGAAGACAGGGTGTCTGCCTCATGGACTAAAACTAGGAGGTGGTTCCACAGGAGAGGAGCCTGATAACTAAAGGATCTGCCTTCCATTCTACTTCTAGAGACTCTAGGACCCTTCGGTAAACTTGCAGTCTGAGAACAAAGTGCTCTGTTACGAATATATGGAACAATCAGATATATGATGTATGATGGTACTAGATCATTATAATCTATTCTGGATTTAATAGGAAGCCAATAAAGGGAAGCTAATACAGGAGAAATATGATCTTTCTTTTAATTTTCATCAGAACTCTTGCTGCAGCATTTTTGGTCAGCTGAAGGCTTTTAACTGCATTTTGTGGACATCCTGATAGTAAAGAATCACAATAGTCCAGCCTTGAAGTAAAAAATGCATGGAATAGTGTTTCAGCATCACTGCTGGACAGGATATTTCTAATTCTGGCAATATTCCAGAGGTGAAAGAAGGAAATCATAGAAACCTATTTAATATGGGATTTAAATGAAATGTCCTGGTCACAAATAACACCAAGGTTTTTTACTTTATTACCGGAGGTCAATTTAATACCATCCACATTAACTGATTGACCAAGCAGTTACTTTTCAAAGATTCTGGTCCAAAGATGGCAACTTATGTCTTGTCTGAATTTAGAAGCAGAAAATTTACAGTCATCAAAGTTTTCATGTCTTCATGACTTCAAAATTCAATTCAATTCAAAAATACTTTATTAATCCCAAAGGGAAATTAAATGTTGTTGTAGCTCATTATGGTTTCCTCAAAGAGCCGTTGTAGATGCTAATGGCTGTGGGCAGGAAGGATCTCCTGTAGCGCTCCGTCTTACAGCAGATCTGAAGAAGCCTCTGACTGAAGACACTCTGTTGTTCTTCAACAATCTCATGAAGAGGATGCTCAGGGTTCTCCATAATGTTCTTCATTTTATGAAGAATCCGTCTTTCCACAATGATCTCCAGAGGTTCCAGAGGAGTCCCCAGAACAGAACCAGCCTTCTTTATCAGCTTGTTGAGCTTTTTTAAGTCCCTGGCTCTGATGCTGCTTCCCCAGCAGATGATGGCAGAAGAGATCACACTCTCCACAACAGACTTATAGAAGATATGCAGCATCTTGCTGCAAACACCAAAGGACCTAAGCTTCCTCAAGAAGTACAGTCTGCTCTGCCCCTTCTTGTAGATGGCTTCACAGTTGCATCTCCACTCTAGTCTGTTGTCCAGGTGAACACCGAGGTATTTATACTCCTCCACCACCTCCACTTCTTCTCCCATGATATAAATAGTTTTTGACTTATTCCTGTTTCTCTTAAAATCTATAATCATCTCCTTTGTTTTAGTCACGTTCAAAATGAGATGATTGTTTCCACACCATGCCACAAAGCGGTCCACCACCTTCCTATACTCAGCTTCTTGTCCATCTCTGATCCACCCAACAACTGCAGAATCATCTAGTATCGAGTATTTCTGCAGATGACAGGAGTCTGTCTTGTATGGGAAGTCTGAGGTGTACAGAGTGAAAAGGAATGGTGAGAGTACAGTCCCCTGTGGTGCTCCTGTGCTGATGACTACCTGGTTAGACTCATAACCCTTCAGTCTCACAAACTGGTCTGTTTGTCAGGTAGTCTTTGATCCAGGAGATTGTTGAGGCCTCCACCTGAGTCTTCTGGAGTTTCTGACAAAGCAAATCAGGTTGGATTGTATTAAATGCACTGGAGAAATCAAAGAACATGATCCTCACAGTGCTACTGGCTTTGTCCAGATGACAGTGGGTTTGTTGAAGCAGGTGTATAATGGCATCTTCAACTCCAACTCCACAGTGATAAGCAAACTGAAGGGGGACCTGATGGTTTACTGTTTGCTTACTCAGGTGGGCCAACAGGAGTCTCTCTAGGACCTTCATGATGTGAGATGTCAGGGCAACAGGTCTATAGTCATTGAGGACTGATGGGTGAGTTTTCTTTGGTACTGGAACAAGACAGGAGGTCTTCCACAACACCGAAACCTTCTTCTGGGCCAGGCTAAGGTTGAAGAAGTGCTGCAGAATCCCACAGAGCTGCTCTGCACAGGCCTTCAGGACTCTAGGGCTGACATGATCTGGACCTGCAGCCTTATTCCTGTTCAGTCTCTCCAGTTGCATCTTCACCTGACTTCTTGAGACACACAGGTGGAAGGGGGAAGCAAAGGAAGCATCAGCATCTTCTGATATGGTTGAAGGCAAACATGTAGAAGCAGAAGGGTCTAGGGCTGAGGTGGAAGATAAAAAATGTGAGGTGTTACTGGACAGCTGTGGGTCCTGTGGGTCAAAGGAAGGTGGAATGTCTGTTTGGCTTTGAGCAGGAGAGGAGGATGCAAAACTTGTTTCTGAACTGAACCTATTGAAGAATGTTTTCAGTTCATTGGCTCTGTCCAGACCTCCATCGGTCTGATCATCCTTCTGCTTGAAGCCTGTGATCTTCTTCATCTTATTCATACTTGTCTGTAGTTAATATAAGTGGTTAAGCTCGTCAGGAATTGTGCATAAATAAAGCTGAGTATCATCAGCATAACAGTGGAATGTATCTCATGATTCCTGATCATTTTACCCAGTGCTGTTCCCCTGATCCCTACAGAATATTCCAGCCTTTCTAAGAGAATATTGTGATCAACTGTATCAAATGCAGCACTGCGATCTAACAGAACAAGTACAGACACAAGTCTACTGTATGAGGCCAGGAGAACATCATTGGTGACTTTCACCAGTGCTGTTTTAGTGCTATGATAAGCTCTGAAACCTGACTGAAATGCTTTAAACAGATAATTGCTGTGTAAATGCTCACACACTTAACAACTATTTTTTTGGTCTGTAATTTTTCAAGTCATCTTGATCAATTGAAGGTTTTTTAAGTAAAGGTTAAATAACAGCTACCTTAAAAGCCTGTGGTACATATCCATTTACAAAGGATGGATTAATCATATCTAAAATGGCTTTGGTAATTAAAGGGAACACTTCCTTAAATAATTTGGTTGAGACTGGGTACAAGTTGAAGGTTTAGATGAAGCTTATATTAATAACCCACTAAGCTCCACTGGAACAACACAGTCCAAACGCAGATCAATTTCTACAGTTACTTCTAGTGCTTACCGAGGATGAAGTAATCAAGTAATCATGTTCGGGAGTATGCCAATGATTTTATTTTTAATAGAAGCAGTTTTATTTAAAAATAATCCAATAAAGCCATTACTGCTGAGCGCTAAGGGAATGGATGGCTCAACAGAGCTATGACTATGTGTAAGTTTAGCAACAGCACTAAAAATAATCCTAAAAATATTCTTATTCTGTTCTATTAATGATGAGAAACAACCTGTGGTAGCTTGTCGAAGGGTCTTTTTAAACAACAAAAAACAAATTTTCCAGATTAAGTAGGAGTCCTCTTGATGACTAGATTGCCATTCTCCAAGTTTTTAACATTGTGCTATAAAAGTCATAGTTCTTGTCTGTCATATTCATTAAATTTATTCAATATTATATTATATTATATTATATTATATTATATTATATTATATTATATTATATTATATTATATTATATTCATTATTTTGTAAAAGTAAGCTTATAAATGACTTCTGACTGCTTTTGCTTTTTATTTTCTGAAAACTGAAAAAATTTTATTCTAAAACTTTGGCCATGCTTTATTTAACAATGTTTACACTTTCAGCAGTGAGGAAACTGGTTCCAAGGAAAAATAAAAAAACAAAAGGTTCCATTCAATTCATAGAGTCAGCTGGAGGTGAAGGTGACCCTTCAGAGCAGGAATCTCAGTATAAACCACTTTACCAGTAGCTCTTTGCTTCTGTACAAGCCATCAGAAATACAGGAAAGATCCACTTTTCTAAATTGCTACCATTTAATGGAACACCTTGACCTGTCTTCCCTCAATGGCAAAAATAAATAAAGAAGTTGTTGGTAAAAATGAAGCCTTTCGACTTAGGTGATGTCTCTGGACAATTTAACACATCAAGGATTGCTTTACTCTGGATTGCATGTGGTCTTTCTCCTGGAAATTCTCATTAGTCTTAATAAACAAGTTTTCCTCTTTTTAATCTGCAGTTTTCCTCTTTTTAAAACAGATAAATGACTTCCTTAATATGTACATAATGGAAATAAAAATGCAGCTTGTCAGGCAGTTTTACAAAAAGCCCAGAAGAGGACTTTTAGTAAAATAGTTTTTGTTTTATATTTTCCTTTGCTGCCCAAGAAGAAAATTAGTAAATGACGATTGTATTGAAAACACTCCACACAAAAGCAAACTATTTATGACTACATGTAGGAGCTTGAAGAACCACCTGCTTTTTTTATTTGGCAAAGTAACTGTTTGGTTTAATTTGATCTATAGCAGCAGAAGAGAGCAAGATGTGGAAAGATCTCTGAGAACAAACAGTTGCTGCTTGTTACAATGTAGCATCAACCAATGAAGTCTCTGCTTTTCACTTCAGCTGTCCAGCTGGCTTTGATTATTCTGGGTGTTTTTACACCTATAGTTTGTGTGTAGTTGTTTGTGTGTAGTTTTGTCTAAATCAGTTTATACATTTGTTGAACTCATATAATTTTCCTATGGTTTGGTTTGGTTTCACACAGAGAACACTGAAAGGAGAACCAATACCTGCCACTACAAACCAAGCTAGAACTATTTGTCTGTGTATTTGTCAAATGTGTACAGGGGAATGAGTACCAAATGCAAATACTGGAAGAAGGGGCTGTGTTCCAAACTTGATTTTGATTTTAATCATATTATTAGCATTTTTGAGATACTATTTCAGGCGAAATTGTCTGAGCACTATGCCCAATAGATTTTGAGAAAAAACCTTAAAAGGTCAGAAGATAATGATGAGAATGGAGTAACTATTCACAAAGTACCACGGCATGCCAATGTCCACAATGCTAAATCCTTTATATGATCTGACAAATGTCATCTGCCAAAATGTTAGCGAAGTGACATACGTCATTGTTTGTACAGTTGAGCCCATGATTCACTTTTGGCTATTTACTCAAGTTTGCTTACTCGGGCACAAGTCGTGGTACAGCAGCAGAGCAAGCCACCAATGTATGGAGGCCTCAGTCCGCACCTGTCCCGGGTTTGAGTCCCAGCCCAGTGACATTTGCCGTATGTAATTCTACTCCCTCCACCCCAGTTCCTGTCTACCTGCTTTCAGAATAAAACCAAAAATGAAGGACAATAGTGCTGCGAAACAAAATATAAAGAAAACATTTTTTTCTACAGCTGGTAGACATATAAGACCAAAGTCGGATTATGCTCACACCATAAATGAAGAGCTTGTTTTGAACCGCACCTTGACCACCTGCTCCAAAGGGCTACAGTACCTTTGTTTAAATCTGCACCCAAGTTCCATTGCTGTGTTCCCATCCTTAATGATAATAGCTGGAATGAACTAATTAGCATAATTCTACCTGAGTTAGGGGGAGTGTTCAAGTGTCACTAGCTTGATGGGCTTTCGATTTACAGAGGCAGGAAAAGTCAACAGTTTTACTTTCACCTCCAGGTTGAAATGTCTAATGTAGTTCCTTCTGTTGTGTTTTAAATGATCTCCTTTCAATTTCACACATCTTGCATAGGGTATGGCTCTTGTCCAAGTGATTTTCTCTTGCAATGTGACCTCATATAGTCACCATAGAAGTTCTAAGTGCCACAGTTATGCACTTCAGAGTTCTGTCTTCTATGTTAAAATAAAGTTAAGTTCTGACATTTGTTAATTGAGTCAGAATCGCCCATGTCAGCACCTTAATGATGATGAAAAAAATCATTGCTTTCCCACCCTTACCTTCCAAACTGGTGAGATGAAATGTAAAACAGATGGGGCTCGCAGTCCAATTTTACATCTATTACTAAAAATGTAATTCTAATTAAATCTAATTAGCAAGGACAATTTGATCTTAGCAGTATGAAGCCACATACGAAAGATGCACACATTAAATGATATGAAACTTGACTGATGTCACATGACCCTGTCTGCGGAAACATTCTTCCACTGACTCAATTTATTAATTAATTTTGATAGACTGTTGAGACACATCAATGCATTTACTTACAAATCTGGTTATGGACTCCTCATTACCTTTTCTTATGTGTTGTTGTTCTCTCTTTCTTTCTTTATCTCACAAGGCTGTGGTTACTTTAAATGTTTAATATACAGGTCCTTCTCAAAACATTAGCATATTGTGATAAAGTTAATTATTTTCCATAATGTCATGATGAAAATTTAACATTCATATATTTTAGATTCATTCCACACTAACTGAAATATTTCAGGTCTTTTATTGTCTTAATACGGATGATTTTGGCATACAGCTCATGAAAACCCAACATTCCTATCTCACAAAATTAGCATATCATTAAAAGGGTCTCTAAACGAGCTATGAACCTAATCATCTGAATCAACGAGTTAACTCTAAACACCTGCAAAAGATTCCTGAGGCCTTTAAAACTCCCAGCCTGGTTCATCACTCAAAACCCCAATCATGGGTAAGACTGCCGACCTGACTGCTGTCCAGCAGGCCACTATTGACACCCTCAAGCAAGAGGGTAAGACACAGAAAGAAATTTCTGAACGAATAGGCTGTTCCCAGAGTGCTGTATCAAGGCACCTCAGTGGGAAGTCTGTGGGAAGGAAAAAGTGTGGCAGAAAACGCTGCACAACGAGAAGAGGTGACCGGACCCTGAGGAAGATTGTGGAGAAGGGCCGATTCCAGACCTTGGGGGACCTGCAGAAGCAGTGGACTAAGTCTGGAGTAGAAACATCCAGAGCCACCGTGCACAGGCGTGTGCAGGAAATGGGCTACAGGTGCCGCATTCCCCAGGTCAAGCCACTTTTGAACCAGAAACAGCGGCAGAAGCGCCTGACCGGGGCTACAGAGAAGCAGCACTGGACTGTTGCTCAGTGGTCCAAAGTACTTTTTTCGGATGAAAGCAAATTCTGCATGTCATTCGGAAATCAAGGTGCCAGAGTCTGGAGGAAGACTGGGGAGAAGGAAATGCCAAAATGCCAGAGGTCCAGTGTCAAGTACCCACAGTCAGTGATGGTCTGGGGTGCCGAGTCAGCTGCTGGTGTTGGTCCACTGTGTTTTATCAAGGGCAGGGTCAATGCAGCTAGCTATCAGGAGATTTTGGAGCACTTCATGCTTCCATCTGCTGAAAAGCTTTATGGAGATGAAGATTTCATTTTTCAGCACGACCTGGCACCTGCTCACAGTGCTAAAACCACTGGTAAATGGTTTACTGACCATGATATCACTGTGCTCAATTGGCCTGCCAACTCTCCTGACCTGAACCCCATAGAGAATCTGTGAGATATTGTGAAGAGAACGTTGAGAGACTCAAGACCCAACACTCTGGATGAGCTAAAGGCCGCTATCGAAGCATCCTGGGCCTCCATAAGACCTCAGCAGTGCCACAGGCTGATTGCCTCCATGCCACGCCGCATTGAAGCAGTCATTTCTGCAAAAGGATTCCCGACCAAGTATTGAGTGCATAACTGTACATGATTATTTGAAGGTTGACGTTTTTTGTATTAAAAACACTTTTCTTTTATTGGTCGGATGAAATATGCTAATTTTGTGAGATAGGAATTTTGGGTTTTCATGAGCTGTATGCCGAAATCATCCGTATTAAGACAATAAAAGACCTGAAATATTTCAGTTAGTGTGCAATGAATCTAAAATATATGAATGTTAAATTTTCATTATGACATTATGGAAAATAATGAACTTCATCACAATATGCAAATTTTTTGAGAAGGACCTGTATTGTGTAACTCCTTGTTTCTTTAAGAACAACTGTTTTCATTTTGTCATGCAATACTTAGTTTCATTAAGTCTACATTTCAATAATATATTTTTTTCAATAAGATTGCCTTTGATTTAATGTCATGATATTGATTCTGCACTCTTTGGATGTACACTCACTGGCCACTTTATTAGGTACACCTTACTAGTACCAGGTTGGACCCACTTTTGCCTTCAAAATCCTTTGTGGCATAGATTCAACAAGGTACTGGGAACATTCCTAGAGAGTTTGGTCCATATTGACATAATAGCATCACACAGATGCAGCAGATTTGTCGGCTACACATCCATGATGCAAATCTCCCGTTCCACCACATGCCAAAGGTGCTGTATTGGATTAAGATCTGGTGACTGTGGAGGCCATTTGAGTACAGTGAACTCATTGTCATGTTCGAGGAACCAGTCTGAGATGATTCGTGCTTTATAACATGTTTCGTTATCCTGCTGGAAATAACCATCAGAAGATGGGTACACTGTGGTCATAAAGGGATGGACATGGTCAGCAACAATACTCAGGTAGGCTGTGGCATTGACACGATGCTCAATTGGTACTAAGGGGCCCAAAGTGTGCCAAGAAAATATCCCCCACACCATTACACCACGACCACCAGCCTAAACCGTTGATACAAGGCAGGACAGATCCATGCTTTCATGTTATTGACGCCACATCTGACCCTACCGTCCGAATGTCACAGCAGAAATCGAGACTCATCAGACCAGGCAACGTTTTTCCAATCTTCTATTATCCAATTTTGGTGAGCCTGTGCAAATTGTCGCCTCAGTTTCCTGTTCTTAGCTGACAGGAGTGGCACCCGGTGTGGTCTTCTGCTGCTGTAGAACATCCACCTCAAGGTTTCACTTGTTGTGCGTTCAGAAATACTCTTCTGCATGCCTTGGTTATAACGAGTTGTTATTTGAGTTACTGTTGCTTTTCTATCACCTCGAACCAGTCTGGGTATTTTCCTCTGACCTATGACATCAACAAGGCATTTATGCCCACAGAAATGCCGCTCACTGGATATTTTCTCTTTTTTGGACTATTCTCTGTATAGCCTAGAGATGGTAGTGCGTGAAAATCCCAGTAGATCAGCAGTTTCTGAAATACTCAGACCAGCCCGTCTGGCACCAACAACCGTGCCACGTTCAAAGTCACTTAAATCACCTTTGTACCCCATTCTGATGCTCGGTTTGAACTGCAGCAGTTCGTCTTGACCATGTCTACATGCCTAAATGCATTGAGTTGCTGCCATGAGATTGTCTGATTAGAAATTTGCATTAACGATCAGCTGGACAGTGGACAGGTGTACCTAATAAAGTGGCTGGTGAGTGTAGATTGCTGTTATTACCTGAATTATGTGAAAATGTTATGTTAGTAATGTTGTGAGGATAGGTTTTGTCATTAGACAGAAAAAGACCCCTGCTGAATTGTCTTTGTTATTCAACATATGGAAATCTATTTTTTAGAATCAGAATGAAAGCTGGGTAAATGCAAGCCACACTTTTCACCTATTAAAAAAAAAAAAAAAACATGAAAGACATGAATTAGTTTCCACCCACTCACAATAATGTGCTATTTTGTGTGGGTCAATCACATAAAATCCAAATAAAATACATTGAGGTTTGTGGTTGTAACATAAACAATGTGTAAAGGTTCAAGCAGTGTCAATAATTTTGCAAGGAACATATTTGATTACCAAGCAATAACATGTGTGAAAACATTTTAATGAAATACATTAAGAAAATTATGTTAGCAAAAATAGAAACACAAAAAACAAAACAGAGTGTGTAATAAACATATTGTGCTAATTTGAGTTGCTTAATAATTGACGCAAATTTGACTGTTTATGAAATGATCAAAATAAAGAAGTTGGAACAATGTTTCATTAACACTATTCTTCTCTCTCAATCAGAAATATAACTATCACTCTGCCATAAAAATAAAAAATAAAGAAATTAAACTTCTGAAAAAAAGCATAATTTTGCATTTCTTAAGATTGCTGCCAGGAAAATTCTTTTAATTTCAATCTTGGTGTGTACCAAGATGTTTTATGCTTGGATTTCCCTTCTCCTTTCAATGTCAAAGTGACCCACATAATCAGATAATCTTTACTGGTATTATCTGCAAATCTTACAACATAACAGCAATGAAAGGCGGGATTTCACTCCCAGCTTGGGGTTGTCCTTTGATCTCCTCTGGAACACCTGTTGGAACCTGTGTACACTTAGTGGGTAAGCCTAGAGCTCCCCTGAAATACTGCAGTGAACCTGGGCAAAAAGCCAGCTGTTGGGTAGCTTCCTTTGGTTGAATATTAAACTTAAAGGTAAATTGGAAGTTACATACGTGTACCCAAAGCACAATTCTGGTTTGGACAGTATAACACATATTCTGAGCAAGATATTGTTCATTGTCCCAGCCAACACAATAAAATGTGACAAAATGTAAACTTGTCACTGTTTTAATAAATAAATACATAATTAATTAATTTTAAAGAACATTTTAAAAAATTGTAAAGCTAAATAGTGTTAATGTTAAATTTCTGAATGAAATAAATAGGAAATGCTTGGGTGTGTATACTTCTTTTTTCTTTTTCGGACTCTAAGGCTGGAACGTGTTTTGTAGTTCCTATTGACTCTAAACTAAATCTGGACTCCATTTGATCATTTCTAGTATAAAATTGTAACAATGTACAGTTATCAAACCTGAACTGAATTACTTTACACTGAACAGAGATCATTTAAATAACAGTTTAAGATTCATGAAACTTTCATTTTATTTGTTACACTAAAAAATAAAAATATGCCTATGCTCGGTTGGCATTAGCACCACCATAGAATCACAAAGTCATTATGAACTCAAAGAATAAAACTATAATATATACACAATTCAAATGTGGACTGCAATATTATACACTGATTGCTGAGTAAAACACAGTTTGTGATTTGTGAAACCTTTATTTGGAAAAACCGAAAATCAGGGATCCTTAGTTTTCCCAAACATATTACTAAATCTTTGTTTTTGTGAACCCAATATTGTGTTTCATTGCTTGAGGCTGATGCATCATTACACTCCTACTGATAACAAAATTCGTGTGGTTTTACATCTTGAAACTGCTGTGAAAAATGTGAGGATTTGAAAGAAAAAGATGTTGTGAATATATATATATATATATATATATATATATGTCTGTTGAAAAGTAAAAGATTAACAAATCCAAGTTAACTGGAGAGATAGACAGTAATGAAACTCAGATATAAATTCCCACTGGTCAACTCCACAGAAAAATATAGATGGAATGGAAGGAGCTCAATCAGTAGCAGGTTGTTTTTCTTTTATTATTTTCTTCCGCGGTCTCATCCACATTTGGCAATCCTGTTAGCACCATGTAATCTGTCTCAGCATGACACCTCGCCTCACACCAGCCTACTTGGCTACTTGGATTACTGCCTTTTATTGGAGAGAACAACGGAACAAGGACAGGCTTTAGTTTCTATCAGTAAACTATAAGAGAGCATGCCTTGCTGTTGAAGATCAGACACTTAACAGGCTACAGCTTTGGACAAAGGGGCTAAGCATCTCATGCTAAGCTTAATTGTGTATAGCTGCTTGAATATGGTATTGATGAAGAACCATGGGGTGCACACTGAGTTAGTATGAATATCCAACCACGTCTGAAGGCCATAAAAAATAAAGAACATTTATTTGCTGTGATTTTATAATTCATCTAAGAACTGTAAAGGAAGGAAATAGAGCCTCATTGATAAATAATTGATCTCTGGAGTCTCCTCTTAATAATTCTCTACCAAAGTCCATGTGATAGAGAGCCTTGCAAAAGTATCCACACCCTTCGAAATTTTCTAACATAACCACCACAAATTTTAATATATTTCAAAAAGATTTTATTTCATGAACAAACACACTAGAGTGCATGATTAGACAGTGAAAGGAGATGGAAACATGGTTTTATTTTTCTTTGTTACAAAAAAAATCTAAAAAGTCTATTATGCAATTAGTAGAGTTTTTAAACAGAATGTACACTCATTCTTCTTTGCAAAATTGCACAGCTGAGTTAGACTGGATGAAAACCATTTTTGAACAACAATTTTCAATTTGAACGGGGATTAGGTGTGAACTGTGATTTTGTCAAGAATAGGTTTGGATCTAGATGTTCCATTGTTGATTTAGCTTAGTGTTTAGGCGTTTTGTCTTGCTGGGATTTGAACCTCTGCTCCAATTCCAGGTCTTTTGTAGCCTCAAAAGGTATTCTTTCAGGATTGCCTTGTATTTAGTTCCATTTATCATCCCACTAAGGCTGAAGAGAAGCCTTCCCACTGCCTGATGCATTACCAAGTTTCATTGTGGACGACGTGGTCCGGGTGTTATTCATTGTTTGGCACAGTATGTAGACATCCATATCTTGGCACATTAGCAGCTTTGCCATGGTCTTTCTAATTTTGGAAAAATGATTTGATTCTAATCAGTTGTTCAAATTACGGAATATTGTTACAAAATGTAACAATGCTTCAATCTTCTCACCCACTTAATCCCATTGATCCTTACTCTTCACGATACTGTTTTTTTATGGTCATCAAATTAAAGAGGGTGTAATAAAAATACATACCATACTGTTCAGATTTTTTATTTGTGAGCAATTTAGAGAACCATTTATCAACTTTCCTGTATTTCCTGATTATAGGCTACCATGCATTGGTCTATTACATAGAATTCTAATAAAGATTTTGGTTTTAATGTTGGGATGCAAGGAGGCGCAGTTGGTAGCACTCTTGCTTTGCAGCAAGAAGGTCCTTGGTTTGACTCCTGGCCTGAGGTCTTTCTGCATGGAGTTTACATGTTCTCCCCCTTGCATGCATGGGTTCTCCCCGGGTATACCAGCTTCCTCCCACAGTCCAAAAACTCATTAGAGTAACTGGTCTCTCTCAAATGCCCTTAGGTGTGAATTTGTGTGTGCATGGTAGTTTGTACTGTGTGTTTCTCTGTTGCCCTGCGATGGATTGGTAACCTATCAAGGGTGTACCCCGCCTCTTGCCCGTCGACTGCTGGAGATAGGCACGAGCTCCCCCGTGACCATGTGTGGAAGAAGTGGGTAAAGAAAATGGATGGATGCTTGGATGGTTCTAATGTGACAAGATGAATTCTGTTAAGGGGGTATAAATACTTTGGCAAGGGATCATATGTTATTTCAAATTAGGAGAAAATATGATTGTGAAAAGCCAACCTACGTGTGCTTTTTGTAAATGTACTTCTTAAAACCTCAAACTACCTCAAAATCTGCAGCAAAGCTTCCATGAGAGAAAGTTTGCAACATTGATGCACAGGCTCCCTTTTTATACTAAGTCAGCAAGTCCAGTTCAGGTGGACCTGAGGCTGTCTTTGTTCTTGAATAATAAATGCACAACTACACAGTATTCAAGAAAGCAGCTGTCTTTCAACCTACAAGGTTCATCGACTTATTATGTAAAACCTTGCTGGTCAAGAGAAAGTAATTTGTGCATTTTTGATATAATTTCAGCAAACAACTGCCACAGAATGATTGATTTTTCAACGTGCAATCTTCTTATGTATGCAAACCTGTTGAGCCATTTCACTGATGTAAGCCATATCTTTGTACAAACTGTTTGTCTCTTGTTGCTACAGTAACCCACATGCCGCTTGTTGGTGATGAAGATAATACATCAGTATGTTTTTCAAAGCACCTATTTCTTTCACTCCTAACAGAGCTATCACTGGGCAAGTCATTTTGCACCAATACAACTAATTAAACTAGGATTTAGTTTAAAGTCCAAAGTGATTTTAACAGCTTACTCATTATCAGAGCAAGTGAGACCGGTCTCCTCTTTGAAAGATGTGGATGGCATGTGGCTGTTTAGTTTGTGTGGGAGGAGGGTCAAATGATGCATTTAATGTTTGTTTTTATTGGAATGTCCACGGACTCAGAGGTTGGCAACTAAGATTAACAAAGACAGCAGATATCTTTTGTTCAGTCTCTAGTTATCTGTGATTGGGATTAAAGGTTGTTTTGTTTCCTGCCAGCTAACACATTTGCTTCATCTGGACTGGCTTTTAGGTTGAAAGTTATTGCCAAATATTGATAAACTTTAAATTTCTGCTACAGGAACAGCTTTATTTATACTGCTATCGTTCTCCTGAAATAAATCTTAAAATTAATTAATTAAAATGCCCTTTGTTTTCATTTATGTTTCTGTATGTAGCCATTGGTGGGCCTTCTTAACTTCTGGTTTGGTTTGTATGATTTTGGTTTTATATGTTTTTTTTTTTTTTTTACATATGCCTACTGAGTACTGCAGCAAAATGTTACCCAAAGGTGACAAAAAAACAAAACCTGAACCTGAACAACTTTTATTTTTTTATTCCTGATTGACATTCATATTGGGCTGCGTCTTAGGGGTTGTATTTATTTGGATATCTTATAATCAAGGTTTTTGGTGATGGATAATTTTAACATGACATTTAAAAAAACTCAACAGCTATTTGCTTTTTCAAAAGCAATATGTAAAGAATAAATTAGTTTTCATCAAACTTTTATTTTAAGTTTAAGGCACTGTCAATCTGTGGTATGGATATGTAAGCATTCTGGATTCACTTCTTAACATATTAAACTGATATGATTGTATAAGTACATTTTCTAGGGAGAATACGTTTGATTTGGCCTTTCTGACCCTTGAAAAATGTACCTGCGTAGGAGTAACTAGGTGTAAGAACACTACAAAAAAAAAAAAAAAATCCAATCAATAAAAAGTGTTGGCCCTTTTTCCTTTCTGAATTGAACACTGGTGGTATGCCTTAGAAAAACCTATTTTAGAAAAATACAATACATATTGGAGAGTAAGCATAAATGATGAGGCTTTGATTTACAGTAGGGAGAACAAGTATTTGATATACTTTCGATTTTGCAGGTTTTCCCACTTGCAAAGCAAGGTACCTTTGAACTGTGACTGACGGAATCTAAAACAAAAATCCAGAAATTGATTTTTAAGTGATTAATTTGCCTTTTATTGTATGACATAAGTATTTGATACATCAGAAAAACCAAACTTCATATTTGGTACAGAAACCTTTGTTTGCAATTCCATATATCAGACATTTGCTGTAGTTCTTGACAACGTTTGCACACACTGCAGCAGGGATTTTGGAACACTCCTTTATACGGATCTTCTCCAGATCCTGCTGTTTTCAGGACTGCTGCTGGGGAATACGGACTTTCAGCTCCCCCAAAGATTTTCGATTGGGTTCAGGTCTGGTGACTGGCTAGGCAACTCCAGGACCTTGAGACGCTTCTTACGGAGCCACTCCTTAGTTGCCCTGGTTGTGTGCTTCGGGTCGTTGTCATGCTGGAAGACCAAGCAACGACCCGTCTTCAATGCCCTTACTGAGGGAAGGAGGTTGTTGGCTAAGATCTCCCAATGGCCTCATCCATCCTTCCCTCAATATGGTGCAGTGACCTAAAATCATCCCCAAAGAATGATGTTTCCACCTCCATGCTTCATGGTAGAGATGGTGTTCTTGGGGTTGTACTCATCCCTATTCTTCCTCCAAACACGGCAAGTTAAGTTTAGATCAAAAAAACGTTATCTGTCTCATCAGACCACATGATCTTCTCCCATTCCTCCTCTGGATCATCCAAATGGTCATTGGCAGACTGCAGAAATTTGCCTGGACATGCGCTGGCTTGAGCAGGGGGATCTTGCATGTGCTGCAGGAATGTAATCCATGGCTGCATAGTGTGTTACTAATGGTCTTCTTTGAGACTGTGGATCCAGGTCTCTCCATGTCATTGCTGTGTAGTTCTGGGCTGATCCCTATGGAAGAAAAATAGTCTCAGAATCAGAAATTTTTTAGACATGAATTTATAACGCTGAACTTTTATTCTGTGCAATTATGTATGTGATGGTTAAATCATCATTGTACAATCAAGACTGTAGCTGCAGTTAAATGCTGTCTTTCATTTGGCTCAGACAGTAAGAAAAAAGAAGAAATTGAACTAGAAGCTAATTATTGTGGCTAAACATGGAGGAAGAAGAGTGAAACAGAGAATATTTTCTTATTTGATGAACATTATGCTTCCTACTTTGAGTACTACATTCCAGTTATTTTATAATCCTGAAATAAGATGTTTTTTGAACAGAGAGACAAATATTTTTGAGTGAGGAGAAATTAATGCCTTTTTACCTATCTACTTCCAAGAAGCTTATCCACTTCTCCTGTACTAATGATCTTTGAAAATAGCTCACTACATCCCTTTTCTTTTTTGCCAATAAGCAGTTACACATCTGTTTATTATATACCCATTAAAAAGTATTTTTTTCAAGAAAATGGCCAGTTTCCTATAAAAAAAAACAATAGTTCATCAGACACTGTGGATCCAGATGACACATATGGTACCTACTTCCTGTTTTCAAGAGTACTTCTTCAATTCTCAAGGGAAAAGGGATTACTTCAAAGTAAATAATACATAAAGTTAAATTGTGTTTAAAAAAAGTAAAATTATTGATGTCAATGTTCTCAAGAAGTTTTGTATTCTGCAGATCTCCGTATAAAATAATGTTCTTCTTACCAGCAATAATTGTAGCAATACAGTTTTCATTTAGACTAACATGGGTCTTTACATTAAAAATCCTGAAGAGCTCATTTAAGTCCCGTTAAACAAACAGTGCCCTCACTAGCTTGTTTCCTCTTTGAATGCCCAGTTTACTTCTATTCATCATCACATTCACCATTTCTTGGCAGATTTTTGGGGGAAACTGATGAAGCATGATTTGCTGGCTTGTCAGATGGATGGTGCAGGAAATGGATGACTTGCTTTGATTAAAACACCCTGCTTGGCTGGCTTTGCACATCATAATCTAAGAATGGATTACACTGCAGTAATGTGGGTCACAATATTTAGCAACAAGGAAGGCTAAGCCACTGTGGCGGATGGGAGAAAACCCTCATAGAGAAGATTACAATGAGATGCAGCTCTATTCTGTGATTAAGCCATGGACTGTACACAGAAATATAACACCAGTCATTAAAAGCGTATTTTTCTTATCCAGCTATCCACATCATTCCTTTAGTTCTACATTAAGGTGAACACGGTGACAGTAGTGCAGAGAGCATATCTGTGTGTCTGTGCAAGCACTCGCATCTGCTCATGTGATTGAGTGTACTGAGTTATTGACCTCTAGTGAGGGAGGAACATTAAAGTCCAGTGTGCCGTGAAACTGGCCTACACCCCATGTCCAAGGTGACTGGCACTGCCCCGTTCTATGGCACATTCCTGCCTCTGATGGATTGACTGTGCCTTGGAGTGTACCTTTTTTCCTGTGCGTGAGTTTGAGCTGTGGGAAAAAACACCAAACCTTTAATTGTCTACAGATTACAGGTTTAGTGTAAGCTATCTTCCCTCATCACTTGTAAAGCTGTTGTTCGCTCAGTAACTCCCCAGGAACATTTATCAAGAGAGGGACTCTCCCACCATGTCTCATGCTAATGAATCCCTGTACACTTTCTAGTCTGTAATGATCCCCAGGAAATACTTCCATTCTTGTCTCCTTTTTATCACCATCTCCCATGCTGCTTTCATTCATCTAACGGGTAAATGAAATGTGCCTGCAACATTTTCTCCCCATCATGTTCACCCAGTCTATCCCTTTCTTTCTCAGCTCTGTTCACTTCGTCTCCTTGTGATTGAGCAGATGGGGGTAAATACCTTAAGGATGGTGTTAAATTTCAACACAATACTGTACCGCACAAACCACTTCCATTTCTTATAAGAGTTATAGATTTGTCCTCATTATATGCTGAGGCTGGATAGTGGACAAGTCTTTGAACATACCCAGCTCAGACATTTGATTAGAGGGTGACAGTTTTAACTTTGCTGGAAGACGTCTAATGAAAGCTTTGGGTGTCTATGGTTCTGTCTGAAAAATTGCATCACTGTTTGGCTGTGGACAGAGAACATGTTTGACGATACGTAATTAATATGAATTTCCTTTTGGGTATCACTGGCCTTTCTTTGTTGTGCAAGAATAGGTTTGGTTTACTATTAATAATTATAATTAATGATTAACAGTTATGAACAAAATATTAATAAAGTTAGAACATTACATTTTCAGTTAGACTAACAAATCAGGACACCACCTGATCAGGAATCAGGAATCCTGTTTATTCCAGCCCAATGTGGCGCAGTATTTTAGAACAGTAGATGAAAGAGGAGATACGAGCACAGTCATTCGAAACTGCAAGCTCTGCACACATTTACAGAACAAACACATACAATGAGATTCACAAAATGTAACAATTTAAATAACAATTTAAACAAAACAAATTCAACTTCGTCAAAGTGAGGCTTTCAAACCAGCTGTCAAGCATAGTGGTGGTAGCATCATGCTGTGGGAGTTTTTCACTTATAAAAATATGTTAATGAGCCTCAAAACTGTTGAACTGGCAAGACAAAAGTGGAACATTTAGTTAGGTATGTGTCTGGCACAAAATTAACTCCTAGTTCAACCTCACTCTGCATTTTGATCCCCATCTCTAATCAATTCACATTGGTTACATCATGCTGTTGCATGATCGAGAGCCATTCTTTGTTGTCCATCAGAGAAATGCATCGAGTCTATTTTTATTGGATGATGGAGCACAAATGCATGAATTTCAGTAGGTAAAGATTCACAGATGACAGAGTTGTTTTCGGGTGCATGAACAGATCCTAAAACACACCCAGTGTAAAATTTGTGATGGATGACAAAGCAGATACAGAACATAGTCAGTGTAAACTAGGGGTAACAAAGGATTTCAGAAAAAAGTATCATACCTACAGTCAAACATAGTTGATGGTCATCTGATGGTGTTGGGCTGCTTTTCTTTTTCAAGATCTGAATAACTTTAGGTAATTGATGGAGCCCTGAATTCTACTCTCTTTCAGAAAATCCTGAAAGAGAATACCTGGCTCTCAGTTTGTGACCTTAAGCACAGACACACTTGGGTATTGCAGCAGTACAATGATCAGAACCACATGTGCAGACATGTTTCTGGCTCAAAAAATAAATGCATAAAGATTTTCGACTGGCATTGTCAAAGTCTGGACTTAAATGCAATTATGATTTTGTGATGTGAAGTTCAGAAAAAAATGTAACCCTTTAATAGTTTCAGATGTGTGCTGAGTAATTCTTCTACGATGGAAGAAAAATGGTTCCATGCTCATGATGAGGGAACTAACATCTCCCTCTACAACAAAATTAACCAGAAAATCAATACAAATCAAAAGTGATTATTTCATAGGTTTCGTCAGTTGTAGTGCAGTTTATAGTCTGGCCAGCTGACAGCTTTGCCAGCAGTCTCTTATGAAAAACAACCACAACAACAAAAAAACAACATAGATTTACAGATTTAAATACAGTCCAGAATTTTGCTAGTTTACGCTTTAGTTCTATGACTTTCCACATGGATTATCCCAGTAGACGTTTCTTTCCAGCTATGTGTCAATAAGGGCAGCTTCAGACTCGATTGCCTTTTAGTGGATGTGGGTATATGTCTGTTGAGTTCTAATCTGGGATGACATTCATGGCCAATTACTGTGCACAGTAACTCTAATGAACCTATCTTCTGCAGCAGAAGTAATTATGAGTCTTTGTTTTCTGCAGCGGTTCTCAGGAGAGTAGGTTAAATCATTTTGCTGTCAGGTGGTTTCTCCAACAACACTTCAATAAACGTTTTGTGACATTTGACATACCTGCATTATATTACTATATTTCATTTCTTTGTCTAAAAAGTTCCCCATTGACAATCACCTTCTATTTTCCAGATATATTTTTTATGATCAAAAGCAAGCCCCGAATGTTCTACAAATATTCTAAATTGAATAGTTACTGAGCAGTTTTAACTAATAAGCTGTTTGACCCTATGAGGCTAGATGTCTCAGCAGTCGATGGAGATGATGATCGATGTTTCAAGTGACATTTCTAAGTTAACAACCTTTTACCCTATTGATTCCTTACCCAGATATTCTGATCTACTCTCTTTCAACAAATGGATTTTGACCCTTGCTGTCCTCCATCGTCTTTTGTGATGCTTTTTTCTTTTAATAAATAACCAACACAGACATGTAGAATTCATTTATTTCTATAATTCGCACACTCTAACCCTCTGGCTGAAATCCATGTTAAATTAAGAGCATACTCTTTTATTTTTATTTTATGTAGCATGGTAAATTCAAAAGTCACCCTTTAGTTTGCCTGCAGTACTGACTGTCAGTACAGTTAGAACACATTTGACAGAAAAAAGAGGTTATTGTAGAAAAGAATCCCAGTGAAACTACAGACAAGAGTTACCTTTGAGTCTTTGAAGAGCTTCTCAAAGGAAATGATGGTTCTGCACAGTCATATCACAGAGGCAATCACTGC
Organism: Girardinichthys multiradiatus; assembly: GCF_021462225.1. Lineage (NCBI taxonomy): Eukaryota > Metazoa > Chordata > Actinopteri > Cyprinodontiformes > Goodeidae > Girardinichthys > Girardinichthys multiradiatus. The sequence continues at coordinate 34,034,803 of NC_061801.1, read as the reverse complement.
ACCTTCACTCACATTTTAATTAAAAACTGTAGGCTTACAATGACTCCTCATAGTGCTGCCAATGTTCATAAAGCCATTAAAAATGCTTTTCAGTGTGTCTTTTAATCTACTTCCTTCCTTCTCTTTTTCATGTTATGTGTTTGGCTATTTAAACAATAAAAAGAGAAATGTGTGTGATGCAGTTTGTCTGCTTAATGATGAAGTAACACTGTTCTCACATTTACTTCTTTTGTGGTGTTGAGGTAAAATAATGCTATCACTGATATCCTTGCGGCCTCAACTTCACCCAATCCAGATATCGTGAGAAAGAACAGATGAAGAGCAGGAAATTAAGATTAACACAAGTTTAATTTGGAAGATAATAAGTCCAATGATTTCCAATGCAAAATGAAAACATACAGAATAACACAAAGAAAGGATATTACGTAAGGCCTTACAGAGAGATTGCAGGTTCCAGCAAAGCATGGCTGTCTCTACCCAGATGTCTGACTCATCACAGTTGCCAGAACATCTTTATACCATCTACTTCAAAGCTTACTGACTGTGCCTTCCCTTATGCAGTCTGGTGTTGTAAATCAGCCAAGCTTCCTTGTGGTATCTATACCTTGCCCAAAAGTTGACATTTATTGCTTTATTGTCCATACAAACAGCATTTATTGCTTGCAGTTGTTGAGAACTTCCTAACCTCTGTTTCACCCTTGTTCCATCCTGACTCCTGCTGTGACTCTGTGATTCTTCCTCAAGGCTCACTCATGTTAAATCTCAGTTTAATGTTCCCACATGCAAACTAAACTAATAGCATGAAAGTACATGATTTTAATTATCAACAGTGGCTTGTCCCTGATGCAGAAAATATCTAAAATATGTATGTGGCATAAAACAACTGACTTACTAAAAGTCAGAATATTAATGCTAATGCATAAAATAAAAATGTAAAGAAAGCATTACATTCTGTAAGTCTATGTAAATTCACTGAGTTCGCAACTGACAAAAAAATGAACTGAAAATGCTTTGATTTTCTGTCCTCTGGCTGCTTTGCAAGGGTTGATTACAGCTATTCACACAAAACAAGCCTGAAGCCTGATAGACTATCATTACGTTTATGTTCATGATTAATTACCCGTGCACAGTATAATGCTGAATAAGAGTGTGTATAAGCCACCAATCCAAATAGCCATTGCAGACACTTGCATTTAACTTGACATTCCATAAAGGTCCATAAAGTACAAAAATATTAAAACTCATAACAGACTTCAGACTTTTATGCTCCTGCATATGTTTGCCAAATTGTATCGGGATGTTAAGGCCATTACTTACAATAAAACTGCTGATAGTCTATCAGGCCTGAGTCAAATGAAAATCCCTCTAAATTTTGGGTATTGAAGAATCCAGCTCAAACAACAATTTTCAGTTAGCACTGTTCTGTTGTTAATAAACACACAGCACATCTGAGTTGTTAATTCTTAACAGCAAGTTGCAAGTAATTTATTGTTTTATTAGCATCTAAAGTGCACAATCAAACAAAACTATGTTTCTCTTGTATTGACGATATTGATGAAGAAACGTCTTCCTTCAGATGCAGACCAAAGAAATGCCAATAAAAACCCAAGAAATCATCACAAGTACCCATTCAAGAATGTCTCCCTAACAGTCTGTTTTCAATCTCTATAGTGACCAGCTGCTGAACTAGCCAATGGATGGTAGGAGTCACTGCTTTAATTGCTTCATTGGGTTCTCAATCTACAATGTTGCATGAAGGGCTTGAAGTACAGGGTCCATTTTCTATTTTTAAGAAAGAGGACCAGATAGTGTAACTATCCAGATATCACACTTCTCAGCCTCTTTGGGAAAGCTTACTTTCAACACACGTTGGATGTGAGGGTCTTAAGGATTTTCAAGCCTTGTGTTCAGGAGGAGCAATTGACCCAATCTTGACAATTCTGATGAAATTGCTGAAGGGCTCAAGGGAGTTTGATTGTCTAGTATACATGTTCTTTATGGATCTGGAGATGGCACCCAACCATATTCCTGCAGCATTTTTTGTAAGTTGCTTCAGGTGTATGAAGTGCTGGTAAGAGTATAACTGAAGCAAGCTACTCTGCATTCTCGGCACAAAGCACAGCTTGTCACCAATGCACTGTTGGACTAAACCAGAGCTGCCCCTTGTTATCAATCTTCTTTGCGGTGTTAATGGACAGAATCTCAAGTTGTGATTGTGGAGAGAAGGATAATGTATCTGGTTTGGAACACCAGACTCATCCTACTTTATTGAAGATAGTGAGGTTCTGTTGGCAATTTCAGGCTATTACATTCAGTTAGCATCAAAGTGGTTTACAGATAAGTCTAACACAGCTGGGATTTGACTCAATTCTAAGGGCATGATTCTCAAGTGGAAAAGGTGGATTGTTCCCTCTTGGTTTGAGGTCTAGACTCTGCTCTAAGAGAAGGAATTCAAGTATACTGTTCTTGTGATAGCTGAATGAAGCAGGATATGAATAGAGGAATTGGGGCCTAAGCTACACAGATGCAGGTATTGCCCTTGTCTGTCATGGGGAAAGGTGCTTAGCCAAAAGGTGAAGCTTTTTTATTTGTTGGTTCATCTAGGTTTCAACCACCTTATGGTCAGATATTGATCTTGACTGAAAGAATGAGATCCCAGCTGAATAAGCCTTCTCCATAAGGTGAGTCTTAGATTCATTTTCCATTACAATTGAGTACCATCTCAATGCGGGTGGGACCGTTAATAGCATGGTTGCCCCACAATCTGTGATGTGATAGATACAAAAAACACAACAGCCTAGACTGCTGCTCCGTTTATGGCTTTTGTCAGATTCCTAGTGAAAGAAGAGACCCATAGAAGACTCTGGGCATCGAGACCCAAAGCACTGTGGATAAGTACAGGATAGAAAGGGAAACCATGCCGTATCAAACGGATAAAAGATTTTAGCTACCGTTTAAGGAATTTGTGTTGGGGCATCCAGTTTCAGAGGAATTGCTGTGGAGCCATTAAAAAAACAAAAGCACAGCACTGTTATTTGTGGGTATACATGCTGAATGTCTTCTGCAGCTGTAAATAATCAAATTTGTTATCCGGGGGATGAACATTAGCAGGAAAATTCAAGGGTGGAGTTGTTTCCTGCAGTTGAACCAAACCATGTCTGGCTATCTATCCAGTTTCGGTCTCCACTGTATCCCATGCATCTTTAAGTAGTCAGAATGGTCTTCTGTACGACCTCTAGACATCTGGTCATCCAATTTGTCCATTAAAAAAAAAAAAATCATCCTTTATAATCGTTATTTTCATCTGACAGAATCGTTATGTTCATCTTAACTGACAGAGGCAAACGTAAACCTTTGTTGGTCATTCATAAAATTTTTTTAATGTCAGATAATGAGGCTAAAACTATGTTTTATAATTCAATTTGTAAGTAAAATACTGTTGCATTTCATCCCATTCTCATTTAGCACAATTTCCTTCATTATCATTTATCATTCATTATCTTTAACTCCAGTAGGTGAACATCTACATTCAATTTTTGAAAACCATTGTTTTCTGTATCTTCTGCTTATGCTCTTTATTCATATTTAATAGATTTTGATAAGAGGTCAGTGCACCCTTTTGTGTTTCTCTCACTGTGCTTGCTGGTACAGGAATATTAAACATTGTGTTTACATTTGTAATGATCTGTTTCAAAAAAATAAGCTGTAAAAGCAGCACCTCATGTTGCCTGCCTTGAGCAAGAAGTATGTTTGCACACATCATGCTGTTCATATTATATCTGCACTGTATTACTGTAGTATAAATTAGGTTTTACAGCCTTTATGTCCAAACTATAATTACCCACTAAACAATATTTTTTGGGCCTGCACGGTGGTGCAGTTGGTAGCACTGTTGCCTTGCAGCAAGAAGGTCCTGGGTTTGATTCCCGACCAGGGGTCTTTCTGCATGGAGTTTGCATGTTCTCCCCGTGCATGCGCGGGTTCTCACCGGGTACTCCGGCTTCCTCCCACAGTCCAAAGACATGCCTGTTAGGTTAATTGGTCACTCTAAATTGCCCTTAGGTGAATGAGTGTGTGCGTGGTTGTTTGTGTGTTGCCCTGCGATGGACTGGCGACCTGTCCAGGGTGTACCCTGCCTCTTGCATGTAGACTGTTGGAGATAGGCACCAGCTCCCCTGCGGCCCACTATGGAATAAGCGGTAGAAAATGACTGACTAACAATATTTTTGTTTTATTTTTAATAACAGTTCATGATACCACATCTGCTAGAAAAATACAGAGGTGTGCTTTTACTTTATTATTAGCCCATTATCTTGACATTTGAGTATACAATGTCATGCTGTACAGATATATAAGATACAGTTATCTTTCAGGAATTTTTAATTAATCTGTAAAATCTTTTTTTACCCAATTTAAATAGCATTAAAACTAGAATATAATTAAACGGTATTTTTTTCATTCAGTTCCGTTTATTTATTTATCAACAAATGCCCCCTCAGTGCACTTTACAAGAAATGCAGAAATATACAGATTCAATTCAATAATAGAATGATTCAAAATTGAATTACAAACATATCAGTATGGTTTATCTCCACAACCCAGATGATCAAAAGACTGACTTTCCTGCATTCCCTACCTAGCAACAAACATTTATCAACAGTTGATTGCATTGAGGTGTTGACTCTGCAGCAATCCCTTATGCTGAGCATGCATGTGGTGACGGTTGAGAAAGAAACCCTCTATTTTAACAGGAAGAAATCTCCAGCAGAACATGGCTCAGTATGAGTAGCCATTAGCTGTGACTTACTGGGGGTTTGAGAACACAAGAGCATACACACATAAAAAACACAGAAACATTTGTCCAGGAGTTATTTCCATGTGAAAAATTGAAGAGTTAAGGACAGCAATAATTCCTTTTGCGGCTTCATCTAGGAGAGAAGCACAGCTAAACATCCAAGCTCTGAGTTGGTTGCAAAATCAAGAAATGAAAAACAGAGTACATTTGTATAAAATGAGCAATGGCTCCTTAAATCGTTTTGTCTACAGGAGAGACAGGGTTAAACACAAAGATAGGGACAAGAGTATCAGTCAGGAAAACTGTTCAATATGTACTCCAGCAGTCTTGCCTTAGTAGCATAACTACCTACACCTCAACCCTTCTAACAACATAGGCTTTTTCACAAACGGTAATTTTATGCCAAGTCTAAAAGGTTGACATGATGTCTGCCTCAGAGAAAAAAACTGAGAGAAGGTACCACAGCAGAGGGGGCTGATAATTAAAATATCTGCCTCACATTCTACTTTTAGAAACTTTCGGAACCACCAGTATACCTGCAGTCTGAGAGCAAAGAGATCTGTTTGGATCATATGGAGCAATCAGATCTCTTATGTATGACGGCAACTGATTATTAAGGAGTTTATAAGAAAAATTATGAATTATTATTAGCCAGTGAAGAAAAGTTTAAAGTGGAGAAATATGATCTCGCTGCAGCAGTTTAAATAAGCTGATGGCAAAAAAAAGACCAAAGTATTTTCAAGATACAGTATTACTACGCGTCAACTTCATGCCATCCAGAGTAAGTAACTAACAAAGCAGTTTGTTTTAAAGAGGCTCTCATCCAGAGGCTACAAAGGGTTGTAACAATACACAACAATCACAATTCAGTAGGTGGTTTTGCTTTAAATTCATGGTTCATTACATGTTTGGTTTGCTTCAATTAAGAGAAACAAAAAGTGTCCACTAGGGAAGTAGCTGTAAATTTGCTTAGATGTTTTTTTATTAATAAAGGAAAAACAGGTAAGCCACTGGCTGGCTAGATGGATTATACAACAATAACACCGCTTGAAAATTGTTTTGGAATTTTGCAGACATTTAAGAATAAAAAGGGTTTAAATCACATTGGAGTTTTTTTATGTTTAGACACGTGTACTTGAATGGACCATAAAAGTGAAGGTGTTGGAAAATCCTCTCTAGTCAGGGGACTTGACAAAACCAGTGTGTTATCGATTTATATATGGTGTGCAGCATTTCAGATTGGTTGAATGCCAAAGAGAGATTTATCTGATTTTCTACCAGACATTGTTTCAGGTGAGTAAAATAGTTAAGTGCAGAGCAAGCTATGTACCTTATTGCTGTTGAAAAATGCATATGCTGACATAAAATTTTGGTTCTACCCAGAAAGGTTAAGTATGTCACATGATCATGCTTGAAGTGGATGCCACTGAGCTGCTGGCTGCTGAGCTGTCATGCAAAGACCCCACCAACCTGCTGTGTCCTACCTCTTTCAATAACACATGCAGCCATATGCGTTCAGTCTGTACCCAGTCTGTCATACATTTTCTATTTTCAGCTTGTCTGAAGGTGCACATACAGTGCTCTGCCCTCGTGGCCTTGTTAAACATTGCATTGGGACATTAGTTTCCATCATCTTAAATAACACAGAAGGAAAGTTGGCTGTGTTAAGATGGGGTCAGAGAAAGACAACTAAAGATGTAAAGGGCTGGTAGAAAGAGAAACTTCAGTTCACTGTGAAGAACATGACGTCCTATTCATGTACATTGTTTAAGCTCATATGTAAATGATTTGAACTGCATGGCAAGAATTAAGCTTCTGCACAGATGAGCAAAGTCACATCACATGTTTCATGGAATGAACTTCATATTGTTAACTTAATCGGGCAGCATCACAACATCAGTTTAAAATAGTTAGAGGTTAGCATTAGCAATTCCAAAATAGATTTGTAATTTTTCACAGTTTTGTAGTGCCTAAATGATGTGTTTTTCCGGGTAAGTTATTCAGAAAAATAAATGTCTCTCTCTAGGACTTATTAATCTGCAGAATTGCAGTGCTTTCCAAAAGTATTCAAACCATTAAATATTTTCACATTTTGTCATGTTACAACCACAAACTTGATGTGATCTGTTTTTGTGATAACACAAAATATCACGTTGCTGTCTTTTGGGGGCGTATCTCTTGATACCTTGTGTATCTACAGACTAACATATTTGTCCATCCTCAAATGCAAAATAGCTCAAGCTCCATCCATTTTTAATAAACTCTGACCACCTTTTCTAATACCACATAAGAAAAGTATCATTATGCTGCCATTACTTTGTTTCATTGTGGGTTAGGTACATCACACCTCTACATATAGGGCCTGATCTTAAAAGATCCCAAATAGTGGGTGCTAATTTGTGTGTACTATAAATAAATTGCACGTACAATAAGTGGCCGTGTTGCATGCGATTTTCAAAGATTATGCGTGCAATGATGGCAGGCGCAAAAAAGGTGCAGAGTGCCCTATTTAAATGAAGAAATTTCAGGTGCTACTGGCTGGAACAAGACAAAAAGTAAACAGATCCTCGGCTGTGTTGCAAGAAATATGCAGGGATTGTTACGCTGCATCATTTTAAATGATCCAGTTGCTGATTTTTTCCTTCTTTTCCATTCGGCCCTTGCTTTCCTGGATTGTTATAGTTAACTTTTGTTGTGCTACTCACAACAGGCTTGTCATCTGCCCTGACAATATTATTTCTCTTATCTTGCTTGATGTAACTCACAACAAATTGGCAAATCAGTATTAACAATTTAAAAGACAAATATGTCTGTTAATTAATATGTCTCCCTTGATCTTTTAATTCTTTTTGGAGACTCACCGGGTTCTGTTGTTTTTTTTTTTTTTGACAGTATATGTTTGAAGACTTCCGAGTTTATCATCAACAGCAACAATATTTAAGCATAACGTAATGTTAGCAACATAAAAATAGATTGTTGTAGGAGTTGGCAATCTGTATGTTATAGCTTAGCTAATTTTAAAACATAGTGTCACATAACTGTGTTGCAAAAATGTTAAATCGAACATTTATGTACGTAAAAATAAATTATTTTACTAAATTTGTTTTGTTGTTTTGCCAATATGTTAATGATATACAACAAGTTTAGTTATTTTAATTGTTTTTTGGTGACAAAAAATAATTTTTAACTGCATTAACAAAACCCTCCCCTGGCATGTGTTCACATTTAAACAACGTAATCAAACTGATCCAGCTCCAATTGATCTGCAATGACATAACGTTACTGTCAATAAAGCTGGCTTAACATGGTGATTTTTCACCTGCTAAGAAGTGATTTTTAGCATCCAGTTTGCAAATGAAGGATTTATTCTGCCTTATAATGTCTTTAGTTCTTTCCTATTAATTATATTATCAACATCAAAGCACAGTGGGTCTTTTGCATGATGTGCGACTACAGGCTGTGTGCACTTGATCAGTTGTGTGCATTTTGCCATGATCAGGTTTGTGCGCGTTCAGCACATGATCACTGAGAGCTATGTTACACTGGAATGATGTTGAATGAAATGTTTTACCATAGGAGTTTTACCATAGGAGAAATATCATGGCTTTTATTTGTGATTGGCTCCAAATCAGACCTTAGATGATCCTACATAGAATCATCTATTCTCACCTATTTTAATATTTTTGACAACCCAACTCTGTTGGCACATGTACAGAAGATTCTCTTTCCCTGTCATCTGTCATTCAATCCCTATTTATGCCTTCTTCTGACCAAAGTGACAACAGACATTTTTGCATCCCAGTTAGCACCTGCGTTTCAAATGTGTTAAATCCACACACAAACATTGCGCCCACAAACCGTTTCAGGCTTTGGTGGGTGGTTATGAATGACATTTGCATATCCTCCTCCCATTAATTTGCACGTTTGGATCATTATCATATGTTTTGCATATTCATGAAGGTAGACACGCTAAAAAGTTTTTGCCTGCTGATTTTGCACACGGAATCCGATGTCCACCTCGTTTAAAGGTCAGCTTTGCTGACACAAAGATGTTTGAATGCGGTTTTGTACACGCAAACCTTTTGAAGATCAGGCCTATAGTGTTTTGCATGTAGGCCAAAATTTTAAATTTTGGTCTCGTGATGATGTCACCTCTACGTGGTTTGTGGTTTGTCTCTTTTACTTACGACTCTTGTAATGGCCAGGGGCGTCATGTACGAAGCATACTTGCGCACAAAATCCTTGCAGCGCAATGTTTTACGCACAACTTGAGATGTACTAAAATAAACTTTGCGTAAAAGTGTGACATTTTTGACCTGCCGTAAAAATGTGAGGTAGCCACGCAAACCTTTTCAATCGACAATAATATACTACTGCGTACCATAACTCACCTAAATACACTGAAACATGACTCCATTTAGTGTTATTTAATGCATGGAGCATCAAACCTGATGTTTTTTTCATGAGTTCAAGGCGAAGTTGGCTCAGTAGGAGGAGTAGGTATCTTGCAATCAGAAGGTTGTGAGTTTGATTCCAGCTTCCTCCTGCCATATGTCGATGTGCCCCTGGGCAAGGCACTTAACCTCAAGTTGCCTACTGATCTGTGTGTCGGTGTATGAGTGTGTGAGCATTAGTGGGTGCGATTGGGAGAATGTGGCTCTAGTGAAAACGCTTTGAGTGGTCTGTATGACTGGAAAGGAGCTATATCAGTTCAGCTCATTTACCACTTTATGGTTAAAACACGAGCAATGAAACTGAATCACATTTAGCCTTATACAATAACGTAAAACACCTCAGAAAATAATGGAAACAACCTCATTCAGATATAAACTCTTAAACTTCGTCTTTTTCACATTCATTCTCACTCACTGAAAAAGAAAAGGGTGTCGCATCAACAGATTGATTCCAAACAAGTCAGGTTTGATGATTCCTAAGGTGGACAAGCTGGAGACAATCGCACATGTCCATAAATAGCTGCTAAAGATGCGCGCAGTTGTGGAACAATGGCATCTTTGGCACATCTGGATAACATCGCCAATGAAAGAAGATGGAGAGAGTGTTTTTTTTTCAGAGATCGTACTGATCTAATGGCACATGATGATACATGGCTTATTGGCCAGTTCAGATTGCCCATGGCAATTTTTTTGGAGCAATGCACGGATTGGACTCAAGTGTTACTAATAATAGTTGTGTTGGGAATGTAAGAATTATGAGTATTGATTAATTAATATTTATCAAGAATTATAATTTAAAATTCTGTTTAAAAAAATTATTTTCTTAATAAAAACCATTACTTACAAATCGAAATCAGAGATGTCCTCTGGTGTTGTAATTATGGCTCAAGGCCTTTGATAATTACAATTATTAAATTCTCAGTAATAATTGATAACTATTACTAGATGACACTGTTTAATGAACCACTTCACCGAAGGTGTGGGAACTTGTACCTTATTTTGACAGACAAATCACTCTTGCTCAAAATAAACACAAACGCTTTCTCTTTATCTACGTGAATATTTATTAAATCAACAGCCCTGATACACCTCGCTATTGTGATTCAATAATCTTCACCTAATCAAGCATGCAAAAATTCTACACAAAAGGGGTAAAATAAACAAGATAAAATAACATTGAGTGTTGTTACGCATCCGCAACAAACTCAAAGACAGCTGGCCTTCCTCCTTTGGCAAAAGGGGAAAAATATGATGGACCGTCAGCTGTCGACTGGAACAAAAACAAAGAGGAAAATTTCATCTCCTTGGAAAACCTCCGTGGGTTTTTCTTGGGTTACGTGTTAAATCCATGCCTTCGATCGGTAAAGTAAAGTCTACTAGTCTTCCTATACCAGAGAACTTTACTCTTGAGTTTTGGCCAGTGGGGAGAATTAATGAAAACCCACGTGTGAGTTTTTTCTCTAGAAGGATGCGTGCCTCCATTGCGTGGTAACCGGTCTCGGTTTCCAGCGAGAAAAAGCAATGGTGGGATTCCTCATATTCCTTATATAGCCCACTGTGACATCAGAGCTGCGACGCCCCTTCCTATCCGATGTGCTGTCTGCTGGGAGTTGTGGTAGTAGACCATACTGGGGTATATAGTAGCAAACAAATGATCCAACAGGAACTAACCTCAGTGCGCGATGGCTGGCTAATAGGTAATTTTCTATTTTTTTATGTGACATCTTGAATGGTTTTAAGATATAAAGTTCTTCATATAGTGAATGTGGTGATAGTCTTCCTAATAGAAATATGGGAGGAATATTAACGTCATAATAATAATCAGCATTGAGCTATGATTGAGCTCAGTGTAGCAGTTAGACAGCGCCGTTTGGCTAAGATGCACACATTGTAGAACTACAGGTTCGAGCCGATAAACGTTTTATTTTGAGTCAGGTTTGAGTCGCTGATGTCATTTAAGTTGTTGGTTTGCTGTAATTTACTACAAATATCCCTCATGGTGTGTAGACAGTCTTTCTTAGCCTTTTTACGCCAAAAGGAACTGGTTCGGACTGTAACAGCACCGTTGCCATTGTTATTTGGACACGTGGTGGGTGCCGTCTGGTTATTTATACTACTTAGCATACGTATTTAGGGGTGTGGACCGGGCGGTCTAAGCACCACATGCAGCTGTGCAGAATCCAACACAAATTGGAATGTATGAAGGCTACTTGTGTGATTACATGTCTACGCACAGTTTTATACATTTGACTTTTTTGTGCGGCACAAGTTTCAGAATTTCTCCTTACCCCAAACTTTTAACATGAAAGCTGCGCACTCTTTCGTACATGAGGCCCCAGATTTGCAGACTGCACAACTAAATGTTGTTCTGATGAAAGATTATTCTGCCTGAACTGTTTATCTCCTCCAGAGTTACCATGGGTCTTTTTACCTTTTTCCTTGCACTGAGGACTTGCACTTAAGGGTCTCGGGGTAAAGGAAGCTTAAAAAGTATACGCGCCAACTTTTCACATTCTTTTTGTTACAATTTCTTTTCTACCACGTGTGGAAATATAAATGCATTATTATTAATAGCTAAGACTAAGATATACTCTGCTGCTTATAGACTGATTTTAATTTGGAGTTTTAGTTATTCTTTTGATAGCTAGAAAAAAAAACCTTAACATTGGCTTCAAGTGTAACAATTAATAACATAAGGAGTGTGCATTATTAAAGGTTAAGGCTTGCAGGTGTTTTCTCTCTGTTCCATGAGGAGCCACGAGTATTTGTGGGGCGGTGTGCCACTCCTCTCTGCACAGACCGAAACGTCTGATAACTATTCCACCCAGAAACTTTTAGAAGATGTGTGCAAAACAATTCTTTAATTAAAAGATGAAATGTATGTCTGTTTCTTTGATGCTGTTGTTGGGAAGACATCCACAGATAGAATGATTGTGTATGTAACTGAAAAAAAGGTGCAGCACAGGAGGTGAGGTATAAAATGGAATGGAACACAGCCCCAGTCAGACAACACACAGAGGTTTCCAGGTAGCAGTGTAAGTGTGATGTCTCGCTGTCTGAATTGGTTTTAATAAACTTGTGGAAACGTACAACTGATCTCTGACTGAGTATTGTCCTTTGGGTTGCCAAATAAAAGAGTCGATTAGAGGTGAGGAGTAATGAAAGAATTAACGGACGGCCAGTGAATTTGTCCTATCTCAACACTCGTCATAAATATGAGCTACTTTGTTTTGATCTATCACAGAAAATAAAATGCAGTGAAGTCTGGTTGTTATCAGACAACATGTTAAAGGGATTAATCTGTGTTTATACTTTTGCTAGGCATTGTACTTCCTAAGGTCCTTTAACAGCTAACTATGATATCTGATGTATAGCATGTCCTCATGAAATTATTGCAATGAACAGAATGATTTTACACATTCAGTCATGTAGAATATTCTAACGCTGGAAAATTAAATGTCAGAGAGTATAATTTAGGCCTATAAAAAAATGTGTGAAAAATGTGTGAAAATAGAGAATCAGGCAAAGGCAACAATTTTACAGTACAGAAAAAGGCTAATTAAGCAGTTCTTATACTTAGCATATGATTTAGGCATGATTCTACAGGCTATGGCTAAAAAACGTTGAAACACATTAAAGTGAGACACTGTCAGCTGGGGCATAACTCATGACATTTTTATCAAAACATAATTTACTCACATAATCGCCACCCCCCCTTTTACACGTTTATAGAATGTATAAAAGTTCAGATTCAGCCCAAAACTTTTTCATAATTTCTTGTTTTTAGTAAAAAAAAAAAAAGAATTGCTAATAGCAAACAAAAGTTAATGGTTTACTCAGTTTCTGTTCTTTCCTCTCAGTAGAAGAGAGAAACCAAAGCAAAAGAAAACAGAGCTGCAAACAGTCAGGTCAAGGAGCTGACAGGGGAAAGGAGAGCTTGCACAAAGTAAAACAAAACATTCCGTCTCTTTTTTTCCTCAAGCAGCTAATGCCTCTGCTTCCATTAACCTCCACAATGACATGAAGAAAATAAACGGATACTCTCTGCCTTTCCACACCCAGTGGCACATGTGCTGCCGAAGTGAGGAACGGATCAGAGGCGACACAGATTAGGAGTCAACTGGGTTTCCTTCATATGGGTGGATGCAGCTGGAGGGCCGATTAGACAAGCCAAGCAAGGGTGAGGAAGGGGTACGACCGATGCTATCACAGCCTTTCAAACCAACTTCCTTACTAGGAACTCTGCAGACTACCGTGAAATTGATCAAGCCTCTTGAAAAAAATGTTGTAGTATGTGTCAGTGACATGTCAAATGAGGGAAATAAGGATAACAGTTATGTGAGTGTGCCTGTAGGCTATGGAGAAAAAACCTCTTTGAATGTTGTTATTTCTTCAATTATCTTATCTGGAATCAGTAAAATTGGTTATTTCATGTGTTTATATGCAGTAGATATCACTGTCTGTTTTTAAGCAGCCAAATATGGTAACACATTACACATTAGAGCACCAAATTAACCAAAAACAAAGAACTAAGGAAGAACAAAAAGCAAAGGACTAACTTACATTTTCATATTCTGTCATGTTAAAATCTGAAATTTCAATATATATATATATATATATATATATATATATATATATATATATATATATATATATATATATATGTGGTTTTTGATGTGACAACTAACACAATGTGGTTCATAATTGTTTAGTGGAAGGAACATGTACAATAACTTGACTTCAGAATTTATCTAATTGCTACATAGAGTCCACCTGTATGTAATTTAATCTCACTGCAGTACAGTATTGTGCAAGCTTTCCCTCATTCATTTTGGTCTTTCTGGAAGATTGGCAAGAAAATAATCATTGTTGAAAAAAACAACAACACAAGATTTTGTTAGCATTTTGTCATAAACCATGTAGGGGAAAAAACAGATTTTTAGAAGAGCATTTTTAGAAGAAGGTGCTCTAATCAGATGAGACCAATATTGAAGTTTTGGGCCTACATGATAAATACTATCTGGCAGGGATAACTAACTCTGCAAATCACCCTAAACACGCCATCCCCAAAGCAAAACATGGTGGTGGCAGCACTATGCTGTCTGGATGCTTTATTTCAGCAGAGACAGGGAAGCCAGGGAAAGTTGATGAGAAGATTAATTAAGGCAACACTAGGCAGTCCTGCAAAAATAAAGATATTTTAGAGGCTAAAAAACACTTGAGGCTGGAATGGATGTCCCCCTTCCAATATGTAAGGAACCCTAAATATTCAACCAAACCTACAATTAAATGAGTTAGGCTAAGTATAAATTGCACTTGTATATGGCATTTAACTTCCATGCATTCTTACATTTTCAATGCAATTCTTAACCGTTGTGACGCACACACTAAAAGCTAGGTGATTCTGATTTGCTAAAAGCTTGGTGATTCTGATTTGCTGTGTGTGAGTCAAAATTTGAAAATATCAATGTTTTAATAAAAGTCAGCAATATACAATGTTGGTAAGGTATACAACATTCACCGCTAATTGGTCATTTCCCATGTTTACCCTGTCCTCATTGCTATAGTTTGATATACCACATGCAGGGGAAAAAATAAAAATAGAATACCTTTTGGAAGTGCTGTAGTAATATTTTTATCTTATACGTCAAAACTAGGAACTGGGCTTTACAAAAACTCAATTTAATGGCATTTGGTCAGTCACCAAGCTAACTGTTATTGTGGGAGTATAAAGTATTGAAGTTCAAACCACGCACACACACACACACACACTCTTGTTTTCTTGTTTTGCTATATGTAGTGAGGACCATGTGTTGACTCCCATTGATTTCTATTGATTTTCGGTCATTTTCAACCCTTTCTATGCCCTAACCCTGACAATAACCCTAAACCTAACCATTACCAGTGCATGCCTAACCCTAAGCTTAACCCAAAGTCAATTCACACCTTAGTCCTAAACCTAACTGTTAGCAAAATAGGTCGTGAGGACCAGCAAAATGTCCTCACTTTTGTACAAACAGTCCTCAATTTGATGGTGAAATCAGGAAAATGGTTCTCACTGTGATGCCAAGACAGGAACACACACACACACACACACACATACATATATACATGGCCTGGCCAAAATAATATTTCATTGGACCACCTTTCGCTTTGACAAACGGCACACATTCGTTGTGGCATTGTTTCGATAAGCTTCTGCAGTGTCACAAGATTTATTTCCACCCAATGTTGCATTAATTTTTCACCAAAATCTTGCATTGATGATGGTAGAGTCTGACCACTGCGCAGAACCTTCTCTAGCACATCCCAAAGATTCTCAGTGGGGTTAAGGTCTGGACTCTGTTGTGGCCAATCCATGTGTGAGAATGATGTCTCATGCTCCCTGAACAACTCTTTCACAATTCAAGCCCGATGAATCCTGGCATTGTTATCTTGGAATTTACCCATGCCAAAGGAAGGAAGAAAGAATCCATTGATGGAATAACTTGGTTATTCAGTATATTCAGTTAGTCTGCTGACCTCATTCTTTGAACACAAACTGTTGCTGAACACAGACCTCACCAACTGCAGCAACCCTAGATCATTGCACTGCCCCCACAGGCTTATACAGTAGGCACTAGTCATGATGGGTGCATCACTTCACCTGCGTCTCTTCTTACCCTGATGCGCCCATCACTCTGGAACAGGGTAAATCTGGACTCATCAGACCATATGACCTTCTTCCATTGCTCCAGCTTCTTTATGCTCCCTAGCAAATAAAAGCCTTTTTTCCAGTTAGTCTCACTGATTAGTGGTTTTCTTAAAGCTACACAGGTCTTCAGTCCCATTCCCTTGAGTTCCCTTCGCATTGTGAGTGTGGAAATGCTCTTACTTTCACTATTAAACATAGCCCGGAGTTCTACTGTTGTTTTTCTTCGATTTGATTTCACCAAACGTTTAAGTGATCGCCGATCACGATTATACAGGATTTTATTTCAGCCACATTTCTTCCTTGAAGACGATGGGTCCCCACTATCCTTCCAGTTTTTAACAATGCGTTGGACAGTTCTTAACCCAATTTTGGTAGTTTCTGCAATCTCCTTAGATGTTTTCTCTGCTCGATGTATGCCAATGATTTGACCCTTCTGAAACAGACTGACATCTCTTTCACAACTACGGGACGTGTCTTTTGACATGTTTGTTTAAGAAATGAGTTAAATAACTTGTTGCCAGATGAAACATAATCGCCTATGCAGTAATTTTACAATGGGAGGTTCGTACCTATTCGCTTAGTTAAATCCAGGTGGTGACTTTTTTTTGGCCAGACTAAATATGATCAGCTTATTTTTAGAAACACATAGTTTAATTAAATCTGAATAAGAAAAGCAGCCTATAGTTTCCGATCTGTAAAATGCTTATAACCAAAGGTTCAGTTTAAATAATTTAACTTTTATCGGTTAGTTTTTAAAGTCAGGAATAGCGTGGAAACACTAACATGTTTCCATTCCCAATTTTCTGTTTTTCATTCCATAGACATTGTTCATCTGGTGACCCATTGTCCCAAAATACATCTGGTTCAGCAGGTCACTTCCGTCTTAAAAAACAACCGTACTCATAAGACAAACCAATGCCTTGAATTTTGAGATAAAGAAAGATGGCATTATCACTTACTAATATGGTAAAATAAATGAAAGCTCTACCCAGGATATACCATGTCATGTGTCTTTTGTGCAAAATGCTACAAAATCTAATCAAACAATGACAAAACAGTTTTTGGCTTTTTTAAAAATATATTGTAAAACAAAACACTATGCAAAAAGATAAATGCATCCAAAAGATAAACACCTTCAAGGCCTCAAGATATGAGAAAGGATACCATTAATTGTTTGTTTTGATCTTCAGGAGACACATATTACTAAATATACAGTTGTATACAGTTAGACTGTATAAAATAGTTATATGTTTTATAAAATACAAAATGCATAGAAAAGAAAATGCAAAAAACTTATTTCTGGTTGGGAAAAATAAGTTTTATACATGTCTATAATATATCAGTTGTAATTTAAAACCTTTTTAGAAATCTAGATGATGTTTCAAAACCTTTCTCTTTTGTAAAAGCATCAAATTCAACAATGTGATTTTCAAAACGCTGGATTTTGTGACAAATCATTTTTGTATCAGGCTTTAAATGATTAGAAAAGATTTGCATAAGATGGTTTTGGGGGTTAAGTTAGTGGAACAAATTGACATGGAAGTCCTCCTCAAAATCATGTAACCAAATTAAAGGGATAATGAGGCATCACTGAGGTGTCATTTAAAGATACCGTTATGTTGGCTTGTTTGCAGTGCTTTATCATATCACAGTCGATGGGACATTGAGCATTGTCTGGAGGATATCGATAACCATGAGGGTTATGTGAGCATTAACCATAATGTCACTAAAGATTTGTCTTAGTGTAGCAGCAAGAAATACACCCGCAATGCCTGTGCAATGACACCAACAAGGGTTGCATTTTCTACATCTTTAATTCAATTTTTATATAATTATTGTTTTTCTGAATCTGGCTCCCCTGCACGCCCTTGATGGCTGGCTATCTTCAACCTCTCCTGGAAGTTATGTAAATATGACGCTCTGCTCCCTCTGCCCCCTCCCTTCCCTGAGGACATCTGTGGACCTGCTCAGAACTTTGTGGCCGGCTGATGTACATTCCAACGAACCATCAAGGACAATGGCCTCTGTAACAGTGCTTCATGGACTTACTTGCACACAGTCACTTGCACACACACACATGCTCAAGATAAACATATGCACCCCTCACACCACCTTCACCGTTCCCAGCATGATGTTGTTTTGTAAATTTGTTGCTTCGTTGTGCTGGGGTTTTTTTGCAATCTCAAACTGTATCCTGATAAGGATAAAGTGTGAAATATGATTTTTTGTCCCTCTACTTACCTAATGTGGCCTCTTTTCTCATCTAGCAAGGGCAGCGCCTGTGAGTGGGCAGCAAAGCCTCGGTGACCCGTCCCCCCCTTGTCTTGTGTCATGATGTATGTTTGGATGGGTTGTACTGGAATTCTAATTTCCCCTCGGGGATCAATAAAGTATCTTTAAATTTGAATTGAATTTAATTTCTAATCATGGACATGAACATGAGGGTATGGGGAAACTTGCCTTGTGGTATTCAAAAGCAACTTGCCACACAAAGGAAATGATAACAGAAAATCTAAGAACTAAAACATTATTATTAATCGAAACCTCCTTTTTAAAGATAATTTTTAAACAGAAGGCATCTAAGGTTTTATTGTCAGCTCTGCTTTTTGTTGTAACAAGCAATTACAAGTTATAAAAGTGTAAAATTCTCTAGCAATCTGATCTACAACATGTTAACTTAACACTGTCATGTTGTAATTAGCCAAACCCTGGAGCAGGCAACGGCCACAAAGACCATAATAAATTTTAAGACATTTATTAATGTTTACAATGAAATAAATCCTTGAATATCTTCAGATTGGAGGGGCATCTGGAAAACCTCTGCAGGAAGGTAGATGAGTTAGTGAAGGTGCCAGGTGATGGTGGATAATGGGAATATGAAATATATAAGGTTCTTACTGGGGGTCGCGGTTAAATCTGTAGACGACGTTTGCAAGTGCATCCGTGACGGCTAAGGTGGGCAGTTTAGAGATGGCTCAGAGTATGAAGATGTTTTGGTCTGACGTCTGAGTATTTGTTCTTGATGGTGATCAGGTTGAGCCCACGGTAATCAATGCAGGATCGGAAAGTTTTGTTCTTTTTCTCCACAACAAAGAACCCTGCTCCAAGAGGGGAAGACGAGGTATGAATTAAGCCTGCTTGGAGCGACTCCTGAACGTATTTCTCCACCGTCTCCCACTCAGGACTGGAGAGGTTGAAGAGCCGGCCAGACGGCAGAGGAGCCAAAACGAGGACATCAATAGCGCATTTATATGGGCGGGGAAGAGGAAGGGAAAAGAGCTAGCTCCTTGCTGTATACTTGTCGGAGATCATGATATTCAGGTGGAATGGTGGAGAGGTCGGGAGGAGAAATGGATTCTCTTTCCTGGTTCAAGTTTGCTATGGGCATGGCGGAGCGCAAGCAGGTGGACATACAACAGGTACTCCAGGCTTCTATGAGAAAACTGGACCAATTTATGTGGGGATTGTGTTTTTGCAGCCATTGGGTAACCCAAAACGATGGAACAATCTCGAATGGGGAAGACGAAAAAAGATAATTTGTGATGGTTGCCAGAGGTATCAGTTGAATGGTTTCGGTTTGATGAGTGATGGTTCCTAAGGAACGACTGTCTAGAAAGGTGACGTGAGCCGGGGCAGCTAGGGTCCAAACGGGGATGTTAGACTGTTTTACTTAATCGCGGTTGATAAGGTTTTGTTCTGATCCAAAATCAATTAGGGCACTGATGGAGAACTGTTCTTGGTTGATACAGAGGGTGGATTGAATTTGGAATCTGGGACTATTTTGTTTGTTTATTCCACCCGCTGGAATCCCCGTTTTTAGTGGCGGGACTGGGAGTTCGGGCACATGGGACAAACAGCTATTTTATGGCCAAAGTTGCCATAATATAAATATGGCCCAGACATTATTCTCTTTACCTCTCTTTAGGAGAAAGACGGGCTCTGCCAATTTGCATGGGCTCGGGAGTAACTGAGCTAGATGCGGGAGGATGATTTCTACCTACTGATGTCACACTAGGTTCTGGGATTTGGCTTTAGGCACTTGAACAAAGCTTAATTTTCTCTAGAACGCTCTCTTAGAGGATTATTGATCCAAATAGCCAGGTTAATAAGTTCCTCTAGAGTCTTAGTTTCATCCCTGCAGGCCAATTCATCTTTTCATTTTTCGTTTAGTGCATTCAGAAATGCTCCTTTAAGTGCAGGAGGGTTCCAGCCTGACTCTGCGGCCAATATACGGTCAGTCTACCACCATCTCTGCCACTGATCTATTTCCTTGTTTTTATGTCCATAATCTCTTCTTCACTTATACGTAAAGAGAAAGTTTGTTTCAACAGCTGGATAAATTCTGAGTAGGTGACTTGGTGAATGGTTTGTTTGTCAATAAGCGATTCAGCCCACCTTAATGCCTTGTCCTTCAGTAGAGTAATCACAAAGGATATTTTGCTGGCATCATCAGGGACAGAATAGGGGGAGTGGCTGAAGGCAAGGGCGCATTGTAAACCCCGAAAATTTCCAAATTCTACCCAGGAATTTTTTGGGTGTTGGGGAGACTACTTCCCAGAAGACAGGGATGATGTTGGGACTTGGGAGTATTATTACTGTGCTTGTCCACCAGAGGTCCTCTTGGAGCCACTGCTGACTCTACTACAGGTGTTCCTGATCCTTGGCTGATTGTGTATACCTGGGAGGAATATTTAAGAGCCAGCCACCAGTCCTTCGTTGCCTGAGTGTTTTTGCCCATGTGGTAATCACCAAGCCAGTGAAACTTTGCCAGTCTGACCTGAGCCTGTACTAACCTTGTTTGTTTTTCTGCTTCCTGCTAGTACCTGTGAGGTGTGGGCGGTTTCCTCTCTACCTGGACTCGGACAACCAGTACCGGTTACTACAGTTTGTGAACTTTGGATTATTCACCACTAGACTGTGGTTTGTTTCCTAAACCTCCCAAGTTGCTACCTCTGTGTGGACTCAGATCTGCTGTTGGACCGTTCTTGTTGGACAGGTATTCTGTATTACCTGACTCCCAAGCCCTGAGTATGATTCCCCCGGTGAATTTCTGCCTGTGATCAAAGTAAGCAAGACTCTTTGAACTTTGTAGATTTATTTCCGTTTGGCCAGAACTAACCAGAGCTTCTCTCTTCAGAGAATCCGAGAAGTCTGAAGAACCTGCCGCCGGGTTTCCGGTGTTACTTGAAATACTGACTGTAAAAAACCTTTGAACCTGTTCTGGTCTCCTGAGTGAGTTTGCATGTGGGTCAAACAAATTCCTAAAGAGACGACAGATGGAGCCAGATCAACCTCTGAGAAGCAGATGTAGCTGGGTTAGCATGGGGATCAGGAAGCTGGGAGTTCAATGTCTGAACCTGATGAGTGAAAGCCTTCAGAGCTTGTGTGACAGTCCTATTGGTTGGTAAGCACCTGAAGTCGGGTTTCATGGCCAAGGAGAATACCTTGTTCGGAAACAGCTGTTTGTAGTTGCACTGCATGGTCTTGTTGGCCAGGGAGTTCTGTCTTATTGTAATTAGCCACACCCTGGAGCAGCCAACAACCACGAACACCAGAATTAGTTTAGATCTATTAAAGTTCACAATAATATAGAACGATGAATATTTTCAGGTCAGGGAGACTTATGGGAAACCTCTGCAGGAAGACAGACGAGTAAGTGAAAGTGGGAGATGAAGGTGGATAATGGGAATATAAAATGTACAAGGTTCTTACTGGGGGTTGTAGTTAAATCTGTAGACGAGGAGGGCAAGTGCATCAGTGATGGCTGAGGTTGGCATTTCAGAGATGGCTCAATGTGTGATGGTTTTCTTCTGACGTCTGAGCCAGCCTGTGGATAAAAAGGTAAGTACACACAAATGTTCTTGCTAAAACATTTAACCCGATAAATGTTTAACTGAAATTTATCTCTTAAGAGTTAAATAATATTAGGTTTAGCACTTATTCTCAAGAAATTTTCTGGGAACAAAACATTCGTAGTGTAAAAATAGCAGAGAATGTCACTAGTAATTCAGATTTCTAAACAAAGAAAACTATAAAAACCCATGTCTCAGCAATGCAAAATGGATGCTGTGTATATATATATATATATATATATATGGTAGAAGAAATTCATTCACTTACCAATTCTAATCAAAAGCCCACAGACTAGAGAAATGGTTCTGGACCATCAATGAAAACATGAGCTTTTTGAACCTGTCCAACTTGCCTCGATTTTCTGTGACCTCAAGCTGCCCCTTGAAATGGAATAACAGCGTAATCCTCCTATACATGTTTGAAAAGGATGTGGAAAACTGGGTAGCATCAAGCGAGTATAAAAATGCATACAGCAGAGGACTCTGTGAAATTGTCACATTGAGTCATCAAATGCATGTTTCAGTGTGTGGCAGCTGTATCTTTGAAGTTTAAACCACAATTATTGTAGCTGTGTGTTAAAGTTTCTGCATCAAGATGTAGGTGGTGGTTTTACCTGTCCTTAGGGTGTATGCAGAGCATTTGCATATATGAAGATGTAACTCATTGTTTTCTAGAATTTACACATTTGTAATAATGCACTATTTATTGTTATGATTAAAGGTTACATTAAAGTAAAAAAGATATATGTGTTTGTCTAACCACCAAAAGATTGTTATTGATAATTATATTCCCAAGCATAAGCAATTTAAACAGACAAAATAATATGTAGATAAAAAAATTTCAGCTTTCTCTCTTATTCAAGCCTAATAGAAATTTAATTTTCCTTAAAATATTTTCATCCCCTTTACAAATGTGAGTTATAAAGAACGGATGCATGCACGTGAGGCCACTTTCAGGTATTGCTAGTGATGTCACATCAATAATACAGCACAGTAAAGCACGGAAGGAGGTAGAGAAGAAAGAGGAAGAGAGTCTATTCAGGTATAACAACTAATCAATTTCTCCTAAAAATACATTTAAGCTTATATTAAGCTCAAAAAATATGAATACTTCTGGCAGATTTAGGTTTAAAGTTAGCTTTGAATGTAAGCAAGATGTTTCTTGAAGTGGTCCAGCCAGAGTCCCAATTTGAATCTTTGAATTTTGCATTTTCTCCCTGTGCATGCGTGGGTTCTGTCCGGGTACTCCGGCTTCCTCCCACCTAACCTTCACCTGCCAGGCTCTGTCTAGCTCTTCCATGAGCCCTTCAAATTTCTCTAATTTCTAGTGTTCATTTGTACTGATGTTTCTATTGTTTGGGATGGCCACATCAATCACAACAGCTGTCCTCTGTTGCTTATCAATGATCACAAAGTCTTTTTGGTTCGTTATTACCATTTAGTCGATTTGTATCTGGAATTCCCACAGGATCCTAGCTCAGTTATTGTCTATCTCTTTAGGAGGCGATTCCCATTTTGACCTGGGGATTTCCAGTTTGACCTCCGCACAGATGTTTCTGTACACAATACCAGCTTCTTGGTTATGGCATCCCATGTATTCCTGTTTATTGTTGGACATAGTCTGGTAACACTAGCTTAGCAAAATACAAAGCCAAGAACTGTTACAAGGTGGCCTGTCACAGATAAAAAATATGATGTGTGCTATATTATAATTAAAAATGAAGGTACACCATAATGTCCAAATTAGTTCAGTGATTAAACATTTTTAGAAGAGGTCTCGAGTAAGCTGGAGACTTCTAGAGATGTTCAGCAGGGCAGACAGGTGAGCAGCTTGAGGTCTCTAATTTTAACAGCAGGGCTATATCTACAAATCTCTGAGGTCAAGAAGCTACAAACTAATTCAATAAATCAAAAACATCTTCAGGAGCAGGGTCATGTAAGATCTTTCTAGAAAGCAATAAAAACAAAATGGTATGATAGCAGGAAAAATAAACTTCCTTTCCCAATGTTCTTTGGTTCTTTATAGTTAAGGTGTGCTGATTTTACAAGATCAAAGATTGGCTATTTTGCTAAATTGTACATGTATTCACAATCTCTGCTTCATTTGCAATGAATATTATACAACAGCTGTAAACAAACGGCCGTGTTCAAAGTGGGCTGATACCCAGTGTAAAAAGGACTGTTACCTTTACATTTTCTTAAGCATATCATCACTTTGTCTTGCTTATCACAACTCTCATAAACTTTATGCTACACAACATTGACTGGCAAGTAGAAAGCCATTGCCTCTAAAAAAAAAAAAACATATGATGTCCCATTTGTAGTTAGCCACATGCCATGTAAAGGATACAGCACACATATACAGGTCCTTCTCAAAATATTAGCATATTGTGATAAAGTTAATTATTTTCCATAATGTCATGATGAAAATTTAACATTCATATATTTTAGATTCATTGCACACTAACTGAAATATTTCAGGTCTTTTATTGTCTTAATACGGATGATTTTGGCATACAGCTCATGAAAACCCAAAATTCCTATTTCACAAAATTAGCATATCATTAAAAGGGTCTCTAAACGAGCTATGAACCTAATCATCTGAATCAATGAGTTAACTCTAAACACCTGCAAAAGATTCCTGAGGCCTTTAAAACTCCCAGCCTGGTTCATCACTCAAAACCCCAATCATGGGTAAGACTGCCGACCTGACTGCTGTCCAGAAACGAGAAGAGGTGACCGGACCCTGAGGAAGATTGTGGAGAAGGGCCGATTCCAGACCTTGGGGGACCTGCGGAAGCAGTGGACTGAGTCTGGAGTAGAAACATCCAGAGCCACCGTGCACAGGTGTGTGCAGGAAATGGGCTACAGGTGCCGCATTCCCCAGGTCAAGCCACTTTTGAACCAGAAACAGCGGCAGAAGCGCCTGACCTGGGCTACAGAGAAGCAGCACTGGACTGTTGCTCAGTGGTCCAAAGTACTTTTTTCGGATGAAAGCAAATTCTGCATGTCATTCGGAAATCAAGGTGCCAGAGTCTGGAGGAAGACTGGGGAGAAGGAAATGCCAAAATGCCAGAAGTCCAGTGTCAAGTACCCACAGTCAGTGATGGTCTGGGGTGCCGTGTCAGCTGCTGGTGTTGGTCCACTGTGTTTTATCAAGGACAGGGTCAATGCAGCTAGCTATCAGGAGATTTTGGAGCAATTCATGCTTCCATCTGCTGAAAAGCTTTATGGAGATGAAGATTTCATTTTTCAGCACGACCTGGCACCTGCTCACAGTGCCAAAACCACTGGTAAATGGTTTACTGACCATGGTATCACTGTGCTCAATTGGCCTGCCAACTCTCCTGACCTGAACCCCATAGAGAATCTGTGGGATATTGTGAAGAGAACGTTGTGAGACTCAAGACCCAACACTCTGGATGAGCTAAAGGCCGCTATCGAAGCATCCTGGGCCTCCATAAGACCTCAGCAGTGCCCACAGGCTGATTGCCTCCATGCCACGCCGCATTGAAGCAGTCATTTCTGCAAAAGGTTTCCCGACCAAGTATTGAGTGCATAACTGTACATGATTATTTGAAGGTTGACGTTTTTTGTATTAAAAACACTTTTCTTTTATTGGTCGGATGAAATATGCTAATTTTGTGAGATAGGAATTTTGGGTTTTCATGAGCTGTATGCCACAATCATCTGTATTAAGACAATAAAAGACCTGAAATATTTCAGTTAGTGTGCAATGAATCTAAAATATATGAATGTTAAATTTTCATCATGACATTATGGAAAATAATGAACTTTATCACAACATGCTAATATTTTGAGAAGGACCTGTAGATGGTGCTCTGCTCAGATGAAACCAAAACTGAACTTTATATCCAACATGCAAAACCTTTTTTTTTTTGATGTTATGGAAAACTAACTCTGCACGTCATCTTCAACACACCATCCCCACTGTGATGGTGGTGAGAGAATCATGCAGTGGTGATACTTTCATTTAAGAGTGAAACATGGTTGAAGCTAAATACAGTGAGATCCTAAAAGAAAAGTAATAAAGGGCTGTTAAGACTTGTGACCGGGGCAGACCTTTCAACAGCACAACCACCCTCAATATACAGGCAGAGTTACAATTGAATGATTTAACTCCAAACATATTTCTGTGATGGAATTGGCCCAGTCAAACTCCAGTCCTAAATCCAATCGAGAATCTGAGGATAAAACTTGAAAACTGATGCTCACAGTCATGCACTATCCATTCTGACTAAACTAGAACTATTTTGGAGAGAAGTATGGGCAAAATTGTTTGTGTATTGATGTGCAACACTGGTACAAAGAAAGTGGCAACGTTTTGGAAGGTGTCCTGTTGCATCTGATGTAAAACTAACAGCAACGCATGATTTTGGTAAATGGACTGAATTTATATAGCTCTTTTAAAGTCATTACTCAAAACATTTTACAGTACAGCAATATTCACCTAATTGCACTTACACACAAAAAAAATCATATGGATGAAAGGTTAAGACTAGAAGCCTGAGCAACATTAACGGCAATATACCCACTAATAAGGACATAAAGATGTATCCAGAATATATCTTATAATGCAAAAAAAAAAAAGAAACCCAGAGAGCAAAGTGTACCGGAGTCAAATTCCTTGTTTGTTGTATGTACGAACTTGGCAATAAAGCGGATTCTGATTCTAATAAATATGCAGAATCTTCTAATGCCACATACTACTCTAATAACAGCTGTCTCTTATCCAGTTCCTTCTACCATCATCGATAAGGCTGTTATGAGGCTGTAATGAGAGTCATCTTCTACCATCCTACTGCTATATTTATTTTTTGACACTACCCATTTTTCAATATTTTTTATTGCAGAGGAATGTTTTATTTTGCAGTGACCAGTTATTCAGCGGTAAGCCAGCAGGAGCCTGACTGCTTGCTACAGCGTGTGTGGCGATTAATCATGCTGTAACTTTGCATCTCTGGGGCCTGTCTGCTACCCAGGCTACATGAGGTCCATGCAAGAACATCTGGGGATCTCTGGGGACATTGCAGAAGTGACCCTGTTCCATTTGTCTTACGGGGACAGGCACCAGACATGCCACCTCAATCTCACGTCATGATCCTCGCTTCTGCTCACTGTTTTCCCCCGTGCCTTTGGGGTCCCTCCAGACCCATCTTGGACAAACGGTGCGCACTCTTACTACATGACACATACCACTCTGAGGAACTGTGAGCAGAGGAAGGCAATATCTTGGGGCTGTACATCAATGACAGTAACAACCAGGGCTGGTAATATTCCTGTTCGTGAGCTATCATAAAGAACAACAACCTGCTGGGTGTGCAGATAAGGCTTGACATGTTGTTTTAGAAGGAATTGCTGAGGGTAAGAGTGGGGCTTCAGGAAAAAGAGGGAAATAGACAAGAATGCCACCATGCACAAAAGTTTTACAGAAGAAGGGAAACGTTTCAAAAGTAATTCTTTGGAAAAAGGTCACAAAATAAAGAAAAAGGTCTAACATAGTGGAATGTTTGTGTGAAGTTGTTTCTTTTTTGTTTTTGTTTTTTTTAACAGGCAAGCCTTGTTAAAGCATTCACATGACATCTTTTTTCACAAATTCAAAGATAAATTTTCTTCAAACTTTATTTTATTATGGCATGTTTATGTCATTGTGTTTATGTATATTTATACCCCGATTAAATTCTTTTTTGAAACCACCTGTTTCTACAATTACACCTGCAAGTCTGTTGGGTATGTCTCTGTCAACTTTGCACATCTAGAGATTAGTCTGGTAAGGGTATGTTTAGTACGATGTGCACTTTTAGTTTTCTACACACAACATTTTGCTTGTAGGACAAAAATGTCAATTTTGGTTTCTGACCAGACCACCTACATCTATAGATATTTGGTAATACATGGCTTGTGTCAAACCAAAAACAGAATCTTGTAAGTTTTTTTTTTAACAATGGCTTTTTTTCTTGTAGATCTTCTGAAAAGGCATAATTTTTGGAGTGCACAATTGATAGTTATCCTGCCATCTGGCTCTCCCAGATGAGCAATAAACCCTTGTAGATCCAGAGTTATCATCAGCCTGTGTTTAAACAAATAATTTTATTCGCAAAACTTAATCTCCTCCACCTAAAAATTATATAGCCCATTAAAGCCAATTAAAATATGTTGAAGTATCAGGCTGAAGTTGGGAGTCTGGTTGGACAACCTCAAAACCTGCAAAAATAACTTGCATTGTCTAAAGGTTTTCTGTTTATGGAAAACACTTTAGATTCAGTTCCACTAAACATCATGCCTGCTATGGCTGTGACTGAAAATCAAATGTAAGATTTGCTCCTACACAAACTAGATAAACAATTGTGTGTTATATTAAAACACCCTGCCTATCTAGTCCTGCTGAAATACACATTACAATTTCACAGCAGGTGACCCAAATTTACCATAAAATATGCAAAAGCAAAATAAAAAAAAATAAAAACTAAATGCTTCCAGCTGGCAGACTTCACTCCATTAAAAATCTGTGTTTGAATTCATGAATGTTTCTTGCACAGGGATTTTGTCCTCCAGCTTAATTTAGAAACATGAACCTGATTATACCCATGTCATAATCTTAGTGATTCAGGGTGAATTAATTCAGTCAAGACAATATACATTTTCTGCAAAGAAATTAATGCAGATTAAGTATTTTGGGGCATAAAACAACCTGCTGATTATGCAGTGGCCTCTATATGCTTGTTCCAGAAACATGCAGTACAGCATACATAAACGCTGCTTCTCTATCATAGAGTAACTGGTGACAAAATGACTGATTGCCATAGGGAGAGCATGTGAAATACAGTCAGAACTAATGACATGAACCAATGTTGGAAAATACATGCAACAGCATTGTTCAGGACAAACTTTGGAAACTAGAGACAAGAAGCAGAAAGTGTTCTGTAACTCAACAAAGGCAATGACAAACTGTGTGTATGTACAGTACATGAGCATTTCTGCATCTGTTAGAGAATTTAAGTGCACCCTTTCATCAAACATTTTGACAGGTGGGCGGGACTTCCGGTGAGGGCGGGACTTCCGGTGGGGGGCATGTGGGCGCCATGTGGTTGCCATGTGGGCAGGGGGGTGTGTCCAAGGGGCGTAACAGTGGATGTTGATTGGTTGTCGTCATTAGGGGCGATACCTTAAATGAGTCAATTAAAACACAGGGGTGTGTTTAAGGGTGTTACGGGGAAGGCCTTAAATGAGCCAATTAAAACACACAGGGGTGTGTTTAAGGGTGTTATTAATAATCTGTATGTTTTTTCAGGCGTTAATACATCTAAAAAACAAAACAAAAAAAAAGACATGCATCCTTTTATATTTTTAAAGGTATAATCAACTTAATGTTGACCTATCACATGAAATCCTAATAAAGGAACTGTGTAACCTGACAGAATTGTAAGTTAATCTTGCTTTACAGCAGGACCTATTTGTTGAATATATGAGCCAGTCTAAATCCGTTCAAAATAGAAAAGACCTAAAAAAAGTAAATAAATAAAAAAATTGTGCTTCACTACATCGATGGAACGAGAAAAACCTTCAGCTTCTGCGTCAACATACTGGAAAAGCAGCTGAAATAGGTAAGACGAATATGAGATTAACAGAAAAAAAAAAGAACTTCAGTATACTGTTTCCAAGTTACAAATTGACTCTAGCAATGATGTGTTTGTTTTTGAATCATGAGAGACTCCATTTTAGGAAAAAAAAAAAGGAATGATAATTTTAGTTACCTGTAGCTTTTCTAAAAAACATTTTACTTTTTCATCTTAGAGTTACAGGGTTACAACTGTTAGGGGCGATGTCAGGAAGGGGCAGTTACGTCTGTTTCTTAGATAACATATCACCTTTGAACTCAAGAAGGGTTTTGGTCTTAAAAACATAGTCTTTGCAGTTGAGATAACACTGTCATGTTCTGGTATAAATACTGTGTGTAAATGTTGGGGCTCTGTTTCATTGGTTAACCTCAGTGTCAGGGTCTTCAAATGCTGAATGTCTTTGAACCATAACACTTGTTACATTGAAAAATACCAGTACTGACAAGAAAAAATGTCGGTAAATATTTCAGGAAACCCGGAAATTGTGGCTTCTTCTTCTGATAATTCACAAAAGCACAATGACATCTTAAAACATAAGTAAGTAAGTAAGTATCATTAAATGCATGTGAATGTTCTCAAATTTTGTTTATATATATTGTTTATATATATATATATATATATATATATATATATATATTTGTTTCTTTGTCATAGAACCCACCGCTGATGACCTTGATGATTTCATCTTGACACAATCAGATTATGGTAAGTAAATGTTAAATGCAATAAAATATATATATATATATATATATATATATATATTATAGTTAACCCTTGACAATGTTTCAATTTATAGATTTGATGAGAGAGGTAAACCCGAATGATCAAGTTGGAGGGTTCAGCGGCTGGAATCGACAGTCAAAATTGAGAAGGCGAATTATTTCCAAACAAGAAAAACTCGCAACAACTGAACTTTCTTTTAACACAGAAATTAAAACTGATTCTTTGAATACCCCCCCGTCAATTATCATCCTTTCCCCTGAAGACACACCGGATAAGTTACCGGCACCACCAGAAAGTAAGTAAGTCCTAAGAACTATCTATTTTTTCTTTGAGAGTGAATGTATTTTAAACCTCAGATAAAAAACTGTTTACAGATTCGACTGAGAGCTCTGTGGAAGACATAGTTGTCGAGCAGGAGCAAGGTAAGGAAATAAAAATTAAATAAAAACAATATATATATATATATATATATATATATATATATATATATATAAACAATATATATAAACAAAATTTGAGAACATTCACATGCATTTAATGATACTTACTTACTTACTTACGTTTTAAGATGTCATTGTGCTTTTGTGAATTATCAGAAGAAGAAGCCACAATTTCCGGGTTTCTTGAAATATTTACCGACATTTTTTCTTGTCAGTACTGGTATTTTTCAATGTAACAAGTGTTATGGTTCAAAGACATTCAGCATTTGAAGACCCTGACACTGAGGTTAACCAATGAAACAGAGCCCCAACATTTACACACAGTATTTATACCAGAACATGACAGTGTTATCTCAACTGCAAAGACTATGTTTTTAAGACCAAAACCCTTCTTGAGTTCAAAGGTGATATGTTATCTAAGAAACAGACGTAACTGCCCCTTCCTGACATCGCCCCTAACAGTTGTAACCCTGTAACTCTAAGATGAAAAAGTAAAATGTTTTTTAGAAAAGCTACAGGTAACTAAAATTATCATTCCTTTTTTTTTTTCCTAAAATGGAGTCTCTCATGATTCAAAAACAAACACATCATTGCTAGAGTCAATTTGTAACTTGGAAACAGTATACTGAAGTTCTTTTTTTTTTCTGTTAATCTCATATTCGTCTTACCTATTTCAGCTGCTTTTCCAGTATGTTGACGCAGAAGCTGAAGGTTTTTCTCGTTCCATCGATGTAGTGAAGCACAATTTTTTTATTTATTTACTTTTTTTAGGTCTTTTCTATTTTGAACGGATTTAGACTGGCTCATATATTCAACAAATAGGTCCTGCTGTAAAGCAAAATTAACTTACAATTCTGTCAGGTTACACAGTTCCTTTATTAGGATTTCATGTGATAGGTCAACATTAAGTTGATTATACCTTTAAAAATATAAAAGGATGCATGTCTTTTTTTTTGTTTTGTTTTTTAGATGTATTAACGCCTGAAAAAACATACAGATTATTAATAACACCCTTAAACACACCCCTGTGTGTTTTAATTGGCTCATTTAAGGCCTTCCCCGTAACACCCTTAAACACACCCCTGTGTTTTAATTGACTCATTTAAGGTATCGCCCCTAATGACGACAACCAATCAACATCCACTGTTACGCCCCTTGGACACACCCCCCTGCCCACATGGCAACCACATGGCGCCCACATGCCCCCCACCGGAAGTCCCGCCCTCACCGGAAATCCCGCCCACCTGTCAAAATGTTTGATGAAAGGGTGCACTTAAATTCTCTTCTGTTTTTACAACTTTTTCTTTTTAGTTGTTGTTAGTTTGTTTGGATCTCATGATAGTTAGGTTAATTTCCATATCCACAACTTGGAAATATGTAAGTGAGGCCTGAAGTCTCCATCTCAAATTTGAGTTATTAAGGCCCAGATTTGTGGATGCAAGCCTGTTTGCATCCACAAATCTGATTTACAAACAAGGTGCTAATCGGATTGCGTGTGTATCAGTGAAATAGCGGGCGTAAAGTTTTTAGCATGTTTGCCTTCGAAAATATGCAAAACATATGGTAATGACCCAAACGCGCAAATTTATGGGAGGGGAATATGCAAATGTAATCCTTTACCAATTCATCAAACCAGAAATGGATGGCAGGTGCTGTTTTTGCGTCTAGACTTAGCATGTTTGAAATGTAGGTAGTAACTGGGACACAAAAATGTCTGCTGTCACTTTGGCCAGAAGAAGGCATAGATAGAATAACAGATAGTGGAGAAAGAGAATCTTCTGTACATGTTGTCAAAATTAAAAATAATAAGAATAGATGAGAATAGAGGATTCTATGTAGGATTATGTATGTCACAAACACAAGCCATGACAAATCTCCTATGATAAAACTCCTTGCAATCTTTTTCTCTTGCATCTGGATCATTCCAGCGCACCATTGCTTACAGTGAGATCGGCCTGTTAACTGTAATTGCACATCATGTAAAGGACCCATTGTGCTGGGATGTTGATAATATAAATAAAATGAAAGAAATAAAGTCATTATAAGGCAGGCGAAAGACCACCATTTTAAGATGGCTTTTCCATGTGGTAAAAAAGAGTGTATGCGAGTGTCACTAAACAAAACTCATTGCATTATTGACAGTAACATTGTGCCATTGCAGAGTAATTATAGATAGATCAGTTTGATTACATTGTTTAAATGTGAACATATGCCATGGGATGGTTTATACCTTGAAAAATTATTTTGTATCACCAAAAAACTATTTCAACAATCAAACACGTTAAAATATTGGTCCAAAAAAAACTAATTCAGTAAAATCGTTGGAAAATAATTTATTTTTACATATATGAATGTTCAATTTGAATTCTTTGCAGGACATTGATGTGATGTCATTTTTTTTTATTAGCAAAGCTAAAGATTGCCAACACCTACAACAAACAATTTTATGTTGCTAAGTTGACGTTCAGGCTTCAATATTGTGGCTGTTTATGATAAACTCCGAACTCTTCTAACATATACTCTCAAAACAAACAGAACACGGTGAGTCTCTAAAAAGAATTAAAGGATCAATCAAGGCAAACCTCTAATAAATTAATGGACAGACATGTTTGTCTTTTATATTGTTAATATTGATTGGCCAGTTTGTTGCGAGATATGTCGAGCAACACAATTAACAAGCTGTGTGCGCTCCTGTGGTTTATCAGTCTGGACCAGCTGCCCTGTGTGTGCACCGATGGTGGAGGGCGCACACCAGTTTGGACACAGCTCTGCCCTTCTGCACAATGACCTGTAATCCAATATTTTTATGAAAGGCGAAGCAGAATGTAGTCTTTTCCTCAGTGGGTCCGTCCGAACACCAAACATAAACCATCTGCTCACAGAACAACTTCAAACTTAGTCTTCTGCATGTGGAATTACGCACTCCGAAGCTCGAAACGCGATTGATCAGATAAGAGAAATAATGTTGTCAGGGCAGAGGCTGAGATGACAAACCTGCTGCTGTGAAAATTGACAACAGTCCAGAAAAGCAGGAGCAGAACAGAACACAAGGGACAAATCTGCAAATGGATAATTTATAATGATGCAGCACAACAACCCCTGCATGTTTCAAGCAACACAGCTTTTGTTTGCTTTTCCTCTTTTTCCGCTAGGGGCAGTAGCAGCCAGCCAGTAGCACACAGAGGGCAGTGTGCACCTCCTCTGCACCTGTTGTCCAATTGCACGCAACATGCCCACTTACTTCATGTGCACATTTGTTTTGTACAAGCAATTTAGCGCCTCCTATTTGGGACCTTTGAAGATCAGGCCCACAGTGTGTGGAAAAACAAAAGGAGCACAACTAATGGGTGTAACTAGATCTGTTCTGTGTTGTGCTGGTTATAGGTGAAGATTTTGCCTTGACACAGTTCGTCTTTGGAGATGGATGGTTGCTCCGTTTATTCTGTCGAGAGCAGTAAACAGAAAAACAACCACATTATGAACTGCCCACTCCAAGTCCTCTCGTAAGAGAAGAGAATTACAAAAGGGAGACAACCATGTTGCACAACTTTTAATATCAACAAAATTAACTTTTATGCACTTCACATACCTGATGAGAACAGTAAACAGAAAAACAACCCCATTACGGACTGCCTGCTTCAAGTCCTACACAAAGCAAATGTATACAACAAATCTAAAGTTGTTCCCTGTTGCTTTACAGTCATAAATTTACTCAGATATTTGCATTATGGGTTGAATATATTTACAGTCATATTCAGTCAATTAGAATATTACTGAAAAGTTAATTGCTTTCAATAACTCTATTCACTTAGTAAAGCACATTATATAAACTATGTCAGCATCTACAATGTCTGTGTGCAGGTTATGTGCTGTGCTGGGCCTTGCTGTTTTTTTTTTTGTTTTCTTTTTTTTTAGGGTGTGACAGGCAGGTGCTCCTGCACAGGTGTTCCTCATTCTCACAGCAATCAGCTGGGTTTTTTAAGGAGTGGAGAACCAAGGGAAGGCGTCAGCCCGTTGTGTTCACCAAGTGGTAAAAGGCTCGACCCCTGCTCTAATGCAATTTTGTCTTTCCCAGGAAACTAATCGTTTCGTTGTTTTCCCCTGTTCAACAAATCCTGCCCAGTCAGGGTTTTCATGGAGTTATCTGCGCCTGCCTTTCTCTGAGTTGTGTCTTAAGGAGAGTGGAAACCCAGAGATGTGACGCCTTCAGACTCATGGTTCTTGCTTTCTACTTCCAAGCCCAGTCTCTCAAGGAGAACCGTCAGACCCAACTCAGAGGAGCATTCACCTGCCTGTCCACCCTCCAACGCTTGCCTCAAGTCGCAGCAGAGTTTTTTCCCCGTGGAAAAGGGGACAACTTCTAACTGGAGATCACAGGAACTAGTCGGCTCACTGCCTGCCTACCACAGACACTGTGGGGAAGGACTTATTCCCCCATTGCCTTACCCAGCCTCTCACTCAGTAAATCCACCTAACAAAATCACTAACAGCAATATTTTTCTTCCCCCCGTGTCTGGACCCGTCTAAGTTTGTTTTTTGCCTGTCTAGATAAACTCCAGTCTGATCCGCTTACCCGGTCCTGGTTCCTGTGCATCCTCGCATCTACTTTTTGAAAATAAACTGTTTTCAAAACTTTCCCTTTGCCTCTCGTGGTTGTGTGGTATCAGAGTCTTAGCCAGCATACTGACAAACTATTTACACGCAGACTAATGTATGATTATTTTCCACTAACAGGTGGTGAAAACAAAACATCTAAGAATAGAATATTACATCAGACCAATTAAAAAAACATTTTTAATGCAGAATTGTGGGCTTATGGAAAAGTATGTTCAATATTTGCCCAAAGGTTGTTACCGTCCTCATCGGAACACTCATGCTAAATTATTGAATAATAAATCTGAATAATTAATAAATCTCTAAATAAACTGGATTTATTTTGATGAAAAATGAACAGCACCCACCTCTCACACAGAACAAGATGACTAAAGTGGAGAGCCTAGGTGGCACAAACAATGTAACAAAATATTACCACCAAAGAAGAATAAAGAGGAGTGTCTCCCGATCATAAAGTCACATGCTTACAAAAATCACAGTGGTTTCCATTGTGTACATAGTCAGATATAAGAACTTTAAGAGTCTTAGTAACAGAAGATATTTTGTGTAAATATAACAAAGTACAAATACAAACCAGTTACATAAGCACAGAACTCTGGCATCAGTGCATAACACACTGGTCACCCATATAGTGATAGCAATGTTTCCAGGTTCACAATGAAATTTTTACGGTTATTTTTCCAGCAAGAAGGGGAAAATCGGGAAAACACGTGGTCTGAGAGCTATAGTTTAGACACCTAACAGCCAATACCTTATGGAGAGATTTAAAAGAACTCTGTAATTCACCACTGTGGTGAGTGATTGCTTGTGAAAAAAACATACGGGCACCTGCTCTTCCTTTTTCCAATCAACTGTGTAATAAGAATAGCTTTCCTCAGATCAGGACAGTGACTTTGTAAAACATTGCAGCAACCAATACAGCTTTAGGTCTCATTTGTTGTTTAACTGCACTACAGGTATTTAGTTGTCAAAACATTATTCTGAGAAAACAGAAGTAAACACCATGGTAAAGCATGTTCTTACCAGAGAAATGTTATAACCACAAAGCACAGCGGCTGGTACCTGGATGGTCTGGCTGCTTAATCACTGCTAGAGCTATCTGAACTGTAAAAATGGTCAGAGTACAACAATATCAGATTACACAGAGATCAGTTCATTTAATGCACACATGTTTACTTCATAAATGAGTGTGAAAAATACAGACATGTATTTTTTATGTACAGTACTGTGAGTTTTAGGCGGGTGAGAAAAAATGCTGTATACAAAGAATGCCGTCAGAAAAATAAATGATGATTGTTTATTTTTATCAATTTACAAAATGCTAAGTGAGCGAACCCACACATACAGCCAAAGTCATCTATCTTCAGTGTAAAAAAGAACAAGAATTATTGGATGTG
Organism: Girardinichthys multiradiatus; assembly: GCF_021462225.1. Taxonomy (NCBI): domain Eukaryota; kingdom Metazoa; phylum Chordata; class Actinopteri; order Cyprinodontiformes; family Goodeidae; genus Girardinichthys; species Girardinichthys multiradiatus. Next base: position 33,998,194 of record NC_061801.1, on the reverse strand, counting down.
TTCAAAACCTGTGTGCAAGTGTACCTAGAAGAGTCGATGCTGTTTTGAAGGCAAAGGGTGGTCACACAAAATGTTGATTTGATGTAGAATTATTTTGTTCATTCACTGCATTTTGTTGATTGATTAAAAATAAATGATAACCACTTCCATTTTTGAAAGCATTCTTTGTTTACAGCATTTTTTCACACCTGCCTAAAACTGTTGCACAGTACTACATTTAGATGGTTTATACACCCTGGTAAACAGTTGTGGCGACAGATTCAAGTACTTTTCCTAGTGTGAAATCTGGTAGCAGCTCCCAACCCGGTGTGTTTCCGCTGCAAATATTTAATGTCTAAAATCCTGCCTAATAATGGTGCCGTGATACATGCAATGACACACACAAGCCTTAAAATCACACGTTTGGAGTCTGACACATGGCTCTCTGTGACTTTCAGTGTGTGAGGGGAAATAAAATATCTGTTTAAACTTCAGGAGGGCTCTTTGCACTTCGTACTCATATATATATATATATATATATATATGTATATGATGATATATATGATCATGTTCTTTGATTTCTCCAGTGCATTTACCACGACCTGATCCGACCTGATTTACTTTGTCAGAAACTCCAGAAGACTCAGGTGGAGGCCTTAACAATCTCCTGGATCAAAGACTACCTGACAAACATACCACAGTTTGTGAAACTGAAAGGTTGTGTGTCTAACCAGGTAGTCAGCAGCACAGGAGCACCAAAGAGGACGTAACTCTCGCCATTCCTTTTCACTTTGTACACCTCAGACTTCCAGTACCAAACAGACTCCTGTCACCTGCAAAAATACTCAGATGATTCTGCAGTTGTGGGGTGGATCAGAGGTGGACAAGAAGCTGAGTACAGGGAGGTGGTGAACCGCTTTGTGGTATGGTGTGGAAACAATCATCTCATCTTGAACGTGACTAAAACTGTTAGGATTATGAATCTGAGAATATTCTTTAATATTAATATTTTAATATTTTATCAAATAATATTTTGGTCTGTTAAGGGTTGTCCTGTGAATACCAGCCCAGTAAGGCGATGGTATTAGGACAAAATAGAAAGGTGTGAGACGAGCTCTGACATTATTGAACAGCAAAACTCTGCACACACATGGAATGAATTCACACAATTTCTTAAAATACAAGAAAATAAGTCAACTCAAAGTCAAACATATTTCAATCAACAAACTCTTTACTAAGCTAAAACAATCCAACTAACTACCAAGCATAATTAAAGAATAACAAAGACTAATAGGCTATGTACAATATAAGCAAGTTGATTAAAGATGATTGAAAATCATGATCGAAAGAGTGATGCAATATTACCATGCAATGTGATTTATATTTGAGAACCAAGGATTATCTTGAAGAATCTGGAAATGACGTGAAGTTAGTCTTGGAACTAACTTAGACAACCATTCACATTGCAAGATCAGATCAAATATTATTTTAAGAAAATAATGTTTTACAAATGATCTGCTGAATAAAACCAACCTTTTGGATGACAAATTCTCAACGGGGTCTCATTAGCTGCCTTTATTTATTAAAATAATATTTATAGAATTATTATTAAGGGAATATTTTGGAAAAGAGCCAAATCTTTCTGTAGAAATGGGGTTTAATGGTGTTTACTTAGTCATCAAATTTGGTAAAATGATGTTAGGGACACATTATTTACTGGATTGAAAACTAAACCTTTCTGGGTAAATATTATTTAGCAGCAAGCACGTGTCCTTAGCTGTTAGCAGTTGAAACTAACAAATGAGGCTGATAGCTTAGCACCAAACACACACCTTTAAAAATACCATTAATAAAAGGGTTAAAATGCATAAGCACAGACGGCCCGTTATGGCCGATCTTCTGTGTTTAAAATCACCCTTTAAATAAAGTTTATCTTAACTTTAAAAACCCACAAACACAACACAACTTGAACACATCTGCTGCAGATAGCCTGCTAGCACCAAGATAGTTGAGTTCAACACAAACAAAACCAAACTTCATGAAATGAAAAACATTTAGATCTTTTCAATCTAAATCACTTCTATATTATTCTGCCCAAACACTTAACCTCATGAACTGTGGTGAGGAACATTGTCCAGGGCGGCGAAGTTTGAAGAAACGTCCACAGTCTTTAAACGGTTAGCTACAGCTAACCTCCTTAGCTGTGGGGAGTGGCGGCTGTTCTGTCGGCTGGCCAAACTGCACGTTATCGTAACAACGGTGATGCGGCTCCTGTTTTCCTTCTCTCAGGAAGGGAAAACTGCTTCACTCGGCTTGTATAGACAGCGTCTCTACTGGGGACTTCTCTGGGACAGTTTGCTTCTGCAGGCCTCAGAGAGAAAGTAAGCAATACTTATACCTTAATTTACCCCTTTTTATGATTGAATACCGGATTCTTTCAACAGTAATTCATCAGTACTTAACTTAGTGCATATGATCGATGATCGTAAGACACCCTTGGATCCAGTTTGAAGAGTTTATGTCTGTTTGCCAGCAAATAGACATTAGCGCGCTGCCTTTCCGGCCAGTCTCTCAGCGGAGTCCAGGTGGTAGAGATCGGACCATTGGAAAGGGGGTGCTCTTATACAGACAGCGGCATCATGGGAACTCTGCTGTTACAGTTTGCTTGGCTGTACCTGTAGTAGGTTAATGCAATTTATTTTGAAAGTTCCAGAAAAGTCCGTACCGGAGTTTAATGTTGAAATCCAATCATCCAAATCCAAATGGCCGGGACCCAACATACAGAGGAGATGATTGTAAATTTAAAGAGAAACAGGAATAAGTCAAAAACGATTTCCATCATGGGGGAAGAGGTGGAGGTGTTGGAGGAGTATAAATACCTCAGTGTTCACCTGGACAACAGACTGGAGTGGAGATGCAACTGTGAAGCCGTATACAAGAAGGGACATAGCAGACTGTACCTCTTGAGAAAGCTTAGGTGTGTCGGTGTTTGCAGCAAGATGATGCAGATCTTCTATAAGTCTGTTGTGGAGAGTCTGATCTCCTCTGCCATCATCTGCTGGGGAAGCAGCATCAGATCCAGGGACTTAAAAAAACCTCAACAAGCTAATAAAGAAAGTTGGCTCTCCTCTGTACCCTCTGGAGATCATTGTGCAAAGAAGGAGTCTTCATAAAATGAATAACATTATGGAGTACCCTGACCATCCTCTTCATGAGATTGTCCTACAACAACAGTGTCTTCAGTCAGAGGGTTCTTCAGATCTGCTGTAAGATGGACCACTACAGGAGATCCTTCCTGCCCTCAGCCACCACATCTACAACGGCTCTTTGAATTGTGTGTATATATATATATATATATAGAGAGTACAGACCAAAAGTTTGGACACACCTCATTCGAAGAGTTTTCTTTATTTTCAATTCAATTCAATTCAATTCAAAGATACTGTATTGATCTCCGAGGGGAAATTAGACTATGAATATTGTAGCTTCACACTGAAGGCATCAAAACTATGAACTAACACATGTGGAATTATATGCTGAACAAAAAAGTGTGAAACAACTGAAAATATGTCTTATATTCTAGGTTCTTCAAAATAGCCACCTTTTGCTTTGATTACTGCTCTGCACACTCTTGGTATTCTGTTGATGAGCTTCAAGAGGTCGTCACCTGAAATGGTTTTCTAACAGTCTTGAAGGAGTTCCCAGATATGCTTAGCACTTGTTGGACCTTTTGCCTTCACTCTGCGGTCCAGCTCACCCCAAACCATCTTGATTGGGTTCAGGTCCGGTGACTGTGGAGGCCAGGTCATCTAGCGCAGCACCCCATCACTCTCCTTCTTGGTCAAATAGCCCTTACACAGCCTGGAGGTGTGTTTGGGGTCATTGTCCTGTTGAAAAATAAATGATGGTCCAACTAAATGCAAACCGGATGGAATAGCATGCCGCTGCAAGATGATGTGGTAGCCTTGCTGGTTCAGTATGCCTTCAATTTTGAATAAATCCCCAACATTGTCACCAGCAAAGCACCCCCACACCATCAAACCTCCACCTCCATGTTTCACGGTGGGAACCAGGCATGTAGAGTCCATCCGCTCACCTCTTCTGCGCTGCACAGAGACACGGTGGTTGGAACCAAAGATCTCAAACATGGACTCATCAGACCAAAGCACAGATTTCCACTGGTCTAATGTTCATTCCTTGTGTTCTTTAGCTCAAACAAGTCTCTTCTGCTTGTTGCCTGTCCTCAGCAGTGGTTTCCTAGCAGCTATTTTACAATGAAGGCCTGATTCACAGAGTCTCCTCTTAACTGTTGTTCTAGAGATGTGTCTGCTGCTAGAACTCTGTGTGGCATTGACCTGTTCTCTAATCTGAGCTGCTGTTAACCTGCGATTTCTGAGGCTGGTGACTCGGATGAACTTATCGTCCGCAGCAGAGGTGACTCTTGGTCTTCCTTTCCTGGGGCGGTCCTCATGTGAGCCAGTTTCTTTGTAGTGCTTGATGGTTTTTGCGACTGCACTTGGGGACATTTTCAAAGTTTTCCAAATTGTTCGGACTGACTGACCTTCGTTTCTTAAAGTAATGATGGCCACTCGTTTTTCTTTACTTAGCTGCTATTTTCTTGCCATAATACAAATTCTAACAGTCTATTCAGTAGGACTATCAGCTGTGTACTGTATCCACCTCCTGCACAACACAACTGATGGTCCCAACCCCATTTATAAGGCTTGAAATCCCACTTATTAAACCTGACATTACACCTGTGAAGTGAAAACCATTTCAGGTGACTACCTCTTGAAGCTCATCAACATAATGCCAAGAGTGTGCAGAGCAGTAATCAAAGCAAAAGGTGGCTACTTTGAAGAACCTAGAATATAAGACATATTTTCAGTTGTTTCACACTTTTTTGTTCAGTATATAATTCCACATGTGTTAATTCATAGTTTTGATGCCTTTAGTGTGAAGCTACTGTTGGGACCCAGCCATGGATTTTAACATTAAACTCCGGTATGGACGTTTCAGGAACTTTCAAAATAAATTGCATTAACCTACTGGCAACAGGCAAGCAAACTGTAACAGCGGAGTTCCCATGATGCCACTGTCTGAATAAGAACACCCCCTCTCCAACAAGACAATTTCTTCCACACGGCCTTTGAAAGGGACCGGATAGGGGAGACAACCGCGCTGATGTCTCTTTGCTGGCAAACAGCCATAAACTCTTCAACTGGATCCAAGGATGTCATATGATCATTAATCATATGCAAAGTTAAGTATGAATGAAATACTGTCTTTGTATCCGGTATTTTCATTCATGAACGGGGAAATTAAGGTGTAAGAATTGCTTACTTTCTCTCTGAGCCCTGCAGAAGCAAACTGCCCCAGAGAAGTTCCCTACAGAGACACGGTCTCTATGAAGCCGAGCGGTCTCCCAGTCTAGAAGAAGACAGCAGAGACGCCATCACCATGGTTACGGTAACGTGCAGTGTGGATGGTGGACAGAACAGCTACGGAGGTTAGCCAGAAGCTAACCTTTTGTTCACAGACCGGCCGACAGAACAGCCGCCACTCCCCACAGCTAAGGAGGTTAGCTGTAGCTAACCGTTTAAAGACTGTGGACGTTTCTTCAAACTTCTCCGCCTTTGACAACGTTCCTCACCACAGTTCATGAGGTTAAGTGTTTGGGCAGAATAACATAGAAGTGATTTAGATTGAAATGATCTAAATGTTTTTCATTTTATGAAGTTTAGTTTTGTTTGTGTTGAACTCAACTATCTTGATGCTAGCAGACTATCTGCAGCACACGTGCTCAGGTTGTGTTCTTTGTGGTTTTTAAAGTTAAGACAAACTTTATTAAAGGGTGATTTTAAACAGAAGATTGATCATAACGCGACGTCCATGCTTATGCATTTTAACCCTTTCATTAATGATATTTTAAAGGTATGTGTTTGATTCTGGTGCTAAGCTAGCAGCTCCTTTGTTAGGTTACTGCTAACAGCTAAGGACATGTGTTTGCTGCTAAATAATATTTATCCAGAAAGGTTTAGTTTCCAATCTATTAAATAATGTGTCCATAACATAATTTTACTAAATTTGATTACTAAGTAAACACAATTAAGCCCATTTCTCCAGAAAGATTTGGCTCTTTCCAAAATGTTCCCTTAATAATATTTCTTCAAATATTATTTCAATACATAAAGGCAGCTTATTCAGTCAGTCAGTCAGTCATTTTCTACCCCATAGTGGGTCGCGGGAGAGCTGGTGCCTATCTCCAGCAGGCAATGGGCGAGAGGCGGGGTACACCCAGGACAGGTCGCCAGTCCATCGCAGGGCAACACACAAACAACACCGGAGTACCCGGTGAGAACCCACGCATGCACAGGGAGAACATGCAAACTCCATGCAGAAAGACCCCAGGCCGGGAATCAGCTTATTATCAGCAGCTTATTCAATTCAATTAAATTCAAATTCAACGATACTTTATTGATCCCCGAGGGGAAATTAGAATTCCACTATTATTATTATTAAACACCGTTGAGAAATGCTCATCCAGAAGGTTGGTTTTATTCAGCAGATCATTATTTAAAACATTATTTTATTAAAATTATATTTTATCTGGGCTGCACGGTGGCAGTTGATAGCACTGTTGCCTTGCAGCAAGAAGGTCCTGGTTCGATTCCCAGCTGGGGGTCTTTCTGCATGGAGTTTGCATGTTACCCACGGATGCATATATATGCATCCGTGGGTTCTCACCGGGTACTCCGGCTTCCTCCCACAGTCCAAAGACATGCCTGTTAGGTTTATTGGTCACTCTAAATTGCCCTTAGGTGTATGAATGAGTGTGTGCATGGTTGTTTGTGTGTTGCCCTATGATCGACTGGCGACCTGTCCAGGGTGTACCCCGCCTCTCGCCCATAGACTGCTGGAGATAGGCACCAGCTTCCCCGCGACCCACTATGGAATAAGCGGTAGAAAATGACTGACTGACTGACTATATTTTATCTGATCTTGCGCTGTGAATGGTTGACTAAACGTTTGCTGATTATTGCCTAAGTTGGTTCCAAGACTAATTTAACTTAATTTCCAGATTCTTCAAGATAATCCCTTGGTTCTCAAACATAAACATTGCATGGTAATGTTGCATCACTCTTTTCGGTCATAATTTTCAACCATCTTTAATCAACTTGTTTGTATTGTACATAGCCCATTAGTCTTCGTTATTCTTTAATTCTGCTTGGTAGTTAGTTGGATTGTTTTAGCATAGTAAAGAGTTTGTTGATTGAAATATGTTTGACTTTGAGTTGACTTATTTTTGTCAATAAATTCTTGTATTTTAAGAAATTGTGTGAATTAATTCCATGTGTGTGCAGAGTTTTGCTGTTCAATAATGTCAGAGCTCGTCTCACACCTTTCTATGTTGTCCTAATACCATCGCCTTACTGGGCTGGTATTCACAGGACAATCCTTAACAGACCAAAATATTATTTGATACAATATTGAAATATTAATATTAAATATTAAATAATATTCTCAGATTTATAGCCTTGATAAGTAGCTGCAAGATCAAATTTGGCCTCTTCTTGAAGTAATAAAAGGAAATTTAAAAAAACAAAATATTCAAGGATACTGTCTATTATTCCCTACAGGCATCAGTGTATCACAAGAAGAATTTCCAGTTTTATATTTATAAAAATGTAAAAATGATCTGCAAAAACCTTACATTTGTGTAATTTGTCAAATAAAATGTTTAGTTAGTAAAGAACTGTTGCATGCTGCTGTATGTAGTGCTTTTAAAAAGTGATTGCCCCTTAGAGATCACACTTAAATGTTTTAGATCAAACCACTCTTAACATCATAGATAACCTGAGTATATACAAATCGCAGTTTTGAAGGAGATTGTCCTACATTAATCTTATGCTTACTTGTGTTATGCAAAAGAATAATTATATGAAGCATATTGGTAATCTCAAAAAATCAAAAAAACAAAATAAAGGTTTTAGAGTTGCCTAATCAAATTCTGGACACGAATCCGATTAAGATGCTGTGGTATGACCACAAAAAGGTATGTCATGCTTGAATAATGTCAAATGTGACAGAATTAAAGCAATTCAACAAGAGTGGGTTAAAATTCCTCCACAGTAACGAAAAATACTCATTGCTAGTTTTGGCAAAAGCTTGATAGCAGCTGTTACCACCGAGGGTGGCACAACCAGTTATGAGGTTTAGGGGTCAGTTACATTTTCACATAGGGTTTGGGTAACTTTTTTCCTTAATAAATGTACTCATCCATTGGAGTTTGTATTCTCTTTAATTATATTTGAAATTATGTTTGATGATCTGAAACATCTGAAACACAAAGTGTGACAAAAAATAAAAACAGAAGAATCTGTAGTGTTTTGTAATGTCTTGATTCATTGTACTCTTAAGGAAGTGCAGATAGAAAAAAAAAAAAAAAGACAAAAACATTTAGATAAAGAACATGAAAACACTCACATAGCCAATATTGCTCTGCTTAGTTTGGCAGAATCTTTGTCACTGTGAAGACCTCTTGTCTCCGGGCACGGTTGGAAATGACTGCACTTTCATTAATCTCGCTGTCCACAATGCAGACCTCCCCTAATTACAGCCATTGTTTACCTTTGCGTTGGCACTCCCATTGAATTATTGATGGCTGTCTTGGCCTGATCAGTTTAAAGACCTCCCCAATGGGCATAAACCAGACAGTGGACAGATATCTGCCAACAAACACACTCTGTTCACTGTTTGTGTGCCAAAAGAAAAGTCTTTCTTTGACGCTTTGCTGTTAAACAAAGAAAGCAAGTGGTGCAAACTTTGTTATGCATCTGTTTAATTTTACAGCCTGATTAAAAGAGTACCGGCATTTCTTAAATACATGTTAAATATTAAATATTTGTAACATTATATACAAGTCATATCCATTTTAGAAAACCTTGTGTAGTGGCCCATTATTACCCTGTAGTGACATGCATATCCAAAATCCTTTTATCTTTCACACAAATAAAAAAGCAACTGAGACCAAACCAAATCCATGAATGATTACCCCCAACAATGGCTAAATCTGCAGAACTAAAATTCAATTTTCAGCAATCCCACAGTCCTAGTGCTATATGCCATTCAAAGCTCATGAGGATTTGGACTTAAGGCGACTTAGAGGTGATTTATGCAGTAACCCAAATGGCTATGCGGGAAGAGAAGAAGCAAATGGGTCTTCAGAGAGAAAAAGCTGTCTGTGTGTCATGGCTCACTGTAGCTCAACTCTGCATGACAAGGTAGGGTGCCAACTTATATCAGATGGCCTGGGATTGTGCTCTGCTGGGTGTTTCCAGAGGGTAAAGCGACTCATGTCACACAGTTAGCACCAATCCTCTCTCACTACCAGCTCCCATAGGATAAAAAAGCATATGAAATGCCAAACACATTTCAGATATCTCTGACATTGTTATTTAGGCTAGTTCCACATCATGATAACATCTATAAGTTTTCAGTTGGCATTTTTCATAAAGTGAACAACACCATAGTGTTTTAAAGCAACAAAACAGATTTGTTTTAGTTTAAACAACACCTGGAAAAACAAATAATGTCCCTATACCACACTGCTACAAATATTTCTATATTAAACTTGGGTCTAAACTTTGGTCTTGGTCATTCCAAAACATGCACTTTGATCCTAACCATTCTCTTGTAGCTGTGGTTCTATATTTAGGGTCATTGTCCTCCTAGGAAGGAAACCTTAACCCCCGTCTCAAGTCTTTTGCAGCTTCCAATCTGATTTCATCTAGGGTTGCCCTGTACTAAGTTCCATCCACCTTCCCATCTATTCTAACCAGGTTCCTGCTCTACAGAAAAACAAAAGCATCTGGCAGCATATTAGCATGATGCTACCACCACATTTTTTTCCTGATGAGCACAGTGTAAATATGCTGTTAATTTTACAGCACATACAGCATTTTGAATAGAGGTCGAAAAGTTCAAATTCACATAGTTGCTGTGTCCCCTACATGACTTGTGGCAAACCGCAGAGGGGAATTCTTAAAGCTTAGGATTTTGTTTCATTGGTTAAACTTGATTTTAACTTCTCTTCATTTTTATCCCTGACTTGTCTGGTGTATCTTCATGATGCTTTTTGTTCACTAAGGTTCCCTACTAAACCAGTTTAAATTGCATGGAGTTACATTTACTAATTTTATTAATAAGGTGACTTCTGAAGGCAACTGGTTGCACTGCATTTTATTGAGGTGTGTCAAAGTAAAGGGGGCTGAATAAAAAAGGAAGCCATGCTTTTTTTTATTTGTACAGCAGTTTGAAAACCAACTGTACAATGATTGATCTGGCAAAATCCAGTTATATAAAGTTGAATTTCTGCATGACACAAAAAAAAAAAAATAAGTTCAAGAGACATGAATACTTTTGCAATGCACTGTATACACACTCTTCCCACTATTTATTGTGGAGCATTGCTATTAATTGGGTTAGTTTTAAGACACACACCATTTTCTGCAATTTGCTTGTTTTGAAAGGTATGTTTATGCATAGTATGCAAATCTTAATCTATGAGATTGAGCCAGGTGCCCTCATATCTTCATACCTGCAATCATCAGTAAAATGCAGGTGGTTAGAGTCTTTAGTCCTAAGATGTCCTCTTGTCAGTACCAAAAGTCTATGAACAGTTTAAAAAAAGGGCATTCCAACACAGTGCATCAAAATGACCTAATATGAAAAACATAATCTCTCTGCACAATTTTAAAGGACCTCTAATTAATTTAAGAAACCTGGAAGAACCATATGGATATAGATGTTCCTAATTGATTCTGTGGAAAACTATTATGTATGTGTGCTTTGATTGGAATGACTAGTTCTGTCTTAATATGTAGTGTCACTTTCTTGTCCAGGACACCCATAAGATTTATAATCCCAATAAATACTGTCAGGTTCAAACAACCTAAAATACTTATAATCATCACAAAAAGAAGAGAAAGACAAATAATTAGTTATTTTACTCTCTGCGAGGAGAACGGACAGAGATGTGCTTTCAGTTACAAATGTCCTACCGCTCTGAAAACCATCTGTCCGTTCCTCTCTTTTTATTATCTTTGGGGGTTCAAATATTTCCTGCTTAAATAAAAATAATAATAATAAAAAAAAAAGAAAAACAGCCTAATTTGTCTCATTTTGTACTTCATGATTACTCTGAATTAAGCAGAGAATAACGGACATCGTCTTACTGAAATGCCTCCTCTGAAAAATGCATTCTTTAAATAAACATAATTAAAACACGTGGCATATTTGATGTGCCTTTGTAGATAATTAAGTAGAATGCTGAGCCTTCTAATGCACTAGCATATCTTCATGGATGTTGGTGGTTTCCTCTAAACTAGAATGGACCTTTTCCTGTTATGGCGGATCTATCTAAACTTAATTTAAAATTTGAACTTGTCACACTGCAGGACAGTTTTCTATTTCACCTCCATCAATCTGATGTCCCAAGGGAACAGCAGCATTTCTCGATCTTGTTAGTGTTTTATTTTTTCTTCCCCGTGCTTGGTGGAGTTCCATTTGTGGATCTAGCTATCAACAGTGTTCATTTACAATGCTTTTCAGGATTGTTCCAAAGTTAAGACTGCAGACTTGTTTGTGTTTTTATGACTTACTCTCTGTCCTGATCCTTGGACAAGAGCTCCTTGCATCAGTTTTAACACTAAGATTACACTTATTGTAGTGTTTTCATGCTTGCTGACTTTTTTGTTGGGAGTGTTGAAGTGTCCCTTTAACGGGGCCTTCTGCGCGTTCGTTTATTCACCGTAACCTAGAGGAATTCACAACACATTAGAATAAATCACACTCAGACACCGTTGTATTCAATTTAAATACCTGGGCCCAGGGGAAGAGAGAGCTCATGTGGTCAGGACACACCGAGATTTCTTCTGGCTCTCTCTCACTGGGCTCATTTCTTTTATTAAAACACACACGAAACTGGGAAGCGCCCTTGTTTACAATATTTTCTACACATAGTCACGTACACACTTTTCCAGCTTACCATATTTAGACAGGTATTGTCCCACAGCTGCATCCCATATCTACTGATATAAGCAGCGAGTAACTCAGTCAGTTGTACTATCTCTAATTTTCACACACATGCAGTTCTCAGTAATTTTCCACTTTCACCATACCACTGAGAGAAATACTTCTGCAGGCCACACATTGTCTTATACTAAGACATGTTACACATTTTATTTCCCACACTGGTTTTGAACATAGTAATGATGTACACACATATTATATTTCCACAATTTCCCCCTTTTGAAGTCTCCTAAGACTTCACCCTTATTTGAAGATGCTTCATTAAATATTTTAACAATTATTATAACCTGTGGAGCAGAAGGAAATGTTTGTCATCATGCCCAGGGACTATTGCCTGTCCAGTCTTTATAGTCCCAAGGATGCTTACATCCTTCTAAGTCTTGAAAGGGAGTATTGACCCCTCTAACTGGAGGGTGTCTATCTGTGCTTTATTCCATAGTCTGTCCAAATATGCCAATGTAATATTCTACCATCCTTCTGCTCCCTAGACAGTAATACATATCAGACGCCCTGTCAATTAGTCTTACGGGTTAATCTTCGTCCTCCTCGTTAGCATCAACCGCAAGCAAAGGCATCATATGAGAAGGAGGAGGAGGTGCGGGTTTCCCTTCAATGGTTGTAGTAATAAAGCGAACAATCAAAGATCTTATACATGGCACACAGCAACATCCACAGGTAACCATAATAGCTACAAAAACAGCAATGGATATAAACAATGACATAATCAACCCTTTCTAGTGTCCAAACATGCCCGTCATCCAGTCTTCTAACGGATTGTCTATTCCTGAGTGCTCATGCATGGTTGCGGACAGGGTCTTAAGTCCCTCAAAAGCCTTTGACACTGAACCATCCGGTGCAGTGTTGTTAGGAATAAAAGTGCAACACATATCCCCAAACATTGAACAGACGCCCCCTTTTTCTGCTAACAACATATCTAATGCCATTCGGTTTTACACAGCCATGAGGGAGGTTGGTACCAATTGTTCAGACAGGCCTTCTACTGCATCCCTTGTTAGGTTAGCTAGACGTAAAACATTGTAATGGATGTAGTTGATGCGGTCAACATTCTTATTTGGGGTCACCGGAAAAAAGGCTGCAATTATTGGGATATTTTCAAAACCTGCTGAGATTTGATCTGCGATTTTATATTCATTTGGCACTCCCCGAGGTACTCCTATGGCATCAATGTAAGTGGGGGAGCCTTGACTCAGGTCAAAGGTTCCTGCGCTCCTTTTCATGACGTACCTTCTTCTTCTACGTGTTAACGCCCTGGTCTTATCATGAGTGGTTGTGGCAGATGTTAGCTTAGGTCCTATCAGGACCAGTGGTGCCTGTACCCTAACCATGGCACACAATCCTACCGTCTTTTGTGGGATATTAGTGAGCAGTCTATGGTCTCCGCAATAATAGTAGAGTCCTGACCTTGCCCAACGTCCAATGCCCCCGCCTGAAGCGGTCCTATTACACCAATCTAAGGGGATCTGTCCCACATTGATTTTAGGGTTCTGAACAGTAAAATTAACACAAGTATAAGTACCATTCCCTTTTTGAGGGGTAAATGGTCCTGTTTTGGTGTTATTGGGGATGGGAGGAAAAATGCTGGCTAGTGTGTTGCAGTTAGCTGGTGTGGCCTCCTTAGTTAGTTGTATCATACAATTGTAACCCCACGTGTCCTCTGGATACAGAGGGGCGGGATCTGTGGTAAGATGAGGTCGGGCCGAGGCACAGGCCACACACTCATCTTTGCTTTGTTCTTTTGCTGTTTGTGTTATCCACTGAAGCCAAAAGTTATCTTCAGTATATTCTGTGGCCATTTGGATTACCTCTATAGGTTTCAATGTGGAGTAATCAAGTTCCATCACCTGAGGTTTATTTTTTGGCCTGACTGTCGGTGGGACGGTAATTGTGTTGTCCTGGTGCACAGACGGTGTTCGAAAATTAATTTTTATTGGTCCCCATGTGTCTGTTCCTGACTGCCATACTGCAAGAGTAAAATACTCTACAGAGGGTTGAGTGCAGTTAACGTTCATGGAGAGCATAAGGGGGTTACGTCCGTTGGTAATGGCTCCACCTGGCGTGCCGCGCTGGATGCTGATATTTGTCAAATTACCGGGTACTGCCTTTTTATCAGGAGTCCATCCAGAGCCCATCCAACTAGTCACCCCGCTCCAAGAGCCACATGGCAGGTGCCTGGGAAAAGAGTACCTCCGTTGTTTACAGTACTTAGACCATCTTGCAGGCTTCAGAGTGGGTTTCACATTGAATTGTTGGCAGGTGCTACACGAGCTTATCCAATGACCTACCGTCTGTTTCAGGTATGGATGCCACCAGTGCTCAAGACTCTTCATCATTTGTGCAGTTCCTGCATGTCCTGGTCCATGTGCTTCTTCCAGCGCTGCTGTGGTCAACCCTGGGGGTAGGATGGGATGTCCATCTGGACCTCTTCATAGTTCATCATGGTCTTTTCTTCCCCCTCTTGCCTTCCAGACTGATTTCTCTTCGGTGAGGCCCCCTTTTGCAGTCTACTCACCTCCTCCAGAGTCGGTTCTGGTGTCCATTCAACTTCAGAGTTCATCAAGATGTGTATGGGCAGATATCCAGCTTTGGTTTTTGCTGCTTGGTCTGCAGCTTGATTTCCTTGAGCCACCCTAGTGTAGCTGTTATCCTGTCCTTTGCATTTTATGACCGCTACTTGTTGGGGAAGTAGTAGGGCCTCAGCTAGTCTTCTCATTTCTTGCTCATATTTAATGGGTTTTTGTCCTGCTGAACCCTGTTCTCATCCATTGCTTTAGTTCCACGTGCACTGTTCCCGTGACATAAGCTGAGTCTGTGTAGATGTTCACTTTTTGTCCTTCCCCTAGTTCTAGGGCTGCTATTACTGCTAGCACCTCTGCTCTCTGTGCTGATTGGGTGTCTGTCAGCCCTTCTGCCTTAAGAGTCACAAAGTTCGTTCCTGTGTCTTCCACCACCGCATAGGCTGCTTTCAGACCCTCTGTGTCATGTCTAAAACAACAGCCATCTGTGTACAGGTTTCTTGCTTCTGTCAGTGGTTCTCCTTGTAGGTCTGGTCTGATTTTCTCACTTACCTCAACTTTTTCGGCACATACGTGGGGCTCTCCTTCTGTCATTCTGTCTGCCATGTTGATCCCTTCATGGCTGTAGATGATATTTGGCGCCTCCAGCACCTTACTCAATCTCTGTTGTCTCAATGGTGAGAGTGTGAAAGTTTTGGAATTGACAAATGCCACTACTCCATGTGATGTTAGAATATGTAGTGGATGTCCCATCACTACGTGGGCTGTTTTTTGAATTATTTTTGCCAACCCTGCTGCATGTCTGGTACATTCATGGTGTCTTTGTTCCATGTTGTCAAGCATCACGCTAATATACTCGGTGCAATCGTGTCCTGATGGCCAGGAAAGGGAGGAGTCTGGGGGCCCTGAGAAACCGCACCTTCATACATTATTTTGGGAGTTTTGTTGTCTTTCTTCTTTTCTCCTGCTTTCTGCTTTGCTTCGGCTAACTGCATTTTTAGCAATTGGGTCTGCAAGGTCTTAAGTTCCTCCTCATCTTTCTTCCTCTCTTATTTTGGACAGGTGATGGATCAGATGGCGATTCCAAGTTCCAGTGTCCACTCCAGCCATATCAGGATTGTCGTCCATACTGGCTTTTACCTGTTGGGGCAGTCCTTTAAGGACAGCATCTCTGAACCAGTCTTGTTGTGCCCCCTCATTAGCTAGGTTAGTTCCTGTCTGAGTTTGCCACATGGATTTGCACTGGTCCAGGTATTCCCTGGGGTTAATTTTAGGCTCTCATTCAAACTTAGGAATGGTGCATCCCCTGGTTACAGGGTATGCTGTTCTCAATGCATCACCTAGCCAGTGGACATGCTGGGTGAAGAGGTCAGAATCCAGGGCTCTTGAGGTGTAAGCAGCAGTCTCAATCTCTCTGTCTGGTGTGGCATGCACCGTCCTGCCACTGCTCTATAATCTCCCAGTGCTTTTTTACCTTCATCTTCTTCTTCTCCAAAAGTTAAATTCTGTTTTTTTTATTTATTTATCTTGTAACTACATCTCCCAGTGTGCTTTGCAAGCAGATCCACTTCAATTCCTACTTCCTGGTTCCGGATAGAAAGTCTTGATTGGACGAAAATAAAATGACTTAGTCTGCTTCGCAGGTCTTCTTTTTACAGCTGGTGATTGGTGGGACTGACGTGAACGTGTTTAGTATAATTTGATTCTACTGACTCTGCGGATGACAAGGAGGGGTCATTTGTGCAATTTTAACCAACAAAACGTGAGGTATTGCTCTGGTAAAGCTGGTGGTGAATGAATATGCTGCAGCTGGAGCGAAACATAGCAGTTTCATTGTTTGACTAAAAATGGAAAATAAACATCTGCAATTTAAATAAAGAATTTGTTAAAACAAACCGTTTTAGACATGTAAAAAAAACAAAAGTTTATTAAGTTTTGCAAGTAAAAACAGATATTTTTTGGTGCCTGTCAGGGTTCTGGGTTTTTGTGTTTGTGTTCACTTTGTTTTAAGCTTTCAGATGGTTCCAGAATTTCTCAGGTGCACGGGGTGACAGGTGTGACTGATCTGCTGATTGCCTTGAGGAGTATTTAAGCAGGAGGCTGCCAGCACTTTGATGCCAGAATGTTTGCCTTCAGTGTTAACAAACCTAGCTACTACCCAAGCTATGCTTCGTTCCATGAATCTTTGCTGATATTGTGTTTGATTTTTCGCAGGCTGAAACCTGAACCTTTTTTATCTTCGTTGAGCTTCGTCTTTGGCTCCAGTGATTTCCTGGACGCTCAAGTTTACCTACATTTTGTGGATTACGTTCTGGATTTCATGTTTTGGATTAAGCTGGCAGCTTCCTGGAAATTCCCGACTCCTGAACCAAGGCAGAGGCGTACCCTGTCCACCCTCCTACGCAAGTACCTGAACATTGAAATTTCTCATGAACTCACAAGTATTCACTCCCCAGCTCGTACTGAAGCATCTGGACAACCGAGCTTCGCACACTCAGGTTCTGACTCCCTCTACCCCTGGCGACCTGACGGCATTTACTTAGTAAGACTTTCTTGTTTGCAAGTATCGTTTTCGTTAACACCGTTCCCTGTTTCACCAGTTCTTTTAATTTTTTGTGAAGAATCAACAAGTGGGACACAATGTTGAAGTGGAATGAAATTTATTGGGTGTGTCAAACTTTTTTAACAAATAAAAAACTGAAAAGTGGGGCGTGCAATATTATTCGGCCCCTTTACTTTCAGTGCAGCAAACTCACTCCAGAAGTTCAGTGAGGATCTCTGAATGATCCAATGTTGTCCCAAATGACTGATGATGATAAATAGAATCCACCTGTGTGTAATCAAGTCTCCATATAAATGCACCTGCTCTGTGATAGTCTCAGAGTTCTGTTCAAAGCGCAGAGAGCATCATGAAGACCAAGGAACACACCAGGCAGGTCTGAGATACTGTTGTGGAGAAGTTTAAAGCTGGATTTGGATACAAAAATATTTCCCAAGCTTTAAACATCCCAAGGAGCACTGTGCAAGCAATCATATTGAAATGGAAGGAGTATCAGACCACTGCAAATCTACCAAGACCCGGCTGTCCCTCTAAACTTTCATCTTAAACAAGGAGAAGACTGATCAGAGATGCAGCCAAGAGGCCCATGATCACTCTGGATGAACTGCAGAGATCTACAGCTGAGGTGGGAGAGTCTGTCCATAGGACAACAATCAGTCGTACACTGCACAAATCTGGCCTTTATGGAAGAGTGGCAAGAAGAAAGCCATATCTCAAAGATATCCATAAAAAGTATTGTTTAAAGTTTGCCACAAGCCACCTGGGAGACACACCAAATATGTGGAAGAAGGTGCTCTGGTCAAATGAAACCAAAATCGAACTGTTTGGCCACAATGCAAAACAATATGTTTGGCCTAAAAGCAACACAGCAGCATCATGGTTTGGGCCTGCTTTTCGTCAGCAGGGACAGGGAAGATGGTTAAAATTGATGGGAAGATGGATGGGGCCAAATACAGGACCATTCTGGAAGAAAACCTGTTGGAGTCTGCAAGAGACCTGAGACTGGGATGGAGATTTATCTTCCAACAAGACAATGATCCAACACATAAAGCCAAATCTACAATGGAATGGTTCACAAATAAACGTATCCAGGTGTTGGAATGGCCAAGTCAAAGTCCAGACCTGAATCCAATAGAAAATCTGTGGAAAGAGCTGAAGACTGCTGTTCACGAACGCTCTCCATCCAACCTCACTGAGCTCAAGCTGTTTTGCAAGGAAGAATGGGCAGGAATTTCAGTCTCTCGATGTGCAAAACTGATAGACATAACCCAAGCAACTTGCAGCTGTAATTGCAGCAAAGGGTGGCGCTACAAAGTATTAACGCAAGGGGGCCGAATAATATTGCACGCCCCACTTTTCAGTTTTTCATTTGTTAAAAAAGTTTGACACATCCAACAAATTTCATTCCATTTCACGATTGTGTCCCACTTGTTGTTTCTTCACAAAAAATTTGACTTTTATATTTTTATGTTTGAAGCCTGAAATGTGGCAAGAGGTTGACCAGTTCAAGGGGGCCGAGTACTTTCGCAAGGCACTGTATATAAAGCTCATCCTTTTGCATGTTTGCTGCCCTCCCTACATGGCATGTAGTAAATATAAATTAGATTTCTTATGGTATTTTTCCAAATATGAATTTCTTATAGCCTCTTCAATAATGGCAAAATGTCAAGACAGCTCAAGATATAGTTGTCGTTTTGACAGGTTCTCCCAGCTTCTCCAAGTTTACCAATGGCCTCTTGAGTGGTTTTCTAATGAATGCTCTCCCTGCCTGTCCTGCAAGTGTAGGTGGACAATACTATATTGTTCACCTACACTTTCAATTGTGCCATACTCTTTCTGTTTTCAAATGATTATTGAACACTTCTCTAGTTTTATTACAAAACCTGGCTTTATACTTCTCCACAACTATATTCCTGACTTATTAAATGTTTTACGTAGTTGTGATGATGCTTTTGGTTTACTAATATTCACCAGCAACCCTCTGAGGCCTTCATAAAACAGATTTATTTATATGTAGAGTAAATTACGCATAGGTTGACTTTATTTACTATTATGTGACTTCTGAGTGGACTGATTTTTTTCTGAAATTTACTTCTGGGGATCAGAGAGAAGGGGGCTGAAAACAAATGCACACTACACCTTTAAATTTGTAATATGTAACAAACTTTGAAAACCATGTATTTTCATTCAATCCCTTTTTCATTTGCAATGCACTCTACAACATTTTATTCTCTTTTTAGAGACATATTTTAGAAATGATTTTGTTAACTTTTGAAAAGCAAGCGTGAATGTATAAACGTGTGCATTTTTATTTTTCTGCTATTTGTTTTTCAATAGAAAGTTAACATGAAACAGTGTTAAAGGCTGTGCTCAGACAGACAAGCTAATATTCATTTGTGATAAGGTTTAATTTTAAAATCAATTATTAATGTTGTCAGTCAAAAGGCAAACTTTACACACATATCCTCCCTGTCAAGAAACCCCAATGCCAAGTTTTCTATGAGAGCTTAAGCTTAAAAGAAGCTAACAGTTGTGGATGACTGCAGGATTCTTTCTACAGCCAAGTGAAAAACAGTAAATCCTCAGAATGTTGTCATTATTCTACCACATAGAGAAAGGTTGTTAGTGCAAGTAAAATAAAGCATTGATAAAATCTGGAACAGAGTTAAAGGACAACAAAAATAAAAGAATATCTTGAAAATGGTGGGCTTGGCGGCAAAGTTGGTAGCATTGTTGCCTTACAGCAAGAGGGTCCTGGGTTTGACTCCCAGCAGAGGGTCTTTCTGCATGGAGTTTGCGTTCTCTCCGGGTATTCCAGCTTCCTCCCAAAATATGACTGTTAGGTTAATTTATCGTTCTAAATTGCCCTTAGGTATGAATGGGTGTGTGCATCGTTGTTTGCCTTGTGTGTCTCTGTGTTGCCCCGCAATGGACTGCCAACCTGTCCAGGATGTAACCTGCCTCTCACCTGTAGACCGCTGGAGATGGGCACCAGCACCCCCATTATCTTGTATGAAAGAAGTGGGTATAGAAGATGTATGGATGATCTAAAGTTTAGAATAAATACATCTATTTTAGATATAAACACTGTGTAATATCATTGGCAGGTATGTTTTCAACTGGTTGCAGGCAACTAATGTGTACTGAAAGTATGTACAAAAAAGGCTGCATTAAAAGTTTTTAAGTTTAAAAAAAAAAAAAAAAAAAAAAACTTTCATTTATTGCAGTTTAAAATCTCACTTTTAAATCTTTGCTTGAGCTTTTTTCCACCTCTGTCCCCAACACAGAAAAATACTACCACAATATAGCTTGGCTTATTCATCACCCCTTTTAAAGGAAAGGAAAAAAAAATCTTTGACTTTTGAGGCAGTGGTGAGGAGATGAGAAGAGATGAGCAGATGTGACACCTTTCACAGCACAGTGTTATTAATCTGTACAGGCGCTTTGTTATACTCTGTCACTCAAGATGGAACAGTGGGCAAGCTCAATCTTGTGGTGATGGCCATTTCAGACATCAACCATGGGATGAGGTAGACGGGGTGAATAATAACAAGACAGCAAATGGAAGGGCTTGTCAGGTGGCATTCAAGTGTCACTTTCACAGTATGAATCACCACATCACTAAGAGGGCCTCTATAGATTGTTTGCTGTGTCAAGAAAGTTAGTACATACCTGTGAAGGCTTAGGACATCAAGCCACATGATGTTTGTTCAAAAAAAGTAATCCACAGTCCATACACTTATCTGCATAAATGGCATTAATGTTTGGGAGTTTACTGATGTATTTAAACTGTTCTGGATATAATTGTACATGTAGAACTTCAATTAATTTTAAAACAAAGGACAGATTGAATTTCCAGGTATTTTTAAAGATTTTTTACAAGCATTTATCCATACCATAATATGAATTTTCTTTGCAAAAATGTTTTGTTAATTAAACAATAGTTATCCTTTTTCTACACAAAGTATTGGTAATTCACTAGGTACATAAAGTCAATCAAGTGCACCTGTTATGATTCTGGCACGTCTGCTCTACCCTGTCTCCCTGGATGCAATCAGCAGATTAGATGCACCTGGTGGCTGCTGCAGTGTAGTGCAATCTGTGGAATGCCAAGCACCTGTGTCTTCCCTGATATATACTGACTCTGACAAGCAGATGGTGCCAGATTTTTGAAAGCCATTGTGTGAGTAGATATCCAGCGTTCCTTCCTGTCTGATCATTGTTCTTGACCTTGCCTTGCGGATTTATGCCTCTGCCTGCTCCCTGTCGGACTATTTGGATTTTGGTTGTCGACCTTGTTTCCTGCATCTGGTTTATGCCTCTGCCTGCCCCTTGCCTGACGCCTCTTGTTCCCATCGTTGACCCTGTTTCTGTCCTTGGATTATTGAGACATCCTAGCCCTCGGATTATTCAGCCTGGAGTCACTTCTTACCTGTGCTGTGGAGATCACCGCCTGCCGCCCACAGAGGTTTCCCCTCTGGGTTTCAAGTTCCACTCAAGACAAAAGCAGGTTAGTGGCTTTTCTGATCCCTTCAAAATCTGGAGAGACTACAAGTAACTAATCCCTCTTTCTGCCCCAGTGATTCCTGGACGCTGTGAGGAGTGTTACCTGTGTGACATTTTCCTGTGGCTGAATAAACCTTTTAAACTTTCAGTACTGTGTCTGGCTGAATCTTGGGTCTACCTTTTTCTGATTCATAGCAGCACCAACTTGATTGACTTAACAGCAATTGAGGCAACACAAATAGCATCTTATGATGTTTGTGTTTCTTAGCTATAAAGATACACAATCCACCATGTGTAGAATGAAGTTTCTACATAGTACACCAGATCTACTGTCTCTATGGCAGTTGAATGACAGTATCTAGGACATAACAAACTGGTTTTTACTTTACTGTATAATGTAGTAAATGTTCTCTTTGACCTCAGTTAGGTAGTTTCTTTGTGTCTTGGCTTAGCTCCCTTTGTATTAATCAATCTCCCTCCCTCAGCTTATCTGCCTTCATTATGCCTCAGCTGCTCTACATTTTCTCTGATTAGTTCTTTTGGTTATTTGTCATTTGTCCTGCCACAGCATGTTAGCTTACTAAATCCTCTGTTTAACAGTTTTATGACCATTCCCACTACCCGTTACACTGCTCTTGTTACATGCCTTGTTCTCCATGTGCAAGACCAACCTGTAAATTACCCTTTTTTTTTATTATTAAAGAACCCTGTTCACTTCAGTCAGTCTTTGCATTTGAGTCCTTCACCTAACCAACACATGATCCAAATGTATACACCCATTTCCTGTTTATAGAAATCATTGCGATTTTCTGCTGTATCATCAATCCACTTGGAAAAAAGGACAATGTGTAATTAAAAGCCCAAAATTAATCAGATCTGTGAGGAAGGTATGAAAACCTTTCACCAGCATTGCATATGTGAATAAAAATATTTATGAAGCGTTAGGAATTAAACAAATCTGCAATTTCATGAGCATAACGGCTTAAACTAGACAGCTAGCTTTTGGTTTATTAATTCTATTTTTTTAACATACAAAGAAACAAAACATTTCCTTTGCATGTTCAACTACTCCAACATATGTCTGTGGAGGGCCGCTGCAGACATCAGTTTGAGAGCAGTGAAGTGGAAAGATAATGACACTTGCTCAATTGTATTTCTCAAGCAGCATTTAAGTGCCACTCTTAGGCTGTCAATCAGCTTGACATCACTGTGGGGCTTCAACAGGTCACATCAGGATGAAAGATCCTGGAAAGTTTATCATTACAGTTCTCAAATGTTTTGTATTTTCTGCAATGTGCTTTTCTGATTTCAAGTTTTGTCTAGTTTTCACCACCTAGTCTAGATCTATTGCAATTGCACAGTATGTAGCAGTCAATAAAATGAAACAAGGGATATTTCTAAACTTTTCATTGGAGTATTTACTATTTATACCCAAGAAAAAAATGAATGAATTGTCTTGCAGTGACTTGTTAATGGACACTATGCATCAACAGTGATAGCTAATGCCCTGTGGTACATATTACTGGTGTCTCTTTTTATCAATGCCACAATGTGCTGTTTAGCCTTTAAATGTGGTTTCAGAGTAGGGCAGATCCTTTTGACTTGCCCCAACAAAGTTTTACCATATACTCATGTTACCTAAGACGTCCCCTATAAAGTCATGGGTAATCCTAAAATTTCTTTGTATTTTCTCATTATATAACCACAAAAGTCTTTTGGGATTCCATATTTGCAACAAATCAATTTGGCAGACTCCTGTGGTTTTTGAGGCTGGCTGAAAGCTACAGGTAGCTGGATTTGGGCTTTAGCCTATTTTTCTCTGTACCATACTAATGCTTATATTCTGATGGATATCCTTTCCAGTGAGTAATTCAGTTTAGTGTACAGCAAGCTGTGTCACCTATCACTGTTGTAAACACTGGCATAAATCTTTGATTCATTCCATCTTTCTCTCTTCGTCATCGCTTTAGCTGCATGAGCAACACTGTATTCAATCCATACAGGTGCATGCTGAACTGAACGGGCTGTACCGTAAATCTTTAGTTTGAACAAATGTACCTTTACATTCTTAATAAACAGACAAACACATAGATTGGACAAGATTAGTTTGATTGTGTGTCTGGTAGACTATTTGTTTGTAATTATCAGTGGTGGCGACTTGAGTTTGAGACTCAGACTCGAATTGTACTTAAGTCACACAAATAAGACTTCAGACTCAACTTAGACTTGTGCCCTAAAGAGTTAACTTGGAGTTATGGTCTAAAACTCAAGTCTTGGTAATTTTTACCTCATGTAATTAAGATTGAAAGGAAGCAGGTATATTAGCAACAGACTGCAGCTGCCACACGTGTTTTACTGAGAAAGGATGCACTTTTATGTTGTGCATTAAAGGCTGTAAATGGCTCATAACAGTCTGTTCATGCTTTATTTACAATAATGACCACGTAAATGTCCCTTCATATGAATGCATTAAATGATTTTAGATAATTTAAAGAAAAGAAATAAACATAACTTGCCTCCAGCATTCTCTGCTTAACTAGCTAAATTACAACACTTCCCACTGAAAAAAATCTAAATTCTTTGGCTGTTCATTCAGAAGTTTAATGAATTAAGCATTTATTTGCTTAATACATGTTTTCCCATTCATTATATTGTAAGTTATACCTTAGTATTGAGAACAACAGTTTAAAATATGAATTGAAATCCAACTTAGAGCGAGGAAATGAAAACCGTCCAAAGCCTATTTAGTGGAATATATAATGAAGGAATGGAAAATATGAAGACAGGGATAACCAGGTGTTAACTTCATCATTACAAAGACAAAAAAGCACTTTGTTTGATTCATTCAAGAATTCTATGTTAACCACTTTTAATCTATTTATATTATTTTTCTTAAATTATAATGCCTATTTATTTTTATTACAGGGTGAATATTACTTTCGAAAAATTTTCAAAATAATATTAAGTCAGCATTTGCCCTATATTTGGATAGTAAATTAAGGGTAACTGTTAATAATTTAAAAACAAAGAGAGATAATGTCACAGTGTGGTTTTGGGTTGGACCAAAGCGCAGACAAGAGCTTGGTAGCAGCATTGTGAAATCCAGAGCTTTATTCAAAGTATCAAAACGTAACAAAAACACACTGCAGGTACTGACCAGAGTCTGAATCCAAAAAACTTGGGTAGCGAGCGTGAGCCAACAGGCAGAACAGAGTGTGAACAAACAGAGGAGCCAGCAGGGAACAAAGAGCACAGACCAACTAATATACAGGGAACTGTGAGAGGAGAACAAAGGACAGATAATCAAAAAGACACAGAACAGGTGTGGCAAGGAGACAAGGAGGCTGAAGGGACAGGTGGAACTGATTAACCAATAAAGAGAAACATAGACCTAAGCAGAACAATAGACTAAGATAAAATAACCAAAACATAAGAAATCTAGAATAACCAAGAGGTAAAGGAAACAGAGGAACTGGAAGGAACAGAAGAATAACTAGAACCTAAGGCCTAAGCAAAAGGAGACTATAAAGAAACCCTGACTACAAGAGTAAACACTGATAGAACAAACTGAGAATGAAGCAGAGGAAATGAGGACCGGAATAAAAGTAAACAGTAACTAAAGCTAACCTATAAAAGGAGGGACTGAAGAATAAAGATAAATTAGAGGAAACAGAGCTAAGAGGGACAATGAATGTAAAGGGGACAAAAACTTCCGCCCAAGTTTTATCAAAACCTGTGTTCATTTAGGTTGGTGCAAGATTTATAGCCATATATATGACATCTATAATAAGTAGGGTGATAAAATCATCTGTGAGAAAAGACCTGGCAGGGGTATATTGACAGCTGCACAGTAGGCTTTTTACATGAATTTAATGACAAGGATGATCATAATATGCTTCCTTATTTACTGTAAACTTTAAATTCAAGATCCCCTAATTGCCATGTGTTGCTATTTGAATTTGCAACAACCTAATACATCAAACCAATTTGTATCTTCCCAATGCAATGTCACATTTTTTACAGAATCTTGCAAAAGCATTTATAGCCCTTAAACTTTTTATATTTCTGTAAGATCAAAATAAGCTTTGGAGATCCATAGCTCAGGTGGAATAATCTGTTAACAGGACAGTTGTGTATCTAAATAAATATGTCTTTGTGGAAAAGTGGTTAAAAAAAAAAGTTGTAAAAAGAATGATTTTATTAAAGGAAAGCTATTTAAAAAAATCCAGTTTTGCACTTTTCTACATGATATATATGAGACACAGCAAACATGTGGAAGATGGTGCTCTGGTCTGATGAGACCAAATACAGCTTGTGACCTACATGGATGTGTGAAACAAAAAAAGAAAAAAACGCACAGTGCTCGGAACACATCACCACAGTGAAACATGGTGGTGGCAGGATAATATTGTGGGGTAATTTTCTTTAGCAGGAACGGGAAAGCTGGTGAAAGTTGATGGAAGGATATTTGAAGCTGGGCAGCCCTAGAAGAAAAGCTGTTAGACTGCTTTTCTTCCAAAGCACCTTCCAGCAGAATGAGGGTGTAGGGAGGTGGAGACAGGCTCTAAGCAACAGAAACAATGGAACATTGGAAGCATAATATTAAAAAGATTAGTCAAAGGCCTCACTTTGCCAGATTCTCTCAAAAAATATGTGCACTGTGCAACCATATGACTTTTGTCAGGGAACCACAAACAGGTCTGATTTCCAAATGAACAAACTGCATCAACTTTTTCTAACTTTGATTGCACAATCAACTGTGGTGTACTCTATATTGCCACAGTAACTAGGCTTCTCTAACACTTGTGCATTATTGCATTAATATTAATGCTGTGCAGTTAAGTTAAACAAAGCTGCACTTCTTCAATTTTTTTACATGAAAAGAGTGGCTTAAAAGCAGAGGAAGAAACCAGATGATGGTTTTCCAAAATAAACAGAACACAGAAAATCCCCTTCTTCATATGCTTAATCTCCATCTGACATTTTGGCACTAAGTAATTCATTATACTGGATGACACTTAAAGTTTATCAGCCTTGTATTTATTTTCAGCTCTTTACCACTCTCTCTTAAAAGCCAAATATTATCAGACAGTGGGCAGAGTTTATATCTGGGTAAATTATTACTCTTTCAATCTAAAGTGGAACAACAATAACAGTGATTACAACATCAAATGTCTCAGTTTTATAAAATGCCTTTGAAGGTTGGGAAAGAATGGGAACGAAATTAAGCAATGGCAGACAACGGACTTTTGTCCCATTTTTATATACCTTATAATATAAATACTATTTAACAGAAAGGCTCATAGGATTTTGAAATTACACACTGCTGCCAGACAATAAAGAAGGGAGTGATGTTAAAAGTCTCCTTTTATTAAAATGTCATCAGGCAAAATCAAAGCCAATCGACCAGACAAATCATAAATGAATTCACGGTGTGGCTGTGGAGGTACATCCAACAAGGGACAAAGCAGAGCAGATTGATCTAACTAATAAGAATGCTCAGCATCTCAAATCAGGAGGAACAACACCCAAAGATAGTGTGAAAATTTACACTATATTTATCACTGAATTGATGAATATTTCTACCAACAAAATTACTCATAAAGCAAAAAAAAAAACAAAAAACAAAATGCATGATCTGATATGTCTTTAGCCTTGTCACATTGTATTTAGCAGAGTGGGGTATCATTTTTCTCTAGTTTTTCTGAACCTGGGTTGCTTATCTCTCTATTTTTAAGATACCGGGCTCAAAATATGCTTTGCAGCTACTCAAAAGAATGAAAATAATACTATCAAAAGTAAAAATAATTAAAATTAAAAATTTGGTTTCATCAAACACCTTACAGAGATGTTTTTTATACAGCGCCTTTGCAAAGGTTTCAATGCAGAATGTCTAACCATTGCATTTCAGCTCTGGGAGTATGAAATGTGAACCTCCACTTCAGTCTTAAGCATTTTGCTGAAACCTTCCTAGCAATTCCAGCCAGCTTCTATGTTCCACAGCAAGAAAAAAAAAAAAAACATCCCCACAACATGATGCTGCCACCACCCTGTTTCAAAGTAATGACTGTGTTTTCAAGGGGTTTAAAGAGTTAGTTTCCTGCTACACATCATGTTTTGCATGGTGGTCAATAAGTTCACTTTCGGTGTGATCTGACTATATAGAACTTTTCTTCCTGTGTCCCCAAGATGGCATGTGGCAAGCTGTGAACAAGACTTCATGTAGTTTTTTTTTGTTTTTTTCTTCACCAATGGCTTTTTCACACCATTCTTACATAAAAGCCAGATTTTTGAGGTGCACTGTTAATAATTGTCATGCCAACGTGATCTGTGGATCTCGATAACTCCTCCAGAGTGACTATTGGTTTCTCGGCTGCTTCCACCAATAAAGGTGGACCACCATGTGTAGGCTGATTTGCCATATTGTTTCCATTTTCATATGATGGACTGAAGAGTGTTCTGTCAGATGCTCAAAGATGGGTTATTGGAAAATAAGCTATTTACTCTTTACACATCTACACAATTTTTGCTGATTGAAATGCACTTGTCTTTCCCTGTATGATAAGTATAATATGCAAATGATTTTGATTTGGTTGCTTGAACTTGTTCTTTTTTTGAACAGAACAGTGATAATTAAAATTCGCCTTTCTGATGAAGACTGTAGTTCCATAGATCTTACTTCTTGGGCATTCTTTAAATATCCCAAATGATTCAGTGCTCTGCCTCCATTTTCGCTTTGAGTACCTCCTGTGTGTACAGGTCCTTCTCAAAATATTAGCATATTGTGATAAAGTTCAATATTTTCCATAATGTCATGAGGAAAATTTAACATTCATATATTTTAGATTCATTGCACACTAACTGAAATATTTCAGGTCTTTTATTGACTTAATACAGATGATTGTGGCACACAGCTCATGAAAACCCCAAATTCCTATCTCACAAAATTAGCATATTTCATCCGACCAATAAAAGAAAAGTGTTTTTAATACAAAAAACGTCAACCTTCAAATAATCATGTACTGTTATGCACTCAATACTTGGTCAGAAATCCTTTTGCAGAAATGACTGCTTCAATGCGGCTTGGCATGGAGGCAATCAGCCTGTGGCACTGCTGAGGTCTTATGGAGGCCCAGGATGCTTCGATAGCGGCCTTTAGCTCATCCAAAGTGTTGGGTCTTGAGTCTCTCAACGTTCTCTTCACAATATCCCACAGATTCTCTATGGGGTTCAGGTCAGGAGAGTTGGCAAGCCAATTGAGCACAGTGATACCATGGTCAGTAAACCATTTACCAGTGGTTTTGGCACTGTGAGCAGGTGCCAGGTCGTGCTGAAAAATGAAATCTTCATCTCCATAAAGCTTTTCAGCAGATGGAAGCATGAAGTGTTCCAAAATCTCCTGATAGCTAGCTGCATTGACCCTGCCCTTGATAAAACACAGTGGACCAACACCAGCAGCTGACACGGCACCCCAGACCATCACTGACTGTGGGTACTTGACACTGGACTTCTGGCATTTTGGCATTTCCTTCTCCCCAGTCTTCCTCCAGACTCTGGCACCTTGATTTCCGAATGACATGCAGAATTTGCTTTCATTCGAAAAAAGTACTTTGAACCACTGAGCAACAGTCCAGTGCTGCTTCTCTGTAGCCCAGGTCAGGCGCTTCTGCCGCTGTTTCTGGTTCAAAAGTGGCTTGACCTGGGGAATGCGGCACCTGTAGCCCATTTCCTGCACACACCTGTGCACGGTGGCTCTGGATGTTTCTACTCCAGACTCAGTCCACTGCTTCCGCAGGTCCCCCAAGGTCTGGAATCGGCCCTTCTCCACAATCTTCCCCAGGGTCCGGTCACCTCTTCTGGTTGTGCAGCGTTTTCTGCCACACGTTTTCCTTCCCACAGACTTCCTACTGAGGTGCCTTGATACAGCACTCTGGGAACAGCCTATTCGTTCAGAAATTTATTTCTGTGTCTTACTCTCTTGCTTGAGGGTGTCAATAGTGGCCTTCTGGACAGCAGTCAGGTCGGCAGTCTTACCCATGATTGGGGTTTTGAGTGATGAACCAGGCTGGGAATTTTAAAGGCCTCAGGAATCTTTTGCAGGTGTTTAGATTTAACTCGTTGATTCAGATGATTAGGTTCATAGCTCGTTTAGAGACCCTTTTAATGATATGCTAATTTTGTGAGATAGGAATTTTGGGTTTTCATGAGCTGTATGCCAAAATCATCCGTATTAAGACAATAAAAGACCTGAAATATTTCAGTTAGTGTGCAATGAATCTAAAATATATGAATGTTAAATTTTCATCATGACATTATGGAAAATAATGAACTTTATCACAATATGCTAATATTTTGAGAAGGACCTGTATGTGGAAACACCACATGAACATTGGGTTGAGGGTCGTGTAGACTTCTTTGTGGCATTCATTCCACAAGATGTTGGAAACATTCCCCTGAGAAACTCGTCCGTGTTGACATATTGACTGCACCGCAGTTTGTTCCCACTGGAGCTTTAGATTCTGCTCTTGGCTGACAAGAGTGAAACGGAACGCAGTCTTTTGCTGCTGCAGGCTTTCCTGCTGTTCATTTTAAGATATTGTTCAGCTTGCTGCTGTTGTATAAAAAGTAGCCATCAAAGCCAGCACACACTTTTTTCGAGCTAGAACCAGTCTTGCAGGTTGCATCAGATTTCTCTCATGAAGGAAACATTCCTTTGCACAGAACTGTCTTGATCAATTGATTTTAGTACTATACTTTTCCACATATAGGAGAGATTTTAAAAATGAACAGTGAAACTGCTTTTTTGCCTCATTCTGATTTTGTTCCAATAATGTATTAAAGTTCATGCAGCTTCACCATCATGCATGTATTATACTGCTAGTGGCTACATAAAATAAAGCGCAGTGGTATCTGAAATATCGTTGGTTAAGTCTGTGCAACACTAACTGTAAATAACTTAATGAGGATTTAAACTACAAGACAATCTCAAAATAAAATAAGAACTAGTTATCCAATGTACTGTAAATGTATCCCCACCCCATTTAACATTACAGACACAAATGTCGATGAAGTTTGTCAGAATTTTATGTTTTCATTTTTCTTCAAACATGCTGAGTCAATACTCTGTATAACTACATTTGACTGCAACTACAGCTGCAGGTCTTTTAGTACATGTCACTTGGAACAATGCACATCTAGAGATTGACATTTTGCCCATTCATCTTTTTGCAAAATTGCTCAAACAGAAGTAGGTTTGACAGCTAATTTCAAGTCTTGCCACAGATTTTCAATGGAATTTAAATCGGGACTTTGACTGGGCCATTCTAACAAGGTAGGGTTAATGTCTTGTTGGAAGGTAAATTGCCCCACCAATCAGAATCAGAATCAGAAAAGCTTTATTGCCAAGTACGTTTTTGGACATACAAGGAATTTGTTCTTGAATCTCAAGTTTTTTTTTTTTTTTTCAGGTCTTCTTTCATGATTGCCCTGTATTAATAGTTGTCCTGTCAACAGGTTCTTCTACCTAAGCTGTGGATCTTTGTGGATCTTCCAGCAGCATTTCTCATTATTCTCTTGTTGCCGGGTCTGTCAGTTTTGGCCATCCAGCAAAACTTAGGTGGGTGGCCAGAACTTTATTCCTGACTTGTCTCCTTTCTATCTTGGTCTTCATAATGCTGTTTTTTTGACTAATGTTCTTCGACAAACCTCTGATGCCTTCAGGAAACTGATGTATTTATACTGAGATTGCATTACACTCTAGCGCACTCTGTTTACTAATTAAGTGATCTATCATGGCCATTGTTTGCACTGGATTTACTTAGGGATATGAAAGTGGGGGCTCAATAAAAAAATGCATGCCACATTTTAGATTTTAAATGTTAAGATGAAATTTGAAAACCATTTTCTTCCACTTCACAATTGGGTACTTTGTGTTGAGGAATCGCATTAAATCATACTAAAACAATGAACTTTGTGTTTGTGACCTTTTGTGTTGGATGATTAACTTGCCTGTGTGCAGATCCTAAAATCAAATGTCTCCTAGTTGGATAGTAGTTTAAACTGCGCCTCTGCTTTCCATCTATCCATTGGCACACTCTGGTTTTTGGTAATTTAATGCCTGCTGCCCAGCCTCTGTGATCCTGTGGGAGTGCCCGTGCCCCTGTAAGTGAGGCTGAATACTTTATCCCATGGCATTAGTTGTCCATGTTTGAGTTAATACCCTAGAGTGGAACTTCTATCCAAAGGCATTAGTGTCTGACACTTCACAGCTCAGAATGAGGGAGGTTCTCTCTTCCTTTCCTTGTTCCAACCCCCCCTCAACTCACACAGAAACGCACCCCAACCCCTTTGGTATTGTGTCTCTTTCTGCATTTTTTGATTTATTTTTCTTATAGTTGGCAAACTTGCTAAGACGGATACTTTCCTAGCATGATATATTTGTGGAAAGTATACCTGCATTGCTTGATTTCAGGATGCACACAACTCTTTGATGTTTGATCTTCAACAGAGACTGGAAACAAGGAAGTAAAAATAACTTGTCCTCACTGGCTTGTTTGAATTGCAGATTGTTAATTAAAGCCTCTTCTAGGAGTGACTTCGTCAAGCGAAGGAGATTCTTGGAATTGACTCAAACTCCCCTATCGACTTGTCATATGAAAAATCATATCATCATAAAAGGAGGCAGGCCATCAGTTTAATGGAGTTTAACAACCTACAAGTATTGCTGCCGTGTCAGTGATTTAAAGTATTAGGATTTTCCTAATCTCTGACATTTTTTATGTAAATACAGTACATGCCTGCTTCACTACTTTTGAGCTATTTTTATGCTCCCACTCTCTGCACACATCACACAAGCACGGGGATTGCAATATGTTGACAGATTAAAACTGTTTTTGTCATTATGATAATTAATGCCAAACACTGTCTCTTGTCATTTGCAACAGTAAAGAAGAAAATCCATCAATTTTAATCAGTTCTTCATATTATGGGTCATTTTGGTGCTAATTAATTTATCTTTGTTACATTTCTTTCAAACCTACTAGATTCCAAGCTGTTTAGATATGCATACAACAGTCTGAAATCTAAAAATGTGTGTGCTTTTATTTTAATAATACCCATGGGATCATGTGGAATGGAAAACTAACACCACACAACACCTGAAAACAACCTTCCCCGTGTGTTGGCAGAAACATGAAATGGGAATCCTTTTTCTTCAGCAGGGACAAGGAACCTGGTCAGAGTTGAAGGAACGACAGAAGGATTAGGGGAAGAAAAAACTGAGACTGGACTAGTAGGACAGAGACCCTAAACAAAACAAAGTTACAATAGAATCGTTTTGTTCAATGTCCCAGACCCCCAGTCAAAGTCTAGATCTTAATTTATTTAAGAATTACCCTGTATGTTCACTGTAAAGTTTACACTTTACAAAGTTTTTTTTAAGTCAAGGCAAGTTTATTCATATAGCGCTTTTCAGCAACAAGGCACTCAAAGCGCTGTACACGAGGAAAAACATTACAATGATATAGAAAATCAAACACAGAAAAACAAAACAAATTACATTAATAATCCTTGACGGTTTACTGGTAAGAGCTGGTTCTAATCCAATCTCTCTAATAGAGGTAATTAGCTAATGAAGTCCTCTGTGGTAAGGAATTCATCCTGTGCTAGAATAAAAATGATAATATTAATCCTTGAGGTCGCTGATATGAGGCAGCTATGGTCCCATCATTCAAATAGTAACAGTTATGGGCACTCACTGATGTCTAAGTAGAGAAGCTGGGTCACTGGTAGGTCCAAACGTTTTAAATACTAATAATGTTTGGCTTTCACTGGTATGAAATTGTTGTAATACAATCCTTCTAAGAAATTAAAAAAATCTCTGGTCATTGGTGTAAAAACAGCTGTAGTAAAATTTTCAAATACTAATAATATATTAGTATATATTAATAATATATATTATTATATTATATATCCTTTTAGCTGCAGTCTCCCCCAGCCTTACAGTATATTGCATCAAAATGATCCAACAAGGCCAAATTAAAATCAAACTTCCTTTATCAATTACAAAAAATAGTCAAGACTTGGATGGAAACCTTAATTTTTGGCATATAACTGTCATTTTGACATGTAACTGTCATACATTGGACTTATGATTGGGCTACCCATTGCCTTTCTGCCATCATTTCTATCCTTAAATACATACTTTTATTTAAAATCAATTCAACATCAAAAATACTTTATTAATCCCAAAGGGAAATTAAATGTTGTAGCTCATATTATACAGGTTTCTTCAAAGAGCCATTGTAGATGCTGATGGCTGTGGGCAGGAAGGATCTCCTGCAGTGGTCTGTCTTACAGCAGATCTGAAGAAGCCTCTGACTGAAGACACTCGTGAAGAGGATGCTCAGGGTCCTTTATAATGTCCGTCATTTTATGAAGAATCCTTCTTTGCACAATGATCTCCAGAGGTTTCAGATGAGTCCTCAGAACAGGGCCAGCCTTCTTTATTAGCTTGTTGAGATTTGCTAAGTCCCTGGTTCTGATGCTGCTAGCCCAGCAGATGCTGACAGAAGAGATCACACTCTCCACAACAGACCTAAGAAGTACAGTCTGGTCTGTCCCTTCATGTAGATGGCTTCAACTGTTGCATCTCCACTTCAGTCTGTTGTTCAGGTAAACACCAAAGTATTTATTCTCCTTCACCACCTTCACTTATTCTCCCATAATGGAAATAGTGTTTGACCCATTCTTGTTTCTCTTAAAATCTACAGTCATCTCCTTTGTTTTATTCATGTTCAAGATGAGATGATTGTTTCTACACCATTCCACAAAGCTGTCCACCAGCTCCCTATACTCAGCTTCTTGTCCATCTCTGATACACCCTACGACTGCAGAATTATCCGAGTTATTCTGCAGATTACAGAAACATTATATGTTATTTACTCACCCAACAATTTAAGGGCAGAGCCCCCTTCACATGCATTGGCAACCCTGGTAAAAATTTGTAACATTCGGCTATTATTGCAGCACCATAAACTCATATTGAAGGTTTTAAAAAAAATGCAAACTTCAGTTTGAAGACATTTATTCTGTGGGGAAAAATCTTGTGTTTATTTAAATTTTCTGCTTCTAAATTCAGACAAGACAGAAGTTGTCGTCTTTGGACCGGAGTCTTTCAAAAAGAAACTGCTTAATCAATCACTTAACCTGGATGGCATTAAATTGAGCTCTGATAATAAAGTAAAAAACCTTGGTGTTATTTTTGACCAGGACATGTCATTTAAATCCCATATTAAACAGGTTTCTAGGATTTCCTTCTTTCATCTCTGGAACATTGCCAAAATTAGAAATATCCTATCCAGGAGTGATGCTGAAAAACTAGTCCATGCATTTGTTACTTCAAGGCTGGACTATTGTAATTTGTTACTATCAGGATGTCCACAAAATGCAGTTAAAAGCCTTCAGCTGATTCAAAATGCTGCAGCAAGAGTTCTGATGACAATTAAAAAGAGAGATCATATTTCTGCTATTTTAGCTTCCCTTCATTGGCTCCCTGTTAAATCCAGAATAGAATTTAAAATTCTCCTCACATATAAAGCCCTTAATGATCTAGCTCCATCATACATCAGAGATCTGATTGTTCCATATGTTCCTAACAGAGCACTTCGTTCTAAGACTGCAGGTTTACTGGTGGTTCCTAGAGTCTCTAGAAGTAGAATGGGAGGCAGATCCTTTAGTTATCAGGTTCCTCTCCTGTGGAACCAGCTCCCAGCTTTAGTCCGTGAGGCAGACACCCTGTCTACTTTTAAGGCTAGGCTTAAAACTTTCCTTTTTGATAAAGCTTATAGTTAGAGTGGCTTAGTTTACCAGGGAGGGAGCCTTCCTCCCTCCCTGTTGGTTGGAGTAAGGGAGAGTCAGGTTTAGCCTAAACCGGCTCAGTTATGGTTGAGGTGCAAACACACCCTCCATTTCTGCTACCTGTGTGACCCCTTCTCCTTTCCGATGGTTGTGATCAGTCTGACAGAGAGAGGTGTCCCAATCCTTGTGGTTTTTAGTATAACAATGACCATCAGTGGGACCCTTTGTGGGGTGCCTTGAGATGACATTGTTGTAAATAAGCGCCGTTTAACTAAATAATCTGAACTGAAACTATCTGTGTAGTTATGCTGCTATAGGCTTAGGCTGCTGAAGGACATAACAACCACTTTCACCCTCTTCGCTACATTCTCAAACTACTCTCCAATTTTGCATTATTTGCTGTTATTTCAGCTTTTAACATTGTTCTCTCTTTTCTCTTCCTAGAAGCTACACCTGGACAGGCTCTGTGTCTGCCTGTGACACCTTTCTGGAGAGGGGAATCGTCCGAGCTTCTGCTGGCAACAACTTAATGCTCACCATCTACAGATGATCCACATAGCCCTGTCTTTTAGTGTTTAACCCTTTCTCTCTCCTAGACATGGAAATTGACTAAGCTTTTACTGTAACTAATTATATGTGCTCTCTTTCAGACTCTAACCTTGAAAACTGGCTCAGAGTTTATCTGTTCTTTCTTTCTAGGTGAAACGACTAAAGGAGCTACATCCATTAACATTTACTGTTCCTTCCCATAGAAAGTACTTCTGGATCAGTGCTTCTGTGTTCTTTTTGTGTCTCTGCTCTGTTCTCTCAAACCCCCAGTCGGTCGTGGCAGATGGCTGCTCATACTGAGCCTGGTTCTGCTGGAGGTTTCTTCCTGTTAAAAGGGAGTTTTTCCTCTCCGCTGTCGCTACATGCATGCTCAGTATGAGAGATTGCTGCAAAGTCAATGCCAGTGACTGTCCACTGTCTCTACATGCTCATCCGGGAGGAGGGAATGCTGCAAGTCACTGACTGGATGCAATCTGCTGGGTTTCCTTAGATAGAAAACCTTTTTATCCAAGTTGAATAAAAAGCTAACTCTGACTGCACTGTTCAATTGTTAGGATTAATAGGAATATATGTACCTGACTGTTGTGAAGTGCCTTGAGACAACATGTGTTGTGAATTGGCGCTATATAAATAAAACTGAATTGAATTGAATTGTTGTTTTATTTTAGTTGTATTAGTTTAATTTAACAAGATTGGAACAGAGAGGGAGATCTATTACTATTTGTTTATACATAATCCCTCTAGATTGTCAAGAGTCCTGGGTCCTCTCTTTTGCTCTCTTTTTTCAGAGACATCATAGGCCTCTTGGTTGCATCCCTGATTAATGTTCTTCTTACCAGGCCTGTCAGTTTAGTTGTCCCATATTCTTTTTATTTTCAGGTTCTGGGCTGGTCACTAAGATGTTTCAAATTTAAGTTATTGTGTTATACCTGACCCACGACTTCTGATGCATTTAAAGAATGGCTGTATTTGTACTGAGATTAAATTACATAGGTTATTGGTTGCAATGGATTTTTTAGGGGGTTCCTTTTCCTTCCACCACGTAAATATGCACTACATTTAGTGGTCTACCACACCGAATCCCAGTTTAATACATTGGGAATGTAGGTTGTATGTGGTTGTAATGAGACAAATGGGAAAAAGGTTAAAAATATATTTTTTTCAGTTCTGCATTGCAGTTTTAGAAGATTTCTCACTGATTATCTGTATTTGACATATGTGGTAAATACCAGTGCATGCAGGTAGTTAGATTAATAGTAATTTAACTCTTGCTATAAAAAAAAGATAAACGCAAGAAACACCGACTGTGTTTTTGAAGTCATGTCCTTTAACAGTAAACTTTACAAGTACTAAAAAGTAATATCATAATCAGGGGTAGCTTCAGTTCAGTTCAGTTCAACACTCTTATTAAATTTAAATTTTGATTGAATTTCATTAATTTATATTCCTTAATTTATGAATGGTTTCATGGACTCAGGATCAACACGTTACTGGTAGATATACATTATATAATTATAATTCAACAAATGTCTCTAGTTCCAGCACCTGAACAAGTCATTAGACACAATTTCTAATTAGTCGTTGGAAAAGATGAGGGGAAACAAGAGCTCAGTCTAAAAAAAGCGAACAGGCTCTCTCTCAGCTGGTCAAAGAGCAAATCCATACTAGGAGGCCTTTCAGCAGATCTGACTCACTGCAAGTAATTTCAGCGTGGTGCTTTGGGGAGCAGGCATGGCAGTCCAACTTGTGTCTGTGCTGAATGATTTCCGAATGATTTATCAAGTTGCAGGAGGCAGTTCAGCGGGGCTCCACTCCTGGGTGGAATGCAAAAGGAGGATCATCCAGGTTTCTACAAACATGCGGATGGATCTATTTGGAATGTTCAGAGTGTCACCTGATTGTTTGTCAAGGAGAAATGGGATACTGTGAGTGAAGGTTACCCCGCTGAGAAAAGGGTTACGAGGTTCCCAGCTACAAGGATACCAACATCTCACAGATGTTTTATTTTGGCCTCTGTCATTTTAACCTTTCCCACTCTATGGGTAAATAATACCTTGAGGTTTACCTAGAGGCCGTGATTTTAATGTAGTTTTATATGAAGCTGCACTTTAGGCCAAAACCTGTTTTTAATATTCCGTTCTATGCATGGAGACACCTGTGCTTCTCTTTAACAACACACACAAACCAAATTATGTCTCATTGATTCCAAGTTTGATTTAATGCTATCCAGGATTTAATATCAAAAGCACTACTTGCAAATGTAGCTCCACTGGAGTGGTGTTGAGCAAACAACATCACAGCAAAGGTTTTTGATTTTGATACTTGTGCATAATAAGGCAATATTATCTATTATTAAATTAATCTCTTTTATTGCTAATGTGTTAACATACCATGTCAATATCTTAGAAGCCTAAAAGTCTTTTATAAATATAGGTGTGGGTGTTCACATCCAAGGAGGCAGAGGGCTTATACATTTTTTTTTTTTTTACCGTGTCCTGTCTGGCAGAGTAGCGTTCAGAATTGTTGTCTGACTGCCAAGAAAAAGCCCAACAGATTTGTTTTCACAAGTGGAGCATTACAGCTAACGCTTTACAACTCTGCTTGATATTTATAAAAAGAAACTTTATTAGAAACTGCTTCGGGATTATTTCAGTTGTTACGGACACAGAAACAGAAATGAAAAGGAAAAACAAAGAAGCACGAAAAAGAGATAGGGTGGGCAAAAATGAAAAGGGTAGAGAAGGAGAAAAGATTGAAGGAAAGAAAGAAGGATGAAGAGAGTACAATATAACACCCTGCTTGCTTCTATGCCTGCAGAAACATTCATATTACCAGCTTTTTTACTGAAAAGTGCACGGTACTTATCAATGCAAGATGTATTTAGTGGTAAATGCGGCTCGATATAGCACATTTGTGTATCTGTTAACACCCGAACCTAAACACCTGTGGGTCTGAGTGTGAGCGCGCTTGTGTATACAAGGTTTCTCCATAAAAATATGCAATAGTGAGTGTGAGGAGCCACAGACCTGCCCCCCTAGACCCGGGACAGATACGGAGGAGATCCGAGCCACAGACATCCAAAGGCCCCCAGAGCACCGTAACCCCAGGGGACTCCCCGCCGGGACTACTGCAACCCCCCCAGAGAAGAGCAGGGGAGAGTCCCAGGAGAACCACCCTGTAGCCACAGTGCAGAGGCCCCAGTGAGCTGCAGCGACGAGCCCACAGGCCCCGCCGACAGCCATCTATGCCCAAGCAGATCCAGCCAAGGACCCTGAGACCCTGGGACATATCACTCCCCAAGCAGAGGCCCGACAGAGCCCAGGGATCCCGCCATATCCTACCCCCACCACACAGCACTCCGCGACAGCAAGGCAAGGACCCCGCTCAATGCCACCCCAGCCCCCGCCCACAGGCGCAACAGGGCAGACACCATCGAGCACCAAGCTCACAACAGAACCCCCAACCCCATACCATGATGGGACAAACTCACCCGGCAAGAGGTCCCCAGCCAGCGGCAAGCACTCAAGACCGGCAAAGTGGTATGCCATCTATGCTGTCAAATATCAGAAAAATAAGTTTAACTTCATAAAAATACTCGAAAAGTTTCAAAACACAGGAAAAACTCAAAAAATATTTTTCCAACTCTTATTCTTGAACTGTTTCGGTTCGGGTGCCTTTGAACTTTGGTGTTTTGTTAAGAATGGACATGAATTTTAATCATTTTTAGGACCCAAGCACACGTCATCAACAGTGGATGTTACACAATGTGGACGGAAAGCATAGTAGCATGGAATGTTCTTTGTCTTCGCTGCCATCTTTGTTGTTTCTATCATCTCCAGCTTCGACCCGCCCACAGGTAAACTGACAGTTCACATAGAAAAACCAAGTATTCTTTAGTGCCCGCGTTGAACCATGGTTTGTACTATGGAACCTTTTTTTTTCAGTGGAAACATGTGACCCCAGTTTGAAATCATGTTCAGGAACCATATGGGGCTCCAAACCCCAGTGGTGGAAAAGGGGTTTGGGAGATCAAACTTTGAACCACTTTACTGAAAGCTGTCAAGCAAGCTTTACCTAATGTTGTTGCTGTCCAGGAAGTTACAAAACTGCAGTTTAAATGAAAATCAGGTATTCCTGAACTTTTTGTCACATGGGCCAAAACTGTCAAGTCAAAACTGCTTGCAGGGTAAAAGAATATATAAAAAATAACTTTTTTTTTACCAGCTTAACGATAAACTAAACGTGTAATGTTTTTCTTTTTTTTTTTTTTTCATATGGCATTGATAAAACTTGATTCTTTGAATCACCAACTAACATGTATTACCTAGTCAATATTTAAGATTAAACAGATAAACCTATAGCCTTCTCTAGTAATAACTAGCTCTAAACATCAATCCTCAAAATTACTTTCAAAAACTTAAAAGTAGATTTAACAATCTCACTTCCTATCAGTAAATGGCAAGGAGATTTATCTACTGGTACAAGTTTTAACTTTTGGGGTAAGGTTTGATCAAATGCTTTCAGAATGACCTAAAATGCCAACCTTCAGCTTGTACAATACATACCCTTCATATAATAAACTACATTGTACAAAGGAGGTTTCCACTGGGTTTCTCAC
Source organism: Girardinichthys multiradiatus (assembly GCF_021462225.1). NCBI lineage: Eukaryota > Metazoa > Chordata > Actinopteri > Cyprinodontiformes > Goodeidae > Girardinichthys > Girardinichthys multiradiatus. The sequence goes on along the minus strand of NC_061801.1, from coordinate 33,957,498 downwards.
TTACTAACACATGTCCAAACTGCATGGGAGATTTACCAGATAACTATTTACATGCTCTCTAGCACTGTCTATCTATGGCTTTTGGCTAATAGTATGTGAAGAACTCTTAACATGCATACAGTACACAGTCCCAGTCTGCCCCTCACTTTGCCTCCTTAATGATACAGTTATAATTTATTTTAAATAACTGACACAAGGTGATCCCTTGTGTCTGCCAGCATGGGGCTGCTGTGGCTTTCCAGAGCCAAGTCCATCTGTCTTTAGTTGCTCTTGGGTGCTGTGTGTTGGAGGCCTTCTACCCATCTTGTCATTCTAAAACCTGTGCACCTCCAGGTGACAAACTCACTCACATTCACCCACTCAACACAAACAGACTTATTTCTACATACAGGTCCTTCTCAAAATATTAGCATATTGTGATAAAGTTCATTATTTTCCATAATGTCATGATGAAAATTTAACATTCATATATTTTAGATTCATTGAACACTAACTGAAATATTTCAGGTCTTTTATTGTCTTAATACGGATGATTTTGGCATACAGCTCATGAAAACCCCAAATTCCTATCTCACAAAATTAGCATATTTCATCCGACCAATAAAAGAAAAGTGTTTTTAATACAAAAAACGTCAACCTTCAAATAATCATGTACAGTTATGCACTCAATACTTGGTCAGGAATCCTTTTGCAGAAATGACTGCTTCAATGCGGCGTGGCATGGAGGCAATCAGCCTGTGGCACTGCTGAGGTCTTATGGAGGCCTAGGATGCTTCGATAGCGGCCTTTAGCTCATCCAGAGTGTTGGGTCTTGAGTCTCTCAACGTTCTCTTCACAATATCCCACAGATTCTCTATGGGGTTCAGGTCAGGAGAGTTGGCAGGCCAATTGAGCACAGTGATACCATGGTCAGTAAACCATTTACCAGTGGTTTTGGCACTGTGAGCAGGTGCCAGGTCGTGCTGAAAAATGAAATCTTCATCTTCATAAAGCTTTTCAGCAGATGGAAGCATGAAGTGTTCCAAAATCTCCTGATAGCTAGCTGCATTGACCCTGCCCTTGATAAAACACAGTGGACCAACACCAGCAGCTGACACGGCACCCCACACCATCACTGACTGTGGGTACTTGGCACTGGACGTCTGGCATTTTGGCATTTCCTTCTCCCCAGTCTTCCTCCAGACTCTGGCACCTTGATTTCCGAATGACATGCAGAATTTGCTTTCATCTGAAAAAAGTACTTTGGACCACTGAGCAACAGTCCAGTGCTGCTTCTCTGTAGCCCAGGTCAGGCGCTTCTGCCGCTGTTTCTGGTTCAAAAGTGGTTTGACCTGGGGAATGCGGCACCTGTAGCCCATTTCCTGCACACGCCTGTGCACGGTGGTTCTGGATGTTTCTACTCCAGACTCAGTCCACTGCTTCCGCAGGTCCCCCAAGGTCTGGAATCGGCCCTTCTCCACAATCTTCCTCAGGGTCCGGTCACCTCTTCTCGTTGTGCAGCGTTTTCTGCCACACCTTTTCCTTCCCACAGACTTCCCACTGAGGTGCCTTGATACAGCACTCTGGGAACAGCCTATTCGTTCAGAAATTTCTTTCTGTGTTGTTACCTTCTTGCTTGAGGGTGTCAATAGTGGCCTTCTGGACAGCAGTCAGGTCGGCAGTCTTACCCATGATTGGGGTTTTGAGTGATGAACCAGGCTGGGAGTTTTAAAGGCCTCAGGAATCTTTTGCAGGTGTTTAGAGTTAACTCGTTGATTCAGATGATTAGGTTCATAGCTCGTTTAGAGACCCTTTTAATGATATGCTAATTTTGTGAGATAGGAATTTTGGGTTTTCATGAGCTGTATGCCAAAATCATCCGTATTAAGACAATAAAAGACCTGGAATATTTCAGTTAGTGTGCAATGAATCTAAAATATATGAATGTTACATTTTCATCATGACATTATGGAAAATAATGAACTTTATCACAATATGCTAATATTTTGAGAAGGACCTGTATGTGGAAACACCACATGAACATTGGGTTGAGGGTCGTGTAGACTTCTTTGTGGCATTCATTCCACAAGATGACACAAGATGTCATTAAAAGGGTCTCTAAACGAGCTATGAACCTAATAATCTGAATCAACGAGTTAACTCTAAACACCTGCAAAAGATTCCTGAGGCCTTTAAAACTCCCAGCCTGGTTCATCACTCAAAACCCCAATCATGGGTAAGACTGCCGACCTGACTGCTGTCCAGAAGGCCACTGTTGACACCCTCAAGCAAGAGGGTAAGACACAGAAATAAATTTCTGAATGAATAGGCTGTTCCCAGAGTGCTGTATCAAGGCACCTCAGTGGGAAGTCTGTGGGAAGGAAAAAGTGTGGCAGAAAACGCTGCACAACGAGAAGAGGTGACCGGACCCTGAGGAAGATTGTGGAGAAGGGCCGATTCCAGACCTTGGGGGACCTGCGGAAGCAGTGGACTGAGTCTGGAGTAGAAACATCCAGAGCCACTGTGCACAGGCGTGTGCAGGAAATGGGCTACAGGTGCCGCATTCCCCAGACCTGGGCTACAGAGACGCAGCACTGGACTGTTGCTCAGTGGTCCAAAGTACTTTTTTCGGATGAAAGCAAATTCTGCATGTCATTCGGAAATCAAGGTGCCAGAATCTGTAGGAAGACTGGGGAGAAGAAAATGCCAAAATGCCAGAAGTCCAGTGTCAAGTACCCACAGTCAGTGATGGTCTGGGGTGCCGTGTCAGCTGCTGGTGTTGGTCCACTGTGTTTTATCAAGGGCAGGGTCAATGCAGCTAGCTATCAGGAGATTTTGGAGCACTTCATGCTTCCATCTGCTGAAAAGCTTTATGGAGATGAAGATTTCATTTTTCAGCAAGACCTGGCACCTGCTCACAGTGCCAAAACCACTGGTAAATGGTTTACTGACCATGGTATCACTGTGCTCAATTGGCCTGCCAACTCTCCTGACCTGAACCCCATAGAGAATCTGTGGGATATTGTGAAGAGAACGTTGAGAGACTCAAGACCCAACACTCTGGATGAGCTAAAGGCCGCTTTCGAAGCATCCTGGGCCTCCATAAGACCTCAGCAGTGCCACAGGCTGATTGCCTCCATGCCACGCCGCATTGAAGCAGTCATTTCTGCCAAAGGATTCCCGACCAAGTATTGAGTGCATAACTGTACATGATTATTTGAAGGTTGACGTTTTTTGTATTAAAAACACTTTTCTTTTATTGGTCGGATGAAATATGCTAATTTTGTGAGATAGGAATTTTGGGTTTTCATGAGCTGTATGCCAAAATCATCCGTATTAAGACAATAAAAGACCTGAAATATTTCAGTTAGTGTGCAATGAATCTAAAATATATGAATGTTAAATTTTCATCATGACATTATGGAAAATAATGAACTTTATCACAATATGCTAATTTTTTGAGAAGGACCTGTATATGCTGGCCACCGACACACATACACACCGACACACAAATAATCCAAATAGCTGAAGGTCCTCTATCAAATCAATGTGGCACACCCACTTTGATGCTGGATTCAGTATTGATTTAATAAAGTCAAACATGCAGTTAGGATACTGTCTTGAGATGTCCTTGTAGTAGAGCAAATCTGCCCTGGCACATGTAGGCAACCAGGCATTTCACGCATACTATATGGAGATGGTATGCGTGAAATTCCGCAACAGATCATGCAAAAAAAAAAAAAAAAAAAAGTGTCATGTTAATTTTAATAAACAAATAAAGTAGTCTGAATATTGGGACACATTTGCTTCCATACTATAATGTGTTCCTTTCTCACAAAAAAAAAAAACATATTAAAATATTTTGATAAAATGCTTCAGTCAGTTAGTCATTTTCTACCGCTTATTCCATAGTGGGTCACAGGGGAGCTGGTGCCTATTTCCAGCAGTTTATGGTGAGAGGTAGGGTACACCCTGGACAGGTTGCCAGTCCATCGCAGGTCAACACACAAACAACCATGCACACACTCATTCATACACCTAAGGGCAATTTAGAGTGACCAATTAATGCCTAGCAGGCATATCTTTGGACTGCGGGAGGAAGCCAGAGTACCCGGTGAGAACCCACGCATGCACAGGGAGAACATGCAAACTCCATGCAGAAAGACCCCAGGCTGGGAATTGAACCCAGGACCTTCTTGCTGCAAGGCAACAGTGCTACCATCTGCACCACCGTGCAGCCGATAAAATGCTTTTTCATTTTCAAAATGAAGCTGCATTTTGGACTCATAAATAAATCATTCAAACTGCATTTTCATTTTCTTCTCCAAGACTACTCAATTTATAAATTAATTAAAAAATAATAAATGAAATAACATTTAACATTTAATTTTCAAAAGATGTCCAGATTTCAAAAGTGACCAAAATGTGCAGGCAGTTTTACAGTCATCCAGCAGATAGCACTGTCGCAAAAACAAGCAGTCCAGAAATGCATGTCTGAATGTGTAGGACTGAAACTGCAGTTTCTGGTCTGCAGAGACATAGTATTAGATTTTGTTGCCGTTCCAGGGCAGCTGCGGCTTCCCTTAGCATAATAAAACAACATTTAACATTTTATTTTCAAAAGATGTCTCAGCAAAAAGTGACCAAAATTCACTTTGAAATGTTAAATTTGAAAATTAAAATTAACAGAAGTCATAGCTGCATTTTATGACTATAAATGAAATTTCTATTAGATCTTTCAAACTGCATTTTCATTTTCAAGACTGCTCATTGTGTGACACAACTAAAGAGCAAACTAAGAGGAAAATGCTTTTTCGTTTTCATGCCCGCGCCCGCAAAAAGTGTTCCAAAAATCAGTTTGACATCGCAATTCCAAGCGGCGCAGGAGAGTGACGTCAGTGGCAGCTCTTCTTCTGCCCCTGAGCGCACCATTATGCATCTTGTATGTTAGGGAGCGGTGTGCATTGCTCCCGAGACAAAATGAGAGCGCGAAGATTGTGTTCAGAGACAGTGGGAAATCACCATGTCCAAATCTGTACCAGAGCTGCTAAGGGAAGCCGCAGCTATCCTGGAACGTCAACAAAATCTAATAGTAGTCTCTGCAGACTGGAAACCGCAGTTTCAGTCCTGCACATTCAGACATGCAGTTCTAGACTGCTTGTTTTTGGGACAGTGCAATCTGCTGGATGACTGTAAAACTGCCTGCACATTTTGGTCACTTTTTGCTGAGACAACTTTTGGAAAATGAAATGTTAAATGTTATTTTACATATCATTTTAATTAATTTACAAATTGAGCAGTCTTGGAGAACAAAATGAAAATGCACTTTGAATTATTTGTTTAAAGTTTTATTTATGTGTCAAAAAATGCAGCTTCATTTTGAAAATGAAAAAGCATTTCTATTAATCCATTTTAATTTGAATATTGGAACACATTTGCTTCCACATTATCTATCTATCTATCTATCTATCTATCTATCTATCTATCTATCTATCTATCTATCTATCTATCTATCTATCTATCTATCTATCTATCTATCTATCTATCTATCTATCTATCTATCTATCTATCTATCTATCTATCTATCTATCTATCTATCTATCTATCTATCTATCTATCTATCTATCTATCTATCTATCTATCTATCTATCTATCATTGTTTTTTTAAATTTCTCTCTAGAAAAGAAAGAGATTTCATTGATATTCATTTGAATGGTCAGGAGCATACCAAAGGTTTAAACAGGGCAAATCTCTTTTCAAGTGTGCACCTGATCTGATTGGCCTTCTAATAAAACTGCATTTTCTATAAAATTTTTCTTTAAACTTTTTAAATGTCTTCTCTTTGTTATTTGATAGTGTGTTTATATTAATTACATTTCTCAATTGTAATGATGTTGAACTGCTCTACACCTCACAAACCAAACACAGAATGATGTTTACATCTGTCAAAGAGGTGTATGAAATTACAGGCGCCCGAGGTGTAGGTAGCCTGCTTAATTATTTTGCGAAAGCATAAAAAAGTGGAAAGAAATGTTAAGAGTAATTTTAGAATAACTGAAAAAACCAAAACAGAGTATTTTTCAGATGATACTTATTATGGATTTAGGCCATATGAGTTTTAACTGTTTAAACAGAGAGAAACAGTCTGCATTTTAATGTTTCAGCAGCACACAGTGAGATACTGTGTCCCAATTCAGCTTTCGGATTCCCCACTGTCCACATTTCTAGATCAAATGCAGTCCAACAGACTGCTGTAGCTCAAATGCTGTTCTAATTGCAACCAGAAAATCCAAACTTTTGTAATCAAAAACAGAAACAAATCAACAAACAAAAAGATCTAAAGTACTATTTTCTGTGAGATTTATACTGTCTTAAGCCAAACATAGAGTACAGTCTGGTTAAATATGTAATTATGAATTACAAATTATAAATTTAACCGAAATCTATAACCTAACACAAATTAATTACTTATCCTTCTGTCATTACATTTTCACTATAAATATTCAATTAAAAATTGCTTTATATATAGTATAATAGTATTCATTGACATGATTTATTTTCAGTCTGAATAAATCATATTTTTTTAAACCTAACTTCTTAATTTGTGTAATAAATGACATTGAAGGTGTATAGATTTTTTGGGAAAATATGCTATTTAATTAACATTTCATTTTAATGTTTTTTTATTTGTTATGTTTTTTTTTACTTATGTCAATTTAAAGAGACTTAAAAATATAATGTCTTAGCACATATCATGTCTTGTTTGTTTACACTTAAAAAACTGCTGGGTTAAAAATATCCCAATTTCTATTGGGTTATTTCAAAAATCCAGCCCTGGGTTAAATTAATAACACTGGGCAGACTTAGGGTTTGACTCAGCACATAAAGTTAAGTTTTCAACCCCAAAGATAGGATTAAAATGAGTAATGTCTAATGTTAAGACTGCCAATTAGTGGGGTGACATGAATAGAATTTATTTCAGAATTACTTAATCATATACATACAAAGATACACAACCTCATAAGACTTGTTGACTGACACATTAATTTGGATCCCAAAATGTATAGTCAATATTTAATACTGTAATAATTCTTGCTTTTCTTAATTAAAAGTATGACTCTTTGGTCAAACTGTGAATCCTGAAAATAACTAGTATTAGTCTGAGGTAAATACTTAGCAGGTGAAAGGCTAATGTTATTTAAAAATAACCTGTTCTTTAGTGTGAACTGAATCCTTTACACAAACCAATTACATTATTATACAGCCTAATTTAATAATTTCTTCCAAAAAAAAAAAAACATGAAACTTTGAAGTTGTAAAAATGATGTCTTAGTGATGATACATTTTCAAGCCAAAAAAACCAGAATGTTACAATGATTTTAACTATTTTTAGAAGCAATACGAATTTTGCTTTATCTACAGTCAAATTTATGAGACCAGACTGTCTAGTTTATGAGCAAAGAAAGATGTCTGACGATGTTTTCTGGCTGGCATGCATCCTGTTCGACAAGCCCCTCTTAGGATTCAGCCCCTGAAGTGGAAGGCACATTTCAACAATCAGTTAGTGTTTTCAGTATGTTCCATTACTCAGAGATTCAAGGGTTAGAATTCTTGCTGCTGTCCTATCACCATTGTAAAGACGTCTTAGAACTTGCTTCGAGGTTACTTCCTAACATCAAAGTAACCACAGAGCTCACACAGAGAGCTCATAACTCCTGCCTCCTATCTTACAACTGAGAGCTACAGAGTTGATATATACTGCAATGAAAACGCAAGTTGAAACCCCCAGAAACCAAAATCCATGGAGGGCTCTGGGGAAAAAACTGCAAGGGCAGCCTGCACACCACCACTGTTCAAACATAGCTGCTGCCTCCAGAGAGTTCCTGCATTGCACGCAATGAGGTCTGGCCATTCACCGAGTGAGGACCTGCAGAGAAGTGGTGACTGTAGCATTTTCCACCTCCTGAGATTGATAATGCTAAAACTACCACACGAATTGGAATAAAGTAGCAAGAGCAAAAGCAGAAAAATTAAGCACCGTAAGTACTGAAAAAGCCTGACACCTTAATGTAAAGCAGAAATATGAAGATAGGGAAAATACACAAATAAAGATGCAAAAGTAAATATAAACAAAAAAGTCTTAAATAAAACACATTTACTACACAGCATGTCCCTCTAAATTTAAAATATTCCCTTCACTAACTAGATATGTAATATGGCACACTTGTATTGTTGCTTTGAAAGTTACGTCGACTGTGCTTGTTTGCTGGAGACTGCAGCCTTGTGTGAATACTGTTTTGATCCGTTGGGAGACAGCTGCACACTGAACACAGACCATTGAAGCAAAACTGTTAGCTAAAAGCTGCTAAGATCCTTAAAATTGCAAGGTCAGATGACTCTCAGTGGGTTTACCTTTAAACAACTTTTTTAACTGTGAAAACTGCTGGAGTACCTGCACAAACACACACACACATCTACAGTAGACTGTAAAATAATCACATTTTGGTAATAAAAATTAACTTTCAAACATCATAAAAAGTTCCATTGTACCTGAACAACCCTCATTTTTAGAGGTGCAAATAAACTGATACTAATCTTGTCACAAAGAAATTTTTACCAGCATTATTCCACTCTGACCCAGTTTTCCCATTTCTTACCTTGCTGTGCATCCTGCTAGACTACAAACCACAAAGCATAAAGGCGATACGCACCCACCCTAGGGCTTCACGAAAAAACTTTCATAATGATAATAAGGATTGACCTCATTACAATCTGAAGACTGAGTAGGGGGAGAGGAAGAGGATATTATTGGCTGTAATTATCTGCTCCTTGTGACTTTAATAGAGCACTGGTATTTCAGTGAAGCTGGCTAGTTGTCTGTTGGTGCTGCTGTGTTGTTCATCCAGGGTTTGTGTGCATAATTATCCCTGCGTGTCAAGCTTAAAGATTTGTATTTATTTATTTGACCAATGACACTGAGGTTCAGCTGCCATAAACAAAAGCTGCAAAAAGTAAACAGTTATAATGGTTTTGAGCTGAAATTTTACTTCTGTGACTCGTTAGGGACAAAACGTTAGATACTCTGAAATAATCAGAAAAACATGATCACCAGTAACATTTCCCCTAATGCAATTGAATCAAACACCATGTCTTGCAAAAAACTATTTATGCCCCTTGAAATCTTTCATATTTTGTCACAATACCACTACAAGCCATGGTGTATTAAAATTGATTTTATTTGATTGACGGACCCCAGCTGTTGAAAATTGATGTTCAAAAAAGCTCAACATCCAATCTGACTGAACTTATATTTTTCAAAGTAGAATGATCTCTCGCTGTCCAAAGCTTGTAGAGACGTACAGAAAAAGGTGTGCTGCTCTAATTGAAGCAATATGTTGGTTCTGCAAATTATTGACTCATGGGAGCTGAAAACAAAGTCACATCAACAGTTTTTTACATTTTGTTAAAACCATGTATTGTTTTCTATATTGTGTGCTATGTCTTGTTAGTCTGCAACATCAAATCCCAATGAAATATATTGAAGTTATGAAAATGTTTGCAGTATTTTTTCCTTGAAACATCTAATGTCCCTTTGTGGTATGTATAGCATGTTGGTCTTAAATGCTAAACGTGTATCAGATGTAGTGATGATCCTTGTATTTATGGACCACATTCAATATGTGTACTCAAGATATCTGTTTTTGTTCAATACTATTTCAGAAGACCAGAGTTCATTTAGTGAGGCTTTGCCAAAAAGCCCCGATACAAATCTGACTGATTATTCATAGGATACACCTCTCTAACATACCAATGCTTGCCCTTTGTGCTGGAAGAGCAATGCCTCACTAGAATTAGGTCTGACAGGGTTATTTCATTTGGGTACTGTGGGTGGACCAATAAAAGAGGAAAGGATGAAATTAATAGAGGGGATTCTTTCTTTCATATACATCTAGGATATTTTCCATTAGCAAAAGAGGAGATGAGAAAAAGTAAGAGGTATTTTACATTAATGGCACTGGCTTTCATGTTATGTTGCAAATTATTCATTTTCAGAAAGTTCTTTCAAGTCTTATCTGATTTTTGCTGCTCAGTGAATTGACATGATGAGAAAATTATTACATTGAGAGAATCACTGTAGGAGACAAAGTATTACACATGGAATTTCAGGGTTTGGAGAAGTTTCTGCTGATTATAAAACCATGTTTAACTTATTGGGTGTCAAGTTTTAAATAAAATCAAAACCTCCACACATATACAGTACACTGTGTAAACAGACACATAACCTTTTAGTTCTCATTGTCTGGCAGTAAACTTTTCCTGTTCTAGATTAGTTGAGATTACCAAAATCCCTCCATCCGTCCATCCAGCCATTCACCCACTCACCCACCCATCCATCCTTCCATCCATCCCATGATTCTTTAGACTGAGCCCTGCGTTCCATGTACTTTTTTTATTTTTCTGTTATTTCTGTTTTTGAGCGTTTGTTTGATTTTTTTTTTGTTTGTTTGTTTTTTTGCCAGCTTTGGTTGGTATTTTGATTTGTTCTTGTGCTGAGTTATGTTCTGTTTCTGGTTTGTACACTTATCATAGTTAGATGATTGAAATTTGTAGCATTTCTGTGTAACAAGTTTTGTAAAAGTTAGCTTAAGAAGTATAACCATTAGTGATTATTTAATTAATGATTTATTTTATTTAATGTAGAAAAATGTATGTTTCCATGTGTAATAAAATCATCCTTTGCTGTACATTTTAAACTCCAAATACAATAATAATAATACAAACAATAGATATATACAAACACCAGCAATATACCAAAAAAAAATACACAAAGCCCCATTGTACCAAAATGATTGTGCAAATGTCTTATATTAGCTGTGTACAATGAACAGAGGAGAAAGTCCAAAATAAAACAGTAAGTAAAATGATCTATGTAAAAGTACATGATTACAGAGAACTATCAGCAGTTTAGAAACCTGATGGCAGAGGGGAAGAATGATTTATTCAGTCTGGAGGTCCTGCCATTTACACTTATGTACCCCTGGCCTGGGTGGAGTGTTTGAGGATGAGTGTGGCTCTTCTGTAAACTCTGGATAGATAGATGCTCTGCAGATAGGGCAGTGGAGTCCTGCTGGTTTTTTCTACTGTCTTCACCACACTCTTCAGGTGTTTGTGATACCAGACTGTAATGCAGCTGGTGAGACGTTTTTGAGAATCTTGGGAGACATACCAAATTTCCTCAGTCTCCTCAGAAAGTACAGCTACTGTTTAGCCTTCTTAACCAATTGCGTGGTGTTGAGTGTCCAGTTGAGGTCCACGTTGACGTCGACACCTAAATACCTGAAACTGCTCACCCTCCCACCTCGAGCTCCCTTTCTTATGTCCACTATCATCTCCTTTGTGTTGTCGGTCTTGAGGGTCAGGTTGTTATTCCCGCACCAGGACGCCAAACCGGTCCCCCCCCTTCCTATAGGCCACTTATCCCCACCAGTGATACATCCTATCACTGCAGTGTCACTCGCAAACTTCTGGATGATGCTTTCCTTGTAGGAGGTGACATTGTAATGGGTGAACAGGATATAGAGGATGGGGCTGAGAACACTGCCCTGTATTTGAATGAGCTTGAGGATTTTTTCAAAGAAAAAAATGTCATCTCTATATGTCCGAAGGTGAAATACAACTTTCCCCTAAAGACAACTTTCTGTATTTGTTTAGAAAGGATGTTCTATTAACTGAGTGGTGAATAGATATGCATTCCACATTTCTTTAAAATTTTTGATCATAAAAAATTTGAAAACTATATAACCTTGTCTTTCCATTTTAACAGTTAGCTTTAAGTATTGAGCAATTGAATGGGACAAGAGTTCATCATAAATGAGCCAATACAAGAGCCAACTTAGTCTTGAGTGTTTAATTGGAACTGATAAAACTTACCAAAACTTGATAACATCATTACATCAGCAAAAAAGAGTGATTTATAGTTTACTGGAATAGATGTCCAATGTTGTAAGTGAATATTGTGATCAGTACCCTTTGTCTAATATCCTGGCTTGTGAGTGTGAGTTTTGGTGCGTGTGTGAGATCTTAACCACAGAGGATCTTTGACAATTTTTGAATCTTGTTCATGTTTTTGATTTCCTTTCTGAGCTCATCAACTGACTTTTTGTGCTTCCCTTTGTGCCTCTATATCTCCTTTGTTGTTTCCCCGCTGGCTCCAGGCCAACATTAGGTTACTCCTCGAGACTACTCCATGACAGTCAAACTCTGGATTAAATTCCTTGGTACTCAATTAAAGTTCCAAAGCCTCCAGCAGCCCTGATTCTGCCCACTCTCCAATGCTATCTATTCCTCCTCAAGCTCACACCCATTCCATCCAAATCCAACACTCATCAATAAACAAACTTAATGCAAAAGACTTCATCCTGCAAACCCAGGATCAACAAACCTCTTTGGTGTCAACCTTCATCCGTCACACGCCCCTGAACCAGAATAAGAAAGCCCTACTCAACCAGTGCATAATTGTTATTAACTTGTTAATAAAACTTTTAACTCATCTTACAGTTTGAGTCCCTAATGACTCTGCATGTGGGTCAGGAAGTTATCTGAAAACATGACACCTTGTTACTTTGAATTATACTCAAAATCTGGGTGACTCCAGGAAACAGGATTCAGTCCAAGTAGTATCAAGCTTAACTTAGTCACATTTATGGTGAAAATATTTTTTTCATTCTTTAAACAGACCAATTAATTTGCATTCCCATTTAAAGGTTAAAAGTAATCTACTAATAAATGTTAGGACTTGCTAAATGGACGACCCCGGAATGCAGACTAGAAGGCAGCATGACGGTAAGTGAAAAACGCTTTAATTAACAAAAAACTCACCCATACGAAGAGGCAGGGACAAAACAATAAACGGGCAGGCAAGACAGGCTTGACATGATAAAAAAAACAAGATGTGAGCATGATCCAGAAAATGTTTCCACGAGCAATAAACAGAACAGGTGTGTATATATGGAGTGTGAACCAGGTGAAGCAAGAAGACAGATTAACTTGGAGCAGGTGAACCAAATAAAGAATAATTGACAGACAGAACAAAACATGGCTGGAGCAAAACAGAGACTCTTGAATACAAACTAACAGAAACTAGAAAAAACATGAAACTAAAGCATAACCAGATCCAAAAACCAAACTTGAGAAAACATGAACTAGAAGACAAAAACTAAAGCATGACCAGGAAAATAATAAACAGAAACATGATTCAAAAACTGTGAGAAACATATAAGAAAAAAACAGAGACCAAACAACCCCAAATCAAAACAATAAATGAATAACAGCTGTTATTTTGTTTTTATATATTTTGTAATGATAAAGTCTTGACAAAATGTAATATATTAAACACCAGTTGGATAGTTATATACTGTCTGTAACTAGTTCTAATTAAATCATTTTTTAATTAGCACCCAAGCATTACAGCAGTAATTTTGGCTAACAGTTATAATTTCTTTTAAACCCTTAATATGTCTATAGAAACTGAATTTTTAATGGAAAGGCTAGATGAATTACAGATAACATTTAAAATATAGCAATGTAAAATATATGATATTCAGGAATTCTGAATACCTTGGTACAGTTACTGTAGAAATAAATCATAGTCATGCTACTAACAAAGCATGACATTTAACATATTTCTAAATGTTTAATGTCAGCCATGATCTTTTAGGACCGAACCAAAGATGACATGCATCATATAAACCTCCTGTCATGTGCTGCTATAGCTAAAGTTGAACCCAACCTTTATAAATGTGCATACATTATTCATACATGACTAAAGGAGGATCATTGCTGGTTTGTCTCTCAAACTAATGAACATGCCAATATATAGGTACACCTTGAATATGTTACAGTTTTTTGACAGTCACTGTATTTTTCCCTTTTTTCAGAGTTTTAAATTCATAACTTTGATATTTGATACACACTGTATCAGAAAAGAAATGCCAGTTATTTATAATTTTCAGTGGGCTCTGCAATGTTGCAATGTTTACTGGCACTACTGTGGATCAGTGTGCTGTGATACTGTAATTACTATTTATATTTCTAATCATACATACAAAGTTGCTAAAAGGGGAGTATGTTAATATCATTATTTGATAGAGATTTTTGAAAAAAATGTATACACTAATACACTATGAAGTGTTTTCTTCACTCAAAGTATTTATTTAGTACCATATATCGTCCCAAAAACCATATTATGATTCTTCAGTCTCAGGCCTCCGCCCTTGTTTGCCCATCTTGCACACTACATGTGACCACCGTGCTTAGAGCAGCTGACCAGTACCAGGTGCTGATTTATTCACCATCTACACACAAGAGTAAAAATAGAAAAGCACTGAAAAAGAAAGAAGAAATGGTTTTTCTTTTTTACCAGGATTTTAATGCAGTTTTTTTCCCTTGTTGTCCCAAGAAAATAAATTATCCACCATGGGAAAACAGCAGATTTCTCCTTACTTCATTTCTTTAGACCAAGGTTGTTGTTTCATTTCTTCTGGTCCTGATCTTTTCTCTATCTTCTGTGTGTTTTGCACCACCCACACAGGCAGTACAGTAACAAAACTGTCAGCTGTATAAGGGCGTCCGCAGAGACCCCAGCAGACCCTAGTAGGCGGGTGCAGATGAGTAAACGTCTGTCATAAACGCTTTGTGGTCGAGTAGAGAGTGGAGCACACTAGGGGGTATGAATTAGGCCTTGGTCTGACCCCTTTCCTAGAAACAAAGTTTTGCTTTTGAGGGTATACCTGCACGCCCAAGTCTAAGAGCTTCTTGTGTTTATTTTTATATTTTGTGCACTAAGTTGCAGTCTAACATTTGTTACTTGACACATTTTCCATCTCATCTTGTCATGTGCCCCAGCGGGCCATTTAATAATTATTTAGCTTTTTTCTGGTTCAGGATCTGTCCATCCACATCTGCATTGCTTTCTCTGCCTGTGGTTGAAAATCTGAGAGTACCATTTTTCAGTAGAAGATACATTCTATTTAATGTTTTTTATTCACTGGTTGTTACTCATGGCTTCAAATCGCTCTTGTCGAAGCGCTTGTCTTTCCATCGCGCAATGCCTCTTTTCTGACAAGGTTAAAGCATGAATTCATGTTCCCCTCAGTTGGAACATGAATCAAGCCTTTTTCAACTGAGAATTTTCTTTCAAACCTTTAATGATCACAAAGTGGTGGAAGGCAGGACCTGAATGCAAAACAGAAAGCAAAAGATGAACGGAACAAAAGTCTCAACTGTGTGATGGAGCAGCAAAACCAAAGCAATCTTTAATGATGTCAAAATACTCAACTTAAATCAGATATTAACAAACGTGACATGGATTAATAAATGGACAGACAATGTAATTAGTTGGTGAAGGAACGACAATTCAGTTTATTCAATGCAGATTATTTATATAGCGCCAATTCACAACACATGTCGTCAGGAGAACAATGAATTTAAACAAAATAAACATGATTGACAAATCCTGCTGTAACCATAACTAACTCAAAAAGATTTATATGAGCTTATGGAAATAAACAAAAAAAGTACTTTCTCAAAATCACACCAGAGTGATCATTCTCACATTGCTATGTCTCTAATTATTTTAAATAAATTAAATGCAGTTTATTCAATTCAGTTTATTTATATAGTGCCAATTCACAACACATGTCGTCTCAAGGCACTTCACAAAAGTCAGGTACATACATTCCAATTAATCCTAATCATTGAACAGTGCAATCAGATTCAGTTATTTATTCAAATTGGATAAAAAGTTTTTCTGTCTAAGGAAACCCAGCAGATTGCATCCAGTCAGTGAATTGCAGCATTCCCTCCTCCAAGATAGAGACAGTGGACAGTCAATGGCGTTGACTTTGCAGCAATCCCTCATACTGAGCATGCATGTAGCGACAGTGGAGAGGAAAAACTCCCTTTAAACCGGAAGAAACCTCCAGCAGAACCAGGCTCAGAGTGAGCGGCCATCTGCCATGACCGACTGGGGGTTTGAGAGAACAGAGCAGAGACACAAAGAGAACAAAGAAGCACTGATCCAGGAGTCCTTTCTTTGGGAAGGAAAAGTAAATGTTAATGGATGCAGCTCCTTTAGTCGTTTCACCTAGAAACTCCCTTAGAGATAGGGTGAGGAGCTCAGCCCTCCGGGAGGGGCTCGGAGTAGAGCCGCTGCTCCTCCACATCGAGAAGAGCCAGTTGAGGTGGCTCGGGCATCTATACCGGATGCCTCCTGGACGCCTTCCTCGGGAGGTGTTCCAGGCACGTCCCACCGGGAGGAGGCCCAGGGGACGGCCCAGGACAAGCTGGATTGACTATGTCTCTCGGCTGTCCTGGGAATGCCTTGGGCTCCACCTGGAGGAGGTATCTGGGGAGAGGGAAGTCTGGGCGTCTCTGCTGAGTCTGCTGCCCCCGCGACCCGGTCCAGGATAAGCGGAGACGACGAGTACGAGTACGAATTTTAAATTCTATTCTAGATTTAACAGGTAACCAAAGAAGGGAAGCTAAAGTAGGTGAAATATGATCTCTCTTTTTAATTGTAATCAGAACTCTTGCTGCAGCATTTTGAATCAGCTGAAGGCTTTTAACTGCATTTTGTGGACATCCTGATAGTAACGAATTACAATAGTCCAGCCTTGAAGTAACAAATGCATGGACTAGTTTGTCAGCGTCACTCCTGGACAGGATATTTCTAATTTTGGCAATGTTCCAGAGATTAAAGGAGGAAATCCAAGAAACCTGTTTAATATGGGATTTAAATGACATGTCCTGGTCAAAAATAACACCAAGGTTTTTTACTTTATTATTGGAGGTCAATTTAATGCCATCCAGATTAAGTGATTGACTAAGCAGTTTTTTTTTTTTAAAGACTCCGGTCCAAAGACGACAACTTCTGTCTCGTCTGAATTTAGAAGCAGAAAATGTAAAGTCATCCATGTTTTTATGTCTTCAAGACGTGCTTGTATTCTATTTAACTGGTTGGGCTCATCAGGATTCATGGATAAGTAAAGCTGAGGGTCATAAGCGTAACAGTGAAAATGTATTCTATGCTGCCTGATAATTTGACCTATTGGAAACATATATATAGTAAAGAGAATTGGCCCAAGTACTGAACCCCGTGGTACTCCACAATTAACCCTGGAGTTTAAAGATGATTTATCATTTACATGAACAAACTGGAATCTGTCAGACAAATAAGATTTAAACCAGCCTAGCACTGTTCCCCTGATTCCTACATATTCCAGCCTTTCTAAGACAATTTTGTGATCGACTGTATCAAATGCAGCACTGAAATCTAACAGGACAAGTACAGACACAAGTCCATTATCTGAGACCATAAGAATATCATTAGTGACTTTCAGCAGAGCTGTTTCAGTGCTATGATGAGCTCGGAAGCCTGACTGAAACTCTTCAAACAGGTCATTGGTGTGCTTTTTGTTCTTTCTGCTCTCGGTGGAGGAGGACGCTTTTTCTCTGTCTCCCACCCCCTCCCATATCTGCCCTGCTTCTGCTCTGTGTCTTGTCTTTGGAGCCTCTTTTTGCATATCTTCCAAATTCTTAGTTATGGATTTGGTCAGCTGTTCTCTCAATGCAATTGATCAAATTTTCTCGAGGAGAAGACAGGGTGAAGGAGAGCCCAACTTGTCCGGACTGGACGTTTTTTCTGGATACACAATGGACTCCTGGCAGAAGTGGAGGATTGTGTGTTTGTCGATAAAGTCAGTCGAGGATGTGGAAGATGTGTATATAATTAGATGTTTGATATCAGGATTTCTGCTTTTTGGAGTCAGCGGTTACCTGGCATATCGAGAAATTCGGAGAGTGTCAGCAGCTGTTCTGGCCATTGTAAGGCTGCCTGGCATGTGTGATGGGATCTTCAGAGCGATCAACACTCAGACTGAGATGTTACGTGAACTGAATCGCAGACTGGATGTGATCCTTAGGATCGCAGGCAGGTTGCGGTTCCTGGACTCAGGGGTGAAATGGGATAAATCTTGGAGAAAGTTGTTCGCTCGGATCTGGCGAAAGACCAGGAATTTGGCTGTTTGGATTTGCCTTTGAGAAGCACCAGCAAGACTCTCAAGGCTGACGGAAAATTAAGAGTCAGCCTAACCCAAATAATTATTGTTTTTCTGAATCTGGCTCCCCTGCACGGCCTTGATGGCTGGCTATCTTCAACCTCTCCTGGAAGTTATGTAAACATGACGCTCTGCTCCCTCTGCACCCTCCCTTCCCTGAGAACATCTGTGGACCTGCTCAGAACTTTGTGGCCGGTTGATGAACATCCCAACGAACCATCAAGGACAATGGCCTCTGTGACAGTGCTTCATGGACTTACTTGCACACACTCACAAGCACACACACACATGCTCAAGATAAACATATGTACCCCCTCACACCACCTTCACCGTTCCCGGCCTGATGTTGTTTTGTCAACTGTTGCTTCTTTGTGCTGAGGTTTTTTGCAATCTCAAACTGTATCCTGCTAAGGATAAAGTGTGAAATATGATTTTTTTCCCTCTACTTTCCTAATGTGGCCTCTTTTCTCATCTAGCAAGGGCAACGCCTGTGAGTGGGCAGCAAAGCATCGGTGACCCGTCCCCCCCTTGTCTTGTGTATGTATGTTTGGATGGGTTGTACTGGAATTCTAATTTCCCCTCGGGGATCAATAAAGTATCTTTGAATTGAATTGAATTGAAATGCTCACACATTTTATTAGCAACTATGTTCTCAAGAATTTTAGATAAGAATGGAAGATTGTACATAGGTCTGTAATTTATTAAGTCATCTCAATCAAACGAAGGTATCTTAAGCAAAGCAAAGCAAATGTTTAATTACAGCTAACTTAAAAGCTTATGGTAAATAACCATTTACTAAGGATAAATTAATCATATCTAAAATGTGGCTGGTAATCAGAGGGAACACTTCTTTAAATAATTTGGTCGGGATTGGGTCTAACATACAAGTTGAAGGTTTAGATGAAGCTCATATTTCTGATAACTCAGGAAGCTCCACAGGATGAAAACAGTCCAAACACATATCAGGTTCTACAGTTACTTCCAATGTTGTCTCACTTGCTGAGGATGAAGTAATCATCTTCGGGAGTATGTCAAAGGTTTTCTTTTTAATAGAATCTATTTTATTTTGGAAGAATCCCATAAAGTCATGACTGCTGAGAGCTAAGGGAATGGATGGCACCACAGAGCTATGAGTTTAGCAACTGTACTAAAGAGAAACCTAGGATTATGCTTGTTCTCTTCTATTAATGATGATAAATAAGCTGTTCTAGCTTGGTGAAATGTCTTTTTATACAACAGTATGCTATTTTTCCAGATTAAGTAGGAATCCTCTAGGTGTGTAGAGCGCCATTTTCTCTCCAATTTTCTAACATTGTGCTTTAAAGTACGTAGCTCTGAATTAATCCAGGGAGCTAGCCTCCTATGAATAATTACCTTCTTTTTCAAGGGGGCCGCATTTCCTAATGCATCACCCAATGATGAAGTAACACTATGAACAAGATAATCAATTTGTGAAGGGGCAGAAACAAAATTATTGCCCTCCACTGTGTTTTTCTGTGATAATGAGGAAATCAAAAGTGGAACATATTCTTTAAAGGTTGTTACAGCATTGTCTGATAATGTTCTACTATAATAACATTTTCTTTCAGGTGTGGAGTACTCGGTTAAATTAAACTCAAAGGTAATAAAAAAATGGTCAAACAGGACAGGGTTATGAGAAAATATTGTTATGTCTTTACACTCAATGCCATCTGTCAGCACAAGGACCAGAGAATGAAGACAAAGGTGGGTAGGTTTGTTAATGTTTTGAGCAAAGCCAATTGAGTCTAAGATAGCATTAAAGGCTATATTTAGGCTATCACTTTCAGTGTCAACATGAATGTTAAAATCCCCCACTATAATAACCTTATCTGTATTTAACACTAAATCAGATAAAAGGTCTGAAAACTGATCTAAAAATTTAGAGTAAGGGCATGGTGGATGGTACAAAACAACAAACAGAAGTGGTTTTAGTGTTTTTCAATCTGGATGAGGAAAACTAAGGATTAAATATTCAAAAGAGTTTTAGTTATTGATTGGTCTGGAACTAATCAATAAATCGGACTGAAAGATGGTTGCTACTCCTCCTCCTTGCCCAGTATTTTGAGGAATGTGAAAATTTAAATAATTAGTAGGAGTTGACTCACTTATAGTAACATAAGGCAAAATAAATCAATCTGATTGTCACAAATCAGTTCACTAACTGGCAAAGTCTTTGAAGAGAGAGATCTTATGTTCAGTAAGCCACATTTCATTGCTTTATTTTTCTTTTTAGTCTGAGTTGTGTTTATTTTTATTAGATTGTCCGGATTTCCTTGTTTTAGAATATTTTTTAATCTATTCAATTTTTGCCATGGGCGAGACACTGTCTTAATAGGGTAATGGGTGGGTAGCAGTACAGAAGCTGCAGAGAGGAGTGTTAATCTACGACCCTGCTTCCTGGTCTGAACCCTGGGTTGTCAGAGTTTTGGAGAACTAATAAATTCGGCCAGATTCCTAAAAAGAAGAACTGCTCCATCCAAAGTGGGATGGATGCCGTCTCTCCGGATCAGACCAGGTTTTCCCCAAAATGTTCGCCAATTATCAATGTAGTCCACATTGTTTTCTGGACACCACCTGGACAGCCAGCGGTTGAATGACAGCATACATGTCGTCATTGGTCAGATCAGGGAGGGCACCAGAGAGAATTACGGAGTCCGACATTGTTTTGGCAAACTTACACACCGAAGCAACACTAACTTTGGTGATCTCTGATTGACATAATCGGGTGTCATTACCGCCAGCGGGAATTACAATCTTACTGTATTTACGCTTATCCTTAGCCAGCAGTTTCAGATAGGATTTGATGTTGCCCGTTCTGGCCCCTGGCAGACATTTGACCATGGTCGCTGGTGTCTCTAGTGCCACGTTTCTGACTATGGAGCTGCCAATTACCAGAGTTGGCTTCTCTGGGAAAATCTGTTAGAAACGCAGATGGGTTGGTGGTGACCTGTGGGCTGGGATCTAGGACTATGCTTTCTACGTACCGCCACCCAGCTGGCCTGAGGCCTCGGCTGCATGGGCTCTGCTGAAGGACTGCTACGGGGAGCTACCCTCGGTGGCTCCACGCTGGCTAAGGGGCCTTGGCTATCTGCTGGTTTTTCGACAACGCGGAGCTGGGCTTCGCCTCGAAAGCTACAAAAATGCTACATTTATTACACGTACCATTATCACTAAAGGAGGCAGAGGAGTAACTAAACATCTGACACAGAGAGTAGAGGAGGGGAAGACTCAGAGAAAGAAACAGCAGAACGAGTAGTCATGGTGGAGCTAAAGCTAACGCTTAGCTAGCGACCCCTTACCACTACTAGAAAAAACCGTGTAAAACACGGAGAGTCCCCAAATGTTAAAAGCAGCAACAGAAAGCATGTGTTTTAATGTGCTTGTGTCTTACAAGAAGCAAGAGGTATCGCAGTAGAGAAAAATCAGATCAAACGAGAGCCTTCACACACCAAACAATCCACCGAGTGCAACAGCGAAAAGAGGAAGTGACGAATACGCCTTACCAAGCCTGTCCAGTAGAGGCAGTCTCAGAGCACCTTAGTGTTGCCAAGCTACACAGAAGAACACAGTTATGTAAAAAATAGGACATCCTACTTGAAATTTTAACTAATATACTAAACAATTTACAATGAGTTAAATACATTTTAAAACAATTAAAAACCTCAAGATTTATTCCTAACTACCAGATGACTTCTTATATATTGAAAACTGAAAAACAAAATACTCCTTTTGAATTCTGAGTACACTAAATATTTATTTGTCAGTCAGTCATTTTCTACCGCTTCTTCCATAGTGGGTCGTGGGGAAGCTGGTGCCTATCTCCAGCAGTCTATGGGCGGGAGGCAGGGTACACCCAAGACAGGTTGCCAGTCCATTGCAGACAATTATTTGTTTGTTTGTTAATTTGTTTATTTCATACATATTTACATTGATACACCATGATACATATTTACACAACCATTTGTTTGAAACTGAGGTAAATGATAGTATAAACTCACCTCAAATATTTGATCCTTATTTTACACATTTCTCTTAACTGAAAGCAAACAATAAAAGCAACATAAGCTATTTTAAATTAGACTACTGCCAGGTCTATTTATATATCTTCTAAAATGACTTTTTACTCTACAAATCTGTTTTGGAAAGAGAAGTTGAAACACAAACAAAGTATGGAGTTAAATGTGTCTCAATACTATTCAATCAAACAAAAAACTAATCTCAATAAAAAAAAACCTAATCTCAATCAAAAAAATAATATTCAATCAAAAAAAAAACTAATCTCAATCAAAAAATATTAAGTTGTGATCAAAACTTTCAGAGTTGTAATGATTTTTTTTTTTTTTTTATGGAATATTTTATTTTGGGGAGAAAAGAAAATAGTTTGATAAAACTTTTTTTGATTAAAATTACTCAGTTTTTCTCACGAAGAGAAAAAAGTTATTTGCAAAACATAAACTTTTATTTGCGCATGTCAAAAATCTTTGGTTACGAGTCTCGTTTTTTTGGTTTTGACGCTCTCTGTTTTTGGTTGAACTCAATGAATTTTGAGTCCTGGGAACATGAACATCCTTGGCGGGGCCTAAAGATGAATGATAGATATTATTTAGTCAACTCAGAGGTAAGGAAACGACACAGTCAGTTATACTTGCAACAAGGGTAGGTCACACTCTGCAGTGCAAAACTACAAAGTGTTGGCACCCATCTCTCTTTATTTATACATGCTTGGTCACACACAGTTCAACAACATTCAGGGTGTGTGTCTGTGTGTGTGTGTGTGTGTGTGTGTGTGTGTGTGTGTGGTCAGAAAGGTTAGGGTTCATTTGTCTTTATTATAAACAAACAGAGGAAGTGGGAAGTGGGCACCTGGTGTATAGCCCCCAGATGCTGCTAGTAATAAAAGCATAACTCATCTCCCTTCCTGCAACATGTAAGGAGGGAAAAGCACTTAGATGAGTGATAAACAATACAAAAAGTATAAAAACCCTAACAGTTCCCCCCTGTTTTATCACAAATAAGTCATGAGTAAATACATGTAAAATGAAACACTCTGTGTAAGCACAAACCCACAGGACGGAAAACAGATTATTTTGTGGGAAACACTTACACGGTTCCTCCGCCCTAGGCAACCACCAATCATGGCAGAGTGAAACAATATAATAAAGCAAAGAAACAAAATGTAATAATAAAAAATAAAAGAATTAAAACAAGCCATGTTCATATCATCATTGCACCTTTTCTCATTTCACTTAAACAGCAACTTCTTTCGATTTTCTGCTATAAGATCATTTTATGAAGTACAAGTATGAATACACTCAGGCATTGAAGATATATTCATTTACAACATGTCATCATAATCATCTGCTTTTTGGGTCCAGTGTCCATCTTGTCCATCTCTTCTCGTGTGATGTTACATCCTGTGGATCCTGTCTTAAACAGAGAAAGAGCCCTGCTAACAGGTTTAAGCTCAGGCTTATCAGTCCTGTCCACACGTCACAGAAAGCCATGCTAAATTGGGCACAAGTCAGTTGTTTTCTTTGCCAGTTTGAGATGTTGGACCATATGGATCAAACTCCTTTGTATCATTCCCCTGTTACCCCGTCGGTTGGTTTGGCTCCTGTAACGGTGGTATTAGCTTACAGTGGCTCTTGTCGATCCAGGATGGTCTCTCTGCGATTTTCAGAGCTGTTGGTGCGGTCAGGAGAATACGGTATGGCCCTCTCCAGCAAGGGGTGCTCCAGTCCTTTCTGTGAAGTGTCTTAATCAGGACCAGGTCCCCAGGCCTCAGGTTCTGTGAAATCGGAGCAGAATTTACTGGCAGACTACTGGACAACTGTACTTCTTTTGTTTGTAACATCTTATTCATCCATTCAGCTAATGATGTTTCCTGCTGTGCTTTTCCTATGTCATCCATTTCTGATGGCAATGGAAAAGGTCTGCCATGTACTATTTCAAATGGAGTGAGACCAGTTTGATTTGGAGTTATTCTCATCCATAATGTAACCAGAGATAGACATTCAGGCCATGGCCTCCCTGTTTCTTCCATTGTTTTCCTTAATCTATTTTTTATTGTTCCATTTGTTCGTTCAACCAGCCCAGCAGATTGTGGGTGGTAAGAACAATGTTTTTTTAACTGAAACCCTAATGCTTTAGAGCACAGTTCTATTACATTATTTACAAAATGAGTCCCATTATCTGATCTTATTATTTGTGGGATACCATATGTAGGGAAGTAATGTGTCACTAAACCTCGCCACTGTGAGCGCATCACAGTGTTTTGCAGGGTACATCTCAACCCACTTCGAAAATGCATCTATGACCACTAAACAATATTTCGTTCTCCCTGACCATGATAACTCTATGAAATCCATGTGTATCGTGTGAAAGGGATGAATTGCTGCTGGGAACTGGCCTCTTTTGGGTCTCATGTTCCCCTGTGGATTATGTTTGCAACAAATAATACATGATCTAAAGGTTTATTGCATAGTCAGAAAAATTTATGGTATGGAAATGTAGATTTACTAAGTATCATTCCCCCTCTCGACACATGGGAAACCGCCATCTTGTATAAATTATTTGGTAATATTGGCTTATTTCCCAAATGATAAATGTCATCTTTCTTTATGACCCCTCTATTCAGCCAAGATTTAACTTCTGCAGCTGGTGCAGATTGTTGTGAATCTTTCAGCACATCTGTATCTATAAATAAGAGATCTGACATTTTCAAAGTGAGGGGAAGCCTCAAAGCTATTTTAGCAGAAATATCAGCAAAGGTGTTCCCCTTCGTTTCCCTGGCTTCATTAGATTGATGCGCTTTACATTTACAAAGTGCTATCTTTGCAGGTAGCTGGATAGCTAACAGCAGTAGTTTTAACAGATTAAAATGTGTCAATTCTGTTCCAGCTGATGTTTTAAACCCTCTATTTTCCCATATTTTGGCAAAATGGTGAACAGAACCGAATACATATTGGCTGTCTGTATAAATGGTTAGGATTTTTCCTTCATATAGTTCACCAGCTCTGATAACAGCATACAGCTCTGCCGTCTGTGCTGAGCATGTATGGGGCAGGGCCTGTGATTCTATAATTTTAGTTTCAGTGGTTACTGCATAACCAACTCTGTTTTTTCCATATTCATCTTTTGATGCTGATCCATCTACAAAGATTATTTGTGAGTTTTCCAGAGGTGTCTGAGAGATATCTTGCCTAGGTTTTGTATCTTCCTCAACCTTTGTTTTGCAAGAATGTGGTTTCCCATCTTCTGCTGTTGGAATTAGCATGCTAGGGTTCAGTGGACCACATCTTTGCAAAGTTATATTTGGTTGTGAGAATAACAATGAGGTCAACGTAATATGCCTTGCATGAGTCAAGAAAGGAAGTGAAGTTTGTAGCAATACAAGTGACACTGAATGAGGAACTTTCAGTGTGAGCGGGTGGCACAACACAATTTCAGCTGTCTGCTTCACAGCTTCTGCTGCTGCAATGCAGCTCTGCAGACAATTTGGTAATCCAGATGCCACAGAGTCCAATTTTTTAGAATAAAATGGTAAAGGTCTGTTTTTGGAGCCAAATGGTTGGGTTAATACAGCTTTCATATAACCCTTACATGCATCTACACAAATGTGAAAGGCTGGCTATAATCCGGCAGAGCTAAGATGACTGTTGTTTGAAGCAGATTGTTTAGCTCTGTGAATGCTACTTCTCCTTCCTTAGTCCATATGATTTTGTCTTTTAATGTCATGTCTTTGCCATAGATCATAGATTGCAAGGGTTGTACAATGGCTGCATAGTCTGGTAGCCATTCTCTGCAAAAATTACACAGTCCCAGAAAGGACATCATTTGTTGTTTAGTTTGTGGTTTTGGGGCTTCCTGTATGGCTGTTTTTCTACTACTTAGGAGGGAACGACCATGTTGTGATAACATATGTCCCAAATAAATCACTTTCTCCTTGCAAAACTGCAGTTTATCCCTAGAGGCTTTGTGCCCCGTCTGGTAGAGATGTTTCAAAACTGTTATAGTAGCTTCCTCACAGTGTTGTTGAGTGTCTGAAGCTATGAGAATATCATCTACACACAACAGGACTTGACTATGTTCAGGCACCTCACAGGTGCTCATAGAGTGTCTTAAGGCTTGTGTATATACAGGTCCTTCTCAAAATATTAGCATATTGTGATAAAGTTCATTATTTTCCATAATGTCATGATGAAAATTTAACATTCATATATTTTAGATTTATTGCACACTAACTGAAATATTTCAGGTCTTTTATTGTCTTAATACAGATGATTTTGGCATACAGCTCATGAAAACCCAAAATTCCTATCTCACAAAATTAGCATATCATTAAAAGGGTCTCTGTTAGGTTTAAACACCAAACACTTTTACAATTCTGCACAAAGAAAGACACAGAGAAGTTAGTTCATTTTAACCTGCAGGTGAGAGTGTCTCAGAGGCTGCTCAGTTACAATCCTCCAACCACACTCTGAAGACAGCCTCTGCTCTCTCTGCATTTTATTGATAAGAGATAAGAGAAAAACGCCCTGGTTACAAAATGCTCCAACCACTAAAGGGAGGGATGCACACTCATAAGATTGGAAACAGCTGCACCGACAGAATGTTCTAGAACATCCTGTCTCTATCTTGCAGCTCTTGTACATATAAGATATAATCACTCTGAACAGCAAGCTTCACTTCTATTAAAGTTAAAACATATATAATCATTAATTAACCCTAACATTTTCCTCCTCTTTATAAATGTTTTAACACTTGATACATCAATCATTAACCTTTTCTTCTCAGATTTTCAGTTAAGACATCATGGTGTGTTTTATCTGTACATGTCATTGAAAAAGTAGCAGGAGGTCTTTAAGTTTACTGTATACAACTAATTGTCGTTAGGGTCAGGATACAGATCAGGGAAATGCAGAGAAGTCTCTTCTTCTTCCTGGTCATCATCACCTTCGCTGTCTCCTTCTGTCTCATCAGGTCTCAGGAGAGCATACATCTCTGACATTTCTGTTTTGACTGGCTGAATAGCAGAGGTTATTATACGGGTGCACAAAGCTCTTATACATGGAATACAACAACATCCACACAAAGTGAGAATAGCTGCAAAGACTGCTATTGACATAAGGATAGATAGCACTAATTGTTTATATTTACCAAACATTTCTCCAAACCCATCCCACATTGTGGTGTCAACTCCAGAATGATCTTTCATTTTGCTGTTAAGTGACCTAAGGCCCTCCAGGGCCTTGGTGAGGCTCCCATCAGCTGCGGTGTTATTTGGAATGAACGTACAACATTGATGCCCAAATATTGAACATACTCCACCTTTTTCAGCTAAGAGCATATCGACAGCAATTCTATTTTGGAAAGCCATTAGAGAGGTAGCTGACAACTGTTCATGGATGGCTGAGAATCCTTCTTCAGTTTTATTTCCTAGTCGTTGCACATTGTAATGGATGTAATTGATTCTATCAACGTTTTTATTTATTGTGCACCACCAGCATATGGTGGATTCAAAACCTGCTGCTACTTGATCTGCTAACTTATATTCATCAGGAACCCCTCTTGGTACTCCTATGCTATCTATATAAGTAGGGTCGTCTTTACTCCATCCTGATCTTTTTGCTCTATTTTTCCAGGTATGTGGAAATATGCTGTCTACTGTACCCAATAAATCTGCCACTGAGAGTGGAATGACAGACACGGGAAATATTAGTGACACTGATGCACACAAACCAGTTGTGTTGTATGGCAACCTGTCATACAGTTTATCGTCTCCACACCACCACCAGATGTCGCTGCGTGCTTTAGGTTTAAAGCTGACACCTACTGCTATGATGGAGTGACATTGATCTTTATTGAGTCTGCTTATGTTTGATCCCACACCTGTTCGGTTTATACAGGAAAAATTTCCTGGAGCAACCTTATTTGAAAACATCGGTTTTTGTTTTTCGGCGGTAGTCAAAGGATAAATCTTATCCCACATAGTACAGTTTGTCGAGGGTCTTGTGCTGTTCATTACCTCTACTAGGCATTCTTCTGTCAACGTTGAGGGAACCACTTGTAGCAGGGGTCTGGCTCCCATGCATACTACACAATCTGTTTTTGCTGCCTGGGCAGCCTGTTCTGCCATTAAGAGCCAGTTGTTATCTATTTTAGATATTCCTGTAGATATTTTGAACCAGTCATCAGTTGTCAGGTTCCCAGGATCAATTCTGACTCCCCTTTCTACTGCTCTTGGGGAAAGGGTCGTTACATTTTTATGTTCACAGATAAATAGTTGGAAACTGGGATCCGCCCCTGATGAATAGGCCCATAGTAAGAATCCCCAACAAGAAGTGTTGTACCCAGGGGGTGCTAGGGAAGTTTTCGTAAGGTTCACGGTTAAATATACAACTGAACCTGTCACGTTAAGTTTGAACAGTTTTTTCTGGTGCTTTGCATATGCAGTAGTGCCCCACGTTGGGGTCCACTCATTATTTGCATCAGCTACTATTGTGGCCCATTGTGTTTGTTTTTGATCATTAGTCAAGTACCATTTGTAGTTTTTATAATCTTGGCCTTTTGTGCTCGAATGGCTCAGACTGGTAAGTGGAATGACAAGACTTGTGGTGGTATTTGACTGTGCACACACCATTAATCCGAATTGATAGGCATTACTTGCGCTACACATGTGTGTGTCACGTGCCTGGGATCTTTTGTGCAGTGTTCTATGATTTCTTTCCCATATTAGCAGGGCACCTACAATTATGATCGAGATGGTGCCCCCTATTATCAATATCTTTTTGTGTGTTGGTGTGAACATCTTTCTGTAGATTGGCGCCCTTCCTAAAAACCTGTAGCAGAGCTGTGGACAATCTTCACCGGTTTGAGACAGCTGCAAACTATGATTGCAGCTCCCTTTGTAGCCGGACTTTCTCTGAAGGTCAGATGAAGAGCTACAATGCTACAACAGATACCACAATGCTATGACCACAACACAAATTATGATGGTTAGAATAAACACTGCTATTAAGAAACTTATTTTAGTCCCCTTTTTGGTCTGAAGTTCCCTTGTGCATTGTGTTTAGCACAGATCAAACATGTTCTACAAAAATTTTTTGAATAAGAGTTAAATCCATATGTTGTGTATATTTTGTTCACTAATCCTACCATTCCTCCTCTCGAGACATGAGAAACTCCATGACTCGAAATTGCTGCCCATTTGTATAGGTTTTTTGGTAGGATAGGTTTATTTTCTGGTCAGGTGTATATCCCTTCTTTAAGTTGAGCTCCCTTTTTTAGCCATTTTTGTATTTCATTTTGGGGTGATTGTTGTTGCATTTCCAGTAACGTTTCATCTTTTAGTTCTATTGTTACTAGGAGAAGACTACTTGGTTGTTGTTCTGCAGCTGCTTTAGCAGTTTTATCAGCAAAGGCGTTGCCTTTAGTCACAGTGTCTGTTCCTGTGGTGTGTGCCGCACATTTGCATATTGCAAGCTTTTTTGGCAGTTGGACTGCTTGCAATAACTCTGTTAATAGTGCTGCATGTGTTACAGGTTTTCCAGTGGAGGTAATCATACCCCTATTTTTCCAGTGTTGTGCAAAAGTATGCGTTGTTGCATATGCATACTGGCTATCAGTGTATATTGTTGCACTTTTTCCTGTCATTAATTTGCATGCTTCAGTTAAGGCTACTAACTCAGCAGCTTGCGCTGAGTAGTGTGAAGGGAGTGCTTCTGCTTTCAGTACTTTATCAAGAGTTACTACAGCATATCCGGTTTTTGTTTTACCTTTCTCATCTTTTTTGGAAGACCCGTCTACAAATAATGTTTCTCCATCTGTCAGAGGGGTATCTTTTAAGTCTTTTCGGCTTTTTGCTATTTCTTCAGATAATGTTTCACAATCATGAGTTTCTCCATCCTCCTCTGTGGGGATTAATGTTGCTGGGTTTAGTGCTGTACACCGTTCTATTTTGAGATGTGGTTGTGACAGCAGGATAGACATACAGGAAAGATGTCTTGCAGGTGACAGAAAACTCATTTTAGTTTGCAAGAGCAGTGCTGAAACTGCATGGGGTACTTTCAAGGTGAGTGGATGGAAAAGTACAACATCTGCGCTAGACGTGACTGCTAGGGAGGCAGCCACCACTGCTCTAACGCAATGCGGAAGGGCACATGCCACAGCATCCATTTTGGTTGAGTAATAGGCTACTGGTTTATATTTACTTCCATGTAGTTGTGTCAGCACGGAGGTCATGAAATTTCCTTTACAGTCTACCATTTGTACAAAGTCTTTGTTGTAATCTGGTAATGCCAGCACACAACTTCCTACCATAGTTTGTTTTAGTTTACAAAGTGCATCTTCTGCTTCAGGACTCCATTTTAGGTGATCAGACATTTTAAGTTCTTCTTTGTACATTAGGCTTTGTAAGGGTGCTGTTAACTCCGCATAATTTGGCACCCAGCTTCTGCAATAATTAGTGAGTCCTAAAAAAGACATCATTTGTTTCTTTGTCAATGGTTTTGGTGCTTGCAGAATTGCAGTTTTCCTTTCTTCCATTATTGTTCTTCCCCCTGAACTGAGTTGATGGCCCAGATATTTTACACTTTCCTTGCAAAACTGTAATTTATTTTTGCTGACTTTATGACCTTCTTTAGCCAAATGTTTCAGGAGTGCTATAGAGTCTTTTTTGCATATTTCTTCGGTTTCAGATGCAACTAGTATGTCATCCACATACGTGAGCAATTGGCTCTGTTGTGGAGGGTCAAAGGTGGCCAGGCTGGATGTAAGAACTTGGGAGTAGATCGTGGGGCTTTCACAATATCCCTGTGGCAATCTGGTATAGGTGTATCTTTTCCCTTTAAATGTGAAAGCAAACCAGTATTGACTGTCTTTGTGTAGTGGTACAGAAAAGAATGCATTACTTATGTCCACTACCGTGAAATATTTTGCTTTCGGGTTCAAGGAGTTTAGTAACGTGTGTGGATCTGCTACACACGGGGATCTTTGTATTACTGCATTATTTACTGCTTGTAAATCTTGAACCATCCTCCATCCCACAGATGGGGGTGCCTTTTTTACAGGGAATATTGGTGTGTTACAGGGTGATTCAGCACACTCAATTAATACTCCAGCCTTCTTTAAATCTTCAATAACAGGTTCTATTCCCACCATTGCATCTGGTTTTAGAGGATATTGTTTTACTCTGGGTCTATATTCTGTCTTTGGTCTTATCACAACAGGAAGTGCTCCTTTTACCAGGCCAACATCAGTAGGCCCTTGTGACCATAGTCTCTCAGGAACTTGCTTAAGTAGTTCCTCTTCCTTTTCTGTGAAAAAGATGTGTCACTTTTGTTTTGGATCTAGGTGTACTCCAGCCTGGACAGTTACTGTCCAGAACAATGCCTTTTTGGTCATTTCAGTGGACTGGCTATACCATGTGTTCATGCCGGTTACTACCCAGTCCCTTGCTCTTTCACCTCTGTCCACTATTTTGGCTAAGTTTTTCCATTCTTCCTTTTTACTTTTACATAACGATATGTGTGGCCCGGAAAGTTGCCTGAATAGTGGTTTGACGGTTTCTGGTAATATCACTGCAGCTGCTGCATTTGCTTCTACATCTGAGTACACATATGACACTGTTATCTTTGTTGGAGTTATTCTGTTCAATTCACTCATGTACTTTGTATCTGGCTTTGCAGTATACCACATTGTCACATGTAATTCATCCGGTGACATAACATCCTGTGGGCTCCGCATTGATTGTCGGCCTTCATCTACTAGTGATGCCCCTGTTGCAGTTGGCGGTTTGTTAGGGATGTCTAAAGTGTAGTAATAATTTGGTGTCCCCGTCCCTTGTACTACATAGACTTCCTCAGGTTTGCCTCTAACGACTCTTAAACCCTCTGGGGTTGGTGTCAGGCTTAGGCAGAGAGCTATTAAACCATCTCTTCCCAATAAGTTCACTGGGCATTCTGGTAGCATCAAAACTGATAACTGGCATGCTTTTCCTTCTGGATCTCTTATCCATAAGGGCTCTGTTTCACTTACTTGTTTAATTTTCCCTTGTGCGGCCTGGACTGTGGTACATTTCCCACTAGGTCTCACATATGGTAGTTGCTCTCTAATTGTTGTTCGGCATGCTCCACTATCACAAAGGAATGTGATAGGTGTGCCTTGTACTATCAGGGTTATCTCAGGTCTTGTTTTTTCAACATAGAACAGGTCATCTAGGTTTAATATTTCTTCATCTTCTGAGGTAGTTTTTTCCTGTATTAAGTTTTGATCAACTTTTATCTCGTTTGTTTCTGATCCTAGTCACGCATTTTTGGTTAATGGGGGTGGACCTTCCCTACAATCTCTAGCAAGGTGTCCTTCTTTACCGCAGGACCAGCATGCTCTTGGATTTTGTGCTCCAAAATGTCCTCTACCTCTTCCTCTACCTCGACCTCTGCCTCTTCCCCTGCCCTGAGACTGTTGATAGTACACTGTGTTGTCCTCCTCTTGGTAAAATACTGCGTCTCTTACTGTGTCCTTTTTACCCTTTTTGCTTTTTATAACTTTCTCAGCATGCAGCGCATGATTTATATAATCTGTGAGTGAGCCTCCACTCATACCTATGTAATGCCGGTTCACCCAGCCATGTATGTCGGGTGTTGAGCCTGAGTGGAGTGCATTTTTTAGTTGCTGCTGATAAGCACCATTTTCATCCTCGCTTGGTTCCAGTCCACTGTGAACTTTAAAAACCTTTGCCATTCTTACTCTATATTCATCAAAAGGTTCGTCTGGTTTTTGTTTACATCTTCCTATTTCAGTATAGTTTGCTCTCTTTTTATATTTTCCTTTTATTCTCTCCAGGAGAGGTTTGACTTGTGTTTCTAATTCTTGGCTGTCAGCGGCTTGGTGATTACCTGCTGCAGTTGTGGGAGTGTAAGCTCCTTTCACATGATACCAGTCAGGGCCAAGTTTACACATCCAGACTTGTTGGACTTCTATTCCATTTAGATGATAGGACCTCCTAAGATCCTCCATCTGCCTCATGCACTCTTCCACATCCTCTCTTGGGTGTGGAATACCTTCTACAGCTTTTTTAATGTCATCCTGGGTCCAGGTTCGATATA
This sequence comes from Girardinichthys multiradiatus, assembly GCF_021462225.1. NCBI lineage: Eukaryota > Metazoa > Chordata > Actinopteri > Cyprinodontiformes > Goodeidae > Girardinichthys > Girardinichthys multiradiatus. The sequence continues at coordinate 33,924,275 of NC_061801.1, read as the reverse complement.
CTCTAATTACTTCTGGTTGATTATCTACACCCGCTCGTGGATTTGGGAGTTCTATTAAGGGAAAAGTTTGTACATCCCCTCCTACATCTAGGGAGACAGAACTGGGGTTTACTCTGGGTGGAGATAATATACCCCCCAGTTTTGAGGACCACGTACCCACTCGACCAGTACTTCGAGTAGTGGGTGGCATGGGTGGTGTATAACTAGGTGGTTGTTCAGGTTCAGGATGTGGAACCTCGTGGGGAGCAGTGGGTTCAACCACATCGTGTCCCCCAACTGCTCCTCCTTGTTGTTGCACTCACTGCTGTTGCAACGCTAAGTAGGGACCAGAATATTCATTATCTTCTTTTCTGTGAAACATTATGTTCTCATGTCCTGCTTCTTTCCATTTTGCTTCCTCTTTTTCTCTTTTTTGCTCTTCTTCACTCGCTTTTTCTTTCTCTTTATTTTGTCGCTTCTTTTCCTCTCTTTCCTGTTTTGCCAGTCTTTCTCCTTCCTCACGTTGTTTTGCTATTTTAACCCAGACTTGAGTCTGTGCATAACCTTCCTTTCTCATTTGTTTTTCATTATTTTTGCATTTAATTTTTATTTTGTTCTGTAATTCTGTTAGGGCACTTGTAGACAACTTTCCATTATAATTATAGGTTTTTATCCAATAACATAGGGGTTCTACTGCATCTTGATTTTCTTTTTCTACCGCTTTCCAATCTTTGCATGTAAGGTTATCAAGTAACTTTTGTTTCTCTTTACTTTGCCCCTTTCCCATTTTGAACTAGATTTAGATCCAGTATGTTTTTTAATACCTGGTGTATTCTAAATACTGGATTTGTGTATTTGAAAACAGGATGGTGATCAAGAAGTCAGTTGTGGTAAAATCCACTTCAACCCTGTTCAGGTGGGATTTTCTTGCCTACAAGCATCCACAAAGGCTCACCATTTACTATCTGTTTCCAGTTTATATGAAAAGTAAGGACCTAGTGGTCGTTACGATTCCATTCATTCTTCCACTCGTTTTTCAGTCACACTTTTTACGCGTTTTACTCTTACTTTAAGTATCTTCACAAAAATACAACAGAGGACTCCGCCGTCCTGTGTAGAGTTTAATTAGTCTATTTCAACTAAGGGAGTCTACCCTCCTGCGGAATTTAACTGTCTATTTTAGTTCACCTGATAGTGTCTAGAATTGTCAGGGTTTCTCTATACTGTACTATTTTAGGTCATTTGCATTTCATCACTCATTCCTTTTAAATGAAAGACCTACTCACTGGTTCTCTGTGTCCTCGGGAGTACCGTCAGCCGTCAGACCCCAGCCTGTCAGGGAGGGACCAGTCCCGGAAAGGGTATTAGTACTGTGGCCACAGATTTGTCTGGAATCTCACTCACCCACTGGGATCGTCAAGCATCTTGGTATCCGGCTCGAAGGACCATTTTGTTAGGTTTAAACACCAAACACTTTTACAATTCTGCACAAAGAAAGACACAGAGAAGTTAGTTCATTTTAACCTGCAGGTGAGAGTGTCTCAGAGGCTGCTCAGTTACAATCCTCCAACCACACTCTGAAGACAGCCTCTGCTCTCTCTGCATTTTATTGATAAGAGATAAGAGAAAAACGCCCTGGTTACAAAATGCTCCAACCACTAAAGGGAGGGATGCACACTCATAAGATTGGAAACAGCTGCACCGACAGAATGTTCTAGAACATCCTGTCTCTATCTTGCAGCTCTTGTACATATAAGATATAATCACTCTGAACAGCAAGCTTCACTTCTATTAAAGTTAAAACATATATAATCATTAATTAACCCTAACAGTCTCTAAACGAGCTATGAACCTAATCATCTGAATCAACGAGTTAACTCTAAACACCTGCAAAAGATTCCTGAGGCCTTTAAAACTCCCAGCCTGGATCATCACTCAAAACCCCAATCATGGGTAAGACTGCCGACCTGACTGCTGTCCAGAAGGCCACTATTGACACCCTCAAGCAAGAGGGTAAGACACAGAAAGAAATTTCTGAACGAATAGGCTGTTCCCAGAGTGCTGTATCAAGGCACCTCAGTGGGAAGTCTGTGGGAAGGAAAAAGTGTGGCAGAAAACGCTGCACAACGAGAAGAGGTGACCGGACCCTGAGGAAGATTGTGGAGAAGGGCCGATTCCAGACCTTGGGGGACCTGCGGAAGCAGTGGACTGAGTCTGGAGTAGAAACATCCAGAGCCACCATGCACAGGCGTGTGCAGGAAATGGGGTACAGGTGCCGCATTCCCCAGGTCAAGCCACTTTTGAACCAGAAACAGCGGCAGAAGCGCCTGACCTGGGCTACAGAGAAGCAGCACTGGACTGCTGTGGTCCAAAGTACTTTTTTCGGATGAAAGCAAATTCTGCATGTCATTCGGAAATCAAGGTGCCAGAGTCTGGAGGAAGACTGGGGAGAAGGAAATGCCAAAATGCCAGAAGTCCAGTGTCAAGTACCCACAGTCAGTGATGGTCTGGGGTGCCGTGTCAGCTGCTGGTGTTGGTCCACTGTGTTTTATCAAGGGCAGGGTCAATGCAGCTAGCTATCAGGAGATTTTGGAGCACTTCATGCTTCCATCTGCTGAAAAGCTTTATGGAGATGAAGATTTCATTTTTCAGCATGACCTGGCACCTGCTCACAGTGCCAAAACCACTGGTAAATGGTTTACTGACCATGGTATCACTGTGCTCAATTGGCCTGCCAACTCTCCTGACCTGAACCCCATAGAGAATCTGTGGGATATTGTGAAGAGAACGTTGAGAGACTCAAGACCCAACACTCTGGATGAGCTAAAGGCCGCTATCGAAGCATCCTGGGCCTCCATAAGACCTCAGCAGTGCCACAGGCTGATTGCCTCCATGCCACGCCGCATTGAAGCAGTCATTTCTGCCAAAGGATTCCCGACCAAGTATTGAGTGCATAACTACATGATTATTTGAAGGTTGACGTTTTTTGTATTAAAAACACTTTTCTTTTATTGGTCGGATGAAATATGCTAATTTTGTGAGATAGGAATTTTGGATTTTCATGAGCTGTATGCCACAATCATCCGTATTAAGACAATAAAAGACCTGAAATATTTCAGTTAGTGTGCAATGAATCTAAAATATATGAATGTTAAATTTTCATCATGACATTATGGAAAATAATGAACTTTATCACAATATGCTAATATTTTGAGAAGGACCTGTACATGTGGACTTTCACTGAAGCCTTGTGGTAGTCTGGTGTAAGTGTATTTTTTCCCTTTAAACTGAAAGCCAAATAAATGCTGTGACTCTTCATGCAGTGGTACTGTAAAGAAAGCATTGCTAAGATCTACCACTGAGAAATATTTTTTATCTGGAGTTAATGAATGCAGTAATGTATGTGGATTCGGGACGTCTGGAATCGCATGTCACACTATTTTATTTATCGGTCTAAGATCCTGAACCATCCTCCACTTTCCTGTGCTGACTTTCTGCACTGGAAAGATAGGTGTGTTGCATGTAGCATCAGGTGCTTCCCTTAATATTCCTGATTTCAGCATGTCCTGTATTACTGGCTTAATACCCTCTTCAGCTTCTGGTTTCAAGGGATACTGGCGAACTACTGGCCGTTCTTCAGATATTAATTTAACCTTATATGGTGGAAACCCCTTTATAAGTCCTACATCAGTCGATGATTGGGACCACAGTTCAGGTGGGACAGCAGCTAAGGCAGGGTGCCTGTTGCTCTCTTTGCTTTCAGCTAGGCCCTGTATTTGTCACTTTGCCTCATCCAAATGTGTCTTTGGATGAACTTTGACTATCCACCCTAAAGTGAGTTTCCAGATTCCTGTGTTAGGATCTACTTTCCAGTCAGAGCTTGTTAATGCCTCATATCTCCCTCTTTCAGCACGCTGTATAAAGTTTTCTAATTCTTCCCACTGACCCCCCACAGGTTTAGTTAATGACAGATGAGGTGAACTGCCTTTAAACTGTTGAAGCTGTCTTCCTGACAGTATGATTGAGGTGGAAGATTTCCCTGTTTTGGGGTCAACATACAGATGCTGTATGGTAACAGTCTGATTATTTTCTCTGTGAAAAACAGTATCATACTGATAATCTGGCCCTGCAGTATTTTTATATCTCATGGTTACATGGAGCTCAGTATGTGGCATGTGCTGTGCCTCCTGGGAAGTTTGTTTTTCTCTGGTTCTCCTCAGCAGTTCTCGAGCTGTTGGTGTGGGGCCTAGATCGAGGGCCCAGTAATAATGCGACTGTGATAGTTCATTTAGGACTAGGGCATCTTCTTCCACTACAGCTTTCATACCTGTTTCTGTTGATACTATATTTATATGCAACTTTTGCATAAGATCTCTTCCCAACAGGTTTACTGGACATTTTTGACTTATCAGAACAGGAGCCTGACAAGTAAGTTTTGTCTCAGGTTCTATTATTGTTACTGGTGCACTTAGGTAATGTACCTCTGATGTGCCAGCTGCTGATCTAACATGCACTGCGGTTTTAGAATATTTTACTCCAGGTGGAGGTTTAGTTAGCTTGTTCTACATGCCCCTGTATCACACAAACAGCTATATTTTTTGCCATTTATTATTATGTTTTTATATGGTAAATCTTGCGTCCTACTTAGTGCTATAAGTTCCAATACTGCTTGTATATCAACTTCCTCCATTTCACCATTGTTTTTCTCTGCTAGTGGGGGAGGAGGTGGGGGCTGTGGCTGTAATTGTCAATTCTGGGTAAAGTTGGGGTTATACACACGTTTTTCATTACATTCTCTCGCAAAATGTCCTGGCTCATTGCAGATCCAGCAGTTTTCATCTCTTGCGCCAGGGTTTTGTAAAATTGTCCTACATTCTCTAGCATAATGCTCTATTTTTCCACACCTCAGACACACATTGCTCTGTGTGTAATTGTGCCGTGGCCTCCCTCCTTCTCCTCTTCTGTGACCTCTAAATCCCCTCCGTCCTCTTTGCCTGCTTGCCCCTGAGCGATGCAAAGCCATTAAACTGTCTTGCATTCCAAACGTATCTGTCTTCCTATCGTTCTGTGTTTTATGAGCGTGCTGCGCATATTCTAAAGCCTGTGTAACAGTTCCTGTATTTTGATGAACCCAGTGTTTGTCTATATACCGTCTGAGTTAAATTTTAAGGCCTTGCAAAAAGGCTCTCTTCAACATTTGCTGATAGGCTCCTGCCTCTGCTTCATCATATGGTATAGCAGAGTTTGCTCTAAAAACACGTCTCATCCTATCCAAAAAATCTTGTGGGTCCTCTTCGTCCTTCTGTTTGCATTGTGAGATTTTACCATAATCTGCTGTCTGTATATAAACTCTTCGAATTCTTTCAAAGAGTAAGCGTAAGGCGTCCCTTAAATCTAGTGAATTATGTGCTAGTATGTCACCATTATCATCGCATCCAGTGAAACCTCCTGCTACTCTGCACCAGCGGTGGCCAAACAGCTGGGTAAAACACTGGAGCATCTCTCTGCCATTAAGATGAAAGCTTCCTCTGAGTTCTGTAATAGCGTCTAGAAATTCTTCCACGCCTTCTTGTATCTGTGGAATACCTTTTAAAGCAGCAGTTCTGTTTTCCTGTGTCCATGGTCTATATACTAGAATAGTTGGCGGCTGTCGGTGATTAGCGTCACCTACGTTTGGATTGGCTACCTCAACTAGAAGGAATGTGTCTCCCTCTAAATTTATTTCAGATGGATGACATTTCTGTTCGTGAGCCATTAAGGCTTCGCCTGGGTACATGCTGTGGTTAGTTTTCTTATTTTGACTCCTAGTTCGCACTCCTGTGTCCCACCAGGAATTAGGAGACCAGGCTCACTAGAAGAGCTGTGTTCTTCTGTTTTAGAAGGATTACTTAATTTTTCTCGCTTACTTATAGGAGTGGTAGGAACTGCTACAGCTTTTATCTCTCCTCCAATTTGCTGTGCTCCAGCTGCCTGCCCTGCAGCTGTCTGCATGGCAGGGGGCTGAACACCTCGCTGTCTGGATGCGACCACTGTTTCCTCATGTGAGCGCACCAAGACTGCAGCTGTCAGCTTCTCCTGTCACTTCTTCTTATCTTGCCTCTGAATGTTTCTTAATTTACTTTGTTCCAGCCATTTGTCTGAGAATTTATACTCAACCTTTCTCTTTTCCTTTTTAGTTGGTTTCTTGGTTTTTATTATTTCTAATTTTAAATCCCTTTGCAATTGTAAGATATCGTTAATATTTAGTTTACCCAAGAAACCATGTTTTTTGTTCCATCTATGACAGATCATACCTGCTCCTTTTACATAATTCTCCATAAACTTTACATCCCCTTCTAAGTTAATTAGTTGACTTTGTTTCTTCCCCATGATGTTTAATTTTAGTTCACAATACTATAAATGTTCCCGATAGAGGTTCACTGGCATGAGATTCAAGGAGAGGACATTAACACGCCCTTCTACTGTGACTAATTCGCAGCGGTGTTAATTTTCTGGGATTAAACCCAGACCTTTATCTCCAAGAATCACCAATACGTCTTTCTATTCTGGGCAAAAGAAAACACAAGACCAGCAGAATCCTACTAAGATTCTTCCAAAATGCTTAGTCTTCCAAACACACATGAAACAGCACTCACACAATTAGTATTTTAACATATTTATGTCCCTTCAGCAATATGTATGGTCGACCTAGTTTAGTTTATGAGCTCTCTTTATTATTTAACACTTAATTTCATTCCCTTCCGGCGGAATGTTACCAACCAAATTATCCAGTTCACTTTACGGCGCCTAGTCGTTTTTAATCTCTTTACGGCAAGATAACTACCTAAATTTATCACTATTTCTTTGCGATGAAATAAAACCTTTCCAATGCAGTCTCCTACAAAAACCAGAAACCTACAGTGAAATTATGAAATACTAATTTTGGTTATAATATAGATAACCCTCTAATATAATCTGAAGAGATTGTGTTGTCACCTCTCATGGTTTTGGAGTAATAAATTCCTGAAAGTGGGACAATGCATATAATGGTTGAGCATTTTGAGGTATTTTGACAAGATATTTCTCCAAAACTGTACAGTAAAATATTAAATATTTATTATTTTACATAAAACATGAATGTGAAAGTTGTAAAAATTTAATTAATATAAATGTTCTGTAGGTTACTTTTCTGTTTTCTTCTTATTTTCTCAACCGTTGCCAGGATCGGGTCCTTTCTGCTCCATTACTGTAATGCGCCTTGTATTTCATAATTTCACTGTAGGTTTCTGGAGAAATACACAACCACCCCAACAAAGTACCACAAATGCTTCTTTTTGGTGAGGTCGATGAGATCCTGGGAAGTGGTCTGGACAGCTTAAAGTGCAAGAGCATCCAGATCTCCTCTGACCTCTCCTGGACTGGAAACACCCCTTGCCTGTTGAAGAAGGTACAACAACAGCTCTTCTTCATCTCCTCAGTTGCTTACAGATATCTACAGGGCCACAGTGGAAAGCACTCTGTGTCTCAGCATGACAGTGTGGTGAGGGAACTGCACAGGAGAGGAAGTATCACGGGTTGTAATGCGCCTTGTATGCGCTACGCTAATCTTTAAGGAAGAGCTAGTGTCAGCTGGTGTGACCGCGTATTTCTGACTGTCGGCTCACCTAACCACAGTTTTCTTCTGTAGTGTTGATGTCTCCTCACTGAAGCGATGCTGCAAACCCTGCAGTTCGAGCAGAAGTTCAGAGATGCGGGGGATCAGAGTCTGTGGCTTTAGTCAGCGCTAACCAATAGGGAAACGTCTTACAGCGTTCGTCTTTAGGCCCCGCCCAGGATGTTTATGTTTCCAGAACTCAAAATTTGTTGAGTTCAACCAAAAACAGAGAGCGTCAAAACCAAAAAAGCAAGACTCGTAACCAAAGATTTTTGACATGCGCAAATAAAAGTTTATATTTTGCAAATAACTTTTTTCTCTTTGTGAGAAAAAATTTGTCATTTTAATCAAAAAAAGTTTTATCAAACAATTTTGTTTTATCCCCAAAATAAAATATTCCATTTAAAAAAAAAAAAATTGTTACAACTCTGAAAGTTTTGATCACAACTTAATATGTTTTGATTGAATATTATTTTTTTGATTGAGATTAGGTTTTTTTTTGATTGAGATTAGTTTTTTGTTTGATTGAATAGTATTGAGACAAATTTAACTCCATAACAAAGCAACAGCATGAAGGCTTAAACATAATTGAGATGAACATCATATGTGGGGTCCATACTGCAAACTAATTTACAGGCAGCAATAATAAACACTTCATCAAAAAGTATTAGTATTTGATTGCTTTCCATCTCTGAACGAGTTATTGATTGGATGCAAGTGTTGTTAATTATGGCTGATAGAAGAACCAACAAGTGCTGCAAAACACACACCAGAAAACAACCACACAATCAGTGACTCACATAATCAATAGAGACTACATAATAGTCCTCCTTTTACTTCTTGTCAGAGATGATTGTGCATATTGTTATAATATGCCAATGTATGCAATGGCTCAGGTCTTTGTGGTGCAAAAGATGGGTCCATAATAAATAATTTTAAAACTTCTTTCCACCATTTAGTTAACATATATAAATGTGGTTGAACTGAACTTAAGTTCATTTACACTTATGAACTTACACTTTTTCAACTAAATTAAACAAACCTGTAAGGGGACCAGAAAATGACAACAAATGCAGCATCTTGTTTGTATAACTGTGTGCTCATCTTTAAAATAGTTTTTTGCTAAAGCACCTTTTGGTTCGATTTCAGTCAGTCTTCTTGCAGTCTCAGATAATGTCAATCAAAGGTAATCTGGTGAACCTAAATTCAAGTTCAACTTTTTCTGTTGTGTTTTCCTGACATTTGCTCATTTGCATCCTTAAAGCAATAGTTTTCAGAGAGGTTACGAACGGTCATTTGTTTAAGGAGGCTCCAAACAGGCCAAAAGCAAGACTAGAGAAGCTGGAGAAAATTTCAAGGACTGGTTGTTTTCTACTGTTCAAGTGACAACAACCCCCTTTGTTCTCCATATGCAATAACTAAGAAGTAGGGTTAAAAGACAAACGTGTTTTCTTTCGATGAAACCACTTTTGTCTTCCCCTATGTCTTCCTGGCCTTCAGGAGTTTGATATAGTCTTATAAAACCAAACTGAAATCTCCAAGCCACAATTTTAAAATGATTCTTCTGCACTAACAGAGTATTAAGCATGACCAAATGAACACCATAGTCACACAGAAACACAATGGAGACAGGAACAACATCCAGGGTTATAATTTCAAACCTTGCAAAGTCTACATGAAAGCAAGACATGAAGAGTTTCAGCATCACAGCAAGTCAAACTCTAAGTCTAAATTATTATTTTTTTCTTAAAAAAGATTTTTAGATCTTTAATTTGTCACTATTGAGAACTTGACTCTAATTATCAGGTGTGAGCATAATTGATAAGACATTTTTATTTATAGCTTATTTCTAAGGCAATGTTGGGACCCACAGCCATGGAAACAACATTAAAACACCAGTACAAAGTTTTCTGGAATTTTCCAAATAAATTGCATTTAACTGACTTCCAGCAACTGAGGTAGAGGGGGGGGGGGGGTAGTGCGGACTTCCCATGATGCCACTGGCTCCTCTGCGGGACCAGGATAGGGGAGGCAGCACGCTAATGTCTCTTTGCTGGCAAACAGACATAACTCTTCAACTGAATCCGAGAGTGTTATACGATCATCGATCATATGCACTAAGATAAGTCACTACGAAGCAGAGAGGAGCATTTTCCTGGTCTGAAAGGAGGACAACAGGAGCCCCATCCTGTAGTAACGTGCAGTGTGGTCAGCGGACAGAACGGGCCGCTCAGCCACTGCTCCGGAGGTTAGCTGGAAGCTAACCCTTTGTTCTCTGTGAACAAAGCTAACCCTTTGTTCACAGAGCTTTCTTCAAACTTTGTCGTTGCCCAGACAAATCCTCAACACATTCATACGAGGTTTGGTGTTTGGGCAGAGTAATAGAGAAAGATTTAGATTGAAATGATCTAAACGTTTTTTATTTTATGAAGTTTGGTTTTGTTTGTGTTGAACTCAGCTATCTTGGTGCTAGCAGGCTATCTGCAGCACGTGCTCAGGTTGTGTTCTGTGTTTGTGCGTTTTTAAAGTTAAGACAAACTTTATTTAAAAGGTGATTTTAAACCCATAACGCAGCATCCGCGCTCATGCATTATTTTATTAACGGTATTTTAAAGGTGTGTGTTTGATTCTGGTGCTAAGCTATCAGCTTCCTTTGTTAGCTTTCACTGCTAACAAGCTAAGAACACGTGCTTGCATACTAGGGAACAAAAAGCTTTGGCTCTTTTCCAAAATATTCCATTAATAATATTTCTTCAAATATTATTTTTATAAATAAAGGCAGCTAATTAGACACCGTTGAATTAGTCATCCAGAAGGTTTGTTTTATTCAGCAGATCATTCTTAAAACATTATTGTATTAAAATAATATTTTATCTGATCTTGCATTGTGAATGGTTGTCTAAAGGTATGCTGATTATTGCCTAAGTTGGTTCCAAGACTAACTTAACTTCATTTCCAGATTCCTCAAGATAATCCTTGGTTCTCAAACATAAACATTGCATGGTAATGTTGCATCACTCTTTTGGTCATGATTTTCAATCATCTTTAATCAACTTGTTTATATTGTACATAGCCCATTAGTCTTCAATATTTTTTTAATTCTGCTTGGTAGTTTAGTTGGATTGTTTTAGTATAGTAAAGAGTTTGTTGATTGAAATATGTTTGACTTTGAGTTGACTTATTTTTGTTAATAAATTCTTGTATTTTAAGAAATTGTGTGAATTCATTCCATGTGTGTGCAGAGTTTTGCTGTTCAATAATGTCAGAGCTCGTCTCACACCTTTCTATTTTGTCCTAATACCATCGCCTTACTGGGCTGGTATTCACAGGACAACCCTTAACAGACCAAAATATTATTTGATAAAATATTAAAATTAAAGAATATTCTCAGATTCATAATCACAAAAGCAAACATTAGTATATTGAAATATGTGTATAACTCTTTGCAAATTCATTTTTGTTTTTCTAATTGTTTTTATCTCAGAAAGCCTGACGTGTATTAAAACCAGATCAAAAGCCTCAGATCAGAAAAAACTATAGCTTTTTTAAAATATGTAATAGACCTAAATGCTGTACATGAAAACAGATGTGGCAGCTGAAGATGTATTTTCTTGTGACTCAAAACACAAATTAATCTCTTAGCTAACTGAACTTGAATAATTAGATTAGTTAACTTTCCTTAAATAAAACTTAATTACTTTAAACAAAGTTAAATGAAAAGCTGTTTAGTGACACAGACAAGTGTTGCAAAGAGATTTTCACACTATTACATTGTGCAAATGAATTGTGTTTTGAAGTAGCACAGTTAAATCATCCAAAGTGAATCTGAGGATTTTTATGCACTAATTGTGCTAACTATGTATAATCACATTAGCATGTCAAGAGAATAAGCACACTACGAGAAAATCACCGGGAGTGTATGAACGTTTTATGTGGATACACGTCCTAACATGACTTTCAAATAATAGGATCTATCATTTCTAATCTAAATTGTAATAAACAGTTAATGTCAGTAATGTATAAGGTGAAGATGATCCGAACCTTAAAAGCTAGGTGCTGCTCGTCTTAGACTTACAGGCAAATTATTTACATGTTTAGTTTTTCTACTTTTTGGATTTAAAGTGTTAACTGGCTTAGATCTCTCTGCAAACAACCCAGACTGGTTGAGAACTTAATGGCTGGAACCTGCTAAACAGATTCAGTGAAATAACATAATTTTGGCAATATGTTGTTCTGGAAAGTATATTTCATTTATCTTTTTTCATTCAGACAGCGGCTGGTGTAATTTTCATGGTATAATAACCCTGAGTGTCACTATCATGAGGTATTTGGGTTTTTATTTTCTTTTGTGTATGTATTTTGACTATTTATTTGCTGTTTATTTTGTTCTTAAGGTCTTGCTTTCTTTGGTTTAATTCTCTGTGGTCTTCATTATAAGGTGTTTTCCTTAGTAGTTCCATTTTTTGTGTTTAAATATTCTTTATTCATCTAGTTATTTCTTGTTCAATTTCTGTTAGCTACTTTCCCAGGTTTCTGTGAATTTTGGCTCTGCTCAGGTTAGTTAGTCCCCTATGTTGTCCTCTAAGGAAGGTCAAAGGGGGACAACATTAATAAATACATACATCATGAAATGAATAACTGTGAATGTCCCATGGAATAAATAAATGTATCCATTTAATTCTGAAATGCACAATTAAGTAACCAAATGTCTTATTAAATAATTTAATATACCCTTTAAATTAATGGGCTGCACGGTGTCGCAGTTGGTAGCACTGTTGCCTTGCAGCAAGAAGGTCCTGAGTTAAATTCCTGACCAGGGGTCTTTCTGCATGGAGTTTGCATGTTCTCCCTGTGCATGCGTGGGTTCTCACCGGGTACTCTGGCTTCCTCCCACAGTCCAAAGACATGCATGTTAGGTTAATTGGTCACTCTAAATTGCCCTTAGGTGTATGAATGAGTGTGTGCGTGGTTGTTTGTGTGTTGCCCTATGGACTGGCGACCTGTCCAGGGTGTCTCTTGCCCATAGACTGCTGGAGATAGGCACCAGTTCCCCCGTGACCCACTATGGAATAAGCGGTAGAAAATGACTGACTGATATATATATATATGTGTCGAGAATTTTATTTAAAAAATAATTCAATCTATTTTTATTTATTTCATGGCTCCCGTGCCTCAGTGTCATTGTTGGAATGTGAGTTGTAAATAAAAGGCTGGTGCAAGGATTTGTCCCTTTGTGAGAAGGAAGTCGCTGTTCACTTGTGTCTTTAATTACTTTAATTATTTTTTTTTTATTATTACATTTGATTACTTAATTTTGAAATTTAAAAGATGTACTTAAATATTTAATGGAACATTTAGTTATACAAATGTGCATTTTATAATTTATTGGTATATTTAATTATTTAATGATGTATTAAATATATAAATGCTACATTTATTTATTTATTGGGACATTTATTGGTACATTTCTTTATTTCTTTGTACATGTTTTTTTTCTTTCACGGGACATTCAACTTTATTTCATACTATATTTATTTATTTAAATTTGTCCCTTTTGGTGCTCCATATCGCTCTGTCTCAACTGCTCCTCATTTCATCTGATTAGCTCTTCTAGTTCAATTGTCACTGGTTCTCACCAGTCTCAACTGGATTCTCCTGCTGCCTGTCTGTTTCCATGCCCTATATTTCCTCTGCTCTATGTACTAGACTATTTTTGTAAGTTCACTTTATTTATTATTATAGTACTTATCTTCTAAAACTGAAACATGACACTGGATAAAAACATGTCTGCATCAGAGTATTTACATACCAAGTGAAACCAAAACTTTTTAACATGATGTAAATATGTTTTAGGAAAAATAAAATATTTCTAATTTAAATAATATTACTGATTATTGGAATTAAATTAATGTTATCAATAGATTATTTTTAGAGAACAATACCCTTAGTAGTAGTCTCTGACAGCAACGAAGGCCCCCTGATAAGATCCCTAAACCACCTCAACCTACCCTTTTCATTATTGAGGATCAGTGGTTCTACTACAACTGAATCAAAAATAGATAAACTCTCTCCAAATTTAGTAACTGTTTTCAAGAACGTATTGCATGATATATAAAGCCATTTTGCAATTCTGGTATTGATAAAGTAATAAATTAAAAGTAACACAGTTAACAAGATGCTGTGGTAAACCTGCAATTACTTGCTTTATAGACATGATACATGTAGTTTTTCAAATGAAAATTTAAAACAGTACCATCTTTAAAAGGGATAATGATGGATGTCACTCCATTAGTTTCCACACCATGAATATGTATTTGTGTAGTGATTTTTGCAATGATATTTAGCATAGGCTTTCCAAAGTGTGTTGAATTATTTTGTAACCACAATTTGGAAAATGCACATCCTTGTACAGTTTCAGAGAGATGCAATTTGAACTCCAACTGTGCTGCTCGCCTCCCATCAGGTTTCTCATCAAGACATCCTCATAAGAGAAAGTACAGCAGGGATCCTATCCAAATTGTTTCTAGACACTAGACATAACTGTCTGAACAATCTGAATCCATTTAACTTGATTGTTCTATGTCACTGATTGAAGTTGGCAAGTGATAATCTTAAAAAATCTAAACATATTAAAAACAAACACTAATTCAGACCAATCACTGTCTTTAGCACACATTTTACTCATATTTCTATTTTAAAGTCTCCATTTTATCTATAATTTTACTCATCCATTTGTCTGGCTGTCTGTCAATCCATTTCTTTTCCACTTATTTCAGATCAGTTCACTGGGTTAACAGGTCCAGGAGAGAAATACAGAGATCCCTCTCGCTAGCAGCACTCTCCAGCACTTTCTCATATTGGGGAGAAGAAAATCATAAAAAGGCCTATTTGCTGTGTGCCACAAGCCATGTTGAGGACCCAGCAAATGTTGAAGAAGGTATGTTCACTGATGATCAAAATTAAAATACTTGGCATTCATTCAACATGCTTTGTGTGTCAGCATCATTCTATGTGGATGCTTTTCTTCTTTCTGCAGAGAAGCTGGTCAAAGCTAATAGGATGATGGATGGAGTTAAATACAAGTCAGGCCTGGAAAGTAACCTGCTAGTGTTGTGAGGCAACATCTTTGGTCTTTGTTGTGGTTTTATGTTTTGACTTTAGTTTGGTTTTGTAGTCATGGTTGCTTGTTTATTTCCTTCTACTGCCTCCTAGTGTTTTGTTGTTTTCTTTCCTTTTTGTTAAGTTTTCTTTATGGTTGCTTTCTTATTACTTTGCATGGTTTTCTCATTATTATTATTATTATTATTATTATTATTATTATTATTATTATTGTTATTATTATGGTTTCTTGTTCTCCTTGGATTCTTTAGTCTAGTTGCTCATTTAGTATCTCTGTTTATTTATGTTAGGCATTTGTTCTCTTTTCTAGTTTAGTTCCTCGGTTTAGTTTCTATAGTTCCAGCCTCCCTTATGGGTTAGCTTTAGTTGTTGTTTACTTTTGGTTTACACATATTCTAGTTTCTGTGTTTACTTTAGTTAATCATTATTCTAGGTTCTTATGTTTCTTTTGGTTTATTATCTTTGCCCATAGTTTTGCTTAGTTCTGTTTGCCTGAGTTTTGTTATTTATAGTTTTGTTTTTGTAGTCAGGTTCCTTTGGTTATGTTATTGCCTAGCTTCCCTCATGTTCCCTTTTGTTTTATAGCCTGGTCCTCTTAGCTACCATTCATATTCCCTCTGCAGCCTGGTTCACACCTGTTTTCGATTCTCCTCTGATTACCTGCCTCTGTTTTTCATTGGTTCATACCTCACTCCCCTCTGTTTATAAGCTCTCTAGTTTTGATTGTTCTTTGCTGGTTCCTTCCGTTACTACCCCATTCCCTTCCACGTCTAGGTTTTGTTTATGCTTTGCTCCTGCAGAGTGACTTCTTGTGAGTTTTTGGATTAGCATCTTTGTATACCTGCAGTGATTTTTGCCACATCTTGCTTTGCTTTTTGGAAACGTTAAGGATTTCGACTATGCTACATTTTTGCTACGTTTTGCAAAAGACCTTGGAATAAAGAAGCTTTCCTTTAACATGCTGCTGCCCAGCTCTTGCCTGCACGTTGGTCCTTCCCTAAACCCCACCGTGACAGCTAGAGGCTACAGATGGCTTGAGCCTGGGGCAAATAATAACATTCAAAAAGGTCAGGAACCCTAAACATTATATTGTGTTTAAATGTTCCAGCCAAAGTTATTGTCCATTTGAGAATCCTTTGCAAGACTTGGCAATTCAAATACCCTCCCCATCCAATCTGAGCTATTTTGCAGAAAAACCTGCAAAAAAATCTGTCTTTAGATGCATAAAACTAGACCTGCATAGACTTGCAGCTGTCTTTGCATAAAAAAAATAGCTGCAGTTACACTGAGATTAAATTGTGCAGGATTTTATTCATTGCTGTCCGAGTAAACAAGGCTCCAGTACAAATAAACAACATGGTTGTTTCATATTCAGAAAAACATTTAACATTTTTATTTGTTAAAACTTTCAAAAACCAAGTAAATCTTCCATCCACTTCATAAGAATTGATGTCTTTTTGTTTGCATTTTACATACATTTCAACATAATATAATGAAGTTTGTGCAGAATACGTGAAAAGGTTCACAGGGTGTTAATAATTTTGCAACATACTATAGCCCTTTATCTGTGGGGCTTAATGTATGCAATTTAATCTGAATCAGTTTGAAGGGTTAGATCGTATTAGAATGGAATGGACTCATTAGATTTCTATACAATTGGATCGCAACTGGGCCTATTTTTTTGTAAAAAAAAAACCCAGCCACTACATAAATAAACTGAAACTGATACTGAAATTGTTGTTTCTTGGAAATTAGTTGCTTTAACCTCTTGTATTTATCTATTGCACAACTGAAGGATGGAGAAATCAATAAATGTGCATAAAGACCCATAGGGCTACAAAATAATCACACACCTTGGAAGACTGCTACAGGAGTAACTCTAAGGTGTTGTTCTCCTTTATTTCTCCTCAAGCATTCCTTCAACAGGTCTGCTGCCACAACATTTATCCACCAGGGGAGAAATTCTGCTAGGAAGGTGTTCCAAGATGACACCACAAAACAGTATGTGGGCGGCTAATGGACAATAAAGAAAGAAGAAAAAATGAAAGATATAGAGTGGAGAGAAGGATGTGAGATCTGAAATGGCGCAGTGAGACACAAAAAACAGTTTGGAAGTCAGCGCAGCGTAGATGCTGCCCTCGGGATAGGCAAACTCAGCACAGTCCTCATTTTCATTTCTTGGTGTGTAACCCTGGATGATTAGGGTGTAATGATGGTTACTCTAATTGGCCCTCTGTTTCTGTGATTTCACATGATCACATAAGGTCTTTGAACACACAAACACACAGAGGCGACTTTACACAGATGGCTCTCGTGCACACCTTGCTTTAGGCTGCGACAGCTAAGAAAAGATGTCTTTGTAGGCAAGTAGGGTTAAAAATAAAATCTCTGCCTCATCCAACAGAATCTTTAAAGAAACAGCTGCAGCCATTCAGGATTCTTTGTAAAAATCCACACACTCAGATTTAATTAATAACAATAAATTGTTTTGCCATTGCAGTCGTTGTGATGTAGTATTTTATAACTTTGCTCTCTTGACCACTATGTATTTATTTATTTACTTATGTATTTATCCTCTTTTCTACATTGTTAATTATGTATTGTTAAAATAACTGACAATTATTGAATAGCTCCTGTGTTTTAATTTTACCATAAAATAATATTAAACTGACAAAAAGATAATAATAATACAAAAGCTTTACTGTAAAATTCAAAAGTAATTCACAAAGGTATTGTTGCACAAATATCATTAAAATGCTATAAATTATTACTGTAATGCATTTTAGAATTTTATTGTAGCACATTTATTCCTGAAAGAAAAAGTTTTTACCTCATGTAAAAGTTGAATAATTACATTTAAGCAATTAGCTGCAAAGCAAAATATTAATTATGCATTTATAACAATTATAAACAATCAGTGAGCAGGTAGGAAATACTTTTGTAGCGAGCTGTCAGTGGATTATTAATTCAAACTCTTTCTCTCTTCAATGGTAACGCAGTCGAGTGGGAATTATCCACCAATCAGATGCAGACTTTTTAGATTCAACACCCAACAAAATCATATCCTCCTCATGTTTGTAAGACCCTGGAATGCTACCTGAGTGGTTAGGAATTTGCTTAGACTATTTGTCCATCAGCCCTCTGAGGCCATTTGGGGTGACCTGGGGTAAAGACGGTTTAAGGGGTTCAAGGTTGACATCAGACACCCACTGGCTACACAACACTACTACCTTCACAGTTACATACTGTACATGGTAACATTATTTCTTTATGTAAAAACAACAAAAATTGGTCACAAAGTAGAAACAATATTGTTGGTCCTTTTTGGAGCCAAAAAATGTGTTTAATTATAATTTATACCTTTTTGATGAATGCTGGCAGTTTAAAATGCAGATCAATATTTTCTTAAGAAACTGATCCTTCTTCAAAGATTTTTTATCAAGAAAACCTTTGCAGTGAATGAGCACACTGTCTCTGAAGCCTTTACTAATTACTTAAACTAATTGGTAAAATGTTTTTCAATGCGAGTGTAATCTTCCAATCAATTTCTGTATGTTCCACTCTGCAGTTTTTAGCTGGAAGTCACACTGGCAAGGAAGCCTGAAACCTTCTCCAGGGTCCATTGATTTTGTCCCCATGTAAAAGCCCACAATGAATCATCTGTTTATATATCTGTGAGGAGCTGGTTGACCGGTTTTATCAAACCGTGTCATGGAAGAGGAAGGAAAAGAAGAAAAACGTAGATATTGCAGATCAATGCAGACAGACATATTGATCCACAGGCTCAGTGATGTCACCATTAAAGTCTCTCTTTCTAATTAAATTCCATCTGTGTTCAGGCCGAGTTTCTGCTCATTCAATTCAGTCAGGTATGCAATACATCCTCAGAATTATTTCAGCCAAGACCTAAAAGTCACTGCAGGTTAAAGCCGACAGGAAGATTACTTATTGAAGATGTGGTTGGGCAAGGAGCTTAATCCTAAACTTGCATTAATAAAGTCACTCCATCATGTGAATATACAGTATTCCCACTCTCCATCAAGATTTGTACAAAGCCTTAAAAAAATTGCTTTTGTAAAATCCAATCTTCATTTTGAGTACAATCAATGATTTCTATTAAAATGACTAATGCCATTGGCACTCCTTATTTCTATAAAACAGTTTTATTTAATTTGTTTTTACTTTTTTGGTTGAATGAGGTGTCTGGGAATTCTTTTTTAGAGAAAACCCATAATTCACTTTTAATTATAATGCGACACAAAGGCCCATCGCTCTAGGTCATGCATTCAAACTAGGAAAGACAAGAAAACATACCATTCAAGATCTGTAATAATCTTCATTGGCCAAGAAATGGCTCTGAGAAAATAACTGCACATCTAGATTTGCCGATACCCTTCTAGGCCGTTCGTCTGATGAACACTCACACTCGACAGTCAAGTGTTCCAGAACATCACCATGCATACTTGGACTGATCCCATATTATATTCGCTATTAAAGTCACTTGTGTATATATATATATATATATATATACGATTAAAAATATATTTTCATGTGGTAAAGTAGGTAAAACTGCTCCAAATGTCACTGTTGGAGAACTGCAGCAACGATTATCATATTAGGGTTACTAAGTGATCATAACAATCAATATATACCATCTACATGCCAACTGGTTTTTTGGGAGGCATGCCAAAAAATAAAAAAATAAAATGTTGTCCTACAGTCACAAGCATAAATATAAGCTTGACAGATTCTATTTAAATTGGAACTGTTTGTTTTGTTAAACTAAGATTAAGGTGAGCTTGGTGTAAAACAAAAAGTAAAATAATTGGAAAAGCACCTTCTACCCATTTAAGTACAGCGGATAATCTGTGATGCTGTGGGCCTGCTTCTCTTTTAAAAGTCCTAGAAACCTCAATTAAGTGCATGGCCTTATGAGCACTGTATACCAAGGAATTTGAAATAGAAATATGGTAGCCTCTGTCAGAAAACAGAAAATGGGGTTTTATTGGGTCTTTAAGCATGATAATGATTTAAAGCATATGAGCAAATCAACATAGAAGTACTTTGCCAGTCAGAAAATCAACTTTCTCAGTTGTTTGCAGACTTAAATTCTTTTCAAATCCTGTAGTGTGAGCTAAAGAGAAAAGAGCTTGAGAGAGAACCCAGGACTTTGGTCAATCTAGATAGTGTGCAAGAATAATTGGTAAAAAAAAAAAAACCTCTATCATCCAAACTTGATACACTGTTAAGGAGGTTAGGTGCTGTCCAAACTACAAAAGAACTCGAGTATTGAGAGCAGGGCACCAATGTGCCACTGGTAATTCTGTTGAAATCAATTATTTCTTCAAGTTGAAATTTATTTTCTGACTGAATAAATCTGCAGCCATTACAAAAACGTCTTATTTTACAAAATGTTCAATGTGAGGTGATGGTTACTGTAATAAAAGACTAAGTTTTTTTACACTGAGTTACCAGGGATGTAAAAAAGTGGTATAGTATATGTTTGCTGAGTTGTGTTAAAACCTTGTCTCTGTTTTACTCTGTATTTATGCCCCTGGAAGAGGATACAGTGCTGTTTTCAGGAGCAGCTGTTTCTCTGGGTTCACTGGCTTTTAAGCAATGTAGCTGAAAACACATCACCCATGAAAATGACGGCTGGAGCTCTCAGTGTTAAAGCTTGCTTTGCAGGCAATAGACTCTCACTTGAGCTGAAAGTAGTCTTTCTAATGTTTTTGGAGGCCTCGCGGGGCATTATCAAGCACAAGGGGAAAAATTCTGGCAGACTTGTGTGAAAGAAGGACTTGCACAAAGGGATTGCATTTAATTTCCATAAAGATGACTTTGTTTCCTAATTAATCTCTGAGCTCCATCTCCCAGCTTTGTTGCTGTCACTTCTTCAGAATGAAACATGGCCGGCAATTTGTTAAATCAATTATTCCGGGTAGGAAGTAAGCCTTTTGACAGGCCTGGCCACAGGAGTACACATATTGCATAGACGTGAAGATGAGGCAGCAGGGTGCTCTGATTGCAGAGGTGGCTGGTTTCAAGTCAAAAAGGTAAATGGCGTTAGAATTTCAGATCTTGGTACTAGGAAAGATTGACTGTTTGTCCTTGTTGACATGACAGAGAGCTTTGTAAACACTTAGCTGACCAGGACTCTCCTTGGCTTTGTGCCCTGACGTCCTGCAGAAAAACACAACTAGGGAGCCCCACGGGAACAAGATGCAGAGAGAATGGGAGGCAAAGGGGGGGGATGAGGGTGAAGTGAGTGAAAGGGACATGAGCTGCAAAAAGGCTGAAGACAGCAGGGAAAAGGACAGAATGCAACATGTAAGGCAAGCAGAAGCCCAGGGAAAACTAGAAAAAAAATCACCTCTTGTATTACATCTATTGTGCATTGTAAATTAATATCCTCTGAACTATCTGCACATTTGATCACATTACAACCAAACACTTTAATGTGTTTAATTAGACTTTTATGTGATCAATACAAAGTAGTTCATGATTGTGAAGTGGAAGAAATTGCTACATGGTTAAAAACATTTTTTCCAATAAAAATCTGCAAAATGTGGCCTTCATTTGTATTCAACCTCCATGACTCTGGTACCTATAAATAACATCCAATTCAACCAATTGCGTTTACAAATCATGCTATCAGTAAATCATCCATCTAAGTGTAATTCAATCTTATTATCAACATTACGGCTATTCTTTGAAGGGTCCAAAAGTTTCTAAGTTTAGCAGAGAACAGCACAGCAACCTGATAACCAAGGAGCCCATCATAAAGGGCAGGGATAAATGTATGGAGAAGTTTAAAGCAGGGTTAGGTAATAAAACTCTGGAAGAGCTGTGACGTACAGGGGTTGGACAATGAAACGGAAACACCTGTCATTTTAGTGTGGGAGGTTTCATGGCTAAATTGGACCAGCCTGGTAACCAGACTTCATTGATTGCACATTGCACCAGTAAGAGCAGAGTGTGAAGGTTCAATTAGCAGGGTAAGAGCACAGTTTTGCTCAAAATATTGAAATGCACACAACATTATGGGTAACATACCACAGTTCAAAAGAGGACAAATTGTTGGTGCACGTCTTGCTGGCGCATCTGTGACCAAGACAGCAAGTCTTTGTGATGTATCAAGAGTCATGGTATCCAGGGTAATGTCAGCATACCACCAAGAAGGATGAACCACATCCAACAGGATTAACTGTGGACGCAAGAGGAAGCTGTCTGAAAGGGATGTTCGGGTGCTAACCCGGATTGTATCCAAAAAACATAAAACCACGGCTGCCCAAATCACGGCAGAATTAAATGTGCACCTCAACTCTCCTGTTTCCACCAGAAATGTCCGTCGGGAGCTCCACAGGGTCAATATACACGGCTGGGCTGCTATAGCCAAACATTTGGTCAATCATGCCAATGCCAAACGTCGGTTTCAATGGTGCAAGGAGCACAAATCTTGGGCTGTGGACAATGTGAAACATGTATTGTTCTCTGATGAATCCACCTTTACTGTTTTCCCCACATCCTGGAGAGTTATGGCGTGGAGAAGCCCCAAAGAAGCGTACCACCCAGACTGTTGCATGCCCAGAGTGAAGCATTGGGGTGGATCAGTGATGGTTTGGGCTGCCATATCATGGCATTCCCTTGGCCCAATACTTGTGCTAGATGGGCGCGTCACTGCCAAGGACCACCGAACCATTCTTGAGGACAATGTGCATCCAATGGTTCAAACATTGTACCCTGAAGGGGGTGCCATGTATCAGAATGACAAGGCACCAATACACACAGCAAGACTGGTGAAAGATTGGTTTGATGAACATGAAAGTGAAGTTGAACATCTCCCATGGCCTGCACAGTCACCAGATCTAAATATTATTGAGCCACTTTGGGGTGTTTTGGAGGAGCGAGTCAGGAAACGTTTTCCTCCACCAGTATCACGTAGTGACCTGGCCACTATCCTGCAAGAAGAAAGGCTTAAAAATCCCTCTGACCACTGTGCAGGACTTGTATATGTCATTCCCAAGAAGAATTGACGCTGTATTGGCCACAAAAGGAGGCCCTACACCATACCAATAAATTATTGTGGTCTAAAACCAGGTGTTTCAGTTTCATTGTCCAACCCCTGTATATAGTTCAGCTGGGAGCATCTGTCAAAATGGCAACTATTAGTTATGCACTCAAAAATAAAAGAAATAGAATACACAGCCATAAGAAATCTTACTTCCCTAAAGTCATGTCATCAAACATGTGAAAAAAGGATGTCTACTTAGATGAACTTCGATTTGAACTTTTTTACCTACATACAAAATGCTGTGTGGAGAAGAAGTTTCCTAGGTAGCAATGGACATTACTCTGAACACCCTACTGTGAAACATGGTGGTGGCAGCATCATGCTGTGGAGAATCTTGCTTCAGTAGTGAGAGGAAAGCTGGTTGGATCTTATGGTACAATGGATAAAGATAACATTCTGGATAAAAACCTGTTAGTGTGCAAAGCACTTGGTACTATGGCAGATGTTCAGCTTCAAGTAAGTCATGAGAGAAGATTCAGCAGGCATCCTTTTCAAGCACCCCTATTAACTCTGAATAACTCAATAATACTTTATTAATCCCAAAGGGAAATTAAAAGTTGTTGTAGCTTATATTATGCAGGTTTCTTCAATGAGTTGTTGTAGATGCTGATGGCTGTGGGCAGGAACGATCTCATGTAGCGGTCTGTCTTACAGCAGATCGGAAGAACCCTATGACTGAAGACACTTTGAATTCAATTCAGTTCAATTCAGTTTTTTTATAAAGCGCCAATTCACAACACATGTTGTCTCAAGGCACTTCACAAAAGTCAGGTACATACATTCCAATTAATCCTAATCATTAAACAGTGCAGTCAGATTCAGTTATTTATTCATATTGGATAAAAAGTTTTTCTGTCTAAGGAAACCCAGCAGATTGCATCCAGTCAGTGACTTCCAGCATTCGCTCCTCCTGGATGAGCATGTAGAGACAGTGGACAGTCACTGGCGTTGACTTTGCAGCAATCCCTCATACTGAGCATGCATGTAGCGACAGTAGAGAGGAAAAACTCCCTTTTAACAGGAAGAAACCTCCAGCAGAACCATGCTCAGTGTAAGCGGCCATCTGCCACGACCGACTGGGGGTTTGAGAGAACAGAGTAGAGACACAAAGAGAACAAAGAAGCACTGATCCAGGAGTCCTTTCTATGGGAAGGAAAAGTAAATGTTAATGGATGTAGCTCCTTTAGTTCTTTCACCAAGAAAGAAAGAACAGATAAACTCTGCATTTATCTGTTCTTCTGAAAGAGAGCACATTTAGAGAGCACAATTAGTCACAGTAAAAGCTCAGTCAATTGCTATGTCTAGGAGAGAGAAAGGGTTAAACACTGAAAGACAGGGCCAGAGATAGCTCAGGATAACCTAAGCCACTCTAACTATAAGCTTTATCAAAAAGGAAAGTTTTAAGCCTAACCTTAAAAGTAGACAGTTTGTCCATCTAGAGGCCACTGATGGCCATTGTTATACTAAAAACCACGATTGGGATACCTCTCTCTGTCAGATTGACCATAACCATTGGAAAAGAGAGGGGGTCATACAGGTAGCAGAAATGGAGGGTGTGTTTGCACCTCAACCATAACTGAGCCGGTTTAGGCTAAATTTGTCTTCCGTTACTCCATCCAACAGGGAGGGAAGAAGATGGAGGTAAAAAATAATGAAGATAGCTCAGGATAACCTAGGTCACTCTAGCTATAAGCTTTATCAAAAAGAAAAGTTTTAAGCCTAGCCTTAAAAGTAGACAGGGTGTCTGCCTCACGGACTAAAACTGGGAGCTGGTTCCACAGGAGAGGAGCCTGATAACTAAAAGAAGGAACCACCAGTAAACCTGCACTCCGAGACCTAAGTGCTCTGTTAGGAACGTATGGAACAATCAGATCTCTGATGTATGATGGAGCTAAATCATTAAGGGCTTTATATGTGAGGAGGATAATTTTAAATTCTATTCTGGATTTAACAGGGAGCCAATGAAGGGAAACTAAAGTAGGGGAAATATGATCTCTCTTTTTAATTTTCATCAGAACTCTTGCTGCAGCATTTTGAATCAGCTGAAGGCTTTTAACTGCATTTTGTGGACATCCTGATAGTAACGAATTACAATAGTGCAGCCTTGAAGTAACAAATGCATTGACTAGTTTTTCAGCGTCATTCCTGGGCAGGATATTTCTAATTTTGGCAATGTTCCGGAGATGAAAGAAGGAAATCCTAGAAACCTGTTTAATATGGGATTTAAATGACATGTCCTGGTCAACAATAACACCAAGGTTTTTTACTTTATTATCGCAAGTCAATTTAATGCCATCCAGGTTAAGTGATTGACTAAGCAGTTTCTTTTAAGACAACTTTATTGCTGTCTCAGCGAATGCACAGAGCTTTCCATAATGTTTTTCAGTTTGTGCAAAGAAGCAATCCTCTTGATCATCTCCAGAGGTCCTGTAGGAGTCCCCTGAACATGGCCAGCCTTCTTTATTAGCTTGTTGAGCTTTTTTTAAGTCCCTGGATCTGATCCTGCTTGCCCAACAGATAATGGCAGAAGAAATCACACGCTCCACGACTGACATGTTGCCATGGAGTTTTCTGACCCGCATACAGAATCAACCAGAATAGAAGGTAAAGGTGAGCTAGTTTATTAACAAAATGAATTCTGAGAGGATTGAACTTCGGTGATCTGGTTCCATAGTGTGTGGAAGAATCAATACGACGCTAATCGTGGAGAGAGCCTTACATAAATGCAACAATAGCTTACTGTGAGAGGCTGGATGGTTGGTGTTGAGAGGGGTATGATCCTGGTGATAATCTCTGTGAAAGCAATCTCCATAGAGTACATCATTGGGCAAGCAGGTTAAGGCTTGAGGTCTCAAAAAATGTTGTCTTGTGTACATATTTTACTCTTAGTCCTATTCTTAAGTCTCCATTTTGCACGTAATTTTGTTCATCCATCTGTTTATCTGTCTATCCATTTGTTTCTACTTATTTAAGATAATGTCACATAGATAACAGGTCCGGGAGAGAAATCTAGACATTGCTGTCCCTAGCAGCACTGCCCAGCTCATTCTGGAGAAAATAAAGCCATAAAGGTCCCATTTGCAGTTGATGGGATGATGAAGCCATATGCATGGCAATTCTGGATGAAAACCTGTTAGAAACTGCAAAACACTTGAGACTGGGCAGATGTTCACCTTTCAGTACAACCCTAAACTTACAGGTCCTTCTCAAACTATTAGCATATTGTGATAAAGTTCATTATTTTCCATAATGTCATGATGAAAATTTAACATTCATATATTTTAGATTCATTGCACACTAACTGAAATATTTCAGGTCTTTTATTGTCTTGATACAGATGATTTTGGCATACAGCTCATGAAAACCCAAAATTCCTATCTCACAAAATTAGCATATTTCATCCGACCAATAAAATAAAAGTGTTTTTAATACAAAAAACGTCAACCTTCAAATAATCATGTACAGTTATGCACTCAATACTTGGTCGGGAATTCCTTTGCAGATATGACTGCTTCAATGCGGCGTGGCATGGAGGCAATCAGCCTGTGGCACTGCTGAGGTCTTATGGAGGCCCAGGATGCTTCGATAGCGGCCTTTAGCTCATCCAGAGTGTTGGGTCTTGAGTCTCTCAACGTTCTCTTCACAATATCCCACAGATTCTCTATGGGGTTCAGGTCAGGAGAGTTGGCAGGCCAATTGAGCACAGTGATATCATGGTCAGTAAACCATTTACCAGTGGTTTTGGCACTGTGAGCAGGTGCCAGGTCGTGCTGAAAAATGAAATCTTCATCTCCATAAAGCTTTTCAGCAGATGGAAGCATGAAGTGCTCCAAAATCTCCTGATAGCTAGCTGCATTGACCCTGCCCTTGATAAAACACAGTGGACCAACACCAGCAGCTGACACGGCACCCCACACCATCACTGACTGTGGGTACTTGACACTGGACTTCTGGCATTTTGGCATTTCCTTCTCCCCAGTCTTCCTCCAGACTCTGGCACCTTGATTTCCGAATGACATGCAGAATTTGCTTTCATCCGAAAAAAGTACTTTGGACCACTGAGCAACAGTCCAGTTCTGCTTCTCTGTAGCCCAGGTCAGGCGCTTCTGCTGCTGTTTCTGGTTCAAAAGTGGCTTGACCTGGGGAATGCGGCACCTGTGGCCCATTTCCTGCACACGCCTGTGCACGGTGGCTCTGGATGTTTCTACTCCAGACTCAGTCCACTGCTTCCGCAGGTCCCCCAAGGTCTGGAATCGGCCCTTCTCCACAATCTTCCTCAGGGTCCGGTCACCTCTTCTCGTTGTGCAGCGTTTTCTGCCACACTTTTTCATTCCCACAGACTTCCCACTGAGGTGCCTTGATACAGCACTCTGGGAACAGCCTATTCGTTCAGAAATTTCTTTCTGTGTCTTACCTTCTTGCTTGAGGGTGTCAATAGTGGCCTTCTGGACAGCAGTCAGGTCGGCAGTCTTACCCATGATTGGGGTTTTGAGTGATGAACCAGGCTGGGAGTTTTAAAGGCCTCAGGAATCTTTTGCAGGTGTTTAGAGTTAACTCGTTGATTCAGATGATTAGGTTCATAGCTCGTTTAGAGACCCTTTTAATGATATGCTAATTTTGTGAGATAGGAATTTTGGGTTTTCATGAGCTGTATGCCAAAATCATCTGTATTAAGACAATAAAAGACCTGAAATATTTCAGTTAGTGTGCAATGAATCTAAAATATATGAATGTTAAATTTTCATCATGACATTATGGAAAATAATGAACTTCATCACGATATGCTAATATTTTGAAAAGGACCTGTATAGCCAGAGCTGAAGTAGAATGGTTTAGAATGCAGCTTATTCAAAGGCGCAGTCAAAGTCCAGACCTAAACCCAGTTATTCATGTTGATCGACGCTCTCCATCCAATTTGAGCTACTTTGGTCAGAAGAATGTCTCTAAATGTGTAAAGATACAGGACACATGCCCCAGAAAAATTGTAGCTGTGATTGCAGCAAAATGTAGTTCAATTAAGTGCTCACTTAGGTTGGGCGTATACAAATACTCACCACATGTCTCAGATTTGTATTTGTAAAAATTGTTTTTCTTTTACTTTACAGTTTTGCACTACTTTGTTTTTGGTCTATCACATAAAATCCAAATAAAAAAAAAGTGAAGTTTGAGGAGCGCTGCACAAAATGTAAAAAAAAGTTTTAAAAGTATATCATGGCTTTTACATGGCACTATAGGTGTGAAAAAAAAATTAACTATGTTTAGTGTACATCAAAAAATCCATTTTGTGTTAGAGTTGACTCGTGATGAAGGTGCACTGGACCAGATGATGGAACTCAGGCTTAAAACAGAAACAACAAAGCACATTTTAGATCAAGTTTGACTTGTAAATGATCTACAGGTGCATAGAACAGAAGCACAATTCATTTCAGGCCAAGACAAGAGGCAGTGGATTGGTTCCAAATGAAAAGGCTGACTTTCAAATAGCAAGACAAACAGACACGAGGCTGTGATGGAGGCAGCAGCTCTTCCTGGCTGCATTAGGGAGAATAGGAATAGCGTGGCAGGATGTGTTTAAATCAGAGTGCTCTATCTTGTAGTGGGACACATTTCATTAGGCCCAGCAGCTGGGGCCATGGCTCCATGCGTCCACATATCTATCATACGAATCCATCAGGCCTGTCTCCCTTCCTTACTGACAGCATGTGTGTGAAAGAAGCCCGTCTTTCTTATCAGAAGACTCACTACCTGACCAGACTTATTCATTTCTTCTTCCATCTTCCCCTTTCTGTGTTATGGTTTCTTATTTGTGGCTTCCGCCTTGCTCTGTCTGTATTTGTCTTGCGCTCTCCATTTCCTCCAGCCTCCACCTCTGTGTTTCATTTCTCTCAAATCTCTTTTTTCTGAGTGGGACAGATGTTAGCCTGCTTTGAATGGATTCAGAGCCCCCGCTGTTTCTTCTTTCTTTCATTTCAGTCCCTCTGAGGTCTCCTAGCTCACTCCAAGTCATATATGAGGTACAGTATGAGATAAGAAGTCTTGCAATTCTTTTGTACTGAGTCAAAAGTAGTAAAACATGTTGGCAAAATATGATTAAGCTTCAAAGGTAACACTGTGTGAAGGTATGCCCTTGAACACTTGACAGATACGAGAGATCCTGAATCTTCTATCAAAAGGGTCTAAATCCACATATTCAGTACAACACACCATCTCTAATATGATCAAAGCATCCTTCTCAGAGGGTCACAAAGTCAAGAATATATTGATTAATCAGCCAGGAGCAGTGCTGGAAAACTAAATCCAATACAGTGGACTGCAGTACACTTTGACCTTTTTCCACATTTTAGGCCCGAGCAGGAAGGCCTGCAAGGGCCTATTGTAATTGTTGCTCCGTTTATTATTATTCTGGTGACAAATTAATTGCCTTTTTCGCGGCTTTAACATATTCAAAAACTCACCACATTTTCAAGGTGATTGATCCTAGTCCAGTCCCCAACAGAGATATGATGGCATATTTGGTGGGCGTGGCCTAATTCATCCACAGCGCCCCCTAGAAAATTTTAAAAAAGCAGCCCCAAGCCATGCTTTGACCAAGGATTGTGAAATTTGGTACACATATGTATCTTGTCAAGATCTACAAGATCCGATCCAAAGCCCACAGGAAGTTGGCCATTTTGGATTGAAGTTGCCATTTTGACCCCGGATTTGCCCTTTCTAGCCCATATCTGAGCGAACCCCTCCTAGAGCTTTTGACTTAGAGACTTGAAAATCACTCAGTATACACTTAAGGCACTGGGGATCAAAAGTTATCAAAAGCTTTTTGCTATATGAAAGTATGTGGGCGTGGCCAAGCCTCAAAATTTGACGTCGCGCCATAAAACATGAAACTGTTATAGTTCATATAAGGAAAATCACAGACACATGAAACTTTATGGGATTGATCCATATGACACCCTGATCAATATTCAATGGTCAAATGCTGACATCAAGGAAGCCCCACCCCCTGGGAACAGGAGGTGTAATGTTTTACTTAGTGTGGTCTATGTTTGATCCCCTTCACCTAATCAACGTGAAACTGTCCCAAGTGAAAGATAACATGATGGTCTAAGTTCGTGTCAATACTGACTGGTTTGGCTGGAGGGTGTGGCCATTGCGGCGTGGCGAACTCTGATGTCCCGCCATGGCCACACGTTTGGTTCTAAATTTGACATGCATGGCCCGATTTACTCCAAACTCAATATGGTTGATCTCTGACAACCCCCAAACACCTATACTGGATTACATTGGAATTTGGATCAACAGCACCCCTAGGACATTTCAAGGGCTATATCTCCCTCATACATAATTGGATCAACTTGAAATGTAGTATACATGATCATGAGTTAATGATGGACATGCTGACACAGTCAATCAATGACATCACTTTAGCCCCGCCCACTAGTAAACAAATGAGTGTAGTTTCCATATGGAAGGTCCGATTCACTCCAAACTGAATATGGTTGATCTTTTTCAGCCCCCAAAAAGCTCTATTGGATTATATTCAAATTCGGATCAATATCGCCCCCGAGGATATTTCAAGTGCTCCCTCGTACATCATCGGATCCACTTAAAATGTAGTATACATCATCAGGGATCAATGCTGAACATGTTGGCACACAGGCAATTCATGACGTTGTTTTAGCCCCGCCCACTAACAAACAAGTGAGTGCTGCTTCCATCTGGAAGTTCTGATTTACTCCAAATTTTGAATCATTCTCGCCAGACCAAAACTCTGCATGACCGAAGATTATATGACATGTTGCTCACAGTGCCACCTAGTGGCGATGTGTTGAAGTGAAGCACTGTCATTGTCGGTGGCGTGTAGGGGGCGATGCCAGGCTCCCGCGGTCACTCAACAGGCCAAGTTGCGCTGACGTGGGAGGGCCTTCAAGGCTGCTTGCAGCCTTAATTTTACTTTATTTTCAATTACGTTTTGGAAATGTTGTTTGCTGGTCATGTCTACCTATAGCTATCAATATACTCAAAAAGAATAGCCCATCTTGCATTTGCTTGCCTTCAAAAGCAGGATTTGTGTAAAAAAAAAATATATATATATATATATATATATATATACAGGGGTTGGACAATGAAACTGAAACACCTGTCATTTTAGTGTGGGAGGTTTCATGGCTAAACTGGACCAGGCTGGTAGCCAGTCTTCATTGATTGCACATTGCACCAGTAAGAGCAGAGTGTGAAGGTTCAATTAGCAGGGTAAAAGCACAGTTTTGCTCAAACTATTGAAATGCACACAACATTATGGGTGACATACCAGAGTTCAAAAGAGGACAAATTGTTGGTGCACGTCTTGCTGGCGCATCTGTGACCGAGGCAGCAAGTCTTTGTGATGTATCAAGAGCCACGGTATCCAGGGTAATGTCAGCATACCACCAAGAAGGACGAACCACATCCAACAGGATTAACTGTGGACGCAAGAGGAAGCTGTCTGAAAGGGATGTTTGGGTGCTTACCCGGATTGGATCCAAAAAACATAAAACCACGGCTGCCCAAATCATGGCAGAATCACACCAGAACTGTCCGTCAGGAGCTCCACAGGGTCAATATACACGGCCAGGTTGCTATAGCCAAACCTTTGGTCACTCATGCCAATGCCAAACGTCGGTTTCAATAGCGCAAATCTTGGGCTGTGGACAATGTGAAACATGAACAATACATGTTTCACATTGTCCACAGCCCAAGATTTGCGCTGATGAGTCCACCTTTACTGTTTTCCCCACATCCGGGAGAGTTACGGTGTGGAGAAGCCCCAAAGAAGCGTACCACCCAGACTGTTGCATGCCCAGAGTGAAGCATGGGGGTGGATCAGTGATGGTTTGGGCTGCCATATCATGGCATTCCCTTGGCCCAATACTTGTGCTAGATGGGCACATCACTGCCAAGGACTACTGAACCATTCTTGAGGACCATGTGCATCCAATGGTTCTCAAGAATGGCGGTGCCGTGTATCAGGATGACAATGCACCAATACACACAGCAAGACTGGTGAAAGATTGGTTTGATGAACATGAAAGTGAAGTTGAACATCTCCCATGGCCTGCACAGTCACCAGATCTAAATATTATTGAGCCACTTTGGGGTGTTTTGGAGGAGCGAGTCAGGAAACGTTTTTCTCTACCAGTATCACATAGTGACCTGGCCACTATCCTGCAAGAAGAATGGCTTAAAATCCCTCTGACCACTGTGCAGGACTTGTATATGTCATTCCCAAGAAGAATTGACGCTGTATTGGCCGCAAAAGGAGGCCCTACACCATACCAATACATTATTGTGGTCTAAAACCAGGTGTTTCAGTTTCATTGTCCAACCCGTGTATATATATATATATATATATATATATATATATATATATATATATATATATATATATATATATATATATATAAATAAAACTCAAACAGTTCAATATGTATGGTAGAAGTGCCGGAAACAGCTTTTTTCTTGTAAGTAAAGCAGCTGTCTCACTGTCTGTCATATTTGACCATTAAGCCATCAGTACAGATATCCCACTGTGGGAAGAAAGCCTTATAGAAAGTGTGCTGAAACCAAGGATTTCAAATCATGACTAACAGAAGCCAGCAAGGCCATCAGTATTAAACTGTAAAATAATAAAAAATGGTGATTTTAACCATAAACCAACTTTAAAACCCCTAAGCATTAGAACTTTGAGCCAGCTAACATTTTTTACTACAAAAGGATTAATAAATCAGGTTAAGTTCACCAACGGGCAACATCAACAGTTCCCTCTTTCATTCATCTGTATCTTACTTTTGTTTCTAAGCCATTGTATCTGTTCTTCAGTGTCCATCTCTTTCCCTTGGCCTGACATGAATACACAGTACTTTGAAGCATGCAAACTCCAGGTGTAATTTGAATGCGTTATACAGTCAGAGGAAGAAAAGCAGCCAATTAGGGAACCGGGTTGGAGAGCTCTGGGGTGAAGGGTCACCCTGTGATGCGCTGTCGTGTTCCTTCTCTGAATATTAGCCAGGCTGATGCACTTAAAACTCTTCTACCAACCGTTTTTGCAAAAGTTGGTTGAAGAAAGATCTTTTTTTTATTTGAAGTGTATCAAGAGCTTCACCTACAAGCTACACGGTGATGCAGATATCAATTAATTAGTAGGTTCTCTTACATTCATCAATGCGATGGTTTTCATCTTGGTTAAAACATATTAACTGATGGCTTTGAGGTGTTGTTTGCAAGGAAGCCTTCCAATTTCCTTGCAAACAACACCTCCTTTTAACCTTAATGAAAACAAATAAAAAGAAAATGTATAGGTACATAGCTATATGTACAGCTGTTTTCAAGCTATTTTTTGTATTGAATAAGTCATTGAAACTATGGTGGAGATGTAGAGAGTCACAGCTTAGGTGGGACAATCTGTTGAAAGGACAACTATTGGTTGTATACTCTTCATGGAAGAGTGGCAAAAAGAAACCTAGTGTTGAACAAAAACTGTGATAAGTGCTGTTTGCAGTTTGCTGCAAGCCATTGTAAGGGGTTCAACAATTGTGTGGAAGAAGGTGCTCTGGTCAGATGAGACCAAAACTGATATTTTGCCCTACATACAAAACCATGTGTTGCAAAGAACTAACACAGCAAAACACTGTGAACACACAGTGACACATTGCTGTGGCAGTATTATGTTTTTCTTCAGTTGGGACAGGAAAGCCTATTGGTCTGGATAGGACTATGCACAGATCTGAGTAGAGGACGATCTTGGAAAAAATGACCCGTTGGATATGAACTGTGTGACATGGATATTACGGTTGATTTAAAACATTTAAGTAAATACAGCAAATACCTGACTGAAACTTATAGAAGTAGAGATGAGCAGCCAAGAGAAGCTACAGAGAGAAGCTAAAGAAAAGCCTTTCTACTGGTGATGCTTCGACTGTATGGACCAGTCTGAGAAACCTGATTGCCTATAAGAACCCCCCCACCCATCCTGAACAGAATCCTCGCCTGGCTAACCATCTGAATGGCTTCTACTGCAGACATGACAGGAAGCTGTTCACACCTCAAACCATTTCCCCTACATTGTTGGACTATGTGTTGCTTAATATTGGACCATTTGTACGTTGCTGGACACCACAATGCTTTCCGGCGTCATCGGCCATTTTGTACCCCAGGATAGTCCACTACTAGAAATCCCAGCGGGCACCGCGGCTGATAGGACGGGGTCGTTGCAGCTCTGATGTCACGGTGGGCTAAATAACATATTCTGAGACCGCCCACCATTGCTTTTCAGCTTGGAACTGAGACGCGGTTACATCGCAACAGGAGCGTCATTCTGGGCAACACACAAACAACAATGCACACACTCATTCATACACCTAAGGGCAATTTAGATTAACCGATTAACCTAACAGGCATGTCTTTGGACTGTGGGAGGAAGGCGGAGTACCCGGTGATAACCCACACATGCACGGGGAGAAAAATGCAAAGTCCATGCGGACAGACCCCCGGCCGGGGATTGAACTCAGGACCTTCTTGCTGCAAGGCAACAGTGCTACCAACTGCGTCACCGTGCAGCCGGTTTTTATTTTATTTTATTTATTTTTTTTTTTAAATAGCTTGGGCAGGATAGAGTAGGATTTTAGGGCAATTTAGAATCACCATTTATAGTGTTTGAAGTGTATTTGCATGCCAAATGTTATTGAAAGTTGATGATCGCTGGACTCTGGAGCTACCGAGCTTCGCAAGTTGTGTTTTACTGTGTGAACCCCGAGCTGAGCTGCTATAATAAGCTTATGGTGAAAATCAACCATTTTCTTTGTCTTCAACTTCATGTTTTGTTGGTTGCCGCCAAAAGTTTTATAACTCTTTGTGTGCGCTGAGCTTGCAGCGATGGGGGACGTTTTACGACCCTTGACCCCTGGTGGGGGAAGTTACACTCAAAGATACGCTTAGCATAATATTCCCCTTGTATTTTGCCATAACTGTCATAACTGCTGGTTTGATTTCATCCACGCTCAAGGCTGTTTTATTGTGTTTAGTTAGATAATTTTTCCCCTTTTGAGTAAAACGTTACATGTTTGATTAGGTGAAGATTATTGAATCGAAAGAGTGAGTTGTATCAGGGCTGTTGATTTAATAAATATTCATGTAGATAGAGAGTTTTTGTTTATTTTGTGTAAGTGATTTGTCAGTCAAAATAAGGTTAAAGTTCCCCATGTTTCGGCAGAAACGGTTGATTAAACAGTGACATCTAGTAATAGTTATCAACTATTACTGAGAATTTAATAATTGTAATTATCAAGGGCTTTGAGCCACCATTACAACGCCAGAGGACATCTCTGGTTTCGATTCATAAATGAGGATTTTTAGTTAAAAATAAAACTTTCTAAAATTATGATTTTTAAATTATAATTCTTGATAAATATTAATTAATCAATAATCATAATCCCAACAACATCCCATTCAGGAACAAATTCTTCCCATAAAGCAGCCAACCCCCTACCTTCAGATCCTCTGCCCGCACTAAAGATCTCCGAGGAAGATGTAAATAGGCTCTTTCAGCGCATGAAAACAAAGAGAGCTGGAGGACCTGATAACGTCTCCCCATCATGCCTGAAAGCCTGTGCAAATCACCCGGATCTTCAACAAGTCACTGGAGACGTGTGAGGTCCCCTCCTGCTTCAAACGATCCACCATTATCCCAGTGCCCAAGAAACCCACCATCCTAGGATTAAATGACTATAGGCCTGTAGCCCTGACATCTGTGGTCATGAAATCAGGTCCAGACCGCAACAAATAATCAGGTCTGCAGAGAGAATAATCAGGGCTGACCTTCCCTCCATCCAGGACTATGACAGGTCTAGGGTCAGGAAAAGAGCTGCTAAAATCTCTGCAGACCCCACACACCCTGCACATAAACTGTTTAGAGTTTTACCTTCAGGTTGTCGCTACAGAGCAATGTTTACTAAAACCAGCTGCCACAGAGACAGTTTCTTCTCCTAGGCTGTTTCTCTGAACATTTAATTGAGTACCAAACAACTGCATACTGAAGTTGCAGATGCACCTTTTGTATGAATGTATATTTAAGGACATAAAGATATATACATAAATATATTTAAAAACCCAGAGAGCAAAGTGTACCGGAGTCAAATTTCTTGTTTGTATGTACAAACTTGGCAATAAAGCTGATTCTGATGTGTAACTGAGTTTGACAGGAAACAACAAGACATTTTTAATTAGTTTTTTAAACCCTGTACTATAAAACAAACAGTATGATCCATTTTTAAGGTACCGCCGCCTGAATCTTTACTGTAATTTCCAATTCAGCTCTATTTAGTGGTTGTTGCTAGTTTCTTTACTACTGCAAGGACCTATTACCAACCATCTCAAAAATGGACTCAGAGTGCACATGAAACAAGATGAATGATCGATTGCTCATCTGCACTTCAGGCTAAACTTCTATCCAACTGAAAACTATAATGGGTACATTTCAATGATTCTTTATTCAGGTATGTGTTAACACTAGGACTCCCAGAATTCTAACACTACTAGAACTCCCAAGCCCGTCAATTTGAGGGCGAGCATTCTTTATGCGAGGGCAGTGATGACGTCATCGCATTAACGCTATAAAATGTTGTTTTTGACAAGAATTAATAATAGTATTTGATCAAAACCTATTATGTTTTATTGTTATTTTTATATAGTACTGAAAAATAATACAGAGTAGCGGGTACATTTTTAAAAAAAGCTTTACTAATCTGACCAAAAACTTTACTAATCTGACCAAAAGCTGGACAGCTCCATGTTACGTCCCCCTTTCACTTCGCGGACATAAACTAGCGCTAAAAATGCCTTCAGCTCATCCACACTCATGTCCGAGGAGGATTCATCTCCTAAAATTCTGCGGGCCTCAGCCACACTACAGCCCTGAATGTGGATGAGCATTTCGGCATCCACCACGTAGAGGAATGCGGTGTGGGCATCTTGGATCTGGTGCTCTGTCAACGCGTTCTGGCTCTGACGCCTCCCTCTACTTTCTTCCTCCCCTACCACTGTCCACACAGTGCCATCCTTTCCTATCTCCTCCTCCTTCCCAGGTGTGCGCTCATCTTGTGATGAAAACGCTGTAAAGCGCAGAATAGGTTGTTGTTACTGGGCTACTATATCTGACCTAACTTATTGTTTATTTCTTTGTTTATTATCAGTACCTTAATTTACAGTTTCCCTCCTGCCAGGGAGTTGGATTGCTGGGTTTATAGCTGGGCACCTGGCTCGTCTCTCTATCTCTGAACCCGCGCTGATTGTGGCACCGTTTCTATAGTTTCTATATTATTAGTTTTCCAATCTGTCAACTATAGCCTAAAATGATAAAATCATTACATAGGCTAGTCTTTTACTACCTTGAAATAATGAGTCACAACCTCCTGCTAATGGGACGACTTGTGTTTTTTTAGCCAGGGGAGGCTCACTCTCTGACCCGCTGTCACTGGAACTGAATACTGACCAAGAGCCGTCAGAATCCCTCTCGACCCAGAATCACGATCATCTAATTTTTGAAGCATTTCCAATGTCTCTTGAGCAGAAAATATCCTTCTAGAAGCCATTTGTAGGATGCCAACAATCTCATTCTCAGACTGCGTTCTAGAGTGGCGGTTGCTAAGCAACTCTCGCGCATATACTCAGCCGCGGAAAAAAATATCAATGTAAATAATAGGGCCGTCAAAATAGTGGCTG
Source organism: Girardinichthys multiradiatus (assembly GCF_021462225.1). Taxonomy (NCBI): domain Eukaryota; kingdom Metazoa; phylum Chordata; class Actinopteri; order Cyprinodontiformes; family Goodeidae; genus Girardinichthys; species Girardinichthys multiradiatus. Next base: position 33,886,719 of record NC_061801.1, on the reverse strand, counting down.
TGGTAGTTAGAGGTAGAAACAATTAGATCTTTTATTTGCTTTGTTTTTTTTTTTTAAAGAGACATAGGAATACAAAAGACATGATGCCAGGAAGATAAGAGTTTTAATAAACCGGAGTTATGGCATGTCAAACTTTCAAAACCGTCAAATTGACGGCTCTGGGAGTTCTAGTGTTAACCTGCCATGATTGCAGATGACTGACCAGAAATGTTCGTTCGTTCGTCCGTCGTCTTCCGCTTATCCAGGACCGGGTCGCGGGGGCAGCAGACTCAGCAGAGACGCCCAGACGTCTATCTCTCCAGACACCTCCTCCAGCTCCTCCAGGGGGAGCCCAAGGCGTTCCCAGGCCAGCCGAGAGACATAGTCCCTCCAGCGTGTCCTGGGCCGTCCCCTGGGCCTCCTCCCGGTGGGACGTGCCTGGAACACCTCCCGAGGAAGGCGTCCAGGAGGCATCTGGTATAGATGCCCGAGCCACCTCAACTGGCTCCTCTCGATGTGGAGGAGCAGCGGCTCTACTCCGAGCTCCTCCCGGATGGCCGAGCTCCTCACCCTATCTCTAAGGGAGTGCCCGGCCACCCTACGGAGGAAGCTCATTTCAGCCGCTTGTATCCGTGATCTCGTTCTTTCGGTCATGACCCAAAGTTCATGGCCATAGGTGAGGGTAGGAACGTAGACCGACCAGTAAATTGAGAGCTTTGCTTTTCGGCTCAGCTCTCTCTTCACCACAATGGACCGGCACAGCGCCCCCATTACTGTGGCAGCCGCACCGATCCGTCTGTCGATCTCCCGCTCCATTCTTCCCTCACTCGTGAACAAGACCCCGAGATACTTAAACTCCTCCACTTGAGGCAGGAACTCCCCTCCAACCTGAAGAGGACAAGCCACCCTTTTCCGGTCGAGTACCATGGCCTCGGACTTGGAGGAGCTGATCCTCATCCCAGCCGCTTCACACTCGGCTGCAAACTGCCACAGCGCATGCTGTAGGTCTTGGCTAGAGGGGGCCAGCAGGACCACGTCATCCGCAAAAAGAAGAGACGAAATCCACTGGTCCCCAAACCAGACCCCCTCCGGCCCTTGGCTGCGTCTAGAAATCCTGTCCATAAAAGTTATGAACAGGACCGGCGACAAAGGGCAGCCCTGCCGGAGTCCAACATGCACTGGGAACAGGTCCGACTTAGTGCCGGCAATGCGGACCAAACTCCTGCTCCGCTCGTACAGGGACCGGATGGCCCCTAATAAAGGGCCCCTGATTCCATACTCCTGGAGCACCCCCCACAGGGCATCACGAGGGACACAGTCGAATGCCTTCTCCAGGTCCACAAAACACATGTGAACCGGTTGGGCAAACTCCCATGAACCCTCGAGCACCCTGTAGAGGGTATAGAGCTGGTCCAGAAATGTTTTTTTCTAAAAATATCTGCTGTGTGCCATTCTGTTAATTCCTTAAACAGCTAGACTTGGCACAGTGTTGACTGTCATGACTGCTTTCTATAAACAGCTTTGAGGAAAAGCTTTGCATGTGGAGCAATTCTAAAATTCAAAGTAAGATGAGGTGCATTCCACTGAACACGGGGAAAATATCATGTTCACAAAGGTGTGGGGAAAAAAGATTCATTTCGTTTCATTTCTGATCACAGGTGCCCCAAATAAACTCAACACCTCAGGCATGCTAGGTTTGCTATGCTCCATAGGGAAGGCTTGCTAAATTCTTGCCAAAAATTGTTGTCTTTACTTTTTTTTTTTTTTTTTTTTTTTTTGCAAATAAAGGAAGAACAAATAGATTCCAGATAGAAATTTTTGGTTTTAAACTAGTCTAAGCACAATACGGGTATAAAATATTTGGGTGCTGAATAAAACCCTTTAATACATGATCATTACAATTAACGGGTACATTCAATATTATCAAAACGGATTATTTCAGTAATTCATTTCAAAAAGTTAGTGAAATACATTATTTAATGTATTATGCTCAGTGATATTTAATGTCTATTTCTGTTAATTTTGATGGTGTGACTAACAGTTAATGAAAATCCAAAAATCCAGTCTCTCAGAAAGTTTAAATATTAAATAATACCCTATTTATAAAATGTTAGCTTGACAGTTGTCCAGTTATTGACAACCTTCACAAGGAGGCCTAACCTAAAAAAGAAAGAAAATTGCCAAAGAAATTGGCTGTGTACCGCATGCTGTATCTGAGCATATCAATGGAAAGATGAGTAGAAGGAAAAATTGTGAAAGAAAACGGTGCACCAGTCACAGTGATAACCAGCTGTAAGAGGACTCTGAAGCAAGACCCATGATGCTGTTTTTGTTTTTTGATGTTTTGAGGTTTCAGAGTTTCTTGAAGATCTAACCTCAAGACTTGAATCTCCTCACCACTCCTGTGGTTGTTCCCCCAGATCATGCTGTCAGAACCCCTATACTATCCACCATTGCTCCCCTGCCTGTCCACACTTCCATGCTTCACCGTCTCTCATCACTCACCACCACGTGCCGATCTCAGCCTTTTATGGGTATACTCACCTTCCTGCCTTGGAACTCACCATCTCATTTCCATCATATTTCAACAATACCCCACTTCTTAAAATAATAACAACATACCTCTCCTCCTTAATACCATCCTTGATTTCTTCTGTGAACCTGGAAGAACCATTCATTCAATTACTTGTTTCAATAAACTTTTTAAGCTTTTCTATGGTATCTGTAATAGTTGCCCATGTGAGGTTCTCAAACAAGTCAACATGACAGACTATGGAAGAAAAGGTCTAGACTGTTGCTCAGTGGTGCTGCTATTAAGATGAAAGTAAATTTTGGTGGAAAAATCTTGTAATTATTTGTCTTGGATTTATTTTTTACATCACAAAAACATTTTAACAAGGATGTGTAAGCTTGTTACGTCCCCTGTAGATCAATACAATCTTAAAGGGTCATGCCAATACATTTCTGCATTCACATTGTAATTATTGTGTTTAATGCATTTTTTTGTTAACGTGATGCTTTATTGGCTGTCCCATTTATATTCCACCCAGTATTTTTCAATAAAACAATCCCTGCTAAGTCAGCTATAGTCTATCATGTGGACACCATTTTTCTACTTCAAAGTGCAACTCTTCTATCAATGTTTTCTTTCCTCCTCGGCATCCCTTGTATGCATGCAATTTGCCCAATTGTGTTTGCTTTCTTGTTTTGCAAAGCACCACTCTTTCCAATTAATCAAGTGCAGTGTGCTAATTAAATTTAATTATGGCAGATGGGTTTGAAAAATGTGTTATTTTCAAAGGTTGACAATGTGTTTTATTAATTTCATTAACTAAATAAAGTCTTGCGCGCATCAACTGAAACACGTTTGCATCTAGGTCAGTCTGCACAAGCAACATCCTGCCTTTCTTGCATGATTGCCCACATTTATTCCCCAACCTGAACTGTCTCTCTGGTTTTTCTGTGCTTCTGCTCAGTGCTTCTCCACCTCTGGGTTGAAGAGGTTAAAGTTGAACCCACATTCCTACTGGCTTCTTGGTTCACCTCTGTGTAATCCCCCACCGTCTGTGGCCCGAATCCTGGCCAGCGGCAGATGTAGAGCTCATCTCAGCCAGTCCCGCTACGCTTTCTGAGTCCATCTGTCTCCAAACATGTCTGCTCAGTGAGCCGCTTTTCATGCTGCAGCGCCACCATAAGACTGTGCTGCGGTTTTAGTGATTTTGAGCCAATCACGAGATAAAACAGCACAGAGGCCTCAACAGTGAGAAGAAGTATGCCCCCTGCTGAAGAAACCAAAGTGATCTTCATAAAGCATTTTACAGGAGTCGTATACAAAACAAAACAAACAAAAAAAAAAAAAAAACATGGAGATAATTTGATCAAGGTTAAGATGTGTGCACATGTAGGCACTTCATGCTTTTCTGTAGTTGGGAAAAGATGTTTCAGATTGATGAGCATCATTTTTGTGTTTATAAACTTCCTAAAGTATGAAAAAAGCTGAATGTTTTTCATAAGTCTGTTCTCACCACAAATTACTGACCCTGCATTGTAAATTGCACTCTTCGTGTTTGTAATATATAAGTAGGCCACTGAACAAAGAGTAAAAGGCAGTCGAGCAAAAGAGAGGGTTTTCATTGGCCTGCACTGTTAGGTGACGTGTACAATAGGTTTAAAGAAGTAAGGTAATGAAAACAGATGTTCTCTAAAAATATACAGTATATTTATGTATACTGCACAGTGCCTACAGATGCAACCTAATAAACTAGAATATCATCAAAAATAATTTTTCTGTAAGTCAGTTCAAAAAGTGCACATTACATATATTGATTTATTGCAAAGAAGAATGATGTATATTGTCTATGTACAGCATATGCACTCAATACTTGGACTGAGCTCCTTTTGCAGAAATTACTGCATTATGGAGACATGGCCTTCAACTTGTCTGCATTGTTGACTCTGGTCCTTCTTATCTTTTTTCTTGACAAGAGCTAATATATTCTTTATAGGGTTTAGTACAGGCCCATTTGATGGGAGCACCGTGGTTATTATAGCAGGTATTGGTATTTTTTTTCAGTATACGCAGGGGTTTAGTCCTATTGAAAAAAAAATATAATAAATCACCATCTCTTTTAAACTTGTTAGAAGGTGGAAGATGGACTTGATAAAACACAGTGGACCTACACCACTACAACATGTGGCTCCCCAAATTATTACTGACAATAGAAACTTCACAATGGACCTCAAGCAACGTGGCATCTTTGCCTCTCCACTCTTCCTCCAGACTTTGGGATCTTGATTTTCAAATAAAATGCAAAACCTACTTCCATACAATATTGGATGCATTGTGTTCTTTTGAAACCCCATTTGGCTCTTATCAAACTCTGAAATCGTCACACTTCTTAATTTTCCATTCTTTGAAAACGTTCACTTTGAGGATAAAATGTTAAATTCCTCTAATATCCCATGCACTAATAAATGCCATGACAAAAGATAACCAATGTTGTTCACTTAACCTGTCAGTAGTCATAATGTTATGCCTGATCATGTACATAGTCCCAATTAGAGTTAATTACATCCCAGCTGAACTCTAGGTTTTTGTGTTTTTTGTATATATCTAGGGTTGTTTAGGGTTTTCTTAATTTTCATAAACATTTCCTTATAGGCTTCATCACTTTAATAAATTCCATTGTGGTGGAATCTGTCATTTGTGGTTGATGCAAGTGGATAAGAGCAAGACTGTTTTTGCTGTAGTAGACTACATTCACTTTACAAAACGGTATTAAAAATATCCACATGAAAGCCATGTGAGCACTTTATCCTTTCTCTTTTTTTCTGTCTTGGTGACTTTCTCTTTATATCTTCCTTCTAGTAAATCATTATCTATTGCATCTGTCCCCTGTACAAGCCAGTGTGAGCGAGAGACTGCAGTGCCCTTTCAGAAAGGATAACTAAATCCCCACCAGAGATGCTTGAGTAAATGACCGTGGGAAACGTGTGAGCTTTAGAACACATGATACTCTGTCCACATGGAGGAGAAAAAAAAACCTTGGCTGACTAAATCTTCTAGTCTCTTGCCTGGTGTTTACCCCAATACCATATCATTCCAGATCTGAAATCCTGACCATCCTTAAAACCCCATTACAGATGCTAATCTCCAGCAGTGAGTTCTCTGCAGTCCTCACTCTGGGAGGTATTATGCTTTGACTGAATACTTTCACTTCTACTAAAAAAACCATAGAGATCTTTTTTAATCAAACATTTCCGTGCTTGCATATTTTGTTCAGGTTCTGCTTAGTTTTAATATTATAAATGACAAGCATATCATGCTTGTTTGCTGGGTTTTAAGATGCAGCAGGCTAGTCTACATCACTTTGCAAAACTATTCACATCCCTGTAACGTTTTTTTAATTTATGATATCACAGTCACAAACCTCAATGTATTTTATTGGTATCTTATGTAATAGGGGTTTGTAAAACCACCTTACAGTTGCAGTCTTTCAGATATGCCTCTACCAGCTTTGCACAACTACAGATTCATATTTTTGCCTATTATTCTTTGCAGAATAGCTCAAGTTCAGTCACAGTAAATGGAGAGCAACTGTACAGTTGAAATTTCAAGTCTTAACCTGGCATCTCAATAAGATTAATTTATGTACTTAGGCTTGACAATTCCATCACACGAATATGCTTCACTCTAAACCATTACATTGTTGCTCTCGCTGTATGTTTAGGATTGTTGTCCCTGCCCCAAGGCCTGTCTTTTGCAGTCTTTTTTTTTGTAGCACTAGTGAGCTTTATTTTTTTATTTGTTTGACAGTAAGCTGACAAGAATGGGATGGAGAGAGAGGTAAAACATGCAGCAAAGGTCGCCTGGACCTGGAGTCAGACCTGCGGCGGCTTCGTCGAGGTCTGAAGACTCTAAATATGGGTTACGCGGTTCACTGTTGCGCCACTACCGTGCTCCCAGCCTTTTGCAGTCTCTAGCATGTTTTCTTCCAGGATTGCCCTGTATTTAGCCTCATCCATTTTCCAATCAAGTAGTTTCTCTGTCCCTACTGAGAAAAAGCATCCACACAGCATGATGCTGTCATCACCAGAACCAGAATCAGGTGTGTTCTCTGTTCTTTCAGATTAAGATTGAACTGTAGAGGTTGACTTTGTTTAATAACTAGATGACAACGGTAGGCAACTGCTTGCATTGCATTTTACTTAGAGGTAAATCTACCCCCCCTCCTCTATTTTCGCGAAAATAGTTTTTACAGAAAACCATATGCTTACATATAATGTCTTTCAAGTGTTTGTTCAAAAAGGAATTGTTGGCTTTCTTTCAGTATCACTGATTTGTCTTCCTTTCACTTTGAAAGGGTTCTTGTAGAAGGGCAATAGTGTTATTATTATGATTATTCTTTAATATAATGTAAAAATGACAAAATATGACATTGCTGAGAGAGTTAAGTTATATAAATTATTACTTTGTGAAGTTAAAAGGATATATGGGGGTGAATAATAGTTGAACCTACTGTAGCCTTGAGGCTGGTCCAATTTCCACCCAGATATATTTAAATGGAATAACAATAAGTCAGTATGCAAGATAGAGATGTGTCATACAGACGTGCGAAGAGTCAAAAGTCAGCAGATAAAAGGATGCATCACTGTAGTGTTGCCAGAGCTAGAAAAACAAATTATACCAGGAAACACCCTCATTTCTGGGATGTGTACATGTCTCCACACAACTAGAAAACAAGGCTTTCAGATGTAGAGAGGAGAAATGGGAATAATTAAATTGAACCAGAAATCGAAGGAGGATCACTTTACTTTTTATCACTTTCAGGATGTAATCTTCAGGATAAATAGGGGAAACTGAGTTCTGACGGCAAAGTCAGATATAATTTTCACAAATCTGATACGATCTAAGCTAAGTGTATTTTTCAACCAATTCAAGATAAGTGGCCCACAAACAATGCACAAAAAATCAGTTTCTACTGCAGAACCTTTATGGTAAGGGGTCCTAAAGATAGAAATGTACTTCTGACATAGATATCTTTATCAGTCTGACTATGAGCTGGATTTAAGGCTTTCTCTGTGTTACTAAACCCTGGGGGAAATTGTGTTCAAGTGTACACAGTTGAAAACGTACTAGAGCATTCACTTTTAGTTTAGCGGGGAAATATCAAGGCAGTTTCCATAGAGCTCAGTTTTATTGATTTTTATTTCACAAAGATGAAATGTCAAAGATTTTGTCTGCTTTTCTGTTATCTCTGCCTGAGGGTTCTCTCAATCAAAGCAATAATAAAATATGTAATTTGATGACACTATAAAGTAGAGTGTGAGTTATGATACTCTCCTCAACAGCTGGTAGAAATCTGTGTAATGTGAACATTCATGTTTATGTATGAGGTTCATGATTTTTGTATATTTTTGGCTCTGTGGCATGTCCTTTCTACCAGAATAATTCTACCATATTGTTAGTTAATGTACTAGTAAACTCTAAATTAGTCTTTTTCCCAGATGCTGTTTTTCCAGAGCCCATGGAATTCTCATGTAGCATATGCATCATTAAAATCAGTTTTGAATTATTATCGGTTCATTGAATTACTTATTTTGAAAGGTTTATTCTAAGCCAATAAGAAAACAGATACAATACAAAAATAAAAATAAGTACAATGTACTACAGAATACAAAATAATAATAATAATAATATTAAAAATAATAATAACTTTGAAAGGAGTGGGAGGAAGAAACATTTATATACTCAAATCCCCAATTCCCATTCCTTGATAAATGTGATTCATTTACAGCTTACTAATTATTCACCGTCATATCAACATAGCATATTACATTAATAATACATAAAGAAAACAATCAACTTATGCAATATATAGTTATTAAAACCAGAATAAAAAAGTATTCATTCCATGTCTTGTGACCAAAAAATTTCTTTATATCTTGATTTTAAATAGATGAATATTTGGACAATGAATGAGCAGCAATCCCAATCGGTTCCAAAGTTTAACATCACACACACAAACACACACCATCTTCTCCTAGCATAACTCTCAATTCATCCTGGAAATTCTCACAAAGAGGAGACAGGGATGCAATTAGAAAAGTTTATTAGTGAATGTTTATTTATTTGGCGCTCAGACCCCAGTGGAGGACATGAATGCTGAGAATGACATGAATTTTCGTTTAAACTCCATTATACATATACCAATATACCAATACAATAAGTGCAGTACATTATATTCCAATAAGAATTTACCCTTGTTAATAATTGAGATACTTTGTGTGTGTCTGATGTGTGGTTTTCTGTTCAATTTGCTATCGATAGTTATTGCCAAGAATTTAATTTCTGACATGGAATCAATACCAACACCATCTATATTTATTCCTGAGTTTAAATTAACCTTGTGAATTTTAGTTTAGGTACGTCGTTTATAATATTCTATGTTAAATCACCATAACTATTACTAGAGTAATTTATATTGGAGTCCTCCACACATAGAAGTTAATTTAATACTTTGATACATTAAATATGTCAAAGCAACTTTGGACCCAATACAGATCCCTGTGGGACTCCACAAGCAATGCACAAAAAAACCTGATTTAAACTCACCATACATACTGTTGCCTTTTATAAATACTTTATCTGAAAATAACTATTATATTGTTGATAAGCAGGTGCAAAGAGTAAAGCAAACGCTGCATTAACATTACATTGTTTTCTTTTTTAAAGCCTATCCTTACATTTACGTTACACTTATATTTCAGAGTAACGTGTAAACAATCCTATGTTTTTTTTTTGTTTTTTTTTTCTTCTATTCAGTCAAACAGAATTAAATTGAAAGCCCTGGACTGTCAGGCATTATTGTAATAATATGTAGTTTATGGTTTAACCACTCAAAATTGCTACAAGTTCCTTGTTAGTGCATTTCTCTATTAACAATCACACTGAATTTTATTAATTGCAAGACCCTGTCTCTGTGCTGTATGCTGAGGTGCAAAATCTACAATGTTTTACTGCATGGGTGTAATGAAATTTAAGCTCACAAGAGGAGAAGGAAAAACTACACAAAGTTCCTTAGACAAGAACAAACACAATTTTAAAATTGTTTTAAACAAAATCACAAATACCACTTCTTTTTGTTTCACAAAAAGATTAACTCAGTTCAGATTCTACATCTCGAAGTAATGCATTTTAAGACAAGCATGTATTAAAATCACCTCTTTGTATTTTTTTGATGGAAGAGTAAGAGTTTAATAAAAGATCAAATTAAAATGAACCAAAGTACTGTTGGGACCAATGTGTCTTACGATATTAGCCTGGGTAGTTTTAACTAAACACTGACTGAGAACTTTTGATCCAGTTCATTAAACAAGAAACTGGAAACAGTCTCATCATTCTTCACAGACCACTGTTGAACTTGGAAGTTGGGCCTCAGAGCTGGAAATTGCCTCACACCCAAGTAAAAGGGGTTCTGTTTCCAAGTTGGAAAACATTGGGATGTGCCATTTATTTTGGTGCCAACAGTTATTAGCAATGCATGTAGATAACAATATATATTGCTCTCAATTGTTCACGAGTAGATACAGTTTTTGCATTTCTATTTGTGTCACTGAAAAATTCCGACATTCAGAAAGGCAAATGAATATTTAATGCACACGGCCATATTGGATACCAAATATGATGTTCCACAGTGGGTTCTGACTTTCCCAGTTGGAATTCCCACTTTATGGGCCATTCTTGTTTTTTGCTTTTTTTCCTATTTGGGAACTTGGAAAATCTGACTTGGAAATACAAAGAGATTGCACCATAAGCAGTGACCTTACCAAACATCACTAAACCACTTTCAGAGTTTAAAATAAAAAAAACTATATTATGTAGCAGCAATAACTAACTATGAATGTCGTTGTCCAAATTACAATTTTTGTCAATAAATGTTTTATCAAACATTGGAGACCCTCATCTTTTCTAACCTGATAACTGTTCTTTAAGAATTAAACTGAAAAAAAAAAATAAAAAATACCTAAATATTTCTGGTTAGTGAGTCAGCTTACAGTTTTTTTTCAATCAAATTGTTGGTAGTCTTAACATTTGACATTAATCACTATGGCAAAGTTTTGAGGTTAAAAATGTAACCCAGTATGCTGCGTCAAACCTTAACCCAGTTGTCTCCTTAAATCTTGTCATGGATAGAGTCTATATTTAACCTGGTAGTGGGTTAGCAAAAAAACCCAAATTTGGTTGTTGTTTTTTAGAGAATGGCATGGTAATCCAGCAATTTAATGTATTAGAGTGTACTAATATTGTGCCAGTCCTAGGCAGCTTGAAATACATAGTGTCATGTATGCAATGTGAAAAGTCTTGAATACAGTTTGATTTCACACTAAAAGTACTGTTTGGATAAATAGACATGTTTTACTCTGCTTGCTCACATCAACAATACAAGCCCTCTGACAGTACTTTTTGTGCAGATTGCATTATTTTAAAACAAAGCAATAGGTAAGAAGACATTTAAATTCCCTCTTGAGAGAAGAAGGAAATCCTACAGTTAGGTGATAATTATCCGATCAAAACTTAACCACCTCACACTACACCTACAATTCACATCTTCTATTATGTTTGACATTAATTACATTTACATTAATGTGGCAGTACTAGCGCTACGGTGTAATTGGCAGAAAACTAAACAGGTCACATTTCCTCATTCCTCATTCTGATCACATTTTGCATTGTATCACCCAACTCAGCAGGGCAAATCCCCCCATTTTGCTGCAGGACCTTGCAGTTATAGAGGATCAACAGCTTGGTTCAGGCAATAAAAAAAAAAAAATCAATCTTAGATCTGCTGGATCCCATGTCAAAAACAATATCTTAATGCCTTTCTGGGTCAGTATTCATATAAATAAACATTTGGATTTTTCAGTTTTAGAACTGAATAAATCATGTTATTAACAGCATTTTAAAATGGTTACAATCCCATACATATCAAATCAGACAGAAATGACGGAGCCTATAATGTTTATAGTTTTTTTTAAGTGACTAAGTCATGGTCAAACTAAATGTAAAATTATGTTACCAAACTAATCAGTAACACATGCTGCATGGCTAGCTGGCACTATGTCTGTATTGGATCCTCTTAGGCCCCCTTTTAAAGGTTCCTCAGGGAGTCTTTAATGGAGCAACAGCTGTGCCATTGCTATTTCTCATTTAACACAGTTAGAGGCTGCCTTTCTTATCACGGGCTGAAAACAAAAACACCAGGTCACCCTTCCAGCACTTCCCTCTTTTGCTATAGATCCCTAACATGATTGTCAACTTTCAAAATTTAATAGAGCTTCTTGGGAATTGCTTTGTGAGTTTGACTGAACCCCTGGTAGAAAACAAAGCCATCAGTTTCCTGGGAGCAGAGCCTTCCCTCTGGTCACTCTGTTTCCCAGCACACAGGCAGCAAAGGAACACAAAACGAACCACACACATAATCATACTAACACCCAAGACGACAGTCTAATATAATTACGTACAAACCAATTATTCAAGCAATCAGTCTCAGTTTGATGATGTGTCAACACTCTTTGTCAGTTCTACTTTCCAAATTGTTCTTGAGTTGCATCCCTAATTTTGTATTCATACTAAGCATCAATAAAAGCTTGCACTCTCTCCTCAGTTCTAATCATTACATAGCAATCAACAGCGAAGAAAATGTAGAGGAGAGGTCAGAAGTCAAGATGTGAAATTTTACAAAAGTGAGAATTTAAATGAGCCTCTCTTCTAGTTATCCTCCCACAGCAGATGTCCAAAGTGAACTACTTCAGCACATTTTGCCTCCTTGTCATGATGGGTGAGGAGGCTAAACAATTTAAGAAGAAAAAAAAAAAATTCCAAGACAAAAATAGTTGCAGATGAGCTCAAGTTTAGGTGATAAACACTAGTGGCTGTCAAACAGTAAAATAATTTTCAAAACAGAGTTTGGAAGCAGGTAGGAGAGTGACAAGTAAAAGGAGAGTGCATGTTGAGCAAATACCAATTAGCCAACTGATAATTTATAGTCTTTAGTTTTTGTTTTCCACTTATTTTGTTATTTTAACCCCTCCTCTTCAATAACACCCTTCCATAATTAACGGCAATGTATAATATATTCAAAAAGGTAAAAACATCCCTTTGCCACAAACTAAAAATGTTTATTTGTAAAAACAAAGAAAAACTATTTTCTTTGTTTCTTCGATGTTGATTGGTGACAAATCAGAGCAGGACAACACCATGAATGGAAAGTTAGATAGGATGTACTACAGACTTCTGCTTAAGACAAATCACTATTGTCATAATAACAAAATTAGAGCAAACATTAACCAATCTCTTTGAACTTGTCCTGATCCCATGGACTTTATGATTTACATTTGTCTGAGTTCTATATTTTGGGTCTAGTATTAACATAACTAATCATACCGTTAGTCAAACATGACAGAACCATAAATAGTCCATTGGCCATATGTGTCACTGGCTAATGAATCCAGTGGCTCTTGGTAAATGAGCATGCATTGCCAGTTCAATCCCTCCTGATTGCATATTGTTTAGTAAGTGAACCATTACATACCCATGTACTTAAACCCCAAACCCCTTATTTCCTTTTATTAAGGTTATGATCCTAGCCTGAAACAGTTAACTCTTAAAAATTCTGAAAAACAATGATTACTTAACAAACTAAGAATATTCCTAAGCAGGCTCCTTCTAGTAGATATTTATAATTTTAGCCATAGTATTTTGCTCACAATATACTCTGAAAAGATAAAATGATATGACTTAAATCATGAGCTTTTAAAATAATGTCAATGAAATCATGGTCAGTGCAAAATGTCCTATGGCTGATGATCCTTTATCATACCCATAAAAGTCTCAGATGAAATGAACATAACTATAAGGGTATGAAATTGCAAAGTGGTGAATGACCAGCACCCAAGTCAAATGCACCCTTTCACAGGCATCCTTTTCAGAGCTCTGTTCTGTGGCTTAATTTTACGCTTGACTAAAAGAAGATTAAAAATTGTTGCAGAAACTTGAGTCGCTGACTCTACATCTCTGTCTTTAGAGCACAGGTCTAAGTCAAGTCTCAAATCTTTGTTAGCTTAACTTAAGTGTAACTGCAGTCCACGAGTCAGATTTAGACTATTTCTGATAAAACTGTGAAGAACTTTCATTATTGCTGTATTCCTCCATTTTCCTTGTTCATCCTTGTTCTGGATGAATTCTGCTAATGATTATGCACCAAATTAAAGTTTTTCTATAGTCTATGTCAGCTTCACTTGACATGCTGTCTTTGAAACAAGTGATCATCCATAAAATATTATGTTTTTGAGAATCAAAGTTCCCTCCAGCTCCAAACTTTATAATAATTCACCAGACCTTTGAAATAAAGTTCCTGGAGTGTTATACTTAAAATAACATCGAGCTGATGATCAGATGGATTTAAGGATAAAGTGACAAACAAACAGAAAAGTTGGCTTGGTGGAGTAAGTTTTCTAACTTTATCATATAAAATACAAAGCATGTTGACAAGTTCAACCTAAACTAAAGCTGTTGGCTCCAACTTGGAGCGAGGGATGTTAGCCTTTTGACAGCACAGTCACTGCTTTAATTCTGAAACCGTCGGCTCTGGCTGCTTGGAGACACCACAGCTTCATTTATTTGTGTCTCGTCAAGGAAAAAAAAAAAAAATCACCTGTGCTGCTGTTCTTTTTGAACTGACAGGACCAGACGATAACTTATTTGTCCGCGTCACTTCAGGGTGTTTGTGAGATGACATCAAAGAGTCTGGCAGAGCCTTTGTTATTACCCCGGCTGCTCATATGGGATGAGTAAAATTAGCTGAAAAACTTCACTCAGTCCTTGAAGTAACCCAATCCCGCTTCTGCCCTTCTTCTTTGCCCTTATTTCTTTCATGTCTGTTTCCCTTATTAGAATTGTTACTTGAGGCTAATAACACCAGTTAAGATTCATCAAGGGGAGTAAAAAAGATTCAATGTCTGCTTGACTGGTGAACATAAAAAGCAGCTTCTCTGTGTCCAATTCCAGCATGGGTTAAATAGCAAAAATATAATATATTTCTGTAAGTAAGTAGATTAACTTTATACAGTTTAAACCAAATATTAGATCCACTGCATAAAATAACAAAATTATTTGTCTCACCGTCTAACATTTAATTAGACTAAATATTTCCTGGTATGTTTGCATTTCTTTTTGATATTTTTTTTCTAATCACTTTTTTCAAAGTCAAATGTTTATGTACACTTAGATTATTATAATTTTAAGCTGTTTGGGAAAGTTCAGATGATGATGTCATGGCTAAATTATGAGCTCTGAATTAATGGACACACTATTGGAAGTACTTTAAGGCAACAACTCAAGCACACTGCGTCCGTATGTGATGTACTGGAAAGATCAAAATGAGTCATAACATGTCAGGAAGAGAACTATAGACCTTACAAAATTATGGTTCACCCTTGCTTACAATTTACAGGTACCTGAAAGTGCCATGGCCTAAAAATGTTTTTTTATTGGTCTGACATAATATTCTAATTTTAAATGCTGTGTTTTCATTAGCTGTAAGCAGAAGAATCATCACGATTAACAGACATAACTGCTTGATAACATTAGTCTGTGTGTAATGAATGTATTTAATCTGTGTCACGTAGTAATTTAATTTAGTGAAGTAAATGACATAAGTATGTCCCACCATTGGAAAAGAAGACGGGTTCTGTCTCCCTTAGATGTAAAATGTGTTGGTGTAAAATGCGTGTTAACCTCTGAAAACAAAAACAAAAGGCTAATAGGCCACTAAGGGAGGAAGCCATCATTCCAAAAGAAACATGAAAATCATGAAAGAGCTTTCAGAGAGATGTCATGTGGAGTGATGAAATGAAAATCTAAATGTTTTCCCGTGACAACTATTTATGCAGGGCTGCACGGTGGCACAGTTGGTAGCACTGTTGCCTTGCAGCAAGAAGGTCCTGGGTTCAACTCCTGGCCAAGGGTGTTTCTGCATGGAGTTTGCATGTTCTCCTGTGCATGCATGGGTTCTCTCCAGGTACTCTGGCTTCTTCCCACAGTCCAAAAACATGACTGTTTGGTTAATTGTTTTTTTATAAATTGCCCTTAGGCTCGAATGAATGTGTGCATGGTTGTGTGTGTGTGTGTTGCCCTGCGATGTACTGGTGACCTGCCCAGGGTGTAACCTGCCTCCTGCCCATAGACTGCTGGAGATAGGCACCAGCTTCCCTGTGACCCATTATGGAAGAAGCAGTAGAAAATGACTGACTGACCATTTATGCATTTGGAGGAAAACAGGGGAAACTGCAAGCCCAGTTAAACCATCCCAACCTTGAAGAACTTGGGTAAAGAAACTGGTTACCAGTTCACGGACATTTATACAATAGTCATGTATGGTAAGCGATTTTTATATGACGCTATCTACAACTACCAAGAGGTTGTAAAAATGGGAAGAACCCCACAAATTAAAAGCTGAGAGAATCTGAAATGACCTGAACACTGATGGTATTATTTGAAAGGTAAGATGTAAACTATTCTAAAGTTGGACCAGATGTCCCTATCATAAATTACAGACTACATATTACGGTACTGTGGTGAATAGTGTTGAAAGCAGACAGATAAGATATTGGCTAGGGCCTCAAATCTAGGACAGCAAATTCTCCAAAGTATGCATTTATTAAAATGTCAATCATTACACTAAGAAGAGCACTTTCAGTAAAGTAAAAATTACATTGTTGCTCCAAAAATAGAATAAATTGCTCAGAAATTGTCCAAAATCTAATGTGGCTCAAACAGTGAAGCAATTTTAGAGAGATAACATATAAGTTTGACATAGGCCAGTAGTTAATTTGCTTAGCACAGATCTAATCTGGATTTCTTCACCATTTTTTCAATGATGGCATGAAGTTATGCCATTCTTCCAAGCCATCAAAATAACATAAAACACAACATGAACTAGACAGATTTCAAAGTTCTACAATGTGGGGCCACAAGCTAGAAACAATAGATTAGAATAAACTTTTGGTATTCCTTAATGGTTTTAAAAGACATACAAGCCAGAACTACAGAAACATACACAAGAAATCATAAGATTTCTGCTAGACATACTTCAAAAATTAATTACAGATACAGACATTTTATCAACATCCTCCTGCTTGTCAGAAATGACAGATGCTTGTCAGCCACCCTGCACCACACTGCAGGGCTTCTTTAATTTTGAGTTGCACAATTTCCCACCTCACTCACCACTACAACATACACATATCACACACACTTTCCCTCTCTGTTCAGACCATCTCATAACCCATGCCCCTTTTGCCATTTCTCATTCCATTAAACCTTGAATTATTCAAAGCAGATGAAATTGATTTCTTGATAGTTTAATCGCAAATCAAAACCGAACCGTCGGCCCAGTTCGTTCCCCCAGGATAATTTTTGACAATCAAATATTCATGGAGAAATGAAATGTTAGCAGATCATTTCTGCCTCTAGCTGATTAGGTAGACACAATGAATTCAGATGGAGAAAAGAAGGAAGCATGGAATTAACTTATGCCAATATGCCATGGAAAAAATGGAAAATAAGATTTTCAGAAGGATATGCTATACATATATATATATATATATATATATATATATATATATATATATATATATATATATATATATATATATATATATATATATATATATATATATATATATATATATATATATATATATATATATATATATATAGGGGCTGCACAGTGGCACAGTTGGTAGCACTGTTGCCTTGCAGCAAGAAGGTCCTGGGTTTGATTCCCAGCCGGGGGTCTTTCTGCATGGAGTTTGCATGTTCTCCCCGTGCATGTGTGGGTTCTCACCGGGTACTCTGGCTTCCTCCCACAGTCCAAAGACATGCCTGTTAGGTTAATTGGTCACTCTAAATTGCCCTTAGGTGTGTGTGTGTGGTTGTTTGTGTGTTGCCCTGTGATGGACTGGCAACCTGTCCAGGGTGTACCCTGCCTCTCGCCCATAGACTGCTGGAGATAGGCACCAGCTCCCCCGTGACCCACTATGGAATAAGCGGTAGAAAATGACTGACTGACTATATATATATATGTATGTATGTGCATGTGTCAATTCACCTAGGACTTACAGAAATCCAACAGTTTGAACCTTAATGTTCATAGAACCCATGACTCATTATGTTCATTTACACACAGCAATATATTTTACTCAGTTTATATGTTCCATATAAAGCTGAGTAAAATATATTGCAGTTCTTCATTTAACTTTTGCCTAGTTTAACTTTACTACACTTTTTTTTTCTCTGTGTCAATCATTTCCTAGCTTTATCTTAATATTTAGCAGAAACTATGCTTTTTAAAATCATTAAACTGTGTATGAAATTTTCAGACCAAAACTTTAATGTGTTAAGTCATTTAGGGTGATATAAATTATTCCTATTTGCTAAATAAGTGATTATCGACCAAGATAATTCTGTTGACATTTTTTTGTAACATTGTTCAAAGTCATAAATTTACATACATTTCTTAAGTATTTAGAACAATTTCCTTTTAAACTTTCCTTTTAAACTGTATAATTTAGATGAAATATTTTTGGTTTCTTTCCACAAGTTTCTCCAAGTTATGGAGTTTTTACAGGGAGCTTATCATTCAATGCAACAATCTCTGTTGAAGCTAAATTGCCTCTGAAATGAAAGAAGACTATATATAGAATGTTGAGTTGTTTTCATCCAAAGTCAACAATGCCTCTGTTATGAAGTTCCTATTTTATTAGAAACCTATTACTATATTTTACTGGCTGTTGACCCCTTACCCTCTGACTGATTGAGGACACAGAATGCAGTGCTCTTTGAGATGGAGGCTGGGCAACAAACGGTTTAGCAGGACATGGATTAGGTCTAATGCACATGAATCAGGAAATCACTGTGTTTCTTTGGGTTCTGTGAATAACTGGATGTATTATTTACAGGCACTACTACATAGTTAGGATTGGAAAGCTGCAAATAAGAGATTTCCGTCAACCAATGGACACTACAGCTGTTGGTTAGCATGAATCATGTGGACCAGTGTTAAATTTGACAGAACTTTTCAACTGAAGTTTAGACACAGTATAATGAATAGTTTTAGTCTCATTTTAGTCATGCGTAGTTATTTCTGCTGTAGTTGGCTAAATTTGCAGTAAATTTATTTGACTAAAATAAGAAGTTATAGAAAGGTCTTGGAGCACATTTCCAAGTCAAAGCCATATGTTGAGAGTTATTAAAAAAGGCAAGGTATGGATGCCTAACTGCTTAAAAACCCTTAGCTATACCACAGTAGATCATGAAAGGTATTGTTCATCCAAGCATGAAGGATGAAGCACGAAGCACATGACCCTCTGCACTGTGTACAACATCCTGAGAAGGAAAGGGACTAGAGCACATTCCCATGGTGAAGCTGTGTGCTGGGGATTGCCAAAAATGGAGGCTGTGTGTGTGACTGTAGGAGATTGTGCTTAAGGATAGAGCTGTTTGTTTAGAGATACTGAAGATAAATTTGCAAAACTCTGAGAGTGATGTCTATATGCCTTGAAAGAGAGGCTGTGAGCATAGTTCTTGAAGATTCTACTATATTCGACTTTAATACCCCCAAATGCATAGGTCTGTAATTTTGATATGGGCTTGATTGGAATAAAATCCTCATATGTTAAACTAAGTCTGTGTTAAACAGAGTCCTCCTTGGAAACATTTACACATTGGTAGGTGATCATAAACCTCCATCAATATACACCACAAAGGCATTCCTATGGCACTGATTTGTGAAGGGTCTGCTACCAGAAGGTCTGCAAGTTTATCCAAATTTGTTGTTTTTGCCAATTACTGCTGCCCCACATGCCTTGTAAGATTTCTTCATTTTGTTGTCAAACATAAAATGTCTGCTCTTGAATGTCATCTTCATGTCAATACATTTGGCATATGTACAAGAGCATCCAGGAGCGGTCGTAGGAAGAATCTCCAACTGAAAACATATGTCCACCCCCTGACCAAACCAACATGCACTTCCTTTTACTGGAGAAGATAGTCTCTGGACATTTTCCAACTAGTCCTGTCTTTCGTAGGCAACTAAAGTTAGATCTTGTTGGATTTCAACCAGATTTTTGTCACAGAAACTGTAATTGTCAATGAGTTCTTGTTTAGTTTTCATCTGAAAAAAGGGTTATTGTTGAACACATGACAACGTTTTTGACAGCAAAATGCTCGTTGCCTTGCATGCATGCTGGTGGGGAGACAGTACTGACCCACAAGTGAAATTAATTTATATGGTCTTCTCGTTTTCTGGGGATATAACATATATAACAGATGCTGCTTTCTTCCAAGTGCTGTTTAGTTTCCCACATCTAAAGAAAGATATTGAATCAGAGTTTATCAAAATTCTTCAAACTTAAGAAACAAAATTAAATTTCTAAATATATTTTGAATTCCTGAATTCACAAATACCTTGTTACCTTGATACTGCCAGTGAGTCCATGTTTATCATTCTGATCATTTTCTAATTGTCATCCTTTTTATACCTGGCAAATTGTCACCCATTTGTCACCATCCTACAAAAACTGTAATATACTATAAAGTGCTGAATACTTTTTTTTTGAAAAGGCCTAATTTAAAAATGAAAGATTATTGGGAAGAATGAAGGTGAGAACAATAAAGACATGAGATCAAAAAGCTTAGCCAAGAATGAGGAAGAAAGGATTTTGTTTAACTGACACTAGCTTGGCTGCAGCTTTTTGAGGCAAAAGATGACTTGCTCATTGTGACGTACGGAGCAGTTCCATCAAACACATTAGATCAACAGATTGCATTACCTCTCAGAACATGCTTGTGCACAGCTGCTTCCATCATTCTGTCGCATCTTTAGAGGTGTCACAGTTCATGATTTACACCCTTGAGGTGTCTGGCTGAGATTTTACATTTGGATAAAAACAGTACAAAGAAAATTGGGTCAATGTTGATTGGATGTGCCATTTACAAATGAATGGCCCCTATGAGCTAAATCATTTATCAGTTGCCTTATATGCAGTGCCTCGCAAAGTATACTTCTTGAACATTTTAAGATTTTGTCTGTCATATTTGTTGCTTATTGATGAGGACCCAAACGGTAACAGAACAACGGTAGACCCACAATGGAGTGTAGAATGAATTATTTAATAATGGAGGAAAACTTAAAAAAGAAAAACAGAGGAACATCATCATGGGAAGCAGGACAAATGCAATTGCAGTATCCAGAAGTGGGAGAAAGAAACCAAGGAGTGCAAATAATGTGGAGATGTGATTGTGGCATGCAAACCAGGTGAGTGCACTCAACAGAATGCAGAGCTGCTGGGGAGCAGAGAACTGAGGCAAGGTCAAATAATGGGCACAGGTGAAACTGAATGAAAACAAAGAGAATCTAACTAACCAAAAGCTATAGACTAATCACAAAAGAGTCTAAACGAAAATGCACAGAACAGGACAACTACTAAGGAACTCAACACAAAGTAATCCACTTACATGGAAGCCTAAAAACCCTAATGACAAAACAATCTAAAACAATCTAAATATAAACTCAAGTAAGAACCAAAACACATCTGTAGATCATGACATCATCATGTCACAAACACAAAATAAAATGTATTTCATCTGCATTCTATGCAAAAGCCCAAAACAAAGTATTGCATAACAGTAAGGTGAATGTGAAGTTTTACATGCTTTTCCTTGTTTTTGTTCTTGGATGGAGATAATCTTTAAATGTACATTTTTCACAAATTTGCTACAGATCCTCAATTTGATTTAGGCCTGGACTTGAATTGGACCTCTGTAACACTTGCATATACAGTATTTAATCTAAACCATTGCATTGTAGCTCAAGGCTGTATGATTAGGGTCTTGTGTGAAGTCTTTTGCAGCTTTCTTCAGGTTTTCATCCAAGGTATTCCTGTATTTAGCTAAATCCATTTTCCTATTAACTCTGATCACTTTTCCTGGTCCTGCTGAAAAATAGCATCACGACAGCATGATGCTGTCACCACCATGTTTCACCTTGGTGATCTTATTAAGGTGTTTTGCAGTGTTAGTTTTCATAACATGTCGTGTTACGTTTGCATGTAGAAAAATAATAAAAGAAGGTGTTTATATGCCAAGTGCAACTTCTTCTTCATGTTTGGTGTGCCCCCAGCATGGCTTGTGGCAAACGTCAAATGAGACTTCTTATGGCTTTCTTTGAATAATGTTTATTTTCTTGCCACTCTTCATTAGTGGCTAGACTTGTGAAGTGCACAACTGATAGTTGACCTGTGAACAGATTTTCCCATTGAGCTGTGGATCTCTTTAGCAGAGAATGCTGTTTAAATTACACACGGGTGATTGACTTTTACTAATTAGATTACTTCAGAAGGCAGTTAGTTGTACTGGAATTTTTTTTTATATATATTTGCATGCCACAGGTATTCAGATATTTATTGGTAACAAAAATTAAAAAGCAAGTATTATTCACAATTACACAGTGCTTTGTTTATATGTATCACATACAATTCCCATAAAATTCATGGAGGTTTATGCTGGCAATGTGACAAAATGTGAAAACGTTCATCAGGCATAAATAGTTTTAAAAGGCATGTTCAATCATATGAAGAGTAGCAATATTTGCACTATCTAATCAGACCTGAAGTTTATTACAAAAAGTAGCAATGAACAGATTACCTAAAATGTAATTTTCTGGGGCTACAATGAGCTGGCCATTCAGAAATGTAAAGAGGTTTCTGAAATGGCAAGGAAAATTACTTTTTTTTTTTCTTTCTATTTAATAGATTCATGTATCCTAGGAACTCCCATGATTTTCAGCCTGTAAATGGATCAACCGTGTGATTTGAAGCCCTTTTTTAGTTTAATAAAAATCTGAAAAAGGT
Organism: Girardinichthys multiradiatus; assembly: GCF_021462225.1. Lineage (NCBI taxonomy): Eukaryota > Metazoa > Chordata > Actinopteri > Cyprinodontiformes > Goodeidae > Girardinichthys > Girardinichthys multiradiatus. Next base: position 33,864,267 of record NC_061801.1, on the reverse strand, counting down.
TAAGGATATGGTTTGATAAATAGATGGGTGTAATCATTTATTCCCTTAATTCAATCTTGGATTCAAAACTACTACCTCTGTCAAAGATCCTGCAGCACAGATTTTCTCTTTTTTGAGTTGGAAACCTTCAAAAAAACTAAATCAGTCAAAATTGGCAGATCAGACCTTAAAGAAAACTGGAAATTATTGGTCAGGAAAAGCCGAATTTGTGTTTCTCTAGACTTTGTTTAAATATCAGCAAGTTATAGGAGCAAGCAATAGCCCCTGAAAAACAAAGAAATAATAAAAAAGGGATAGTACTTCACACATAAACAGTACAACAAAAGTAAGGCCTGTAAAATCCCTTAAAAACTTAAGATGTTTTCAGTACACGGAAATAAATTATAAAGGGTTAGTTCAAGATTCGAAAAAGAAACATTTTACGTACTGAATATGTACTGACTTGAGTCAAAGTTTTCCATTAGGTGTTAGTAAAGTTATTTTTGTATGCAGATAAATGCACAAAAAAATTGAGATTATTAAGGTTAATACTGTTGGAGCTGTGGTGAACTTATTGGATAGCTTGAGGCCTCAGTCAGACAATGCCTATGGGATTATAACATGTATTGCAGGAAATAAGCCATCCCAATTCGTCCTCTGAAGGTCAGTGTAGTGTGTGGAGCCATTCCAAAATGGGTCAAAATGAGAAATTGCGCTTGAGAATTTTAATTCGTCCTGGTGCTCCACTGAATATTGTAGTCATTTAAGTGCAGTTGTTTGAACCACATGGGAGCTTCCTTTCCTGCAATAAACACCGTAAATAGTAGTTGCTTACTGTATGTACTTTGTGACAGGTGACTGCAAATTTTACCTAAGCACCATTTGATATCTATGTATCTTATTTGAATGGTATGGTATGTTCTCCTTTCAGTTTTAAAATAATATGCTATAATAAAGATTCCTTTCAAATCAGGAGAATTTCATTGTCTGATAATGCACTTTATGTTGGACTTTTGTTCAAGCACATACCCCAGCTGTTACAGTTCTCACCGGCATACATGACGTGCCTACATCTTCCCAAGGTTACAGGAACACTTGCATTTATGGAAAGTGTTGCAGACGCTCTATCAGTCTGCCCGAACTGATGCCAAGACCATAAACACACCTGTAGGCTGCAGGCCAGGGTGGTTATGATGCACAGGATTAGCAGGCTGCTGCACAGTTTTTTTTTTTTTTTTTTGTGCTATCGTTTCGTGTTGGAATTAAACTATGCTGAATTACAAGGACCGGCTTTTCATTATCAGTACTGATGCTCCACTGCCATCAAGTGGAGTGGCAAAAGACTGCAACTGCATGTGAAAGATGATGCGTGCAACGCACACACAGCAAGATAAAAGCATTTAGTTGCAGATTCAATGACCTCCACATTTACTGGCATCCCTGGTAAAGATGTGTTAAAACCCTTGAAAGTAATACATTATTTATTGCAGTAGAACACTTTCACACAGAAAATTCTTCGAAAAATCCAACAATTACTTAGAGTACATTCAGACCACTAATAATTAAAAAGTTACTATTACACATAAAATTAAACTCACAAATTTGTTTACCATTTAGTGGCACCCTTATCTCTTTACTGTACATGAAATGGCTACACGATCATAGCTGCTGGCCTAAACTTGCCCATATATGCAGACAGACCAATGTTTTTGAAAACAGAACTGTAAAAAACAAAGGTGAACATGATTATGGGGTTAAAAAAAAGCATCTCCATAGATTACTATTGAGGAAGAACTCGATTTTGTTTTAGTGTGAGAATATGCTACTGCATCAAAGACATGTATTTTATGGCCTTTATCCAACCATGTAGAGGGCACTGTACACCCATTCTGACTATTTCACTTTTCATTAGTCATAAAAAGACTATATTAGTACAAGTATATAATTAATTCATTTTGCATACTTAGTATTACTAATAAAATGTTATGAATTATTATTTTAAGAAATGCTGGTTTTACATAATATTCCTTATTGAAACATTTGTCTTAATTCACTTGACTGTACTCTTCCCACCTCTTGCTTCTGTGGGAATTTGGCATGGAAATCTGGAAATATAAGTGACCTTGAACATTGTAAGTTCCCTGAAAAAGGGACTTAACAGCATCACTGCTGAAAACACAGTATTATTTCTCACTTTTACATGACAACAATAACAGATTCACCTCAACACTTATAAATCCTTAAATCTGACAGCCAGAAATAGAAGATCAGGCTGGATTTCAACACAAGCATATGACAACAAGGCAATTCAGGTATAGTAAGAATACACAGCAAAGATAAAAAATGGTACATCTGTAAAACTGCAAGATAAAATATATGTGTCAGGCATACTAATTGATGTCAGTATTGTAATGCAGATTGTAGTAGCATTCAAATATCTGAATTCTTTAACTTTCCATTTCAGTGTATAGACATGTAAAAACATGTATTTCATTATTTTAGTCACAGTATAAATGTGTATTTGATGCATTATTTATTATTTTTTTATTTATTATTGTTGCATATTGTCTTTTATTTATTTATTTGTATATTTTAATTGATTTGGCATATATTGTGTTTATTGTATCATTTATGATGTTTTGAATTTAAAGCTGTTGAATGTGGCTGTTGTTGATTTTATACAAGTATTATTATTATTAAATGTTCTATATTGTACTTAAACAGTTAAGCATTTATACTGGAAACATTAGATTCCTTGAATTTTTTATTTCTAAAGACTTATTTGATTAGAGTGGCCTTTGAATGTGTTATCTAAACATTATTAGTTAAGTTTTCAGTCCAATTTGCCTTTTGTTTTCTTATCCATCATTCTATTCTCTTAACTTTTTTTTTATTATCTCTGTTGTTTGATTTTCTGTATCATTGTAATGTTTTTTGTTATGTACAGCGCCTTGAATGCCTTGTTGCTGAAAAGCGCTATATAAATAAACTTGATTTGACTTAAATATCTACAACCTGTCTAATTTTCATGCAGGTTTTAATAGTAGACTCCTGGTATTTTTAGACCCATAAATTTCTTCTTCCAGAATGTTTCACATGTAAGTCCTGGTTTCCAATTAAAACAACAGAAATACTTATCATTGTTCAAACACCTGCCTCACATCATTATAAGGATATGTTGGGACCCACAGCCATGGATTTCAACATTAAACTCCGGTACGGACCTTTCTGGAACTTTCAAAATAAAGTGCATTAACCTTCTTCCGGCACAGCCAGGAAACGGGATAACTGCGGACTTCCTGTGATGCCACTACCCAAATAAAAGTACAGCTGTTGTTACATCCGCCCTCTTCCACACCGGTGACCATCGGGATAGGAGGGGAACAAAGCGCGCTGATGTATTTTGCTGGCAAAAAGACATAAACTCTTCAACTGGATCCAAGGAAGCCATATGATCATCGATCATATGCAAAGATACGTACGGATGAAATACTGTCTGTGTATCCAGTATTTTCATTCATGAACGGGGGAAATTAAGGTACAAGCAGTGCTTGACTGTCTCTCCGAGCCCCCGCAGACGCAAACGGTTTTCGAGAGAAGCCCCTAAAAAGACACGGTCTCCCAGTCTGGAAGGAAGACAGCAGAGACCACAGTGGACAGGACGGGCCGCCCAGCTACAGCTCCGGAGCTAACTCTTTTGTTTTGATCGTGAGAAGCTGAGGAGGTTAGCGGGAAGCTTACCCTTTGTTCACTGTGGATACCTTCTTCAAACTTCATCGCACCTTGGACAATGTTTCCTCACCATGGTCAGAGGTTAGGTTTGGGCAGATTAACAGTTAGGATGAAATAATCTGAACATTTTCATTTATGAAGTTTAGTTTTGTTTTTGTGAAACTCGGCTACCTTAGTGCTAGCAGGCTATCTGTAGCACACGTGCGGGTTTGTGTTCTTTGTATGTTATTAAAGTTAAGATAAACTTTACTTAAAGGGGGATTTTAAACAGAACATTGATCATAACGCGCCATCCACGCTTATGCATTTTAACCCTTTTATTAACCCTGGTATTTTAAAGGTATGTGTTGATTCTGGTGCTAAGCTATCAGTTTCTTTGTTAGCTTAACTGCTAACCGGTGAGAACACGTGCTTGCTACTAGAGTATTCAACAGAAAGGTTGTTGGTTTTCAAGCTAGTGAATAATAGTTCCTAAACATCATCTACTAGATTTGATAACTAAGTAAACACCATTAAGCCCCATTTCTCCAGAAAGATTTGGCTCTTTTCCAAAATACTCCCTTAATAATATTTCTTCGAATATTATTTCAATAACTAAAGGCAGCTAATTAGACACCGTTGAGAATTAGTCATCCAGAAGGTTGGTTTTATTCAGTAGATCATTATTTAAAACATTATTTTGTTAAAATAATATTTTATCTGATCTTGCATTGTGAATGGTTGTCTAAATGTTGCTGATTATTGCCAAAGTTGGTTCCAAGACTAACTTGACTTCACTTCCAGATTCTTCAAGATAATCCTTGGTTCTCAAACATAAACATTGCATGGTAATGTTGCATCACTCTTTTGGTCATAATTTCCAATCATCTTTAATCAACTCGCTTAGATTGTACATAGCCCATTAATCTTCCACATTCTTTAATTCTGCTTGGTAGTTTAGTTGGATTGTTTTAGCATAGTAAAGAGTTTGTTGATTGAAATATGTTTGACTTTGAGTTGACTTATTTTTGTTAATAAATTCTTGTATTTTAAGAAATTGTGTGAATTCATTCTATATATGTGTAGAGTTTATGCTGTTTAATAATGTCAGAGCTCGTCTCACACCTTTCCATTTTGTCCTAATACCATCGCCTTACTGGGCTGGTATTCACAGGACAACCCTTAACAGACTGAAATATTATTTGATAAAATATAAAATATTAATATTAAATATTAAATAATATTCTCATATTCATAATTACAACAGATAATTGGGCAACACTTGATAACACACTCACCCCTAACCTTTGCATAGTTCTTTACTTTTGTACAGGACCTTGTAAAAGTATTCACATCCCTTGATCTTCACAAAGTAGTGCATGGTTGTAAATTAGAAGGAAAATAATACATGGCTCTCTATTTGTTTTTGTTTGTTTTAAAAATAAATATCTGAAAAGGGAGGCATGCATTGGTATTCAACCCCCATGAGTTAATATTTTGTAGAAACAACCTTCAATGCAGTTACAGCTGCAAGTCCTTTGGAGTATAGCTTTACCAGCATTGCACATCTTAAGACTGAAATTTTCGACCATTCTTCTTTGCCAAATAGCTCAAACTCAGTCAGACTGGATGGAAAGGGTCTGTGAAAATTGAATTTCAAGTTTTGCCAAAAATTGTTAATTAGATTTAGGTCAGGCCATTCCAACACATGGATCCATGTTGATCTAAATCCTTCCATTTTTTGTTTGGCTGTATGTATAGAGTCTTAGTCTTACTGAGCATCGACTCCAGTCTCAACTCTATGTATTCTCTGACAGATTTTTTTTTTATGGTTTCCCTATATTTCCCTATATTTCCCAAATATCTAACTAGAGCATACCTGCTGTGTCCCCATAGGATCTGTGGAAAACTACAGACAGAACTTGTTACATCTTTCTTTCAACACCAGTCCCCACAAAGGGACAGCTTTATGCAGTGCATAACTAACAGTTGCTTTATTAACAGATTTCCCCACCTCAGCTATGAATCTATGTAGCATCTCTACTTTCAGTAATAGTAAAAAGAAACAGTAGCAGGGTTATTATGTGAAGCGTTTATACACAAATATATGCAAAAAATTCAGATTCTCTATTTGCTTCTAAAATCAACCATCAAAGACTAATCCGATGCTTATTCGTTTAAATTTGTAAATGAGCATTCTGATAATTGCAATATAAGCATTAAACAGGCAGGAATTAGTAAACATCTGTAGAACTCAAGGCAGCAAGAGAAATACTTTCTTTTTACACTCTCAGTTATTACAAAGAAAGCAACATAAGAAAAAGCTTAACATTTTTGATGCACTCTAAAAGTTAAGACTTCACAAAATGTCACATTAGAGACTGTTTTCCACTCCTGCTACTCGTTTGTATATTTTTCCTAATGTTTAGTCGTCACTTACAATGCCTTGCAAAATTATTCACCCAGTTTGAACCTTTCTGCATTTACAAACACAAACTTCAATATATTTGAGTGTCACTTTTATCAGCAAATGGAGTCTACCTGCATGCAATTTAATCTTTGTATTTGCCTCAGAGATTTGTAAGAGAACGTTAATTAATGAATACCAATAAAAACTCAAGACAGATCAGGGAGAAAGCTGTGGAGAAGTTTAGAACACAATCAGGTTATAGAAGCAGCCAAGAGACTCACAGTAACTCTGGAGAAGCTGTGGAGGTCCAAAAGCCCTATGAGAATATGTTGACAGGATAAAACAAAGTCAGAGGAAATGCTGTTTCTAGTTTGCCACAAGCCTGCAAATAAGATTATTTCTGTTTTCTTCAGCATGGACAGGAAAACATGTCACAGTTGATGGGAAGAGGCATGGAGCTAAAAACAGAGTAATCATAGAAGAAATATGTTAATACAGGCTGTAAAAGGCTCGAGACTGGAATTGAGGTTTAACATTCAGCTGGGCAGTGACCCCAAGCATACAGCCAGAGCCTCAGTGGAACAGTTTAGATCAGAGGTCTGCAACCTATGGCCTGGAGTTGCAAGTGGCTCTTTGGACCTTCCACAATGGGTCTTAATTACTTAGGCTAAAAATAAAAAAAGAATCAACACATTTTTATAATAGAGACATAATAACAAATGCAGGTTTGTTATTTTTTTCATGGAATACTTACATAGAATTTCCAAAACAGAATGACAAAAAAAAGGCTACCAGTATTATTGTTTTTAGATCTATGTTCTGTCATCACGTTGGAAACTATGTGGGGGTTTTTTAAGCTAAAAATAGAAATACAATTGCGGTTCTTTAAAAATGACAGCACATTTCCTACAGTAAATATTTTATTTTTCATTATGTTGTCTTTTTTCAAAAGGAGTCTTGTTTCGTTAGACTGAGGGCAAAAATGCCTTTTAGATTGTAAATGTTGCAGACCCCTGGATCAAAGTATATTCATGTGTTAAAATGGTCCATTCAAAGTCCAGACCTTAATTAAACTAATAATAGGTGGCAGGTCTACCCCAACTCACTACTGCAATTCTAGTGAAAAGTGGTTCTACAACATATTGACAGGAGAAGGCTAAATACAAGAACACACCACACTTTTCAGGTTTTTATTCATACAAAAATATTTAAACCTCTGTATCGTTTTCCTTCCACTTCATAATTGCGCTATACTTCTAAAATGGTTTCCATTTGTTGAAGGGGACTTTCTTCCATGCATGCTCAGTTTAAGGAAATGCTACAAACAAACTGCCCACCCACAGTGTCTGCATAAACCTTACCACATACACCACTTAAGGCTGAATGCGATCATCAGGACTCTATTGCAAATACCAACTGCTGTATATTTGCAAAGTGAGTTGAGTCACTTTGTATTGATCCAACTGCTGAAGCGAGGCCCAATTTAATCTCCATAATGCTGAAAGCTATTGTCTTTTTGAGAAAACATGGTACACGAAAAAAGGATGGAGCTGAGCATTAGCAAAGGTTAAATGGTTCAAACAATATGCTGACAACCAAATGAATCATACTGTGTATGGGGGATAGCTTATGTACCATCTACCTACGCAACACACCTCCAACTGAAATGAAATCATGGAATAATGTGCCAGCAACAGGGTTAAGGTTATGAAACAAGAATGAAACTCATCTGTAAGGCACTTAGGTAGAATTGTTCATTTTGGCCTTGGCTGTGTTTGACAAATGTGAACTAAAATATAACTTAATTTACTATTTTACAAAGATTATAAACAAAATATCATAAACCTGATAAAAATGGAACCAGTTAACTTTTTACATCAAATGTACAAGTGTTGTAATGGTCATTCTAATTCTCCCCACTAAGACAATTTGTATGGAATTTATGAACTATTATTTTCAGGGTCGAAATCTTTCTTCTTTTTTGTACCTGACAGGTAAACATCAATTAACAAATAAAATAATGAATAATTAAATAAATAAATAACAATCAAAACATTTCAACATAGGACAGACATTCAGACTCTGAATCCTGCCATTTGACTTTTGATTTTTTTTTTTTAAGTGTTTGAAATGGCAATTAACTTTTAAGGTCTCCAGAAATTTTTGTTAGACTTAAAAATGGGTACTTTAAAATAAAATAAACAGCATTAGACAAAATAAATAAATACATTGTTTAGGACAGATTAACTGAAACTTTTACTTGACTTTATATTTTAAGTGCCATGCATTATCTCCCTTCATGCCAATAAAATATCCAGCTGGATGGGCTCCAAGTGCTCTTGAACCTGAACCCTGAACCTGAAAGAGATTGGGTGGCTGAAATGCTTAAGCTTACAGAAAGTGGTGGGAAACAATGAAAAGAGGGAGGAATAAGTGGGCTAATCACAACCAATACAAAGTCAGAGATTACTTATGATGGCACACTCCATGATTAACAGAACAACAAGGAAGTCAAAGTTTCCCCTGTTTATGCCAAATAAAACTGCTATCACTGCTGGCATCTTATTTGGAAAACCTGGAGAAATTATCTGAAATTGTTAATACAATTTTAGTGAGGAGATAATGGAAAATAAATTATAAATAAGGTAAAATTTGTTGGTTTTTCACAGCAACATTTTCATAGAATATTGATGTTGGTTGAGCACTATCTAAGACTAGTTAATTAGAAGAAGCGCCTCAAGCCTTGTGACTTAAATTTTAGGGAGTAAGAGTGAAGAGAAATAGTCCCTTCTCAACGTGCAGCGGGGTGCTCCTCTCTCATTCCTTCCCTGCTGTACTGAAGGTCTGATAGAGGTCCTGCAGGCTGTTATCGTCTCTCAGCCTGTGTTGGGGGTGGGGTTACAGTTTGCACCTCTGTCTTCTAAAACTTCTATCAGTTGCTCTCTTCATTCCTATTTAAAGCAGAATCCTAATTGTTCTGCAAGCGCAAAGATTCTGACTTTGAAGTTTTCTTTTTTTCCTTTCCCCCCCAGAAAATAAATATTGAGCTTTGAAGATGTGATTGTTTGGAGTTTATTTTGTATTTCCCTAGAAGTGTCTAAGCCATTTCAGAGTAAAAAAAAAATACATTGATTTGATGATGTATTTATGTAGAACTAAATATAAGTTCAAACTTTTTTCTTATCTTGAGATTACTTTTGTTGTGATTTAGTGATATGTTATTAAATTGAACTGAACTGGATTGTCATACCGTCATGTGTCTGTTTTTGTGTTTATTTCCTGGTCGGGTCACTGTTTTCCCTCCATTTATCACACCTGTTTTGTATATATGCCTTTTTGTTTTCCTTGTTCCCTGCTGGATCCTCGTCATAGATGTCCTCGTCTTACCCGCGTCATTGTCCTCATTCCTGTCTACGTTCGGTAGCTCTCTGTTCCGGTCTGGTTTAGTCTTGTAAGTTCCTGGTTTCCCTGCCAGGCTCAGTGAGTAAGTAAATATTAAAATCTGCACTTATTCGTTGTCTCCTGGCATTCTTTTCTGCACTTTGGTCCTGCCACAAACCCAGCTTCATGACACGGACATGTTATTTCAGCATATACGATCATTGTAAAATATGTTTTCTATAGTTTAAATCTGACCCATACCGAAAGGCACTGTTTAAGATCATTTTGCTGGTCTTTTATGCTATCATTTTTAGTCACAGGTAGAGCAGTTTTCAAGTTGGATCAAGAAACCCTCCAGTTTCACAGGTAAAAGGACCAGCGTTTTAGGCTGAGTCAGGAAACCCTTCCGAACCACGATCAGAGCATACCGACTGTAAAATGGCTTTCCCAAAAAGAGAGAAAATCAAAGGCTTGTCCCAGCAATAGACATCACCGCAATATTCACCCCACCACAAACCCCTAATCATCATCCCTGCACCCTTAGCCCCAAACGAGCTCAGATCACCTCGACAACAACCACACTATACACCCAGCACCACATTGCATGGGACACCAGCACCACATCCAACAGCATGTGGTTGCACAACCAGTCCCCATACTGTACAATATGTTTTAATTTTCAATGCACCTGTATTAGTGGCGTTATAAAGCCCAATCTGAATGCCTCAACAAAAGTGAATTTCTTATTGATTTTTGTTTGGTTTTTTGTTGTTTTCTCTTATATGGAAATTAAAATAAAAACTCAAAAGATTTAAACATCACACTGTTTTAGCTGGTTGTTTCTCTACACCAGTGATTTGCAGCCTTTTTATAAGAACTACAATTTTACTAAATGCATTAACTTCAGACATATTCTTTTAAATCTTATTAATAAAACATGGAAGATTGGTCTAAAAACTGAGCCTTGAGTTTAAAAATCTCAGAGTAATATTAGTTGACCCTCAGGGAAAGTCAAGAACATGAGTCCAGAAGTTGGACTTTTTGTGTTTGCATACACAAATATCAAAAGTCTTTTTTTGCCGTATTACACTACTTAATAGTTTAGTTATTTCAGATTTACCCGGCAAACAGATAACGCCAAAATCACACCTGACTGCCACAAAACGCAGCCCAAGGACCACCAGTGGTACCTGTACCATCGATTGGGAACCATGGGTCTACACAAAACAACCCCATTCCATGAAAATATTATTTTGTCTATCTTACTGGAGCTACCGCAGTTTTCTTCTCTGGCTCTGATAATTTTGGCAAAGCACTGACTAGTAATTTTGTTGCACAGCCAGTACTTCTGGCAGGGGAAATAAAAAGAACTGTTGGCAAGCAAGCTGGGTTGATGGAAAACCCCTCCAAGTCAGTTAGAGTTAGATAACTTTAATTAATCATCAACAAGTGTGAACACCTATATAAACGCCTATGATTTTTGCAGTTTTCTGATCTGAAGGAATGACATCAGCAATTATATAATAAAAGCAATTTTTTTATACCAAGAATCTGGAAATAGTTATAGTGTCATTTCTAAACTATAGTAATCATGAAGGATAAAGCGGTCTGTGTGAGATGGTATTGTAACGTATGGCCCATAGAAGAAGTAACAACAAAGGGCCATGAATGTATATGTCTGTGATAATACCTTACATAATAGTCTGGCCAGAGTTCACATGGGAACATGTGTCAGTGTGTGTGATTTGAAACTAATCCATTAATTGCAGCTGTTGCATAGACAGGTTTTTACATTCATGTCTAAGCTTGAAAGGCGTGTTGAACTTCATCTGTTGTCCTCAAGCATTAGGCTAGTTCCTCATTCTTTATTTAATAGAGAGGACATTGTGAATGGAAGAAAGTGACAGAGGCAGTGAGTGTAGAATCAAGGGTTCTAAGTAATAATGGCTGATGATTCAAAAAATATTTTTGCAAATTTTGCTTTGGTATCCGTTTCAACTGATAGTGATACAACTGATACTTGTTGATAAATAAAAAAGGTGGCATCAACAGATGTCCAGCTTGTATTGTTACAAGAAAATCACAAAGGACCTATAATGTTTTACACAGAAATTAATGGTAATTAGAACACAATTTGATCTAAACCATTTTTTGTAACTTTCACTGTATGTTTAGGGTTGTTGTCCTGCAATGAACCTCTGCCCTGTAGGTCTCCTGCAGCAGATTTCTTCCATTTCTCTCAGTCCCTCTACCCATTAAATTCCAAACAGTTTCCACTACCTGATGAAGAAAAGCATCCCCACATCAAAATGCTACCACCGCCATGGTTCAATGTGGGGAAAGTGTTTTTAGAGTGACGTAAGTAAATTTCCGCCACACACGGCATTTTGCATGTAGTCCGAAATGTTAAATAAAAAAGGATAAATAGAAACACGTCTAAAAAGAAAAATGGCATAGATATGATACTGAATTTTTTTTTTTGTAGAGTATTAACTTTTAAAATGTATTATGAACAGAGTTTGAATTAACAAAAATGAACTATGCTTGTCAGTTATGGTGCTGTGAATGTATTTTTTAAATTCATAAATAAAATAAATTGGCATAGACCTAAATAAATAGCCCTACTCAAGTAGCTGTTTCTAAGAAACTTCCAACAGAAATCAAATCTGTATTGTTACAGGTGCACTACATGTGTATTTATTGAGCTGGTGTCTCAGCAAAATTTCATTACGACATAATGACAATGAAGACTCTTGAATCTTGAATCAGTGCATAAAATGCCATCCATTGCCTTCCAATGTTTTATTGAATCATGGAGGTAACTAGTCCAGAAGGGAAACCCAGACATTCCTCTTCCCAGTGACACCCTCTTGTTCATTCTGGGTGATTCTAAAGCCTTCCCAGGCTAGAAGGGAATAATTCCTATCAAAGTATTCTGTGTCTGAATCCAAGTGGGGAGACCTACCATGTGTTACATAGAAATTAGTGGTGTAGAGAAATTACATCACCAAAGAAGAACTCTAGACAGACAGACAAGTGATGTGCACTGACATGAGGTGTGCTGTCTGACTGAACTGATTCAACATTCAGCAGACACTTGTATATGCCTCATGTTTTTCAGCAGTCAGTGTCAGTGAGTGGTGGCACGGGGCAGGGGTTGTAGATAACTGAAGAAGTAAAGCACATAACCAAAACTTTACAAATTTTTAATAAATGACGTTACCCACACGCTGCTGATAAATTGACCAGGAAATAATTACACACTTTTCATGGATTGAATTACTGTTCTGCTTATTGAAGAAATATATGTTTAAGTAAAAACGTTTCAATTAAAAATGCATTTTTCTATCAGTGCTATTTCTAATATAGCCTTAGAGATGCATGCTCAGAAACATTTTCTGATAGGGTTACCCAGTAAAAGATAATTCGATCCCAGTTAAGGGAGGCCTAAATAAGCATCATATGCCTTACCACAGAGTTCTGAACCACGTGGTGATGGCAAGTCTCCTTCTTAATGAGACAAGTGAAGCTATTGCAGATATTAAAGCATTGATAATCATCTCCAGTACACCCTTAATACCAGAGATTTCTATCTTGAGATATTACACAGATAAAAAAAAAAAAAAGCTGTTTTTTGGTAACCCTTTAGAGAACATATTTGTTTATTTGTCCATATTAACTGTGACTAAACTTTTTTTTTAATCCTGATACCTTGAGCCTTTCCACAATTTGTATGGGTACAACCACAAATGTAACTGTTTCTTGGGGTTATTTTATGTGATAGACTGACACAAAGCAGTACATTTTGTGAAACATGGTTTTCAAAACTCTTTACAAAATACTAAAATCTGAAAAGCGTGGTGTGTGTTTGTATTCATCCTCTTTATTGTGATACCCAAAAACAACATTCAGTGCAACTGATGCTTTGAGAAGCCTACCTATTTAATAGTCCACTTGTTCAGTATTATGTTTGTACATATGTAGCTGTTCTATGAAGGCCTCTGATGTATTTTGGAGGACACTGATGAACAAACAGCATCATAAAGACCTAGGAACACACTTGGGGATGTCATGGCAATAACATTCAGACAAACTTGCCTTGATTGTTTTATACCTATGTTTTAGTATATGAAAAGGTTAATTTTGTGTGTCAAGATTTTTTGCTTTCTTTTTTGGAAGTTTCCTTTTCTTTTAAACATAGAAAAGTAGAAACTTTCATTTGTAGAAAACCTGCTGAGGCCTGTGTGGTTACTCAAACCCAGCCTCAGGTATCTAAACATTGTCATTGTAATGAAAGTGAGAGGCAGTGAGAGGGCAAAGAACTTGCTGCAGCGATCCCCTGTAACATTCAGTTTGGCCTCTTGCCAAAATAGAATAGAGATATGACTGGGAACAGTCAGAGCCAGGTATCTAAGCCAACACAGCTCCTCCTGCAAACTGACCCCAGGTATGTTACACTTACTGGATGAATTGGGGCTAACTAACAGGGATACAAAAATAAAAAAAAACAAGATAATGCAACAGATAGGTTAGTTGACTGCATGTTCACACAAATCTAGTTCTTTGAACTAAAGGTTTGGCAGTATCGTTAATTTGTATCCACCCTGTTCTTGACTCACACTGAAATATGCACCAATAACTTAGCTTCAATGACCTGTTTCAGTGGCATCTATCAGTTTCATGTTTATCATGGTATGGTTTGAAATACGTAAGAAAAGATTTGGTGGAGTTTATGGGTTGATAAGTCAAAACTAGCTTCCTCAACAAGAACCAATACAGAAAGATTTTCTGATCCATATAAACTGACTACAGCCAACCTAGTTAAAGAAGTATGTTTCTTGTGTAAGGTAAGCCATATATTGCCTATAAACTCCTATTAATCTGAGTTTTTTTTTCCAGAAATAATTTTGATTCTGTGATCATAAATAGGTCAAATAAATAAATAAATCAAAATTTTAACTGAGTTAGGGAAGCATTGTTTGCAACACTGAATAAATCTACACTTTACAGTACCTGAAAAAGTCTTACCACTGATTCTCAATCGGATTTAGGTCTGGATTAAGAAATCTATGCAATTCCATTGCAGCTCTGGCCCTGTGTAATGTAACAATATAAGCAATGAAAACTGCGATAAAAGGCAAAGAAGAAATAAGGACAGGCCAGAGGTGTTTGCGAAACTTTACAAGTTTCTGGCACAAAACAAAGTACAGTTGTGCACCTAATGTGTACTTATCACATTCATTTGCAATCAAATAGAATCTTTTTTACCTTGATTTCCATGCAAAATGCTAATTTAAATAAAAGCTATGTTAAAAAAGAGACAAAAACATATACATTGCTTAAAAATGCTTAAAAATGAAGAAAGGGTAGTTGCCAGTGGTTCAAGCATTTGAGAATACAAACAAGGTCAGAAGAAAAGGCACAGTTGCAGGTTCACATGGAAGTGCAAATCTACTACACAAAGAAAACTAAACAAATTGGAATGAAGCACAAATAGCAGTTCCAAAATCATAACTAATAACTTAAAGATCACAGTGTGGTTTGCTTTCAATACACTCTTTGACAATGTTTACCTTTACATTTAAACAAATTCATAGTTAACATTTATTATTGCTAAGAACTTCAATCTGTTTTGAAAAAAACAAAAACAAAAATGCTGAAATAGTTTGAACTGGAATTTATATTTTCACCTAAATCCATGGTGCTATCTCAGAAAGATTCTGTAAAAGGACAGTTCTCAGCATGTTCAGCTCATTCAACAGCCCTGGTAGGCGGGCACAGAAACAAGGTAGCTTCGTTTGATGGGTTGAACTTCAGCTGTGGGCAGATGTGATGTCACAGACCATGCTCCTTTTTTTATTCCCAAACTCAAATCACAGATTCCAGACAGAGTAGAGACAGCCTGCCTGCACATTCGTCTTCATCTTTTCTATCTCATCAACCTGAGGAACCACATGTTACGTTTCAATATGTGAGTATATTATCATACACTAAAACTTACATTGTTGGTTGGATGTTTATCTTTCACTGTAGTAATAGCCTGTATTCTGACTTTCTGTATTTGTTTTTGATTGCAGATCAAACTGGATTATCTCAGTCTTCATCCTGTAGAAATAAAGAGTGACAATCTGCAGTGAGAAAATGAGTAGTTCCAGGTAAGTTACTGTTTACACCTACAGTGATCAGACAAAACATTAAGATCACTAAAGGTGAAGTAAATAATTGATTATGGTTATATCATGGTACCTGATACTAGGTGAGATATATATGGCTTTTCGTCAGAAATTTGATGAGGACAAATGTAAGGATCGGAGCTAGTTTCACTAAAAAAAAAATTGTGGCTGCTAGGTAAATGGGTCAGAGCATCTCCAAAACTGCCGCTCTTGTGGGGTGTGCCTGGTCTGGAGTCTTCAGTATCTATCAAAAGGGGCCCAAGAAAGGAACAGCAGTGAAATAGCAACAGATTCATGGCTAACACACATTGATGCATGTGGAGTGCAAAGGCTGGCCTGTGTAGTCTGATGCAACAGACAAGTTGCTGTAGCTCAAACCTCTGAAGAATTTAACATTAGTTCTAAGTGAAATGTGTCGGAAGCGGGCAATCAGGGGAAGGCTGTGTGATGCTTTGAGCAAAGTTCTGCTGGGAAAACCTAGGTCGTGACATACATGTGAATGCTACTTTCATGTGTACCTAAGAATTGTTGTATGCTTTTTATTTAAATGGTATTCTCTGATGGCTGTGTGATCTTTTAGCAAAATAATAGACTTGCCATAAACCCAAATGGTTTGAAGCTACTAATAATATATATATATATTTTTTTTTTTTTCACAATAACAAGTTAAAGGTCTTGACTTGGCCTTAAAATTCCTTTTTTTGAATTGTTGTACATACTAGTTCAGTCCATGAACGCCTTAATCTTCAGGGGTCTATTGCTGCCCATGCCTTATCGGGTCAGAGAACTAACACATTATTAGACAGGTTGTCATTTTTTTATGCCTGATCACAGTACATTTAGGAGGCATTTACACAAATATGATGATACTGAAAGTCACACTGATCATCTTTGTAATCATGGTCCTTTTGAATCTTCTCAGAGTTCTTCAACCCCATCCTGTGGTAGAACTGGACAGTCTGTCAGCGTGCATGGGTCAGCGGCAGTTTCTTTATCAGTCACTGATTAGGACTCCTCTGAAACCCGCACAGCGTTTTTGTCCACCGACTGACTATCCTCAAAGGACAAGCCTTCGCTCTGTGCATTTCTCCTCATCTTGTGTACCTACAATGCCACAAAGCTGTTTCTGCAAGAAGAACTCCAGAGTGCACGGGAAACGTGTGGTGTTCGCAGATGACTTGGGACTGCCGTTAACTGTTGAGCATCTATTTACCCCTGAGCCCTACTCCCCCACTCCCAAGAGACAATGTCCACGCCATTTGGAAGGCCAACAAAATCCTGCAAATAAATTGCTGCTCCCCAGGTTTCGGCTGGGTTTCCCTCAGCCTACAAAGGAACTTGAAAAATTTGTTGCACATCTGCAAAAGACGTGCATACAAATGGAGAGCTGCAACGTTTCAGAGAGCACCTTGAGTGGTGAAGTGTGTGTTTTCCATAGTAGCCAAAAAAAGACAGTATATATAAAAGTGACTTATGACTCATGGATGAGCCACAAAGACATTCCCTGTAAATTCTTGGAGCACAGGCTTTGCCATGGCCTTGATGTAGATGTGTTTTACTTTGAAGTAAACCTGCCCCAAAAAACAGACCAAAATGAGCGAATGGAGTTCTGCTTCACATTCAGCCCAGGGCATAACTCTGCTCTTCACTGGGATGACAATATGGGACAGAATTACAAAGTGATTGAGGAAAAAGCTAGATCATGTGCTGGCAAAGTCTACACTAAGAGTTTTTACCCCTTGCTTTCAAAATACAAGCCACCTGTCTGTTCACAGTTGTCTTCTTGTCTTCAAAACTGTCATGATCTGAAGTATCTCCAAAGTCATTTGCTAAGCAGCAGAACATTGGGGGCACTTAAGTATGCATTCCATTAACCACTCTGGTGTATGGTGTAAAACATCCAACATTATGGTATGTAAACATAACTGTCACTCCAGAGAAAAAATACCCTGCTATAATGTAAATAATGTTTTATTAAATTCTGGATCCACAAAAAGTTATTTCAACTACTGCTGAAGTAAGGTCTTTTTACATGTTGATGCAACTAAGAATCCACATTGGCTCAGATTTCTGTTGTGTTTTAATCTGCTGTGTCACACCAGACAGAAAAAGTCAGCAAAGCTAAAAGATCTTCTGGGAAAACAGTTTGGAACATGAAGAACATGTTCTCAACACTCCCTTGGCTACAAGATTCTTGGAGTTGTTACATGTTGTACTTTAGACAACTGGTTTGGCAAATACTTTAGCTTATGTGTGGACTTGTGTTTACAGGAAAGGGTGGAGTCATTATTGTGCATCATAGCAACCACAGTGAGAAGGTTCCTGCCACTCTAGTTCCATTCCACCGAGGTCACACTTCTGTGTTCTTCGCTTTTTTTTCCTTTCAGGCTACAGCTTTTTAGTATCAACTGAAATTTTGTACTAGATCTGTTTTCATTTACTTGAACCTTTACACAGTTTGTCATTTGTTTGAGGGGAAGTGATGCATGGTCTTCATAACAATATTTATTTTACAAATAAAAATGAAAAGTTTGAAATATCTTTTTATTCAGCACCCCTGAGATAACATTCTGCACAGACACCTTTGTCTGCAATTACAGCTGCACTGCAAGATTGATATGTCTGTATCAGCTTTGTACATTTAAATACTGAAATATATGCCTATTTATCATTGCAAAGCAGCTCAAGCTCAGATTGGACTGAGAGAGTCTGTAAAGATTAATTCTCTAGTCTTTTGTAACTTCAAACAGGTTTTCTTCAGTGATTACCCTTCATTAATCCTGCCATCAACTGACCAAAGTGTTGGGCTTTTAGGCCAGAAATGTCCATTTTGGTCTAATTTGATCAGTGTGCCTTCTTCCACATTGTGTACCCTTTATGGCTTGTGGCAAACTTTAAATTAATTCCATCCATCCATCCATGTTTGGTTTTGTTTACTAAAACCAGCCGCCACAGAGACAGTTTCTTCCCCCAGGCTGTTTCTCTGATGAACATCTAATAGAGTACCAAACAACCTCATACTGAAGTCGCAATTCCACCTTGTATATGTGTATATTGTATATATGTATTTAAGGACATAAAGATATATGCAGAATATATCTTATAATGCAAATACAAAACAACAACAAAAAAAACAACCCAGAGTGCAAAGTGTACCAGAGTCAAATTCCTTGTTTGTTGTATGTACGAACTTGGCAATAAAGCTGATTCTGATCGTCTTCTGCTTTCCAAGACTGGGACATGGGGCAACAGGTCAAGTAGGAAATCCCAGACATCCCTCTCCCCAGTGACATCCTCCAGCTCATTCTGGAACATCCCAAGGCATTCTCCGGCCAGATGGGATATATGGTCTCTCCAGTATTTATACAGAAAATAAACCACATATGCAGGCTGTATTTAACAATTAGATGAGTAATGAAAGCAATGGGATCCCTTTATGGGTATAAGAGTGAAATAGGCTGAACACAAGGGTACAAGGGTAATAATTCTGCAAGGCCTTGTACTTCATGCTATCTAACCCAGCTCTACTATCTTAAGCACTAAAAGAGGATACATAAGTTTCATTCTTGTAGCTATGTGCATGCAGTTGGTTTTATTCAACATTACTGCTTTAACACATTCAGAAAGCTCTTTCCAAAATAGATACAAATAGAACATGTGTGACTTAAGCTGTTGTTACTATGAAATGAAGTGTTCTCAGAAGTTATGTGTCTTTAACACATTTATTTGGGCAATCAGTTAAAACCCAGATATATACATCATTAAATGTCACATAAAACAGTCATCACAAACCTGTACAAACAAATCAAAACGGAAACAAATAAGGAATGGTCACATTCTGCAGTGTCTCAGGGGCACCCTGAAGCATCCCTTTGGTACTAGTGCACTTAAGCAACAAATTCAGCAATATTAGACACCCACAGTAAACAAAGGCACTCTGGGGTGTTTACTGTATTGCTGTCAAGCAATTTAAACCTGTGATTAATCACCACAATATTTGTAGCTAACCATAATTAATTGCAGATTTTAATGCAAGCTTATTTATTTGGGAGATTGATTACATTTCATTCACATCAGTGACTTTTAATTACCGTCCATACAACTGTACTTCCAAAATAATATAAAAATGCCTGAAAGACTGTCCTCTAAACCTTCACCATTGATTAAATCTTGACCAGACTGAAAGTGGGAAACTATCTTTTGTTTTTAACAGTGAAACACAGGTTAGTATACAGTTTAGGTGCCTGGCTCCAACAAGACATACACTACTTTAAGTTGTGATTTCTGAAACAGTGCCTGATGCAGGATCTTTCTTGTGTTTGTCATTACCAAGCTGCACCAAACTTGAACTTTAATGTTTGAGTTGAACTAGCGCTGTTTATTGGCATGTGGTATTTTTGACAGGATTTATGTGTGCTACAACCCGGCTCAAAAGACACAACAAAAAGGGAGGCACACCATGTATAAAGATTCTAAGATTTTGATATATTAAATTATTTTGTTCTAATTAAGTTAAAAAATAAAATGTCTAATATGAAATGTGAAATCAGTGGTGTATGTTGTGCATGAGTAGAGGACATTTTTAAAAGCATAAAAGCAAAATTTGTAGCATACCTGTGGAGGAGAGCTGAAACAGGATAGCTTGTAATGAAGGTTTAAATAAAAAAAATTGAGAACTGACCAAACCACTAATTGTTTCATTTAACAACAGCCAAAGTGTTGCAGAACAAAAGTAAATTGCTAACCAAACCACAAGGAGACCTGCGGGGGTAAGAACACATGTACCAAAATTAAGCTTACTGATTCACAGATGAAGCACATTTTTTTTTGTGGTTGTTTGTTGGTGGTCAAAACATTTTCCTATCTTCAGACAGGGAATGTGGATCACTAAAGCCTTTTATAAAATGCATGCATCTCAGGTACCGTGGAAACTTCTGAGTCAGAGTAAGGTTACTGACAGAAAAGTAAGGAGACCTGCAAAGTAAGCTGGTAGGAAATAATCAGATGTAACTAGTTGGAGCCACTCATCCAATGTGTCAAACAATGTAAGTCCACCATAGATAGCTTTACTCTGTGTTTACTATGATTTATTAGGAGGTTGGTACAGTGCTGTTTCAGTGGCGGACTTAGCCATTTTGGGGCCCCAGGCATACCTTTCTGAAGGGGCCCGCCCCCTGGTCTGTAGGCCTACCACAATTTTCATTCAGGAATACTGTTAACCAGGCAGCAGCAAATTCCTATTGTAAAAAGACACTAATACGTTGGGAATACCTTTGTTTTCTTATTATAATAAAAGTCAACACCACTAACTGTGTACAAACTAATAATGACAGGGTAGAGGTGAACAATATAGTAAAAATATAATATATTCCTAAATTTGCATATTTTTCTAACTGTATATCACAATTCTTTTAGAAACATACTAGATGCTCCTATGACAGGGCATACTTGTTAGAGCACTGTAGAAAGGTCAATGTGTTTGATAGAGGTGGTATTTGGAAGCAGATCCTAACAGTGGCCCATTGCAGGTGTGGACAGGGAACCGGAGTTGGTGAAGGATTACAGCAAGATATCCAGGCAAGAGAGACACTTGTATAAGAAGTAAAATAAAATAATACGTTTTTTTAGCTGTAAATCATGTGAATCCTCCTCCTTGTCCTGTTGTTCTTCAGCACTCACTTGCAATGGCCCAATGTGTAAGTATTTTTCTTACTCAAGCACACTCCATTTCCTGGATTTTTTTTATGTGATGAAAACAGAATACCGGTAGTCCATTTTAGTATGAGAACAGGTCAGTCAGTCAGTCAGTCATTTTCTACCGCTTATTCCATAGTGGGTCACGGGAGAGCTGGTGCCTATCTCCAGCAATCTATGGGCGAGAGGCAGGATACACCCTGGACAGGTCGCCAGTCCATCGCAGGGCAAACATGATATGAGAACAGGGTGCAGCAGAAGTTGATCATGCATTTTATCGTGTTTTTTGCCATTGTTTTGATTGTAAATTGTAATAATTTTATCTCGAAGAAGCATAACTAATGCATGAGTATTGTCACGCAACCAGCGGGGCCCCTTACTGGCTAGGGGCCCTTAGGCACTTGCCTACCTTTGCCTATATGGTAAGTCAACACGTGTTATCGGTCAATAACTACCTGGTAATAGAACTTAGTGATTTTTAAGATTTGGACCTAAAAATCAACCTGAGAAGGTCCCAATAACAATAATAAACAGTGAAATTTAGGAAAATAAGCTTGTGTGTTTTACATGAAGAACAATGAAGCCAGTTATTCATTCTCTAAAACAGTGATTCCTAACATCATTCCTCAAGGGCTGGTGTCTTAAATGTTGTAGATTTTACTCTGATTCAAAACACTTGAATCAAAGGAATTATTCATTAGCAGGTCTTTCGAAAGCCTTCTAATGAAACATTTAAAACCTGTTGCTGTTGAGGACCTGTGTTGGACATCCCTGCTCTAAAATTTTCCAAAGGGACAGATGTCTAAAGTTAAAAATACCAAGGAGTGAACTGAATATATATATATATATTTTAAAGTATGTAGTAAGTTAGATTATTGTCCTGTTGGAATGTGAATCCCAATGGCAGTCTCAAATGTAATTTGTTGCCTGTAATAGATTTTCTTCCTGGATTCCTTTACAGGGCGGGTGGGAGGCTGGTCATTCAGTACCATCCATGATAAGCTTTCCTGCCTCTGCTGAAGAAGCATCCCCCATGCATAACGCTACCACCAGGATCCACTGTGGGAATTGTGTGTAATGTGAGGTGCATACTTTTCTGCCACACAGTAGTTTCTAGACCAGATTAAACTGCACAAAAGAAGATTCTAGTTATGACTTCTGAGGGCCACTTATGGCACTGAATTGTATTTAGGGTTTTTAGAGTAAAGGGACCTGTACATAAATACACACCACACTTTTTACATTTTTATTTGTAAATAGTTTGAAAATCATGAAGATTTTCCTTCCACTTCACAATTATGCAATACTTTGTGTTGATCTATCACTTGAAATCTTAATAAATTACACTGACGTTTGCGGTTTTAATGTAAAATAAATATGTCAGGGGTATGAAGACAACCTAGTTATATCCCAGCGGTATGTTTGTGTGCAGTATTACCCATTTTTACCAGCAAGAAACACCCATACACTGTGGGTTTGCATGTAAACTACAGATAAATTATTAAATTCAGGGAGTGTTTCCAACTTAAAATTTGTACATGGAACAAGTTTCATATTTTTGTTTAACGTTTTAGTTAGGATTTTTCCTAAATGATCAGTCTGGATGCTGCGATATACTGGCAGTTTTAGTTGCCATAACAGCAAAATACATACATGAGGCATAACTGGTGAAACGTTCGTTGGCCTATTATCTCTCTTTGTCAGTGTCTGTGTCATTCTCCTCATTTTATCTTTCAGCTAGCAGCTGCCTCAGTTGGGGCATTGCCAGAAGCCAACTACCACTTTCTGAGCTTACGCATTGTCTGAAAAACTGCCTTAAAGAGTGATTCAGTGCGTTGCAGGCTTAGCAGTGAATCAGAAAGTGCAAGCAGTGGATTGTTAAAACAGGTGATACACTGACATGGATGATAAGCAGCAATGAGTTAATTTGTGTTTATTTGCCAAACCGACTGGATAGTGACCAAAATCTCATGTGAATCTTCCTTTCAGTTGCAGTTCCTCCTGTTGATGCCCATAATTTATGATTCAAATATTGACAATTTAATTTAGAAGAGTAAACCTCCTAAAGTTTGTTGTCAGTTTAAGCAAAGATAAAGATTAAGCTGCAAGCAACATGTAATCAACTGGGAAGCACCAAGAAGACACAAGAACAGATTATTTATATAAAACCTGGTTTACCATTTATCAACCACATGTGACCCTGAAAACTCAGAGCATTTAGGCAAGCATAAAAAACAACTTTTCTTCCTCTGTTAAAAAGCCATTCATTATTTTTATTAATATTTCATGAAGTGAAAAGAGCAGCTGTTGTGGACCAACTGAACACCTTTCCCTGTTTTCCTCCAAGCTATAGTAAAAGGTGAAGAACAGCGCTCTCTATTGCCTGAAGAAGTACCGCACTTAAAATTGAATAACAATCACTCATAGGTGGCTAAAGGTAAACAAGATGATATACAATATAACAGCTGTAAGCCCAACTAGAGACATAAATCATAGACAAATGATGGATGCTTAAAAGGCTGTGCATAAATCATACCATTAGTAAATGATCCTGTAAGGTCATTGTAATTCAGAATGAGAGAAAAATATCAGTCTGCAAATGGATTACTTGTTGAGGTAAATACTCTTTGCTTGATGCAACTGTTTGTGCCGGACTTTACTGACATCGGTCACTTGGCAGGTGCTCGTGCTCGGGGATCCACTCTGATCTGCTGAAACACTCGGCAGCATTCCTGTCGCACTCGCAGATGAACATCTCACACTCGTTATTTTTGTCTAAATGAGAGAAAGCATTGGCTTTAGTCTTTAATGATCAGAGGATAAACAAGTTCTATACGCACTTACATATTTCAGATAATCAAGAAAATGTTATGATCAGACAATGATTAACTGAGAAAATAAAAAAGAAAACTCAGCCATAAAATTCCCTTGTTTAGGCATTTGAGAGACTGACAAGCTCTTAATAAATTCTAGGCTTTTAATAAAAGTTAATTATCAGTGTTAAAGTGCAAGGTTTGCATACATACAATCATTGCAGTTTGTACTTTAAAAGCAGCAAACCTCAGTCTGCCAATCAAAAAAGTTAAAATTATAACTCTGTAACTGTACAATAACAATAAGAAACAGCAGTGTGGAAAAAAGTGCTTTGCTTTGAGTTGCAGGCACTTTTCCCTCTTGGAATGAGATCTGTCAGGGTAAAGTGAAGGAGGGAGAACTGGAGGAAAAACTTAAATCTCACTCTAAAAGGACTGAAAATCAGCAAATCTGAAATAATCATAAAAAAATTAAGCCAACTTACTTGTACAAGTGATCTTTTTGTTATCCTTATCACAGGTGTAGTCGTAGATTTCAGTATAAGGGTTGTCCAGGATGGGCCAGCACGCAGGATGCTGCCTTGCATCACTGTAACATTGGTCGTGAACCTGGCAGCACCTGTATGAAAAAACAAAGTGGCAAGCATAGCAATTTGTTGAACAAGCTTCAATTATTTATATATATTGTTACTATGTGGTGGCCTAAATAATGACCTATCCAGGTCATCAACGGGTGAGCCAGAGCCTCCGTATCCACAGTAGCAGCCATAGTCGGAGTAGTCAAGAGCAGGCCAGCTATTTGGCATCATACACAGGATCATGTTCCTGAACTGGTAGAGAGCCTTGTAGTCGAATGAATGGGCTGCAGGAATATAACAGGGTATTATTGTAGGCTTACATTTGCATATTTATGGTAAAAAATACTCAAAACCTTTACATTTTTTTCAGTTTGGCATATTACCAACCATATACTTCAATGTATTTTATCTGGACTTCAGGTGATGGACCAACAAAAAGTAGCACATGACTGTTAAGTGGAAGGAAAAACATTGACATTTCTGCACATTTTTCACAAATAAAAATCTGAAGAAATTAGATTACAATTGTGTGTTCAGCCCTGCTACTCAGAAAGCTCTAAATAAAATCCAGTACCACCAATCACCTTATCAGTGAATAGAGTCAACCAGTGAGCAATTTAATGTTGTTCTCTCTTTGTAATATATGTACCAGACGTGTTGTCTTGCAGAAAAGCACTACAGAGCATTTCTTCAGCAAGGACAAGGCAGATTTGTATGGGGAAAATACTTTCTCACAGCACTGTATGTGTTTGTGTGTGGTAGGATGAAACATTGTGGTGGCAGCATTTCCTTTTGCTGCGACAGTGTAGATCCAGATCTAATTCAGGATCTGTGGTAATATTTGAAAATTGCTGTTCACAGATGATCTCCATCTAATTTGACTGAGCTTAAGCTATTTCCCAGTAATTGCAAAAAAAAATAAAAATGTGGATGTGCAATAAAATACACAGGGCTCTAAATACCATTGGTTATCGCATACAAATCCAATAAAATACATTGTTTTGGGTTATATTTTTATAAAATAGGGAAAAATGAAGGGGGTATAAATACTTTTGCAGTTTTGTAATTTCTGTGGAGTTGTACTCACCTACAGAGAGACCAACAGCCAAGATGAAGACAGTCTGAAAGGCATTCATCCTGTTAGTGAGATGGTTCAACCACAGAGTGACTTTCACTCAAACATGAAGTCCCTTTATAAACATCAGGTGTGGGTCCTTGGATGTCAGCTGTCCATACAGCACAGGGTCACACGCACTCTGACACTCAACACAAACGAGCATATGCAAAGGTTAAAACGCATTCTCACACCATGCGAGCTTGTATATCCAACCCTAACCCCTTACCCTTGTGGTTAAGTTCAGTCGTCCGGCCATTACATCATAGAAACTCATAGCTGATTTATCAAGATGGCAATATAATTCTTGCTTACAAATTATGAATAAAATTAAATGAAAGTAGTTTGTAGAACAGTAAGCGTTTGTTAATTATGTGTACAAGTACTTCTTTATTATCAACATATTCATTCTTTTGGCTGTCCAATTATTCAACATTTAAGGGGAAATAGACTCAAAGGGAGATTCTTTTTACAAGATGACACAAACTCTTGTCCATGTTTGTGCATGTGGTTGAAATGACCTATAAGATCTACCACCATACCAAAAGTACCATAACTGATGCACACATTTTCATGACAAATTTCTATGAAACCTGTAAATAATATATAGTCAAGCCAGAAATTATTCATACCTCTGGCAGATTTATAATAACATTTGTTGTGCCCCAGCTATGGGATTAAACAAGGACTGAACTACCCAAACAAAACAGACTAGTAAAAACTCAGAATCCTAGAATTTTCAAGAAGGCTTGTAAGAAGGAGGAGTCACAGCTGATATCCCTGTGATGTCATAGATCTACAAAACTTGTGGATGTCTGACTCCGCTGGTCGAGTTAGACTACTTCTTAGAAGTACCTTGCAACCAAAAAGTTAAGTACGGCCTGTTGTTTGTGCATCCAACAACCATATCCTGGCGGAGAAATAAGACTAGTCACCTTAACCTTTCTGTCTAAGCTTCTGCAGAAAGCCAGTGATTCCCCAAGAAGAGACGGTGTTTCTAATCATGTCAATGACGTAGTCTTCCTCCTCCCTGCATGAGAGATGACGGCATAGGAACCATGTGTGCCAGTCTGAGTAGACTCACCCCCCCCCGCTGCCTGCCATGCAACTAACTTGCCCCATCAGACCTCCTTAACTCACTGGCCCATCGGACATGCTCCACTGTTCATCAGAACAGGTCACAGTAAGAACTAAAAAATTTGTTGACAATAAAACTATTTAAATATTGTTTATTTCATTGTGTTTGTCTAGTGGTGTTTACCAGGCCTCTAAAACGTACGACAAACTATTTCAATAAGTGATTTAAACACAGATTGGTCATAACACGACGCTGGTGCTCATTTACACATTAAAATATGTATTAATGGTATTTAAAGTACATGTGGGACTTGCTAAAAAATATTTCTTTTGTGTTAGCTTCACCACTTGCTCCGGAATTTAAATATTCACGTCTGTCCGTTTGATCACCAAATTGCAGGCCCATATCTACTTAAAGCATTTTGAACTAGTAGCTTAAACACATACAAATTGTCATTCTTAATTAGTTTTAAATCTAATTTGGCTTCACACCAAATTTCACAAGACAAATCTTGGTTCTTAAAGGAACATATTCACAGTGGACTTGCATCATATTATTGGTTATTGGTTTCAGTTTTATTCTTTTGTTCTCTTTGACTGTAGTTTATTACTTTTCTTCATTCGTTCTACTTTTTACTTTGTAATATAGTTTGAAGAGCCTAGTTAAAGAGTTTGTTCGTTGAAGTACTATGTTAACCTGAAGTTGAATTATTTTGTGAATACATTCTAATATTTTGGAAAGTGGTTGTTTGTGTTTATTCTATATATGTGTGCAGGGCTTCCAGTGCTTAAATTCACTCTTTCACTGATTGCTCACATGCTCGTTTAAAGAAGGGATTGCTGCAAGTTACTCAATGCAATCTGCTGGGATTTCTAGGAATACTTTTAACAAATTGGCATAGTAAACTGACTTTTACTGCATTGTTTTATAACTAGGACCAAATTAGAATGTATGATAATGAATCTTTCTAAACGACTATGTTAAAACGAACTGACTACACAATTCTGTATATAAATTAAATCTTTTTGTTTTGAAAAGTGCCTGGAGATGATATTTGTCTGCATACAGTAAATAAACTGAACTGAGCAGCAAACAGAAAGGGGCCTCTGTCGTGTCATGGATTACTATTATAAGTAAAAGTTCCTAGACACTCTGATCGAGGTAAAAATATATGAATAAGAAATAAAATGCTTCAATTGTAGCACTGGTGACTTTAATACAAATAATTACTTCTTCGTTTGGACTTTTTTGTCATTGAAAAATGTAACTTTTTTTTCTAAAAAAATTTTATTTTGAAATTAAACAACTGCAATAGAATAAACCGTTTTTATGTTTTTATTTTACTGAGAATAGATTATGAAAGAATCTTAACTAGATAGATTTTCAATTTAAAAGCAGGATTCTTTCCTTCCACTCTTAGATATTTTACTGTTCTCTCTGAAAACTTTGATACAGAAACATTTTCTGCTTGCTTAAGAAATTGGGTCTGCTTCTCTCTCTGTTTTGGGTTTTTTCTATGTCCTCAGACTCAATGAGTCATGCACAAATAGTATCAGCTCTTACCAGACATCATGAAGACAACCCCGCCTTCTTAATCTTCCAGCAAATGGAACAACAAAGTGGGATTGTGATGTCACTTCACTCTAACTGGTGCGCTAGTACAGGTCCTTCTCAAAATATTAGCATATAAGAATGAATTATATGAATTAGCATATAAGTTCATTATTTTCCATAATGTCATGATGAAAATGTAACATTCCTATATTTTAGATTCATTGCACACTAACTGAAATATTTCAGGTCTTTTATTGTCTTAATACGGATGATTTTGGCATACAGCTCATGAAAACCCAACATTCCTATCTCACAAAATTAGCATATTTCATCCGACCAATAAAAGAAAAGTGTTTTTAATACAAAAAACGTCAACCTTCAAATAATCATGTACAGTTATGCACTCAATACTTGGTCAGGAATTCCTTTGCAGATATGACTGCTTCAATGCGGCGTGGCATGGAGGCAATCAGCCTGTGGCACTGCTGAGGTCTTATGGAGGTCCAGGATGCTTCGATAGCGGCCTTTAGCTCATCCAGAGTGTTGGGTCTTGAGTCTCTCAACGTTCTCTTCACAATATCCCACAGATTCTCTATGGGGTTCAGGTCAGGAGAGTTGGCAGGCCAATTAAGCACAGTCATACCATGGTCAGTAAACCATTTACCAGTGGTTTTGGCACTGTGAGCAGGTGCCAGGTCGTGCTGAAAAATGAAATCTTCATCTCCATAAAGCTTTTCAGCAGATGGAAGCATGAAGTGCTCCAAAATCTCCTGATAGCTAGCTGCATTGACCCTGCCCTTGATAAAACACAGTGGACCAACACCAGCAGCTGACACGGCACCCCAGACCATCACTGACTGTGGGTACTTCACACTGGACTTCTGGCATTTTGGCATTTCCTTCTCCCCAGTCTTCCTCCAGACTCTGGCACCTTGATTTCCGAATGACATGCAGAATTTGCTTTCATCCGAAAAAAGTACTTTGGACCACTGAGCAACAGTCCAGTGCTGCTTCTCTGTAGCCCAGGTCAGGCGCTTCTGCCGCCGTTTCCGGTTCAAAAGTGGCTTGACCTGGGGAATGCGGCACCTGTAGCCCATTTCCTGCACACGCCTGTGCACAGTGGCTCTGGATGTTTCTACTCCAGACTCAGTCCACTGCTTCTGCAGGTCCCCCAAGGTCTGGAATCGGCCCTTCTCCACAATCTTCCTCAGGGTCCGGTCACCTCTTCTCGTTGTGCAGCGTTTTCTGCCACACTTTTTCCTTCCCACAGACTTCCCACTGAGGTGCCTTGATACAGCACTCTGGGAACAGCCTATTCGTTCAGAAATTTCTTTCTGTGTCTTACCCTCTTGCTTGAGGGTGTCAATAGTGGCCTTCTGGACAGCAGTCAGGTCGGCAGTCTTACCCATGATTGGGGTTTTGAGTGATGAACCAGGCTGGGAGTTTTAAAGGCCTCAGGAATCTTTTGCAGGTGTTTAGAGTTAACTCGTTGATTCAGATGATTAGGTTCATAGCTCGTTTAGAGACCCTTTTAATGATATGCTAATTTTGTGAGATAGGAATTTTGGGTTTTCATGAGCTGTATGCCAAAATCATCCGTATTAAGACAATAAAAGACCTGAAATATTTCAGTGAGTGTGCAATGAATCTAAAATATATGAATGTTACATTTTTATCATTACATTATGGAAAATAATGAACTTTATCACAATATGCTAATATTTTGAGAAGGACCTGTATTTATGCAGCTGTACACCTACAAAAAAAACTGCTGTTTAGCTATGTTTGCCCATGATTACTTGTGAGCTGATTAATCAGTGTTCTGATATATATATATATATATAAATATATATAAATGTATATATATATATATATTTATATATATATATTTATATATATATCTGGATTAACAAAACAGAGGTCAACAGGTTGTTGTGATCTTAATTTAATATTTTCATCAAGCAGAAAAGTGAAAAAAATATGACAGTGGTATCAGTACATTGTCATGTTATCAGTGCACAAATTCAACATCGAAACAAGTGTTAAACATTTATTTGAGTGAAATGGTTCTTACCAAACAAGGCAATCAACATAGGTGAAATAAACTGGGTCAACAAAAAAACATCAACTAAAATTTAAATAAAAGATCACCTGTAAATACACTATAAAATATATGTTAACTCTGTCCTCTGTGTTCAGCAGTTGATACATTTCACCATCAACATAAACAGCACAAGACAATAAACAGAGAACTGCCTTAGTGCATACTTTCAGTCCATAACCTGAAGGTTCACATTCTTGATTAATGACTTTTTGTCTTCTCAGCCATGGGAAAGAAAACAGCAATAGATATATTTATACATATATTATACTTATACATATTTCGTTCAGCATGATAAAAGAGAACATTTCATTATTTGTTTTGATTAAAATCATTTCAGTGTCCTACCAAATCATTATTGCTTCTGTGTTCTACTTAGCAAAGATACTCCCAGAAATCAATGTACAAATAAAGGCATATTAAATAGGAATGGAGCTACTGAGACATGTACAACCTTAGGCAGATGTTTACAATGACTAGATATACAGAGAGTACAAATAAGTATCAGAGTGCTCATCTGTTCTCAGTAGTTCTTGAAAAACTGCCAACTTTGAACAGATGTTTGACCTTTTTTTCCTCCAATATGATCCAACAACATTAGGTTTCCATTTGTTATACTTTAATGATCTTTTTGGATGAAAGATATGTTTTTACAAGCAGTTCAATGTCAGTCAGTCATTTTCTATACCGTTTCTTCTGCAGTGGGTCGCGGGGAAGCTGGTACCTATCTCCAGCAGATGGCGGGTTACACCCTGGACAGGTCGCCAGTCCACATATATGGCTGATATTTGGCCACTCCACGGAGGACGGATTTGAAGAGCAGGGCAGTTCAATTTGTTTGTTGAATTGTTTTAGGTATTATTCAGCATTTATAGTTTAATCAAAATGGATGAGTCATGTTAAGCAAAATGTAAAGACAGGTCACCTTATCATTTTTCCACTGATTCATCAATCATCTGTTTTTCTTTTTTCCTTTCTTTCTCTCTTCAGGCTGAGTAAATGTTATTCTCACACGATAGTTTTATCATCTTTTTGTCATATTTTGTTCCCTTCAGCCTCCTGTTTTGTTAATGCAAGTTTAACCTACAAAAACAAAGCAATAATCTTGTAGAACAGTGGGTTTTCTTTTTGCAACCTTCACAGCATTGCTCACTGTGTTGCTTTGAGCATTCGACCTACGCATTGCATCATCTCCAAAGGAATTGGATTGTTACTTTTGAGAGGGCGGGATGCAAGTCTGTTAGCAACGGTTGATTAACCACAATTCTTTATTCAGTGGAGGATAAAACTGATGCAGACAGAAACCATGTCTAAGGCTTAGGATTGAGCTAAGGATAAGATTGAACAACTCTCAGTATGAGGTTCTAAGTAATCCCCTTTGCCGACCTGATAAGACTTCGATTTTCCTTCACTATGCCAATCTGCAATTGTTTTCCTCCCATAGACAGAAAATACTAAAACTTTAATTTCACCTTTGGATTACATCTTGGCTTGAGGATTTCAGACTGATTTCACATACATTTTCAAGCACCACTGTAACAGTTTTAGCTGTAAAAAAAAAAAAATGAAGGACGTTGCTAATTTCAGAGGTTCATAAAGCTTAAGGTAATGTCATTAATAATTGGACCTCTTTAAGCACAGGCCAGCTGACAGCCTTCCCTGGGCCCAGGACAAGATAATCTGAGATGGGGCCCCACCCTATGCATTTTGTAACTAGTAGAAAATTAATATTTACCACTGAAAGACATGATTGACACTGCATTCTGTCTACTTCTTTCTCCTCACATATTCTTCCTTACCCTCATTTTCCCTTCTTCCCCCTCCTATCTGCTTCATACTTTGGATTTATTTTAGTTTTCATCCTTGGAACAGATTCTACATGACATTGCTGATGTAGAAAGCTTACAATGACACAAATCTCCAAAATGAATAAGTTATTAAATACATTGTTATATGTGATCATCTGAATAAAATTGGAAACGTATACAGCAAATAGATATATATTCTTTTCAATAAATTATAATGGTCTCAATTTATTACTTGACAAAATAATTAAACTGGGAAATCTACATAAAATAAATCATACATAAAAAATTGTTTTTAAATTACTTTTTTATATGCTACATAATGAAATAACTGAAACTGCAGCTGTGTCTCAGTAAAGAAACGCTAACAACTGATTGGTTACGCTGCACAGCAACTCAGCTGTAGACCAATCACCATTTCTATACTACTTTTTGTCCTGCGAAATGACTGATGTGTAAGTTAGAGATAAAACTAATTCATGCTGTTCTGCAGCACATGACAATGAAGTAAATTACACAACAGATAAACATTTTTTCTGATCCATGTATCTTCAATTTTTTGTTTTTCCTTGTATAAATATAATTTTTGGGACTTTTTTTTATTTAATTGAATTGTGGCACTTTTGGCTTTCCATACATGCTGGTGTAATCCAAATAATGTTTATGTTTTGCTTCTGATTTTATGATTTGTTTAGATTTCAGCCTTGTGCCAAACTTTCCTTTAGCAGTATCTTCATCGCATTCACAGCCACTCACCTCCAGCCCAGAACCTACTTGCTGCGTTTGAGGACCACCTGGTAGTAACGTCAGAGCAAGCTATGAAACAGCTCAACCATTAGTGTTTACCAGCCCCCAAATGTAACTTAAAGGAAATGTTCTAACAATAACTTCCACTAGCTAAAATACACAACAGGTCTCTGGCAGAGTTTGTGCCATTTTAGCAGAAAATGCAGAAAAGGCACAAAGCTGAACGAGGACCAGCTGTTACCTGTAGGTTACAGTGGATTAGAGAGCGAACAGAAGGTAAGTTATTACCTGCAGATTGAGGCGTGTTCCTCCTGGGACAGAAACAGTACCATTCCTTAATATCAAAGTGATGGAGCAGCTGTCTGACCCAAAGCGAAGCGACAGATCGAAGACTCATATTTTCCTCTCTCTGCCTGTAGCAAGCCGAGCATTTTATAATTTACTGGAGCGGCTTAATGGACTTAAAGTCAGAAGTTGTGTCGGCGGAGGGGGTAGTGGGTGTGGGCATTACAATTAGAAAGAACAAAAAGCCTTTTTTGAAAAAACTATAATTCATGGTTGGCTCCCACTCCACCATGGGCTCAGAACTACTGACCTGTTTGTCCCCTGCCATAAGCAGTCTTGTTAAAGCATATTTATAGAAATGTTATTTGCAGTGTTTAGTATGTTTGAAGATTTCTAAATGTATCATTTAATATAACGTACCATCTCTTCTTATGCACTGTAAAGAATTAGAATTTTGTGAGGGATCAGGAGATTATTTTATAAAAATGTAAATATTATCATTTGTCTCATTCAGAGTTGTTTCTCAGCTTAAAGACCAGCGAGGGGTGTGAGACAGGTTTTGTCTATTTTTTGTATTTCATGGTATAAAAAAAAAAGCTTCGTGGAAATATTTTGCACACTTGGTGTACAGTTAGTGCACACACCGATGGAATGAAACAGATGGCCATCAGATGGGTTTATACAATAAAGTGGTGACATACTTCTTCTTATAGCGATGCGTTGCACTGAGCACCATCACTCCATCCTGTGACAAAATAAAGAAAACACAGAGGAAAGATTCATTTCAACGCATCAAACATCCATTATGATGAATAGCAAGCTTAATATTCTAATATATGAGGTCTTCAGAAGTAAAAAGTATTCATACTCCTTGAACTTTATAACACATGTTATAACCACTAACTTCAATGTGTTTTATGTGACAGGCCATCATCATTAGGGTCATCAGAGTAAATGAACTGAACACAAATCCATGCTGAACTTTTCAGATATTTATTTGTAAATACTTTTTTAATCCTATGCATCATTTTCCATCCACCTAAAAATTCTGCACTGCTTATTTTACATGTTTGCTGTGTAATAATAATAATAATAATAATAATAATAATAATAATAATAATAATGTCTTTTAGAAGTCCTTCATAAAAGCCAGATTTGTAGAGTGAATGGCTTAAAGTGCTCCTGTTCCTGAGCTGAGCTCATCTACAGTTCCTCCAGGGTTAACATTGGCCTGTTGACTTATTTTCTGATTAATGTCTGGCCTCTTACTTTAGGTGAATGGCCATGTCTTTGTTGTTGTGCCATATTCCTTCCATTTTGAGAGGATGGATTGAACAGTGCTCTTTAAGATGTTTTAAACTTGGGATATTGTTTCATAATCTAACCTTGCTTTAAACCTCTCCACAACCTTATCACTGACCTGTGTGGTGTGTTTGCAGGGTGTATTGCTTGCTCTTCATCTCACTTCACAACTACTTTGTGTTGGTTTATCACCTAAAATTCCAATAAAGTACATTTGGTTTGTGAGAAAAATATAAAAAGCTCACTGGGTATAAAGGGTTTTGCAGTGTATGGGTGAAGCTGTGACTAAAGATGAGGAAAAGCCTCCACTTCATGCTGTTTTAATGCATATAAAACAAATACATCATCAGGTGCTCCATTTACAGTAACTCAGTTTGGCATTTTGTAAAATAATGCCCAGTTTTGCAAATCAAATACCTCCAGATAATACTTAACACTGCTGTCAACACAAAGCTTTTATTAGAAAATACACACAACAGTTTTGCTTTTGTGCTATTTTACTTAGCTTTTTCATCTGTCTGTTATGCCTATATCAGTATGACGGCTCTTAGATCACCCACTAGTATTTCCATTTAGCAGTCCTTGTCAGAGCTCTGACATTTAACAAGATAAAATGTTAGTTTTAAGAGAAACAAGATAAAGTTAATTGAGTTTTAGCTGAGAAGATCCCAATAATTCCAGTGAATGTATGAGAATCCCTTACAATATACATGTTTGAAATGAAGAGTGTGTATAGACAATGAAGCCCTTTTATCTCTGTTGCAGCGCTGTTTGATTACAGTCCAAGAAAATTAAACAAAACAAATTAAGACAACATTTCTCGGTAAGTCAAAGGCTTTCCGACCACGTTTCAAACTGCTATCTCTTTTTATATCGGCATGCTTATTCTGGTTGTTTTTCCACTTAGTGTTGTAACAAGAGCAATTATCTGTCCTTCAGCCTGTCCTGTTATCATTATGCCAGCTTCTTATCACTACTGCCATTCCAAAGATACGATCCGCTCAGCAGACCGAGTCCAGATGCCTGTGATAGTGTTTAACACTTTCTTTGAAAACCCCAAAAAGGCTGGTCATTTCCCACAAAGATTTTCCACTACAGCAGCCACATGGTGAGTAAACACATCAACCACACAGAATTGGTTTGTGCAGCTGAGACGTGTACAAACCGTACCTTAATTGAGAGTGCGTAAAGGTGATTAAGCATGACATGGTTCGGCTCTGGAAGTAATGCAGGGTCACACTAAAGGTAAGAGCAAAAAAAAAAAAAAAAAAAACTATGAGAAACAAATGAAAGAACAATATTGAAGCACGTTTATGGTGTACTCTAGATGCACTCCATCTAAATAGCCCAAGTAATTTAAAACTTATCTTCTGCAAAAGCAAAACATAGAAAGGTGAAGAAAAACAATCAGGCTGTTGCAGTAAAATTTACAGTGGAAATAAAAATGAGAGCAATCCCAAATTAAATGTTGTCATCTTACAGATATGCCAGTGTCTTTATTGAGGATGACTTGGAGGAGGTGAGGAGGGAGTATAGGTGGAGACTTAAACTTTTCATCCTGTTTAGGAACATAAGCTTCCTGATGATATGGGCCAGGGGGAGAGCTGGACAAATCTAATAAAACAGGAGGGGAATAGTTAGACAAAGACAAAACCAAAATTTGCCTCTGTATAAATCTAAATAATATTGGCTTTTAAGCTAATAGAGAAAACATGGAACAGTGGTGAACCTTTCTAAGAGAGGGCCCACCAAAATGACCCTAAAAGTGGTCAGTTTGTGACCATAATCACAAGTGGACTTAGGTTAGGCAGCAGAACAATAATCTGAACCACACCAGCAAGTCCATGCATGAATGGCTCAAAATACAGGGAAACACTAGAATAAAACCTGTTAGAGTTTGCAAAAGACTTAAGACGGGACTGAGATTCTCTTTCAACAATGACATGGTTTAGATCAAATTATGTTCATGTGCTAGAGTGGCCAAATTTCAGACATCAGTCCAATAAAGAATGTAGACAAGATTTGAAAATTGATGCATACAAAAACTATCCATCTAAAAAGTATTGACTCAAAGGAATGGAATAAACATGCATGCGGAACTATTCAGGCTTTTATTTTCAAATAGTTTAAAAGTTGGGTGCAGTGCTGGGGCAGCAGTAGAGCACGCTCCATGTATAGAGAGCCTCCGGCCCTCTACGCACCTGTCCCCTGGTTCAAGCCCTGGCCACAGTGACCTGTGCTGCATGTCTTCTCCCTCTCTTCACATGATTTCCTGTCTGCCTACTTTAAAAGAAAAATTACTAAAAGGTCACGAGTGCTGAAAAAGAAAAAGAACAAAAACAAATCTAAATAGTTAGAAAATTAAGTGATATTTTCCTAGATTTTCCACTGGTGACTTTGCTCAATCAGAAATTCTAAATCTTTATTCTCAAATTAAAAGATGTATTTGTCTGCATTTTTCAGGTGTGATATTACGCTACTGCAAAAAAGATGGTTAATGCATCTGTTTCTATTTCTTTTGTCTGTGATCATTCTTTATTATATCCAAATTAAACTTACCTTTTAATACAATATCTGATCATTTTATCAAGACTGTATTAAATTTATGCTTTCACAATCTTAAATCTGCTTCAGTACATTTTTGTGGTTGGTTGTTAGCTATTACCTGACACGTCAGAGGATTTCTGTGAATCCACCATCAGAGCATCAAACACCTCAAAGTCTGTTTTCTTCACCTGGATGACATTGTTAACGGTGCCAAGCTGGCTGGTCACAATAGGCTGTTAAAAGATGCAGCACGATCAAATTAACACACCTCACAGACAATGTAAAAAGACATCCACTAGGTAAAGCAATAACACATTCCTTGTAATAATTTGCCCAAGGTTGACATTTAATCCAATATTTAAATGCCCTCTCATTGTAAATCTGACAGTATAGGACATTTTTCCTGAAATACTTTCAATTATAGAAATTGTGAGAAATAACTAGAGCCTGCACCTCCTGCTAAAATGTAGCGTGAATAATATACAATGAGTGGATCAGTTCTAAGTAGCTCAAAAGAAGTGAAGCAAAATTCCTTACATGGCTTGATTGCAAAACTTTTCAAAAACATGAAAAGACTTAAAATCTTACAGCTAAAAACATTATTCAAGAAGAACACATAGATTAGACTATTTAAACAGCCAGCTGTTTAAACGGACTGAAATCATTAAATATTTTAAAAAGTATAGAAATGATTAATAGCAGAAGTTTTCCTGAACACTCATATCAGAACGGTTGAAATAACACAAACTATGCAGAAGAAGTTACACGGCAAAACACATCCAGGAAAAAGTCGAAACAGATTACAGTAATTGCTTACCTCAGCTGGGTCATGGGTCCACTGGCCATCTACATAAAACTTGTACTGATGCTCTCCCTCAGGTAGATCTACAATTGCCACAAATGTGTTCTGACTTGAAAAAGATGATAGTACAAGCAAAAGGACATTTGAAACATTTGTCAGTATGGTTTAAATCATAAAATATTCCAAAATTAATAAAGGATGTAACAGCTAAATTTAGGAGATGGCCCCACCTTCTTATGAGGGGAATCTTATTGGTCCAGTTGTTGAAAGATCCAGAGATGTAGACCTCTTTTCCATCCCCTGTCCAGCGAAAAACTGTTGGTCGGTCTACAGCTGGGCCTTTATCTTCTGATTCGATGTCTTGCTGCCAAGCAAGGAACTCCTCCTTCTCCAGAGGGGCCTGAAATACGCACGATAGATACAATTTTTTTCACCTTTAATATGGATAAGATTTAGATTTCAGAGTTTTAAGCAAATAAATGCACCTCTAAGTAATGTAACACCAGTGCATACCTTTATGTCTTCTCCATGAAAAATATCAGCATCCTCTGGGCTATCCATGAGGATTTTAGGCCTTTCCCCCTCTTTGATTCCCCGGCTGTCTCTTCGCTGAGCCTTCTCCCCATGGCCCATTGCAGCCCTCTCACTGCTTGTATTCCCCATGGTTTCGTCTTCTTGTAGGCAGTCACAAGGTCACTGCGAGTGAAGTTAAGAAGTCGTGTAAAGCCGTCGGAAACTCAGATAACGCTTGCCATCAAACAATACAATTAATCATTAACAGCTGCTGCGCGAATAATGTTTGAAAGCAATATTTAAACTATTATATCTCCTATATGCAATGGCTTGCAATGTCCGCTTAAAGACCTAATCTCTGTTACTACATTATATTACACATTATATCATCACACAAACAGATTTGTGTGCTTATTAGATGATAAAAACACAATCCTTGCAGGGAGGAACTACACAGCTGTAGTATTTTATGAGACACATTCATATTTGGACAGTATAACCAACATGTTATTTTAGATTCAACATGATCTTCACATAACATTTCTCCCAGCATGACACCTTAACTGCAAAGGACCTCGGTGTTGGTGTGAGTTTGCCATTTACAGTGAAGAACCAGTTGATTTCACTGCAGCTGACCCCTTGTAGAGTATCAGCTCTTGTAGGTATTCATTATCACCTAAACAGGGTATAAAAATAAAGCTTCCTGGGGTCCATCAAACTGAGCACTACTTCTTCTATGCATGTGCGAATCAGTTGAGTCACTGCCATATGTGTCGGCTGAGGTGTTTGTGCTGATATGATGTGTTCGGTTTTCCACATACAGTACATGGGGCTGTGCATTATAATCAAAAATCTCTACTTTGGTCTCATCCATCTTAAAGATTTCGTTCCAGATGTCTTGGTGGTTCATTCAGACAAAACTTTCAAATCATGCTATCATTTTCATTTTAGAGAAGAGACTTTCTCCTTCAGTCCTTCCGAACAAACCATAGTTGTTCATTATCTTTAACTGTACTGTCATGTAGGGCTGCAACAATTATTTTGTTTTCTTACTTAATTTCACACTAATTTTACAGGCTGGTGCAGTAAGTTAATATTATTATATTTAAGGTGCAGCCTTAAATATAAACAGCCTATAAAAGCTATTTTGAAATCTACTTTAGGTTTTTTTGTGTTTTGGCAGCTTCATTAATTTACTAATTAAATATTTCGCCATAGATGAACTAAGAAGAACACACATATGGATTTTAAATAGTTATGCATTAAGTATGAATTCTGTTCACCAAAGCGATTCTTATTATATTTTTATTACGTTTTTAAACCATTTCTGATTAATGTAGTCTGTTTTTTCCATCTGTCACAAGAGACAACAATAAAGCCAAAACAACTTGGAAGTAAAAGAAAGGGGGGGGGGGGGACTATGCAAACAAACCAGCCAAAATAAAGAAGTGATTATTGTAGAATGTAGGTGTGCGGTTCAATATTTGGTTAAGTGTGCTTGGATGTGTTTGAGTGTGTATGCATGTACATGTTAAAAACAAGGTTGATGAAATATCAGATAGAAACTTAGAGAATACCAATAATGTAAGCAATCCAAATCAATAATAACAATAAATGAATC
The DNA here is from genome assembly GCF_021462225.1 of Girardinichthys multiradiatus. NCBI lineage: Eukaryota > Metazoa > Chordata > Actinopteri > Cyprinodontiformes > Goodeidae > Girardinichthys > Girardinichthys multiradiatus. The sequence continues at coordinate 33,824,059 of NC_061801.1, read as the reverse complement.
CTAAAAATCATATAAGGTAATAATAATAATTCACTGCACAAATGAAAACTAAAACAACAATGAAACCAGATAAAAACATCCAATAAGTTATATGAAGCAGTACAGTTACCAGGAGTAAGCAGTCCTGAACAGATGTCTGCTTCCTCACTAAAACTAAGAAGGTAGAGCACATCACCCCAGTTCTAAAGTCCTGCTGGCTCTCTCTATCTTTCAAATACTTCTGTTAGTTTATAAGTCCCTAAATGGCTTAGCATCAAAATATGTTAAAGATTTATTGTCAATGTATCAACCTTCAAGAGCACTCAGGTCTTCTGGTTCAAGTCTACTCTGCATCCCCAGAATCAGACTTAAACAGTTCTCATGCTTCACTAATCTGGAAAAAAGTTCCAGAAAACCGTAATCATGCTGAAACCCCCGAGTTCTTTTAAATCAAGGTTAAAAACCCATTTGTTCAGAGTTGCTTTTGCCTCTTCTGTTTAACCTATTAACTGAAACATTAATCTTAGACTGTAGTTCAACTTTTTATTACCTGCCTTTATTATGCCACAGCAATGTTCCATTCATGTAAATCACTTTGAATTGTCTTCTTACTGAAATGTGGTATATAAATGAACTTCTCTTGCCTTTTAAGTGTGGATCTGGAGTGTTAATGTTACAGATGCCTAATGGAAGAGAGTTCCATAGTTGGCAGCAGAAGGTTTTGCTGTGGGGGCGAAGAGAGGGGACAGAGGAGGTGCCGACATGAAGTACAGCAGATAAGTACGGGGAGGTTGTGGATGACCTTGAATATAAACAGAATGATTCTGAATTTGACCAGGAAACAATGGAGATGCTGTACAACTCAAGTGATCAAGTGAAATTAATTATTCCTATCATCAAACAATACCAATGTCCCTGTAACTGCTAGTTTCTATTATTACTGTTACTGTACACATTAATAACAGAAGAATAGCAAATGCCCTCCATGTTTACCCGGATGTCTGCTTCTGTATGGTTTCACTAGTGCTATGAATGTACGATGAGCTACTTTAATGATCGGTAATGATCCATCATGCTTGCCCGAAATGTATATCTATATCTTAGCATTTTGTAGTCGAATCATAAACGTCTTATTAGATATTATAAGGCTGCTGTCTTTATTGTTTTTAGATAATAATTCGCATTTTACCATGCCGGTTGTCGATTATTTATTTCAACTCGTAGGTTGCTTTAACAGACTTTAGCCACTTGAATTATTTTTTCTGGGTTGACACCCTAATTTGTTTTGCTGGGTAAGAATCCCTAACCCAATCGTCTTGCGTTAAATCAATCCACGGCTGAATCCGTCCATATTTGACTCAAGATGGATTAGCAAAACAATCCAACGTGAGTAGTTTTAGTTTTTAACGAGTAAAAGCAATGCCACGCAGTTCCCGTACATGTTTACAGCTTACGTTAATTATTAACCCAGCTGTCGTTAATAAACCACATCACTGCTCCTTTACACGTGTACGGTTAATTCGCAGAAAGCTAACGTTAGGTGTTGGACCGAAGCTAACAGAGCTCCATCAGTGTGTCGGCAGCCGCTTCGTCTGAGCTTCTTTAAACACCAAAGCTTGTTAACACACAAGCAACGTTACATGACGGCGAAAACACATATTACAGATGCTGGTGAACATGTAAGGTTTTACCTCAGAACCGTTTACCGTCGTAGCTGCCGGTGTTTCACCAACTCCATTTCGATGGATTCGAAAACATAACACTACATGGTCCAGCTAAACAAATCCGCCCCCCATCTGCGCAAGCGCACATTATTTAACTGAAAAAATATAGCAGCTCATGAAAACTGCTTAATATATGGACAGTATTGCGTCAGCTCGGCCAAAATTAAGACATAAAGAGTATTCCCCAACTCTAAACTAACTTGTTTATTCATAGTTGCATGTCATAATCATGAAGGTATTTCCCGTCTTTAAGGTACTAGATGTATTTCTGTTTACTCAACACTAGATGGCAGCGTAGCTCAAGTGCAAGGCATATTTTTATAATTTAAGCAAGGCTATTAAGTGACTAAATAACTCGGGCAATGTATTAGAATCTTGATGAGATCGTATTATCATAATCTTGAATACAGATAAGTACAGTCGTTTACAAAACATTTTTTTTTTTCACTGTGCTTAAATATCACGGTGCCTTTTATAAGCATTCACAGCCCATGGACTTTAAAACATTACAACCACTTCAGTTTATTTCATTTGTAAAGCAGTGCAAAGTTGGGAAGCCTGAGAAAAAGAGAAATGGTTTTCTAATTTTCTAACACATGAAAACCTGAAAATGTTTGTATGCAGCCCTCTCTGAGCTAAACTACATCCACCAGCTTTTACATTTGAAGGCTGAGATTTTTGTCCGTTCTGCTCTGCAAAGCAGTCTAAGCTCAGTCAGATATTGCTTGAAGAGCATCTGTGAATACTAATTTTTAAGTCTTGTTACAGATTGTCAATTGGATTGTGCTACAGAATTTAATTGGGGCATTTGAACACATGAATATCCATTGATCTAACCCATTTCATTAAAGCTCTGTCTGTATATTTAGTGTCACGGTCCTGCTGGAAGGTACACATTTATTACAGTCTGAAGTATTTTGCAGCCTCTAACAGGTTTGCAATTAACTGTTTATCTTCCCATCAATTTTAGAAGTTTGCATAGCACTGCATGACACTTTCTTTCACACGTTTGCTTGTGGCAAATGGGAGTTTTATGGCTATATTGCACTGACTTTCTTTTTAACACTCTTCCAAAAAGACCAGATTTGTGGAGGGAAAGACTAGTACATGTCCTGTTGAATGATTGTTTCACCAGAGCTGTAAATCTCTGCAGCTCCTTCAGAGTTATCTTGGCTGCTTCTCTGATTAATGCTCTGCTTTAGGTGACCGGCTCTGTCTCGGTAGGTTTGCACTTGTGTTATACTCTTTCCATTTGGAGATGATGGATTTAACAGTGTTCTGTTAGATGTTCAAAGCTTAAGATATTAATTCCTAGCCTAATCATTCTGGACACTAAATCACAGCTTCAATTTAGACATTTCTGGTGTGTTTCTTGGCCTTCATGGTGCTGGGATGCAGGTAACAAATATTGATACAGTGGAAGTGGATTTTGTGCAGTTGCATCTATGCATGAAAGGGAACTTTACACATCACTGGCTATATTTTATCTGACATTTTATCTATACCTGTTCTTAAATAGACGTGTCAAGAACAGCAGTAACTGTCCCTGCAGTGGGTAATTTATTCTTGTTATTAGTCTGTAATCCTCACTTTTTGTCACTAAAACAATATTTTTGCAGGTTAGTCTAGTTTGCGAGTTACATTTAGCATCTTCAATATTTTACAGGACTGAAGCAGTGCATGACATAAAGACTCACAGGTAAAGCATTGGAGCTAGGACCCAAGTCAAATGACTGTGAATATCTCAATGAAAAGGAAGGATTGGGATTTACTAGGAGTGGCGGGGAAGCTGAGGATTTTTCACCTGTTTCAATATGTGAACTTTTCTTAGTTTCTTAGTTGGACTGACAAATTGATGTAAGTAGGTTTGTAAATCATTAAGTTTATCAATGACTGTAATGGTCATTTCTACTAGAATTTTGTTTTTGTTTTTGTTAGTTTAACAGTCCCATATTTATTTTTTCCATACTTTTCACTCGTACAGTATTATTAGTTTGCCATATTCATGTGGAAAACTAATAAAACACATTGTTCACCTGAGTGGAAGTCTGAAAAGCCATCTAAAAACTGTTTTTAAAAAAAGTGAATTAAATGTTGAAGTTGATCAAAGACACTTTGAAACAAAATCCTGAGGGAGGTTTCCATAACCTGAGACTAACTATAAGGAATGAAATATCACAAAAAGCATCTTACATATAGGTTGGGCATTTGTGTTTGCATTCCTTCCATTGTTAGATTTGAGAACCTTAAATACCTGCAACAGGGTACATTTGTACAGGACAATGGCAATAGCAATCGCAGTTGACTCCATTTTAAAAAAATCTTTTGGTCCTTAAAATCCATGGCAATTAAACCATATTTTAATAGCAGAGTCAAGCTTGCAGCCAACGCTAGAAAAAATATATCTTCATCTTTGTTTTGTATCTCCTACACAATTATATAACTGCACCACTTTTTGTTTTTCCACCAAATGCTCATCCCCAAACAATACTCCAGCATAGTGAGATTCTGGACACTGTGGATACTGGAGGCTTTGGCACATAAGTAAGAAGCTGTTTTTTATTTTTTATTTTTTTTTAAATCATCTAGCAAAAATGTTTGTTCAGAGAACTTTCACTGGACTGATCTTTCTTTTCAGCTAGAGAATTAAAGCCTCCCACAGGCCATGGACCAAGATTTTCACAGTGGACACAGGCCCAATTATTGCCATGGACACAGTTTATTGCAGTACACAGATGTCTATCCACAGCGGGTGCTCATTTCCAGAGATTTCATTTTTTTCTATACCGCCTTCATGCCTAAATTTACAAGCTGAGACTGTAGGTTTCTTGTATACATACATGTTCTACTGTGTATTTGCATGTTATGTAAACAGAGAAGAAATGAGACTCATGCCCCTTCTTAATGGTGCCTTCAGGTTTTATCAAATGGTCTTAAGATGAATTCTCTGGAACCATGATGCTGTAATTGCCTTGTGTCAGCAGAAACGACCAAGGGGGTTCTGAGGAAGAGCTCAGCAGAGAAGGTTTAGATGCATTTAAAAGTTAAGATTGCATATTGGGGGGGTGCTGCTTAAAATGTGATGATGGAGGTGCCGTGGGAGGTTATTATTTGTTGCTAGTTTTGATGTGCATGAAAGCAGTTAGTAAAAGTGACATGAGAACTAAGCTGGGGATGTACACAATGCCTTTCAAAAGTGTTCACACCAGTTTCCACATTTTCTCATGTTACAGCCACTGTTCTATTATATGTGGATTTGTTTGTGTGAGACACAAAGCGGTGTCATAATTAAGTTGAAGAAAAATTGCAGGCACAGTTCTCAAAATGTTTAACAAATATAAATCTGAAAAGTGTGGCGTGCATTTATATCCCTCCCCCTTTACTCTGATACCCCTTAGATAAAATACAGTGCAACCACTTGTCTTCAGAAGTCACATAATTAGTAAATAGTGTTCACCTACATGTCATTTAAACACTGTATTAACAGGTAACAGATAACGACTTGGAGTTTAAAGCAGAATGCCAAGATTTCTACTGTGATGTGAAAAAGTATTTGCCTTGCAGGTCTTTGTTTTTTTTGTCTCACTTAATGTTTCCGGTCATCAAACTAATTTAAAATTGGTCAAAGACAACTTGTGTAAATAGAAAACAACATAAATGATGATTCCATTTATTGAGGAACAAAGCTATCCAAACCAACCTGGCTTTATGGGAGAAAGTGATTTTGAACTGGTTTGCCACCCTTGATGGAAACAACTGCCATGAAGTGTTCATGACAACTGCCAATAAGTTGTTTACATCACTGTGGAGGTCTCTTCTTTACAGAATTGTTTTATTCCGTCACATTGGAAGGTTTTCAAGCATTAAGTTTAAGGTCATGCCACCACATCTGGTAGTGAGCAGAATTCATGGTTCTAACAATTACAGCAAGTCTTCCAGGTTCTGAAGCAGCAAAGCAACCCCAGATCGTCACACTACTGCTATCACCTTGGACTGTTAGGAATGACTTTTTCTTAAATGGTGTTTTAATTTTACAGCAGATGTAATGAGATGCACACCTGCTAAAATGTGCCACTTTTGTCCTGTCATTCCTGGGATGATTTTCCTAACAGTCTTAATGATCACATAGATGTTTTCCGGCAAACGTGAGATGGGCCTTTGCATTCTCTTCAGTCAGTAGTGGTTTTCACCTAAAAAACCCTGCAATGGATACCACTTTGCCCACTCACTTCTTTTGTTTTGTTCTTTTTGTTAAATTACAGAAACCGACGTCTTCAGTACTTCAGATATCATTCAGGGTTTGTTTATGACCTCCAGGATAAGTTGTTGATATGTTCTTGAAATAATTTGTTTATCATGGTTCCTTTTCTGTTCTTGAATTTCTTTAGATCAGGGTATGATGTGCTCTTTGAGATTTTTTCATTCAATTTCAGTTGTCAGATTCATTCTGTTGGTTAGGATAGCTATTTCCTTTAATAACTAAAAATATTTTGAAAACTGCTTTTTTTTTACTCAGGTTATTTTTGTATGATTAATAAAGATTAATAGAGACAAAAAAAAAAAAGCCAAAACAGAAGATATCTGTATAAGGGACACTACTTTTTTCAGCTCATTGTACAGCTGACTGTTCAATTTATCATCTGCTGACAGTACAAAATGTCCAAGATGAGAGTTAATAGTAACACTAGTGCCCTAGTGGATTTATGTAGACCTCATCCATCTGTTGTGTCAACATTCACTGCCATATTGACTCATTTAAAAGCAGAAATTCATCCTCAGATGATGCTCAGGCAGATCTTGACTCCTAAAGTTGGGAATCATACAACAGTAGTTAAGCTGATTATTTCCCCAAAGTCATTTGGTGTTAGAAAATTGTATAGACATTTTATACATTTCTCACATGGTATTGTCATTATTTATTTTTAGTCTCTCTTGTTAAAGAAGAACAACTAGGAACCCAGGAAAAATGTTTTAATCAGAATTGTCTTACCTGGGCTAAAGATAAAATGAAGTGTAATACAAAATACCAAAAAATAAAATAAAAAAAATCATATAATGCTAGCACTCACTGCAGTCTCCCTCGGCAAATGTTTTCATCAGGTTGGTATTTTCAGTTTCTAGTTCAGTTGACTAACAAAACTCATTCATCTGACCAAGTATTTTGTGCATTGATTAGCATGGTCAAGAGGGTAACAATTGAATCTGTTATGAAACAATTACACAATAGGCTCATCAAAACCATTTTCTCCCTCACTTTCAGAATGGTTAGGTTCACTTTCTCAATAGTCTGACCTTTAATTTAGGATTTGGGAAACTGCAAATAATGAAGATATGGATTTCCAGGGCTTCTGCCATTCTGATTGAGGATATTTAATCTAAGATGATAATATATTTTCTACTTGAGATGGCACTATTTAGAGTTTAAAATCAGCTAGTTCAGTTTATATAACTCACCCTGTGTAGATAAAACAGAGAAAAAGCATAAAAAACCCCAAATCATTATTATTTGTTTTAATCTAAAATGCTGTAATAGGTGTCACAGTATTAGTCAACATTACCAGTACATCCAACAAATAGTGTTTTTAAAAGTATCCACACCTTTAAAAAACGTTTTTATTATTTTGCAACCAGAAACTTTTCTGTATTTTATTGGGATTTTAGGAGATAGAACAAAACAAAATAGTCATAACTGTAAAGTGGAAAAAAACAGTAAAGGGTTTCCTTTTTTTCCCCTCATTAAAGCCTTAATTATTTTCCATGAAATTGTTTGCAGCCACCTTTACTATGATTTCCTTAAATAAAATCACCAAGCCGTCATTTGCTGTTAACTAATTGTCGTTGGGTAAATATTTTTTCGACATTCAAATTGCACTCAATAAATCAGGCTTTTATTAGGAAAGTAAAAAGATGAAATGTCCTTTAAAAATTGATCTTAGAGGTAATAAATATATGGATATTTATATTATATTATATTGTATTACATTATACACACACACACACACGCACACACACACACATATTCACCCCACTTCACTCCCCACGATGTATGGATAGATTGTATTATACTATGAAAACAACACAGGACACAAACCAAAGTGTAAATGCCAAGTGTTTATTGTAACAGTGTTGCATATCTCTTTAACCAACGATTTTAATTGTATTTCTACGCTTTACTCATTAAAAGGACAAGGCATACAACCTTCATAAAGACTACACAATGTCCAATGCCCCAGTGGTTTAAAGGGAAGTCCTTCATGTCTTTCCTGGCCACTTTTTCACAATAGCTGTGCCTTTTAGGAAAGCAAAACAATTTCTCTGTCATTTCTCACTTCAGTAATTCATTACAGTGGTTATGTCAGACAATGATTCAATTTTATGTCATTCTCACGGTGCAACTATTGTGATTAGAATGAAACAAGCGATTGTTCTTACCTTGTCATAGTGCAGCTCAAAGAGCACAACAAAAGCAATAGGACTATATGGCAGTTTATATACATTTACATACATGTCACTTACAGGTTTAGCTTTCATTAATGTTTACATCCTTTTCACAGTTAGAATTTAAGAAGAACACAGATTATTGGATGAAACAGGGATAAACAGAGGATACGTCCAAAGATACAGGAATAAATACAGCGATTAATGAATAATAATTTATATTGGTACGTCTAGCAGTTGGCTTTTATTGTATGTGAATAGCATTAATCCAAAATGGGCTCTGATGGTGAACTGAAACCTAATACAATGTCATGTATTTATGATTAGCACTTGATGAAGCTCAAAGTAATGAATACTTGAATAGAGTGACAGCCTGTCACACTGATGAACTCATTCGGAAACGTGTGTTATGTAGCATTACTTGGCCTTGTGCCACTTTTAGAATCCTGGCTTCTTGTCTGTTTGTGAAGACACCAAAAGTTTCAGAAATATCACAAACCAGGTAATCATGAAGAGAGTGGCTGTCCTTCCCAGCTCATCTCTTACAGGTTTTGGAAATTGTCAAGGTTTGGAGCTATGACAGCTGCTGCCCCTTGGGGTGTCTGTGTATCAAACGTTCGTGTTGCCTGTGTTGTACTGAAGTGACACTGGAGAGGAGAGTTTCTGTTGATTGCTTCATTCGCTGCCTGTTGGTTCTTCAACTGGTTTCCTCAGTTTCATTCTTCATGACATCATGTCAGCATGTTTATCTTTTCCCACTGTTCATCCATGGACTACATTGCTCTTCTTCTCGCTGCGGACTGCAGTGGAGGTTCTTGCATTATAGAGGCATCCTGATGTGCATGGCAGAACTGTTAGGCCGAGCTGCCAAAATGTAGATGGCACTCTCCCTTAAAAAGTCTGCCCAGGTCAAAGGCCTATAGAATGTAAGGACACAAAATGTTTATTAGTTACTCATATACCTATTACTCATGCTTTAAAATTACATATTAAATTAATTGATAATTTAAGATGTACATCCGGCAGAAACCTTAAATATGTAAAAAAAAAAATTTGCGGGGGGTATCTTCAATATAAAACACAACAGAGAGAGAGCTAAATTCTTGCTAATAGCTATTGTTGGTCAGATTGAAATGATCTATTACCACAAAAAACCAGCAAAAAAATAAAATTCTCATACTACTCTTCAATTTTGCATAATGTGCTGATATTTCAGCTTTTACTTTTATGTTATGTTCTCTCTCTATTTTTTCTTTCCTAGAAGCTACACCTGGCCTGGCTCTGTGCTTAGCTGTGGCACCTTTCTGGAGGGGAACATCGTCCAAGCTGATGCTGCCAACAACTTAATGCTCTCCTTCTACAGATGATACACTTGGCCCTGTCTTTCAGTGTTAACCCTGTTTCTTCTAGACATAGCAACTGGCTGAGCTTTTACTGTGACTAACTGCATGTGCTCTCTTTCATACTCTTGACTAGACTTGAAAACTGGGTCAGAGTTCATCTGCTTAGGTGAAGCAACTAAAGGAGCTATAACCATTAATGTTTTACTTTTCTTTCCCATAGAAAGTACTGCTAGATCAGTGCTTCTGTGTTCTTTTTGTGTCTCGGTTCCCTCAAACCCCCAGTCGGCCGTGGCAGATGGCCGCTCACACTGAACCTGGTTCTACTGCAGGTTTCTTCCTGTTAAAAGGGAGTTTTAATTTCCACTGTCACTACATGCATGCTCAGCATAAGGGATTGCTGCAAAGTCATTGCAAGTGACTGTCCACTGTTGCTACATGCTCATCCAGGAGTGAATGCTCCACGTTACTGACTCGATGCAATCTGCTAGGTTTCCTTAGATAGACAAACCTTTTAAACAATTTGAATAATAAACTGAATGTGACTGCACTGTTTGATAGTTAGGATTAATTGGAATGTATGTACCTGACTTGAAATCTGTATGATTCGATTGAATTGACTTTGTGAAGTGCCTTGAGATGACATGTGTTGTGAATTGGCGCTATATAAATATAACTGAATTGAACTGAATCGAATTAAATTAAATACGTTGACAGGGCTTTTCACAAGGTGGTTCAGTTAGACAGTTTCAAAGAGGGGCCTCTCTAAAAGCCACTTCTACTTTTCTGAAAGCTACATATATCTTGCATTGATGTGTGCTTAGTCACAGATCACCGCAGAATGTGGTATGGCAATCCCCAGTTGTTGGCAAATGATGGATGCTTATATTGAGTCTGGTTCTGCGGGAGGTTTCATCTTGTTAACAAGGAGTTGATATGTTCCACTGACAGATTGACATATGCCAGTAACACGCCTGGGAAAATATAGTCTGCTCATATAAGACCAGATCAGATAATACCAGAACAGTCTCACTGGATGCCAAAAACACAGCACATTTGGAGGGGGAAATTGCAATGCTCATCACCCCAGAAAACACCATACCAATGGTCAAATTTGGAGGTAGGATTACCATGAAATGGGTGTGTATTTGCATCAGAAGAGCAAATAGGCACATTATTACTGCAACTACTGCTATGTTTTATGCGTATGACAGTCATACGGGATTTTGAGGTTCAGGCTTCAAAACCTCTAACTGTTCATGTCTACATTCTGAACATGGGGAGTTTCTATTTATTTATCCAAGTTGAAACTGAAACTCCAACTTCTCAACACAATTGTAATGCAGCATGGCAATGATTGGTTTGTTAAATCTAAAGACAAAAATCAAAAGGACTCGGGGATTGACTATGCTTCCAAATTCCCCAAAGAATCACTTTATGGGATCCAAAGGAAACTAGCAATTGAACAGAGACCCAATCCCACTATACACAAGCCCCAAAGGATTTATTGCTAACTCCAGAAACCATCAAGATGTCCATTGTTATTTCTGTTGACTTTTCAGAGATGTTCTGCAAGACAATTGCCACTAATGTTAGGGTTGAATGGGGTATGTACAAATCACAGTAAAAAACAGGTCAAATGCAGTCACTGGCTCTACAAGGTCAGATGCAGGCACAGATTTGTGAAAAGAACGATAGTTTTCAAAAGGATTCAAACCACTTTGAAGCAGCTCAGCCTCTGATATTCAAAAATGGTCAAATAAGCCAAAGCATAACATATTTCCTGTAATATAGCAAGTTGGAAATTACACCCTAAGCTTCCCTCTGTGAACAAAATTGAATAGTAATCATCCCTAGAGCCAAACAACTTTACTGGTAGCATACAACTGAGGGGAAATATTTCTACCAGGAGGGACAAAAAATACCAGTTTGAACAGTTGAATGTAGAGAAAATTTAGAAATTCTGAAAATAGAACACCTTAGAGGACTTAAGGTTTTTTTTTTCATTTCAACAACATATAAACCCCAAGCAAGACCCACAAAAACATAGTATGACTATTGGAAAATTCTGAAAGTTCTGATGTGAATCAGCCAGACCCTGCTGAACCCTTAACAGCAACACTGGATTAACTTAAAAATTGCTGTTTACAATGTCACAATGTTCCCAATCTAATATTAGCTAGTCATTCAATCTCCACAGTCTACACTAACAATCATATCATTGACTGGAGTTTGTTCTTGCTTTTATGAAAAATTATGAAACCTTCTTGAACGCATCCAGATTTAGTCATTTTAAAACCACAAATGTCAGTGCATTTTATTGGGGATTTAATTGATAAACCAACACCAAGTAGTGCAAAATTGTGAAAAGGAATGAAAATTATACATGGTTTTTTCAGCAGCTCAGGTGCATGTCTCAATTTTCAAATATTCCTTTTTAAAAAAGAAGGAACCTGTTCCTTCAATTTCACAAATAGGGGTATCTCTTTGTTTATCTAATCACACTAAATCCAAATAAAATAAACTGTCTGTGGTTGTAATGTGACAAAATGCGTAAATCCTCAAGGGGTATAAGATCTTGTGTAAGACATTATATTTATCTAACATCTAGTTGTTTATTATCTTGTTATAATCTGGTTATAAATAGAAATAACTCAACTAGTTACATTAAAAACCTTGAGAATCAAATGCGGATACCTTTATATCCTCATTTTGAATTGTCTTAAAATTAGTTTTGGTATTGTTTCATGAATACTATTAACATTAATCATAATAGAATCTTAAATCTTCTCTTTAATGATTAATAACAAAACATGACAAAGTTTAAAAACGGGATAATCTTACAAATCATAAAACTACCATAAATCCCAATCTCTTATGGTAATATGCCACTTGATGCTTTGAAAATGAAGTTATGAAAAATGAAATATGCTCTGTTAATTACTGTTCTGCCTAATACAAATCCTAATAAGCAATTAAGGATCCCCAGTCAGCTGCAGCATTAGCTGAAGTTATTGCAAAATCATATGATTTGGTATAAAAAGTCCCAAACATCATGTTATCCCATGGAGGCTTTGCCTCCATGCTCTGGTGACAGGTTATTAGTATTTAATGCTATTTCTGAAGGCAGCTGAGCTTGAAACAGGCCCTTACTGCCCTTGTGAACACTTCTGGGCAGCATTGTTTTATTGAAAATAATGTTGCTGGCCAGGGACAGCTTATAGTTGTTTCAGAGTGGGGAAAACACCGCAGGGTTGCATCAGCCAATTAAGCACAAAGTGTACAAGATATTTCAGAGCCCGATGTTTACTGTCAAATATTTTGTTCTTACTAAAAATACAAACCTGTTTTCGTCGATCTTGGTCCTTTCACTCCCAGAGCTGGCTGGACTGCTCTCACATATGGGGCCAACATGACTTATACTAAATAACAGAAAAGAGAAGAAAAGTGTGATGGTACGTCAGGAGGTGGCAGCTTCCTTAAACTTCCTTATTTCCACTGAAATAAATGAACAAATAAAACATAAATATTTTTACAACTGGCAGTGTGTTATTTTCTATTTAAAATGCCTTGCAAAGGCATTTATATTTTGGCATATTTGAACCATAAACCTTTGGGTATTTTATTGGGATTTTAAGTGATTTAGGAACACAAGGTAGTGCAAAACTGTTATGTGGAATGGGTTACAAAATCCCAGAAGCACCCAAAAAGCCTGTGGTTTAGACCAAAGTCCAGACCTAGATCCAGTAGAAAATGTATCCACCACTAACCCTCACCCCCAACAAGTGTGGACACCTCAAATTAAAGATTATTCTTTACAACAGATTTTGAAAACAATGTTTCAGTTTCTTCCCTACTAATGCATTACTTTGTATTGGTCCGTCGAATACAATTCCAATAACGTAATAATTTGCAAACAACAGCAAAACTTTTAAAACTTATTTTAACAGAGTACTACAACTCTGAAAAAAAATAGTAGATCCTTTTTAGACATTGCTGTAACAACTTTTAAATAATCTGATCCATATTTAATTTCCTCAGTATCACAGAATAACACAGCAGATGACTGCAATTTAATATCTACCCTCTCACAAATTGATAGTGTTACTTCCTCATTGCATGTGGCATTGTATCCCCCTTAAAAAAGAAGGTAAATATTCATAAGAGACTGGCTCACTGTTTTAATTTAGAGCTGCATATTCTAAAGCACAACACTAGGAAATTGGAGAGAAAAAGGCACTCTACACATCTAGTGGAGTCCTACTTAATCTGGAAAAAGTCTACTGTTTGAGCATTTGCCAAGCTGAAACAATGTATTTTTCATCTTTAATAGATGAGAATAAGAATAATACTATGTTTCTTTATAGTACAGTTGCCAAACTTATACAATCTCAGCTCTTTTGAGCCATCAATCCCCTTAGCTCTCTGCAGTGACAACTTCATGAGATTCTTTGTAAATCAAACGTGATTACTTCATCCTCAGTAAGAGAGGCACCGTTGGAGGTAACTGTAGATCCTTATCCGTGTTTGGACTGTTTTGATTTAGTGGAACTTTCTCAGTTATCAAAAATACTAGCTTAATCTAAAACTTCAACTTGTATCTTAGACCCAATCCCAACCAAATTATTTAGGGAAGTGTTTCCTTTGATTACCAGTCCTATTTTAGATATGATTAATCTATCCTTAGCAACAGACATGTTCCACAGGCTTTTAAGGTAGCTGTAATTAAACCTTTACTTAAGACACCTTCTCTTGATCAAATGACTTAATAAATTACAGACCTACAGTACAGACCAAAAGTTTGGACACACCTTCTCATTCAAAGACTTGTCTTTATTTTCATGACTATGAATATTGTAGCTTCATGCTGAAGACATCAAAACTATGAATTAACACATGTGGAATTATATACTGAACAAAAAATTGTGAAACAACTGAAAATATGTCTTATATTCTAGGTTCTTCAAAGTAGCCACCTTTCGCTTTGATTACTGGTACGCACACTCTTGGCATTCTGTTGATGAGCTTCAGGAGGTAGTCACCTGAAATGGTTTTCACTTCACAGGTGTGCCCTGTCAGGTTTAATAAGTGGGATTTCAAGCCTTATAAATGGGGTTGGGACCATCAGTTGTGTTCTGCAGGAGGTGGATACAGTACACAGCTGATAGTCCTACTGAATAAACTGTTAGAATTTGTATTATGGCAAGAAAAAAGCAGCTAAGTAAAGAAAAACGAATGGCCATCATTACTTTAAGAAATGAAGGTCAGTTAGTACGAACAATTGGGAAAAGTTTGAAAGTGTCCCCAAGTGCAGTCGCAAAAACCATCAAGCGCTACAAAGAAACTGGCTCACATGAGGACCGCCCCAGGAAAGGAAGACCAAGAGTCATGTCTGCTGCGGACGATAAGTTCATCCGAGTCACTGCCTCAGAAATCGCAGGTTAAAAGCAGCTCAGATTATAGAACAGGTCAATGCCACACAGAGTTCTAGCAGCAGACACATCTCTAGAACAACTGTTAAGAGGAGACTGTGTGAATCAGGCCTTCATGGTAAAATAGCTGCTAGGAAACCACTGCTGAGGACAGGCAACAAGCAGAATAGACTTGTTTGGGCTAAAGTGCACAAGGAATGGACATTAGACCATGGAAATCTGTGCTTTGGTCTGATGATTCCAAGTTTGAGATCTTTGGTTCCAACCACCGTGTCTTTGTGCAGTGCAGAAGAGGTGAGTGGATGGACTCTACATGCCTGGTTCCCACTGTGAAGCATGGAGGATGAGGTGTGACTGTGTGGGGGTGCTTTGCTGGTGACACTGTTGGGGATTTATTCAAAATTGAAGGCATACTGAACCAGCATGGCTACCTCAGCATCTTGCAGCGGCATGCTATTCCATCCGGTTTGCGTTTAGTTGGACCATCATTTATTTTTCTACAGGCCAATGACCCCAAACACACCTCCAGGCTGTGTAAGGGCTATTTGACCAAGAAGGAGAGTGATGGGGTGCTGCGCCAGATGACCTGGCCTCCACAGTCACTGGACCTGAACCCAATCGAGATGGTTTGGGATGAGCTGGACCACAGAGTGAAGGCAAAAGAGCCAACAAGTGCTAAGCATCTCTGGGAACTCCTTCAAGACTGTTGGAAAACCATTTCAGGTGACTACCTCTTGAAGCTCATCAACAGAATGCCAAGAGTGTACGTAGCAGTAATCTAAGCAAAAGGTGGCTACTTTGAAGAGCCTAGAATATAAGACATATTTTCAGTTGTTTCACACTTTTTGGTTCAGTATTTAATTCCACATGTGTTAATTCATAGTTTTGATGCCTTCAGTGTGAAGTTACAATATTCATAGTCATGAAAATAAAGAAAACTCTTTGAATGAGAAGGTGTGTTCCAACTTTTTGTCTGTATTGTATATCTAATCTTCCATTCTTATCTAAAGCTCTTGAGAAAATAGTTGCTAATCAAGTGTTTGAGCATTTGCACTGTAATAACCAGTTTGCAGAGTTTCAGTCAGGTTTCAGAGCTCATCATAGCACTGAAACAGCAGTGATGAAAGTCACTAATGATACTCTAATAGACTCAGATAATACACTTGTGTACTTGTCCTGCAGTCAATCACAATATTCTGTTAAATAGGCTGGGACGTGCTGTAGGGATTAACGAAAAAGCACTGGTTTAAATCTTATTTGTCTAACAGATTCCAGTTTACTCATGTAAATGACAAATCTTCGCACTCCAGAGTTACTTGTGGAGTACCACAGTGTTCAGTGCTTAGGCTAATTCTCTTTACAATATATATATGCTTCCAATTATAAAGCAGCATGGGATAAATTTTTACTGTTATGCTGATAATACTCAGCTTTATTTATCCATAAATCCTCATGAATCCAGACAGTTTTTAAAAAGAAACTGTGCAGTTACTCACTTAATCCTAATGGCTTTCAAATGGTCTCCGGTAATGAAGGTAAAAAAAAAAATCTTGGTGTTATCTTTGACCAGGACATGTCATTTAAATTCCATATCAAACGGGTTTCTGTGATTTCCTTCTTTCTCCTCCACAATCTTGCCTAATTTAGAAATATTCTGTCAGGGAATGATGCTGAAAATTTAGTCCATGCATTTTTTACTTTAAGGCTGGGCTATTGTAAAGTTGTATTATCAGAAAGTCCACAAAAAACAGTTAAAAGCCTTCAGCTGATCCAAAATACTGCAGCACGAATTCTGATGAAAATTAAAAAGGGAAATCATATTTCTCCTATTTTAGCTTCTCTTCAATGGCTCCCTGTTAAATCGAGAAAACAAATTAAAATTATCTTTCTCACATATAAAATATCACATATAAAGCAAACACCATTAAAACTAGGCTTAAAACTTTCGCTGCTATAGGTTTGGGCTGCTGGACGACATAATGACCACTTTCCCTCACTCTCCTACTACTCTCCAATTTTGCATTTGTTGCATTATTTTAGCTTTTAACTTAACTTTGTTTTTTCTGTTTTTTCTCATCATAGAAGCTACATCTGGCATAGCTTTCTGTTTAGCTATGGTACCTTAGGCAACGGCTGAGCTACTGCTGCCAGCAACCTCATATTCTACTTCTATTAATGATAGACGTGGTCCTGTCTTTCAGAGTTTAACCCTGTTTCTTTCTTAGACAAAGCTATTGGCTGAGCTTTTACTGCATCTAACTGAATGTGCTCTCTTTCAACCTAGATTTCAAAACTGGCTCAGAACTTATCTGTTTAGCTGTGTTTTTCTACTTCTGCCATTAAAGTTTTACTTTTCTTTGACATAGAAAGTACTCATGGACCAGTGACTGTCCAGTGCTGGATTTCCTTAGATAGAAAACTTTGAACCAATTTGAATAATAAACTGAACTTCACTACTTTGTTTGATAACTAGGATCAGTTGGAATGTATGTACCTGACTTTGGATCTGTGTATAAATTGACTAAATTTACTTTTTTTTATTGTGTTGAGATGACATGTGTAGCAAATTGGTAAAAAATTATGAAATGAAGTGCAATATATTTCGGTCGCTTCAAAAAGTAGTCCAGTTATTATTTTGTAGGAATATTTTTCATAAACAATATTTATAATGTTTTCCTGTACAACTTTGGAAGACGATCAATCAAAGTTAGTTGTACATGCTAATAATTAAAATCACGTTTTGGTGGAGTCCCTGCAATAGATATAAAATGCATATACAGGGGTTGGACAATGAAACTGAAACACCTGTCATTTTAGTGTGGGAGGTTTCATGGCTAAATTGGACCAGCCTGGTAGCCAGTCTTCATTGATTGCACATTGCACCAGTAAGAGCAGAGTGTGAAGGTTCAATTAGCAGGGTAAGAGCACAGTTTTGCTCAAAATATTTAAATGCACACAATATTATGGGTGACATACCAGAGTTCAAAAGAGGACAAATTGTTGGTGCACGTCTTGCTGGCGCATTTGTGACCAAGACAGCAAGTCTTTGTGATGTATCAAGAGCCACGGTATCCAGGGTAATGTCAGCATACCACCAAGAAGGACGAACCACATCCAACAGGATTAACTGTGGACGCAAGAGGAAGCTGTCTGAAAGGGATGTTCAGGTGCTAACCCGGATTGTATCCAAATAATATAAAACCACGGCTGCCCAAATCACTGCAGAATTAAATGTGCACCTCAACTCTCCTGTTTCCACCAGAACTGTCCGTCGGGAGCTCCACAGGGTTAATATACACGGCAGGGCTGCTATAGCCAGACTTTTGGTCACTCATGCCAATGCCAAACGTCGGTTTCAATGGTGCAAGGAGCGCAAATCTTGGGCTGTGGACAATATGAAACATGTATTGTTCTCTGATGAGTCCACCTTTACTGTTTTCCCCACATCCAGGAGAGTTACGGTGTGGAGAAGCCCCGGAGAAGCGTACCACCCAGACTGTTGCATGCCCAGAGTGAAGCATGGGGGTGGATCAGTGATGGTTTGGGCTGCCATATCATGGCATTCCCTTGGCCCAATACTTATGCTAGATGGGCGCGTCACTGCCAAGGAATACCGAACCATTCTTGAGGACCATGTTCCTCCAATGGTTCAAACATTGTATCCTGAAGGCAGTGCCGTGTATCAGGATAACAATGCACCAATACACACAGCAAGACTGGTGAAAGATTGGTTTGATGAACATGAAAGTGAAGTTGAACATCTCCCATGGCCTGCACAGTCACCAGATCTAAATATTATTGAGCCACTTTGGGGTGTTTTGGAGGAGCGAGTCAGGAAACGTTTTCCTCCACCAGTATCACGTAGTGACCTGGCCACTAACCTGCAAGAAGAATGGCTTAAAATCCCTCTGACCACTGTGCAGGACTTGTATATGTCATTCCCAAGACGAATTGATGCTGTATTGGCTGCAAATGGAGGCCCTACACCATACTAATAAATTATTGTGGTCTAAAATCAGGTGTTTCAGTTTCATTGTCCAACCCCTGTACATGTCTGTATTAATTGTTTTTATTGGAAAACCCATTAAATCATAGGTTAACTAATTTCCTGATGTATCTGATTGTAATTCATAATGAAAATGACATTTGTTTATAAAAAAAAATATTTCTTTGACATTTTTGAACAAGACTGTATAATAGTGTTAGATTTAATTCATATGAGGACTCAATTTCCATCTTCCCACTGTCGTCTGTTAAGCAAGTCTTTTAAAGAAAAGCTCACAAAACAAAAAGCTTTTTTCTAATTCCTAATATCCGAGCCTTACCTTGCGTGTCAGGACCCAAGGATTTAAAGAGTTTGCACTCTGCTCATTAAACTTCATTGCCCTCTAAAATAGCCTCTTTTATTTATTCATGTTTATAAAGAGTATCAGTCTGGAGCTAAGAGGGATCTCTCTATCTCTCTTTTCACTAAATCTAAATCAAGAGTTTGTCAGAGAATACTTAAAGGGCTGGAGAGGGATGAGAGCTGTTAAGAAAAAAAAAAAAAAGCCATGCAGTGCTGAGTCACACTCACCCACAATTCATAGGAGAGCAGAATCCCATTAGTCTGTGTGGAATAGGTGAGAGGTATATGGAATGGTACAGCACAGGAGATGTGATAGCACAAACACAAGAGTTTAAACAGTAGACAAAGCACATGCAGACACAGTTAGATGTTGCTGATGATGAATGAATACACATTATAGTGATACATTTTGTGTTTTAATATTTGAAACAATCTACACTACACTCAAAGAGGAATATTTACCAAATACCATGCCTTCATGGAGTCCCTCAAAGAAATATTTTGGAGTAATACTTCTATAAATCATAAAAATCCACTGCATTAATTAAAATTGGATATGTAAAGTATAAAATGATAACTACTATATTATACAATGCTGTTTGAAAAGTATTTACTGCTTTACACATTTCTTCTGTTTTACTTCTTTGTCACACTTAAATCTACAGGAAGCCACAATGAGAGCCATTATCTACAACTCGAGAAAACGTTGCACAGTGGCAAACATCTCCAGGAGTGGCGAGCCTCCCATAATTATTTCAATATCACATTGACGACTAACTGGGACGTCACAAAAAAAAACCAAACAAGCTCTGAAGCACTGCATTTGCCCTAGTTAAGGTCAGTGTTTGGAACTTAACAACACGAAAGAGACATAGCTTATGTCATTAGGACAGTTCCAAGTGCAAAAAGACCAATATGTCCAAGAAAACATCTTAATAATCCACATACAAAAGGAATGTGTCTCTTTCCTTGGTAGAGCCATTGCTGGATATACTATGTGTACTCCCGTTGTTTTACTTTCCCACAGAAGTGCTCCTGTGTTGTTTTCTGTGTATCCTGCCTGTCCTCTCAACGCTTTGCCCATTGTATAAGATTTGTGCTTATACTGTGCCTGATTCGGCACAAGGTTGCTCAGAATCGGGAAAGGTTGGAAATTGAATGAATTAATGCACTTACTGGGCTTTCTTACATAGATAACATTTTTCAACTAGCATGACAAAATCAACAACATTTTTCAATTTTCTTATCATTTGTACTAAGTTAAATGTATATAAATAGAGATTAATCTGAATTAACAATTATATTGTTTAATTGAAGTTAATTTCATTAATTGTGTCTGAACTGATCTAAACTGAATTAAGTTAAATTCAATTAAAGTTTTTTTAAACAACCAATGTTATTTTAAATGAACTGAATTGAACAAATGGATAGAATTTGTTCAAGGCACTTCCCAAATCACTTATAATAAAAGGTCTTAAATTTGTTAAATGAGTTCTTGAATGTTGCCAGGAAGAGCTCTCTTCTTGCCTAATATGGCAAATTTGTAATGCTGCAAAGTCTATAAACCATGACAGAGAGAATATGAATAAGAATCATAATG
Organism: Girardinichthys multiradiatus; assembly: GCF_021462225.1. Lineage (NCBI taxonomy): Eukaryota > Metazoa > Chordata > Actinopteri > Cyprinodontiformes > Goodeidae > Girardinichthys > Girardinichthys multiradiatus. The sequence goes on along the minus strand of NC_061801.1, from coordinate 33,803,198 downwards.
TTCACATACATGTGATTAATGCAAGTAACAAGTGACTGTTTTGTCTTCTTAAATGTTTGAGCTTTTAAGCTGCAAAAAAACAACCAAAAAAAAACCCAACACATAAGTGAAACCAGAATGCAAAAAAGTAAAGACAGAAATGAAAGATTGCAATAAAGTGTCAGAAATGAGGTGAAACAATTTAGTCGGAAACATAATCCCACCAAACCTGAAGCCCTCTGCTGTCTAAACATTCTGTATGTAAATTTTATTTGAATTGATGAACTGAATAATTCTCAAATCAATAAGTTAAGCTTCATTTGCATTCTACACAGTCCTCTACTTATTGTTGAGCAGAGTGATTGTGTCTGTGTTAAGAGCACATCAGTGAAAACAGGCATTGTTCATTACTTATGCTCATATGATGAAGCATATTCTACAACTGCTTCCTTCTCTCCATCTCTGGCTCTATTCTTTATGTGTTTTAGATTTTTTACGTTCTTTAGATGAGATTATGACTTCTCAAACCGCTGTCTTTAGTAGTGATGTGCTGTGTCCTTACCTCACATTGCAGGACTGAGGATCTTTGAGCTTGTGGAACCAGGACTGCTGGGCCTGGCGGCATTCTGCCCTAGTGATCATGACATCTTTATCCATGACCAGTCCTTGAAAAACGGATCTTGCCTTGTCTCTTTCCTTAGCAGTCAACAGACGCACCAGTGAGTTCTAAAACAAAATAGAAAAAGAAAAATTTCATATAAGTTCAAGCTCATGGAAATAAATCATATACACATTTATCATAATAAAAGAAATGCTATCCACTTAGATGATTTCATTTATTTTTATTTTGCTTCCTGCGAAAGGCTTTATTTAGGGCTTTTGCCTAAATCATTCTCAATCACATTAGCATTGACCAAGATAATCTGCAAGCATGGCTTTACCTCACACTCCACAGTTTATGGAATGCTAAATTAATATGTCAAAGCCAAACACAGATATGTTAAATCTGGTCCGTGGTTATCAGTGATGACACAAGTATTAATTAAAGCTGCTAGATTAAAGCCATTAATTACATAAATATGATCAACATTCAGTCCTATTAAATCATATAATTTTAATTAGGATGTTTTTTATTTGTATAAAAAGTTACCATACCATAAATATTGTCTTGATATTATAAAACTTTATAATAACCAGTGGCTCATGATAATTCCAATTTATTAATACTGAGCATATTTGTTTTTCCATCGACCAAATACTATACCTCTGTCCTGAACTTCTTCAAAACAGCCAGAGACTCAAAGTAGAGAAAGTCTGACCATTCGATGTGACCCTTCTTCTCAGGATCCAGAGAAGCAAACTGGGCCAAAACCTCCTCCTCTTGCTCATCACTCAAGTCCTTATCAAACTGCTGCTTGGATACAAAGTGGCGGTACTGCAGCAGCTCATCTGACACCAGGCATGACTCTACAACGGCAAGGAGCAATTCATCACATCGCAGTAAATTAGTCACCCAGTGGTCTTCTAGATATAATTTATTTAGGATGACTCATCTTCAGAGACGACGGGACTTATCTATCCCTGTTCCAAATTCAATTTGGTGTTTTCAAATTTGTGTGTCCTGGCATTGTTGGGTGTGAAAACCTTATAAAATGTTGTGTCATTGGAGTCTTGACAACTTATGTACATTCCTAAAATCTGGCGGATACATCTCCTCACAAAGTGTGCATTTCCTTTTGAATCTTTCCACATTTTGGCAAATTGTAGCCACAAACCTAAATGTATTATATTAGGATTGTATCTATTGGAGCACAAAGAAGCACATGCATTTGAAGTGCAAGGAAAATGACACATATTTCTTTTTTTTTTACAAAAAACAAAATCTGTTTTGTGCATTTGTATTGAGACCTGCAAATGCAAGCCAATACTTTTTAGAACCACCTATTACTTCTCCTAGTCTTTTTTGGTATTAACAGCTTTGCACCTTCCTAGCTCTCTGTTGTGCCAATTCCATCTTCCACTCATTTATCATCCTTCTTCTTATTGAAGAAAAGCATCCCCACATTATGATACTGCCACCACCATGTTTGACAGTGGGCTAGGGTGGAGTTTTCACAGTGTCGTGCAGTGCTAGTTTTCTGCCGCACAAAATCTTTCACATGTAGGCCCAAAAGATCAGTTTTGGAATCCTGTCACCAGAGCACTTGCTTCCACATGTTTGCTTTGTCCCCTAAATGTGTGGGGTGTTCAATTATTAATAGTGCTGTAAAAAGCTTCTCCCACCTGAGCAATTAATCTCTATAACTCCTCTGGAGTTACCATGGGTCTCTTGGCTGATTCTCTGATTAATGTTCTCCATAACCAGAATTGAAAAATAAATGCTTTGAATATGAATACCTTCACAAGATAATACGATATTAGCAATCAAGTGTCCACCCTTTGGACCATTTGCAATTGGTACCTATTTTACATAGCATACTGCCAGAAATTCCTGATCTGGAACTTTGGACAATATGTTAATACATTTTTTGCCATAGCATCTTACACATTCACTATTACCCTAAAGGAAAGCTGCTGTCAGTTCAGCATATATGCATGCTGATGTCCATAAAAAGGATTCTTCATAAAGTGAAGAACATTATGACCTCTGAGCATCCCTTTCATGAGACTGTTGTACAACAACAGAGTGTCTTCAGTCAGAGGCTTCTTCAGATCTGTTGTAAAACAGACCACTACAGGAGATCATTCCTACTCACAGCCATCAGCATCTACAACGGCTCTTTGAAGAAACCTGCATAATGAGCTACAACAACATTTAATTTCCCTTGGGGATTAATAAAGTATTTTTGAACTGAAATGAATTAAATAAAAATAATCTTAACCTTTTGGTCAGGAATCATTAAGCAGGCTATTTACTGACTCACCTGGAATGATCTTGCACTGCTTGAAAGTCTCCATTAGACTGTACATCTCCTCCTCAGTTAGAAGAAGATTTACATTGTCCTGCAGGGTACAGGGCGATAAAAGCAAAGCATTACAGAAAATACAGCAAGCCCCATCTTAAAGCAACAGAATTTTAGTCTAAAGTCTAAATGGGAAATTCCAATTAACAATTCAATAAATAGGTTTCCTTCAGTAAACCACAGAGACACACAGCATTGAAACAAATAACTTGTGACATTTTCTACATGTTAACACTGCCTTGCAAAAGTATTCATACTCCTTGAACTTCTTCACATAAACGTTTCATTACCTCAATGTATTTTATTAGGATTTATCTGCTAGACCAACACAAAAAAGTGCATATTTATGACTCAGAATAAAAGCAATAAATGGATTTCAATATTTTTTTCACAAATAAGTCTAGAAAGTGTCATGTGCATTTCTATTAAGCATTTACTCTGATGCCCCTAAATTAAATTTAGTGCAACCAGTTGGGTTGAAAAGGTCACCTAACAATTAAATATAGACTGATTGTGTATAATTGTATGGAGATAAAACTGTTTCGTGAAAGGCTTACGCTGTAAATTAATATAATGTAAAATTATGTGGGATTATATTATTATTATATAAATTAATTAAAATGCAAGATAATGTGGATATATAAAATTGGTCCTGGCCTCTGTAATATTAGCAAATACGAGGAAAACCACTTATTTTCATTTTCTATTTTCCTTATTCTTGTGTCAGAACCTCAGAAAACAAAGCCATATTATATTATAGCCATGTTGGTATTAGTAACAGTAAAGATTTTGGCCTGTTAAAAGTTTAAAAAAAATTTAAATCTTCACAAAGCTATTTGAGAAATAAGAAATAACCAAATTATTTGGTTTAGATAGTATGGAAGCAAAATGCCTGAATTTCCCACTACTTGCACAACATTAGGTCGAGCCCCAAAGAGAAAGTCATGATCTCATTATATCAGCCAGCAGGAGCTGAGCAACACATTGCCTGTTAATTCCCTACATTTTTTCTACCTATTATGTAGACCGCAATAACTGCCAAACACCCTGTCATTATATTACAGCTAGCATTTACACAAATTCAATAGTTATGCATTACGTAGTCACCAGTGTGACTGAGTGCTGAAAATTGTTGTTTTCTGCTTTGTGCCTTTTGCAATGATTCAGTAAATATGGACATGTTATTTTCTGGAGGAAACTCACTTAATTCTTCCCTGTCTTAGGTGCTTAACCATTTATTCATACTGGGTGAAACAACGTGTCTCCGGCCAGTGAGGCCATTCCAAAGTCAATGAAAAATAAAAATGAAATACTGAATAACAATATTTACAAAAATATTATATATTTTGACTGTGAAAAACGAAATTCTCCACCTCACTAAAAAACTAGTTCAAAGCAAATGCACTTTCTACTGTTTAGAAGGAAGTAAAAGACCTCAAGAACTACTTCTCTGCATAATATTTTGAAATATTTAAAAAAATATTTTCATTCCCTAACTGCCACATTCAAGTAGATGAAGTAAAGCGAGATGCAATCATTAAGCATACCCAGCTAGGAGTCTAAGCAGAGAAAAATCCTTTGACTTTTGATAACAGTAAGAAAAACCTTTCATACTAAAATACAGATATTTTCAACTACATTATTTTGTGCTCATCTTTCACTGATTACTTGCTGCCATATTGATCACAGAAGTTGCCTGAAAACTAAACATGAGCATATTTCGAGAGAAGGAAAGCAAGTCACGAACATGAAATCCAATGAGTTAAAACTGCAGCACAAAGCTACAAATTTCAACAGTTATTTGTTATTCTCACATCTGAAGCCCAGTATATCGTTTATCAAGCATCATTTATCTTCACTTTAGTTCATCCGAAGGTACCAGTCTGAAATCAGAAGTATTGTGTTTTCAGCACCTCAGTTTGCATCATTTTTCAGAAGAGCTGCAGGTCTTGACAACTGCACTGAGTGTTAAATACAGACCTGACAAAGTCTGAACCTGAAAGTAACTTTTTGTTTTTAGCTGTTCCTAAAGATCTTTCACTTGTGCTTTAGGGCGCTGGATCTTACACTGTTCTTTAAGAATTCTTAAAATACGCTTTTGTCTGTTTCTCTATCGAATGACAACAAATGATCAAACAGCATCTTCTGATGAATTTTTGTCTCTCTGAAATCAAATTTGTCCATTACATGTTACCTGTAAGAACATGAAATCACTGCAAAACAGTCAAAGAGGCATCATCTCGAAAGTGTGTTCTCTGGTACACAAAAGATTCCTGTGAGATTAGGGGATATAAATAATATTATGGTCTAATCTTACATTTACAGATTGTATAAATAGATCTTTGAGGCTGCCTGAATAATGTCAGCATGGGTAATTAAAGGGAATTTATAACCAACATGATGTCCTATGAGCTTTGCCTGTCAGTTGCTTTTCTTCATTAATATGCAAATCGGCAGTTATATGTTTATTTCAATTCAATATAAGCGGGTCATTTTTTTGTTGAAAATACTCAGATAAATCAGAACATTCCAAGAAACAGCAATTAAGACTTTAAATTATGAGTCATGGTGTCCAAATAGTGATAAACTGCACATGTGGACTCATTTACTGTGAGTCCACATGTGAAGCTCATGAGTGGTTTCAAATGATTTCATATTTTGCATTAGTTTCTACCATGCTTTGGCAGCCATTTATTACATTTTCAGGGTATTTCAAATCTGTGCAGTGCCCAAAAAAGCTGCTTGTCTCTGCAGACAATGCAGACAGAATTCAAAATCAAAATAAGTTAATTTCTTTCTCCCCCTGAATAGATTGTTACCCTCCATCCTAAATCTAAACACAATGAAGGAATCAGTCACAGATAGACAAACTGCCTTTCTAATTAAATGGAAAACATTTACATTCTGCAAAGCTTTGGCAAAGGGAATTTGTTTCTCAGTGATAGGGGATGATGAAGCCCCATTCAACTTTGAAGAGTCTTCTAACAAAAGCAGTGTAGCTTTATTTCACTTCATAACTGATTGCATCATCTCTTCACTGAAGAATTGTGCTTTTCTACATTTTCACAGAATTCATGATAAGAATCTGTTGTGTTGAAACTCAGCTGTACCTGAAAATGTTTTAAAAAACCAAGGCTCTTATTAAGAGTCACATTAACCTTTCAGCGCTCTGAAACACTCACATATTCATAAATATAATAGCAACAGCCAAGAAGCCCATACAGACTCTGGAGAAACTGCAGAGATCCACAGCTCTGGTGGGATAATCTGTTAATAGTATATCTTTTAGTAATGCACGTCATATATCTGGACCTATAAAAATGTGGCAAAAAGCCTGTTGGAGCCTGTAAAACAAACCGAGACTGAAATCAATGTTTACCTTCCAGCACAAGAAGACCGTTCACAATAAACAAACAACCAAAAGATACAATGAAAAAGATCATGGGTTCCTTCACCTAAGATTTAAGCACTATGTTGCAGCCTGTCACATAAAATCCCAATAAAAAACAAATGGTTCAAGGGGTATGAATCTTTTTACAATGCATTGTAAGTGGAGTTTGGTGCAAATTACAACCACAGTCACTATGAAGATACTTTTGATTAAACTCTGCCTTACAACTGACAGCAGGTTAGCAAGTATGAACAAATAAATCATCTCAGTTTTACCCAATTACTATCACCAGCTCAGGCTTAATAAATGGAACCAGAACAATCCTTAATCATAGTAGTTCATCCTGGATCTTGGGAAACTTATTTCTAGTGAAACTGGTCCTCTTAAGCAGTTCAAGCAAGGCAGACAGTAGCTGGAGGGCAATACTTTTTCAGATTTACAAGAGCAGCAGTTTGCCATTATTAATAAAACTAGGAATTTTAAATAAAAATATCAGTGATATCTGTGACTGTCTTGGGATGCAAGAATGTGACACAGCAACAGAACACACAATGGATTTTATAAATGCATGACAATATAACTGCTGCTGGGTGAATGTATATTAAAATGCTCTGACCGACCTATATGACAAGTGATTCTCTGTTTTACATGTATTTCCAATGGTTTCAAGTACAATTCCGAGGATTTTACATTTATATGGGCATTATATTAGCGCAAAATGCACATATGAGCGGGTCCATGCTGGATGTCCAGTATGAAATCAGCAATCAGTTTTGCTGACTCACACAATAGTAGCAGCTCCAGCCAGTAACAGTGTGGGCTGTATCTCTCATCTCCTGCAAGGCCTCGGCACGAAGATAACCCAGCTCCCTCAGACAGCCGTCATGAAACATCCGTGTGCAGATCCTACAGGGGTAGAGGTCATCTGCTGTCCACACCTCACAAACATCACAAATCTCATCGCTCAGTGGCTAGTGAAAAAAGCAGAAATTTGTAGTTATTGCAATTCAGTGTTTAAGTGCTTGTCCAACATTCATCAGAACAGTTTTTACTGAAACAAATGCCATCAAAATCTCACTGACAATTTTTATTATGTTAAACAAAACTAGAATGTGTTTCTTTAATCTAGAGGCAGCTTTTATTTCACTGTGTCTAGCTGCTTTAAGCATGAAGATTTTTGAAATACATGGCAGGCAAGAGTTTTTAGAGTGCTCCCAACTGGCCTGGTTCAAAGGAGAAGTTAAAAGTTGGGTGTCACAAAGAGGGCAGAGATGAATATAATTTAAATATTCCACAATAATGTTTTTGCTGTTAGACAGGCTGACCTTTTTATTAAGATGTCTTAAGATTTGAATAGTTTTATGAATAAACAAATAGATAAAAAAGAACTACTGAGGGAAAAAAAGAGAAACAAATACATCAATTATTTGTACTGATAGTTTTATAGGACACAATTAAACTGATGATACATTCGCCATATTTTCTAAAATGAAACAAAAATGTCAAATAATTAGATTTTTTTTTTACTTTTTTTGTAGACAATAGCAATAGACCTTTTCTAATTTCCTGCTGTTCAGGGGAAAAAAAATACTTTATACCAGCAAACCACCGAAAAACCGTGAAACAACAACAGAACTGCAACCACTGCAAATCTAGAACATTATTAATTACTTAAAGCACTGAAATTGCATCACAGGGATCGCCTTACATGGATTAATATATAGAGTGCCTACAAATGTATTCATATTTCATGAACGTTTTCACATTTTGTCATGTTAAAAACACAAACTTTATTTCATTTTATGTGATAAAACCAATGACAGTGCACAATTGTGAAGTGGAATAAAAATAATGCGTGGTTTTCAAAATCTTTAACAAACATATATTTGAAATGACTGACCGCATTTCTATTCAGTGCCCCTGAGTCAATATTTTGTAGAACCATCTTCTACACAATTACAGATGCAAGTCTTTTGGGGTACATCTCTACAAGATATGCACCTCTAAACAATTAAATTTTAAAATTTTGACTGGACTACACCATTCTAACCCTTAGATATGTTTTGATCAAAATCATTTCATTACAGTTCTGGATTTATGTTCACCTTTATTGTTCTGCTACAAGGTGAACTTCCACTGCAGTCTGAAGTTATTTGCAGTCTCTGGTTTTCTTATAGGACTGCCTTGTGTTTAACTCCATCCATCTTCCTATCAACTATAACCAGCTTCCCTGTCCTTGCTGAAGAAAAGCATACCCGCATCTTGATAATACTATCGTATTTCCTCATGCGGATAGTGTTTTCAGGGTAATGTGCAATCTTAATTATGCCAAAGACTTGTTAAGTCCTGTCTTCCATGTGCTTGCTGTGTCCCATGGCTCGAGGCAAACAGTAGACCTCTCGTAGGTTTCTTCCAACAATGGCTTTTTTTTTGCTTTTTCAACAACTAATAGTTGTCCTGTCAACAGATACTCCTACACAAGCAGTCAATCTCTGCAGCTCATGGAGGCTTTATATTGGTCTCTTGCTGCTTCTCTGATTAATGCTCTCCTTGCATGGCCCTGACATGTCAGGTGGATGATCATGTCTTAATTGGTTTGCTCTTGTGTCAACTATTTCCAATTTAAAATGATGGACTGCACAGTGCTTTGAGACATATCCAAAGCTTGTTGGTATTGTTTTGTAACCTTACCCTTCTTCACAACTTAATGCCTGATCTTTGGGGTTTGTTTCTTGGTCCCACTGTTCTGTTTGTTCACTAATGTGAACTCAGTACCGGCTCAGTTATAGTTGAGGTGCAAACACACCCTGCATTTCTGCTACCTGTATGACCCCCTCTCTTTTCCAATGGTTATGCTCAATCTGACAGAGAGAGGTATCCCAATCGTTGTGGTTTTTAGTATAACAATGGCCATCAGTGGGCTCTAGATGGACAAACTGTCTACTTTTAAGGCTAGGCTTAAAACTTTCCTTTTTGATAAAGCTTATAGTTTGAGTGGGTTAGGTTATCCTGAGCTATCTCTGTAGTTATGCTGCTATAGTCTTAGGCTGCTGGAGGACATAATGACCACTTTCACCCTCTTCGCTACATTCTCACACTACTCTCCAATTTTGCATTATTTGCTGTTATTTCAGCTTTTAACTTTGTTCTCTCTCTTTTCTCTTCCTAGAAGCTACACCTGGCCTGACTCTGTGTCTACCTGTGACACCGTTCTGGAGAGGGGCATTGTCCAAGCTTCTGCTAGCAACAACTTAATGCTCACCCTCTACCGATGACACACGTGGCCCTGTCTTTCAGTGTTTAACCCTTTCTCTCTCCTAGACATGGCAATTGACTGAGCTTTTACTGTGACTAATTCTATGTGCTCTCTTTCAGACTCTAACCTTGAAAATTGGCTCAGAGTTTATCTGTTCTTTCTTTCTAGGTGAAACGACTAAAGGAGCTACATCCATTATCATTTACTTTTCCTTTCCATAGAAAGGACTCCTGGATCAGTGCTTCTTTGCTCTCTTCGTGTCTCTGCTCTGTTCTCTCAAACCCCCAGTCGGTCGTGCCAGATGGCCGCTCACACTGAGCATGGTTCTGCTGGAGGTTTCTTCCTGTTAAAAGGGAGTTTTTCCTCTCCACTGTTGCTACATGCATGCTCAGTATGAGGGATTGCTGCAAAGTCAACGCCATTGACTGTCCACTGTCTCTACATGCTCATCCAGGAGGAGTGAATGCTACAAGTCACTGTCTGGATTCAATCTGCTGGGTTTCCTTAGACAGAAAAACTTTTTTATCCAATTTGAATAAATAACTGAATCTGACTGCACTGTTCAATGATTAGGATTAATTGGAATGTATGTACCTGACTTTTGTGAAGTGCCTTGAGATGACATGTGTTGTGAATTGGCGCATTATAAATAAACTGAATTGAATTAATGTTATCTTACAAACATCTCAACCCTAATGGTAAAAAGGGCTGAACACAAATACATGTCAAAGTGTATATATTTTTATTTGTAAAAATGTTTGAAAAACATATATAATTTTCCTTTCACAAAAATGTAATACTTTGTGTTAATCTATCATGTAAAAACCCAATAAAACCCATTTGAGTTTGTATTTGTGATGTGGCCGACTGTAAAGAAACTTCCAGAGGAATTATTAGTTTTACAAGACGCTGTGCTGCAAGAAGGAAACAAAGAATCGACTCTGTGAAGAACTGCGACAGTTCTTTCGGCACATCTTCATCTAAGATAAACTGACACACATTTTGGGATCTTTTGGAATATCCAACGTTTTTATCAAGGTGGCATTTTTCCTAAAAGGTTTACGGTTATTTTAGCGGGACAATGTAAACATTTATTACCTATTTTCATATACAGTGGTGTGTGCTTGGTGTACCAGCCAGGAATCAAACTCTGAGAACTACTAAAAGAAAACTAAAGACTGCTAACCAACTGAAATTGTAGGCCACAGAAGCAGTACCTTTTCTACCTTCAGTTCCCAAACACTAAACAAAATATTTAAAGAAAGTAGGAGAAACAGCTACCACAGAAGCTGCTGGTTATGTTTTTAAACTGTTTTGCTTTGTGGTGAATTTCATCAAAATCAAAATACAAGCTAGTATTAATATAGAGCCATTGGTACTTTTACATTTTTGTGCCACTTGTGCACCAAGTCATCCTATTGTGTTTACTCCTTTCAAAATAGAAAAACTGCAGGTGTTGTTGCCTGTGTGAACTCCCTTCCCTGTTAGTCAGCGTCGCCCTGAAAATAGTCACCTCTCAGAGCCAGCCAAAGCAGCCCGCCCACAACATGCTCGATATGAAGAGCACTCATACACGTCAACAACATATCACAGCTACTTCCCAAGGACTTTCGGAAAACAACTTCAAGCTCATACTTTATCTCCATTGTGCCCTAGTAAGGCTGTTGAGATGTAGACTTCAGAGACAAAAAAGATACTTTGCAGTCTCCAGTATCAGAGCTCCAAATTACACACTCACTTATCATCACTTATCATATATAGGATATAGTATCACTGGGGATACGAATGGCAAGAATTCTTTTATTGACAAGATAGTAACCGATAAGGTGCCTTGGAAAAGTATTTCAATTCAACTCAGAAACAGTTTGTATTCTTACCCTTTGTCACAGTCGAACCACTAATTCTAATGTATTTTAATGGGATTTTATATGATAGACCAACACAAGCAGTATTGTTGTGAGGTGTAAGGAAGAAGACACTTTCCTTATTTTTACAAATACAAATCTAAAAGTGTCCCATTTATTTGTCCAATACCCCTAGGTAAAATAATGCTTGCTAATAATGTAGTAAGAAAAAACAGTGGTAAAAAGTAAAAAACAAACCAGAAAACCCATTAAGAAACCTTGCCAAAATATTTAACACAACTGAATCTGACAGATCAATCTGATTCAAATTGATAAAGGTTGTTTGTGTATTGTTGTTTTTTTTTTTTTTAAGATATGGATGAGTTGTATTATCTACCTTGGACATGTTCCAGTGCCACTCAGCAACTTAATTTACGCAAATTCTCATTTTCCCCAACCAATTATAAATTGAGGAGCCATCAAGCCATCCAACAACCTGGGCCAAAATCAATGGTTACCAGTCTCAGAGTCACCTTTTTGGCCCAAACCACAGCTGTTTGGCTTGATTTTCTCCAGATCGGACTTGTGGGAAAAGCATGACTTGTGGATGTCCAGTTTGTTCTGCGAATAAAACAACCACCCAGTTTCAGTTTCGGAACCAGTAGGGAGTCTTTTCCTGTTCTGTGGTGGCTGTTCTGGTGTTGAAGGCTGACAGGCAGGGTCGTAGCTACCATTGAGGACACAGAGCTCCGGACCTCAGTATTTTCTGCTGTGTATAAATAAGAAATTAATCAAAACAGTGCTTTCAAACGGTGTGGTTCTCTGAGTAGCTCCACCAGGTTACTGTAGGAGGCGCTGCAACTGTGTAAGGCAGCCAAACTCAATGTCTGCGTAGAAGAGTGTGGCTTTGCATACCCTACTGCTAAAATAAAGGACCAGAAGAAGAGTGCAGCTGACGGTGAGATGTAACAGCGATAACTTGCTAAAAACATTTTACTTAATTTTCATTGTTCTCCAAATAACAGTTAACTAGTATTCACCCTTAATAACACTATTTAAGTTTAGTTAGAATAGTTATCGCCCATTGACGACGTTGTTTGAATGTGTTGGAGCGTTGTTTGTGAGCTGCTGTGACAGACTAATGATGTTTCTATTACAAGAGCTAATGTTTCCGTCCATTAAATTAACACACACAAACTTTTTTCAAAGCTCAGCTTTGAGGAGAAGAGTGTGATGAAAAGACAAAGAAGTGATGAAGGTAAGAGAGATTTAATAGATGGCTGCTGTCCATCCGCTCCAGCCAGGATACGTTGCTGAGAACCATGTCACTGTGTTGTTCAAAACAAACAAAAACTGACTGGCCTTTATTACATTCACTTTAGACTACTACTGACCATGGATAGATGTGTTATTACAGTGATATCCAGGCTAAATTTGACTGCAAAGAATATGGTACAAAATTACATTTTCACTATAAAATTTGTGTATTACTTAATAAAGCACACTTTAATTATATATGTGTTCTTTTAGAAAAATATTTAGGTGAGTCGAATCTAAAATAAATTCAGACATAAAGACAGAGTAAGGCAGGTGGATAACTTTAGTCTGTTTTTTAATTTGTCAGGAGAGACAGGTGATAGTGGGAGTACAGAGGTAAGAAGTATGCTCAGATCTTGTGTTTTGAATGTTTTCATAAAATGTGAACAATCAACATTCATATAATGAAAGTGGTGGACCTCAGTATTTTTAAAGTCTGGCTACGGCCCTGCTGACCGGTACAGCTGATTATCAGACTTTGAATATAGCCTTCTTTTTTCTTTTCCCTCTCAAAATAAAGTAGAGACCAAGGCCAAATTTGGTAGCAAACCCCTTTCTTTAGATCCCCAGAACAGTGATTCCCAACCGGGGGTACTTGTACCCCTAGTTCTTATGCTCCACTAATTTGGAATAAACTGCCAGAAAACTGTAAAAGCGCTGAAACCCTAAATTGCTTTAAATCAAGATTAAAAACTTATTTGTTTAGAGTGGCCTTTGACTGGGCCATTTAGGCATGATTAGTTGCGTTTTCAGTCCAATTTTCCTTTTATTTTCTTGTCCATCATTCTATTCTCTTTATTTTATTTTTTTAAATTACCTCTCTTGTTTGATTTTATCATTTGATTTGTTTTTCTGTGTCTGTATCTGTGTTTATTTGCTTTGTGATTGTATTGTAATTGTATGTACAGCGCTTTGAGTGTCTCGTTACTGAAAAACGCTATATAAATAAACTTACCTTACCTTACCTTAGTGATACATGAGCATATTGCATGGGGTATGTGGAAAGATTTAATTTCCAAGATGAAGGGTAAATATCATCAGTTAGTAGAAATGATTCTCGGATGTGTGATGCTTTATTAGGACCTTGGTGCAAAATACACCAAGCTTTAATCAACCAAAAGCGCAAAAAGAGCACAATAAAACAACTACAGGTCAGAAAGACTGGAGCAGGGGTGTCATTGCGGTTGACCTGCACGACGCCTCACTACCAGGAGAGAGAGAGAGAGAGAGAGAGAGAGAGATCTATCAAAGCTTATCAAGGACAAGCAATTGCAGGTTTCTCACTAATACTCAGTTAACTGATGAAGAGTAAATAGTGAGCCTAAATATTATTTTGTTAAGTGTTCTTTTGCAGATTTTTAGGTTTACATGTCTCTGTATTGGGTACTTATTCGAAGAGCTCCAGTTTTTGTTATAACAAAAGCAGGTTTATTATTTATGTTGATTTTGTATTTATTTAGATTACTTATTCACTTTCATAGCAACAGAGTAATCTTTATGTTAAATTTGAACTGAACACGTTTGACTGAGGGCAGCGTTTCCCTCACCATTAACTAAGACGGGCACCCCGCCCCGCCAGCAAGGTAGTAATAGTACATTTTCACAGTTGATGTCATACGTTTTATTAAATCACATTGTGAGTGATTTCTGTCCCTGGGTCTTCGCTACTCTACTTTCTATGGCCAAACTTGACAAATGTTGGACAAAAACACACTCCTCATACTCAGCTGACACGCTGAGTTACGTGCGCTCGCCAGCAGGAGAACACCCGCTCCCAACAGTCGACAGAAAAACATAGCACTAAAACCTGGAAAGCAGGCAAGGATATCTGCAGTTTTTAAAAGCACTGAATTTCATTTTGATGGCAGCATTTCCTCTCCTGCGAGTAGCACCAGAGGTAACTCTCCTACTCCTGGTACATATGGCGTAAGTACACAAAATAGCCCAAGTGTTTCATGCCTTCTGTCAAACCGCCCCAACCCCAAGACCAAAATCCTAGGGGTAAACACTGGAGGGGTGACCCGTGGTAAAGCAAAATAGCTCAGGGGGTCAAAAAAGGTTGGGAACCACTGCCAGAGAAGACAAAAAAAAACTGTTGATAAATGTTAGCTCAGTTTAGATCACAGGTGTCTAGAGTGCAGCCTGTGGGCCATTCGTGGTGAGTGGAATAATTTTGTGAGACCTATGATCAAGAATCATACACATTTGGCATGCCAACACCAGCAGTTGATGCAGAGAACCATTGTTTAAAACCTCTTGAGGGTTACATTTTCAGTGATGCAAAATCTTTCACAAAAGATAAAAACAAATTAAAATCTTAAAATGAAAACTGAGTGCCCCACCCTAGGAATAGAATTATAAAAAAAACATAAAAATAAAAAACAATCAACCCCCCATACCAAAGAAATCTTGGGGTATTGATAGTGCCCTTTTCTTTTAATATGGCATCCTATTAAACATAAATCACAATATATATAGTTAGGTTTATAAAACAAATGTGTGTTTAATTTACCGTTGAGCAGGTAAGAGATGGATTAGATAATAATATTTGGAATGTTCAGCTCCCTAGTTCTAAACGTTCCAGTTTTCGTACTAACAGAGCAGAACTAATGAGGTATCTCTGTGTTTATAAGCTTAGCCATGCTGCAGAACTAGAGCTAAGAACAACACAGTTAATTTTATTAGTGTTCTGGAAAAATAATTACTTATGAGAATATAGGGTACAGAACGGAGAAAACTTACCCAATTGAAAAACTTATGCAAAATAAGATAAAAACGTATTTTTCAAGAATTTTACAGTATGAATTTGTTTGTAATAAAGACAGTAAGGGTTATGTATTGTCAGTAAGTTAATAACCTTTCAAAAACCTTTAACAGAACTTCATTTTAAAACAAAATCATCTGAGCTATCAATTTAAATCTTATTTATCAATACCTGCTCTTTGTTTTCCAAGTCCACCTCAAGAGGCTGGTCATCATCAGTTTCCCTTTTTGGTCGCACAAAAGCAGGAGGTGTGAGTTGATGGCTCTTATCGAGTTCTTCAGGCTCGACTCCTTTCCCATCCCGTAACCTTGACCAAGCCTCCTGGTTGACCTTACATTCATCTCTAACTGGAGCCGAGGCCTGCTGGGAGGTTGAGGGACCTGCATTACTGTCTGCCTCCTCTGGCTTCACTTCCTCTATGTTTTTCTCATTAGCAATGGCTGAAGTTTTGGCATCTTCTTCCCCTTTCCCCGCTTCTGTGTCCACTTGCTTGACTGCATGATCCTTAATGCCAGCCTGGAAGGCCGAGACGACAGCACTGCATTTCTGCACCTTCTCCACCTGCTGTTTCTTTGACATAAGTACTCCCATGTCTAGAGAGAAATGGACAGAGAAAGAAACATGTTTACAAGAAATGTATTAATTTTCATTGATCTGATCTCCAATGATAAATTTCACTTAGTACCGGCAACATAAGGAGACAAGACTGTAGCTACTAGCTCAAATAATGCTACAGTTTATTCAATTTTGTTTTTCTATTTTGTTTTGTTTTGTTGTTATTTTGTTGATTTTTGTTGATTGTTTTGTTTTTATTTTGTTGTTTTTCAATTTTTTTTTCTAATTTTGTTTTTGCCCATTCTTAATCACATAACCATGGGCAAGAAGGTCCAAAATGTATACAGCATTATTACTGATGATAAATGTATATAAACTTTAGATCCTGAATGGAAGTTCCACTTTTCAAAAACTATAATTTGTTGGTCCTATGAAACAATAGAGAATGTTACAGTACTTTAAAACATGCCTGCTCCAAACATTGTCCCAATATACCTTGAACTGCAAAATTACTCATACCCCCTGAAATTGTTGACATGTTTACACCCACAAACTTCAATGTGTTTTATTGAAGTTGTATGTGGTAGAAGAAAGCCTGACCCCTCAAAATTAAGTGCAATATACCACACTATCCCCTTAAAGATTTTACTTATTTCTCTCTATCCCGTCATTTCTGAAAATGGTTTTCAAACAGTTTCACCTGATGCTAAGCCTTTTCATTCCCCCATCACATAGACCTCACAACCCAGACCATCCCTTTCACAGTCTTCCACTGTAAATGAGGCCTTACAGCTCTTTCCTCTACATCAGGAACAATCCTGTCATGCAACACTTTCAAACCATGTGTGGGATGCTCTCCTGCTGGACTGGTATCAGGATGTGTGAATTAACCGAGGTTAAAAAGGAACTAGAGCTGATCCACCAATATCATGCCTCCAAATCACCAATGTAACAATGTCATAGAGTTGAGTACTTTAATGGCTTTAAAATCCAAATTTCTAAAACTTCTAAAGACACTAATAATGGATTCAATACTCTAACTAAGCAGGTTTTAAGAACTGCACTGTATGTCACCTTTTGCACTTGGGTCAAAGTTAAATTAGCAGAGTTAAAGTTGAACTGCCTGAGTGATTCTACATTTGATGCTTGCTAACAGAGAGACAAAAGGTTTATGTGGTATGTTAAGTTTCTCACTCTGCAAATTACCTAGTAAAAGTCACTGGACACTTCAAAATCTTTTACTTTTTCACATTTTGTCATATTACAACAAGAAACATTCGTGTATTTTAGTAGGACTTTGTGCAATACACTGATGCAAGGCAGTGCTTAATTATGAAGTGGAAGCAGAACAAATGGTTTTCAGATGTTTATTTGTTTTTTACATTTATTTAATTGGTGGAGTGTTTAGATTTTTATTTGTAAGGGTTTCTGAAAATCATGCGTCCTTCACAATTAGGCCCTTCCTGTGTTTGTCTATCACTTAAAGATCCAAAAAGTACATTGATGTTGTGGTTGTAGCCTCAGGACATATGAAGATGATGGGGTATTAAAAACCTTTGCAGGGCACTAAAGATCTAAGATGCCCAGTACGTGTTTTATCATCCAAATAAAAAGTCATATTTGTACAGTTGTGTGTGTCAGTAGTAAACAGTAGGCTACATACAAAGAAGTGATTGGGAATGTTAACATAATATATTAGAATGTTCTAAAATCTAAGAGGAACAGTAACATGCTGAATGTTGTTTCTATGGTCAGAAGAAATTAGCAGCTGCTTTCTAGATAACTGGGTTTTCAAGTCTGCAAATGCTACACATTTTCATAAGTCTGTGGAGAAGAGGGCACTTTTCTTTGCAGTTGTGGCAGAACAAGAACTGAGAACACAGAAAAAGTAAATTTAATGAATAAAAGAAGGTTGCCTCTGTGCCGGGGCAACGCAGGAACAGCTGATAATAAAAAATAAGAATGTTACCCAAGTTCTTCAACATAATGGGTAAAACAGCATAATATTTGCGTAACATACTGATAAACCAATATGGTTCCTGAGTTGAACACTTCTTTACTACCTCTGCACACACTATAAAAGTCATTCCAAGCTAGAGCATAAATCCTATTCAATGACTTTGCATGCAAAGTCAGGATATTACTTATCATATAAATGCATAGTCTACCTGCTTTTAGGTCAATTTAATTCAGTTTTATAAGAATACATTTTTTATACATTTTTGTTCTAAGTAAATTTATAAATTAAACAAGAAATGTTTTCCCTCATCTCAACATAAGCAAGAGATGCTATACATATCAATGACAGCATCTAAACCTTGTGGTATTGAGTGTTTGGCTCTCTGCAGCTCATCATTTCCCAGATTACGCCTGAACAGCCATGAACAAATGCTTATCATGAATGATTAACAGTGAGATTCATTAGGATTTCTGTTGCCTTACCAGTTCATGCATCCTCGCTATGTTCATATTCATATGAACAGAGGAGCTGAGTCTTAGTTTAAAATCTCATCACATGCACATAAAAGCCTGTCATTTTCATGCAGCTACCAGCTTATTTTCAGAGCGACAGTCAGTTCACAGAAATTCAACCACTCTGCTGGCATATAACAAGCAACAAGACTGTTTTTTATTGCCGAGTTTTGTCTTGTCTTAACTCATTTCAATGTTGATGAGTCAAATTATGTTTATTATTCTAAGAGCAGTGGAAGAAGAAAATGTGAGTCATTTGTCTTTGCAAAACCAATGATCCAGCTATTTACATCACATTGTTTTCAGCAGCTACACTGCATTGGTCAATTACCTGTATCCTTTGTCACATTTTGTCACATTATAACCACAAACTTTAATTTATTTTGTTAGGATTTCATGTGACAGACCAAGAGACAGTAGTGCATAATTGTAAGGTAGAAGGAACCTTATACATGGTGTTTATTTTTCAAAACTGTATTCAACCTTTTTAATCTGATTCCTGCAAATAACTGCTTTCAGAAGCCACCCAGCTACTTTACCTGTGAAGCAGCTAAGAGGTCAGTGGTAATTCCAAAGGGAGCTGTAGAGATCCACAGCTCAGGTAAGAAAATGTGTTGACAAGATAAGTACTATACACCAACACATCTATTTGGCCAACATGGATAATGCTGTGAATAACTGCACATTCGCCTAAACACACCATCTTCATCTTGAAGCATGGTGGTAGGAGCATAACATTGTGAGGTAACTCTTCTTAAGCCGGGACAGGGAGGCTGGTTGGAGTTTATGGGAAGATGGATGGAGCTGAATACAGGGCAACCCGGGAAGATGCATAAGATTTGAGACTCGTAGAAGGGGTTGTGCACCCAAACTGTACTGCCAACCTTGCAGTATCACTCTTCACTGCCTGTTTTCTCCCCGTTAAAAAAGTCAATAAGGATGCAAGCAGAGGAAAATCCACATATACAGGTCCTTCTCAAAATATTAGCACATTCATATATTTTAGATTCATTGCACACTAACTTAAATATTTCAGGTCTTTTATTGTCTTAATACGGATGATTGTGGCATACAGCTCATGAAAACCCAAAATTCCTATCTCACAAAATTAGCATATTTCATCCGACCAATAAAAGAAAAGTGTTTTTAATACAAACAACGTCAACCTTCAAATAATCATGTACAGTTATGCACTCAATACTTGGTCGGGAATCCTTTTGCAGAAATGACTGCTTCAATGCGGCGTGGCATGGAGGCAATCAGCCTGTGGCACTGCTGAGGTCTTATGGAGGCCCAGGATGCTTCGATAGTGGCCTTTAGCTCATCCAGAGTGTTGGGTCTTGAGTCTCTCAATGTTCTCTTCACAATATCCCACAGATTCTCTATGGGGTTCAGGTCAGGAGAGTTGGCAGGCCAATTGAGCACAGTGATACCATGGTCAGTAAACAATTTACCAGTGGTTTTGGCACTGTGAGCAGGTGCCAGGTCGTGCTGAAAAACGAAATCTTCATCTCCATAAAGCTTTTCAGCAGATGGAAGCATGAAGTGCTCCAAAATCTCCTGATAGCTAGCTGCATTGACCCTGCCCTTGATAAAACACAGTGGACCAACACCAGCAGCTGACACGGCACCCCAGACCATTGCTGACTGTGGGTACTTGACACTGGACTTCTGGCATTTTGGCATTTCCTTCTCCCCAGTCTTCCTCCAGACTCTGGCACCTTGATTTCCGAATGACATGCAGAATTTGCTTTCATCCGAAAAAAGTACTTTGGACCACTGAGCAACAGTCCAGTGCTGCTTCTCTGTAGCCCAGGTCTGGGGAATGCGGCACCTGTAGCCCATTTCCTGCACACGCCTGTGCACGGTGGCTCTGGATGTTTCTAGTCCAGACTCAGTCCACTGCTTCCCCAGGTCCCCCAAGGTCTGGAATCAGCCCTTCTCCAAAATCTTCCTCAGGGTCCGGTCACCTCTTCTCGTTGTGCAGCGTTTTCTGTCACACTTTTTCCTTCCCACAGACTTCCCACTGAGGTGCCTTGATACAGCACTCTGGGAACAGCCTATTCGTTCAGAAATTTCTTTCTGTGTCTTACCCTCTTGCTTGAGGGTGTCAATAGTGGCCTTCTGGACAGCAGTCAGGTCGGCAGTCTTACCCATGATTGGGGTTTTGAGTGATGAACCAGGCTGGGAGTTTTAAAGGCCTCAGGAATCTTTTGCAGGTGTTTAGAGTTAACTCATTGATTCAGATGATTAGGTTCAGAGCTCGTTTAGAGACCCTTTTAATGATATGCTAATTTTGTGAGATAGGAATTTTGGGTTTTCATGAGCTGTATGCCAAAATCATCCGTATTAAGACAATAAAAGACCTGAAATATTTCAGTTAGTGTGCAATGAATCTAAAATATATGAATGTTAAATTTTCATCATGACATTATGGAAAATAATGAACTTTATCACAATATGCTAATATTTTGAGAAGGACCTGTATATGTGTTTTTTTATTTTTTTTATTATAGCCTAAAAAAATCTGGATCTGATTCTAAAAACAAGAGTTTATTGGAAAAGACAGCATGCTTGGTTGCTTATCCTTCAAGGGTCACAGCAGGGCTGATGCGGATCTTCAAGGGTTATTGGGCATTGGATTACACCCTGTTTAGATCCATCACAGGGCAACACAGAGACAGACAGAACAAACGGCCATGCATTCACACACTTACACCTAAGGGCAATTTAGCGAAAGCAATTAACCATACAGTGATGTTTTGAACTGTGGGAGGAAGCTGGAGTACCTGGAGGGGAATCCACACATGCACAGGGAGAAACCCCATGTTTCAACAGCTAAGGCAAAGATTTGAACCTGGTTGTTTTTTGCTGCAGGGCACCACTGCTACCCACTGCGCCATCATGCAGACAGCAAAATTCAATGACACCTCAAAGCTGATAGCATTTGCAAAACATGAAGCTAGCCTATTGACAAGTTTTTGGGTGTGTTTGAGGCAGACCCTTACAGAAAAATCCCATGAATTTCACATTTGAAACTAATATGTGACTACAGGCACCACATATAAAATTCACATGTGGCACACAAGAATTTTCACATGTGAAAAATGTAATTAACATGTGGGAAATGTGATGTAAAAGTAAGAAATGGGAATCACATGTGATCACATGAGAAATTCATGGGATTGTTCTGTAAGAGAAAAGCAATGTTTATGTAAAATAAAAAAAATAAACACGGGAATGGCTCACTCCTGCGCTAGAGCAATTTGTTTTCTGAACAAGATACCAAGATGAAGAAGACATTGATCACAAAGATGAACAAAATTTTAAGATAATAGCAGAGGCAGAACATTATTTTATTGAGTTGCTCTCACAGTTTCTTATCTGAACATGTAATCTAGCATATCTAAAAACATGCTTTACCTGTGTATGAATTTGACAAAACAAAGCACATTTTCTTAAACTCCAAGTCTCATCAAGTTTGTAATATGAGTGTCGAAGTATATATGTCCCAACTGATATGCCTCCATTTTGTACAGTCTGTGTATATTGGGTTAAAGGCTGTAAGTTGTCACAGAGTTGAACTGCATCAGGACAGTGTACCTTGCTTTGGATGTAAGGTCACCATCTCGTTTTTGTTTTTTGCATACTTAATGATCTGGAGATGAAACTTTAAATACTCCATAATTTATCCTAGTTATCAAACAATGCAGTCAAGTTAAGTTTATTATTCAAATTGGTTAAAAAGTTTTCTATCTAAAGAAACCCAGCAGATTGCATTGAGTCATTGACTTGCAGCAATTACTTTTCCTAGATGAGCATGTAGCGACAGTGGACAGTTGCTTGCATTGTGTTATTGACTTTGCAGCAATCCCTCATTATTGAGCATGCAATATATTGACAGTGGAAAGGAAAATTGCCTTTTAAAAGTAGGAAGTCTCCAGCAGAACCTGATTAAGTGGGAGCGACCATCTGCCACGACTGACTGGGGGTTTGAGAAGACAGAGCATCAAGACAAAAAACACAGAAGAGCTAATCCAGGAGTAATTTCTATGCTAAATAAAGGTAAAGGTTAATAGCAGTAGTAGCTCCTTTAGTGGCTTCACCTCGGAGAGAAACCCAGCGGAAAAGCTTTGAGCCAGTTTTCAAAACTATAGGATGAAAAAGAACACATACAGTTAGTCACAGTAAAAGATCAGCCAATAGCTATGTCTAGGCAAAAGACAGGGTTAAAACTGAAAGACAGGGCCAAGAGAATCATCTGTGGTAAGACAACATGAAATTGTTTGCAACAGTAGCACAGCCAATACCCCTTCCATGAAGGTGTCACAGTTAAACAGAACACCAGGCCAGATGAAGCTTCTATGAAGGGAAGAAACAAAGAACAAAGCTGAAATAACAGCAAATAATGCAAATTGGAGATGAGTAGGATAATGTAGCAGTGTGAGGAAAAGTGGTTATTATAATATCCAGCAGTTTACATCTACAGCAGCATGAATGCAGAGATAGCTCAGGATAACCTAAACCACTCTTACTATAAGCTATTTCAAAAAAGAAAGCTTTTATCCTACTCCTAAAGTAGACATGGTGTCTGCCTCATGGACTAAAACTGAGGGCTTGTTCCACAGGAGAGGAGCCTTATAACTAAAAGATCTGCCTCCCTTTCGGCTTTTAGAAACTCTAGGAACCGCTAATGAACCTGCAAACTGAGAGCAAAGTCCTCTATTAGGAACATATGGAACAAGCAGATCTCCGATGTATGGTGGACCTTGATTATTAGGGGCTTTAAATGTATGATCGAGAACTTTAAATTCTATTCTGGATTTAACAAGGAGTTCTAATAATTATGCCATGGAAGTCCAAAGAAATATGTGGTAGCCTGTCTTAGCTAGTGATTACATTTTGCATGCTACAGTGTCACATGTGTGGGAAAGTGATGCTGGAACATTGTTTACTTAAAGCTGTGTAGCTTCTAATGTCATTAAAACACAAGGTAGACAAGCAATGCTGTAATAGATGTATTAATTAGATCATTAGCAGTTTTGTTTTATCTGCAGCATATTACATTTATATTAAAACTGGGAATGACACAGTATAGTGCCTTTTTTAATCAAAGATCTTGAAAATTCAAGGTGCTAAAACCAATTTTAATAAAACCTTCAGAGATATACAGTGGTGTCTATTTCATTGAAAACTAATTTTCTTACACCTTTTTACATATTGGTATTTTTTTATTTTTCATAAACTTTTCATAAACTAATTTGTGTATATGCACCAATCAGTTATACGATTGCGACCACTCGTACTCGTACTCGTCATCTTCCGCTTATCCAGGACCGGGTCGCGGGGCAGCAGACTCAGCAGAGACACCCAGATGTCCCTCTCCCCAGAACCCTCCTCCAGCTCCTTCAGGGGGAGCCCAAGGCATTCCCACACTAGCCGAGAGACATAGTCCCTCCAGTGTGTCCTGGGCCATCCCCTCTGCCTCCTCCCAGAGGGACATGCCTGGAACACGTCACGAGGAAGGCGTCCAGGAGGCATCCGGTAAAGATGCCCGAGCCACCTCAACTGGCTCCTCTCAACGTGGAGGAGCAGCGGCTCTACTCCGAGCCCCTCCCGGATGGCAGAGCTCCTCACCCTATCTCTAACGGAGTGCCCGGCCACCCTACGGAGGAAGCTCATTTCAGCCGCTTGTATCCGGGATCTCGTTCTTTTGGTCATGACCCAAAGTTCATGGCCATAGGTGAGGGTAGGAACGTAGACCGACCAGTAAATTGAGCGCTTCGCTTTTCGAATCAGTTCTCTCTTCACCACAACGGACCGGCACAGTGCCCCCATTACTGCGGCAGCCGCACCAATCCGTCTGTCAATCTGCTGCTCCATTCTCCCCTCACTCGTGAACAATACCCCGAGACACTTGAACTCCCCCACTTGAGGCAGGGACACCCCTCCAACCTGAAGAGGACAAGCCACCCTTTTCCGGTCGAGTACCATGGCCTCTGACTTGGAGGAGCTGATCTTTATCCCATCCGCTTCACACTCGGCTGCAAACCGCCCCAGCGCATGCTGTAGATCTTGGCTAGAGGGGGCCAGCAGGACCACGTCATCTGCAAAAAGAAGAGACGAAATCCACTGGTCCCCAAACCAAACCCCCCTCCGGCCCTTGGCTGCGTCTAGAAATCCTGTCCATAAAAGTTATGAACAGGACCGGTGACCAAGGGCAGCCCTGCCGGAGTCCAACATGCACCGGGAACAGGTCCGACTTAGTGCCAGCAATGCGGACCAAACTCCTGCTCCACTTGTACAGGGACTGGATGGCCCCTAATAAAGGGCCCCATATTCCATACTCCTGGAGCACCCTCCACAGGGCATCACGAGGGACACAGTCAAATGCTTTCTCCAGGTCCACATGGGCAAACTCCCAGGAACCCTCAAGTAACCTGTAGAGGGTATAGAGCTGGTCCAATGTTCCACAGCTGGGATGAAAACCGGCGCTTCAGGAGGGGGAAGCAGTGCTTCGCCAACACAGTTCACAATGGGGGTGGGAGGCTGCTGACGTAGACTAAGGACATTATCGGGCAGTGGAAGGAGTACTTCGAGGATCTCCTCAATCCTGCCATCATGCATTCCCTAGTGGAAACAGAGACTCGGGTTGGACTCTTTCATCACCCAGGCTGAAGTCACCGAGGTGGTTAAAAAGCTCCGCGGTGGCTGGGCTTCAGGGGTGGATGAGATCCGCCCTGAGTACCTCAAATCTCCAGATGTTGTGGGGCTATCATGGTTGACACGACTCTTCAACATTTCGTGGCGGTCGGGGACAGTGCCTCTGGACTAGCAGACTGGAGTGGTGATCCCCCTTCATAAGAAGGGTGACCTGAGAGTGTTTTCCAACTACAGGGGGATCACACTCCTCAGCCTCCCTGGTAAGGTCTACGCCAGGGTATTGGAGAGGAGAGTCCGGCCGATAGTTGAACCTCGGCTTCAGGAGGAGCAGTGTGGTTTTCGTCCCGGCCGTGGAACACTGGACCAGATTGCGATCACTGACAGGTGAATTAAATAAGAGAAAGCCTCTCGTCTCGTCTCGTCGTCTTCCGCTTTATCCGGGACCGGGTCGCGGGGGCAGCAGACTCAACAGAGACGCCCAGACGTCCCTCTCTCCAGACACCTCCTCCAGTTCCTCCAGGGGGAGCCCAAGGCGTTCCCAGGCCAGCCGAGAGACATAGTCCCTCCAGCGTGTCCTGGGCCATCCCCTGGGCCTCCTCCCGGTGGGACGTGCCTGGAACACCTCCCAAGGAAGGCGTCCAGGAAATAAGAGAAAGCATCTCTTCTTTATAGCCCTTGTCAATGAGTTAGATAAATCATTCAACAAGTTGTCATTTTGTCCTAAAAGTTGTGTTGTAAGTAAAAAAAATGTAAGGATTTGTGCTACTTTTAGGAGGGGCAAATTGTAATGCCTAGTTAACTGGTTCACAGCATCTTCAAACCTGCAGGTCTTGTGAGCTGTTCACAGTATACAGTGGACAGTATCAAAAGGGGTCCAAGGGATGAACACTGGTGAAATTGCAACAGAGTCATGGGCAGCCAAGACCTCTTACTGCATTGAGGGGGCTGCTGTGCAGTCTGATCCAACAAGTGAACTACTATAGCTCAAATTGCTGAATAAGTTAATGGTGATTGTGTCAGAATACACATTGCTTTGCAGTTTGTTGTAAATTGATGCAACAAACTGGGGTCTCAACGCCTAGAATGATCTTAATTTTAATCAAAGACAGGTCTTTAAGATCCAAGGTCATCACACTAGTTAAAAAAATGTCTGGGATGTATGCTTGTATGACCTTTCAATTAAATCTTTTTTTCTTTCATGTGGCTATTTCTTCAAGGAAAATCCCAGAGGGTTACCCTTTGTCACCCAATCTGTTCATAGCTTTCATGGACAGGATTTCTGGGTGCAGCCAATGGCCAGAAAGACTCTGGTTTGGGGCCCAGTGGATTTTCTCTCTCCTTTTTGCAGATGATGTGGTTCTTCTGGCCCACTCTAGCAAAGACCCACAGTGTGCAGTGGCGTTGTTCGTGGCTGAGTGCAAAGCGGTGGGGATGAGGATCAGTTCCTCCAGGTCTGATTGAGGCCATGGTTCTCAGCGGGAAAAGGGTGGCTTGCCCTCTTTGGGGTGGAGGAGAGTTCCTGCCTCAAGTTGAGGAGTTCAAGTATCTCGGAGTCTTGTTCACAAGTGAGGGGAAAATGGATTGGGAGATGGATCGATGCGGCCATCGCAGCAATGCGCAACAGACCCCCTGCACTGGTCTGTTGTGGTGAAGAGAGCTGAGCTGAATGCCAAGCTCTCAATTCACCAGTTGGTCTACATTCTTGCCCTCACCTATGGGCATGAACTTTGGATCATGATCACAATCAGATCCTGAATACAAGCAGTACAAATGGTCTTCCTCTGCAGAGTGACCTGGCACTCCCATAGAGATAGGGTGAGGAGCTCAGCCATCTGGGAGGGCTCAGAGTAGAGCCACTGCTCCTCCACATCGAGAGGAGTTGGTTGAGGTGGTTTGGGCATCTGTTCTGGATGCCCCCTAGACGCTGGAGACACTATGTTTCTCAGCTGGAATGGGAACGCCTCAGGCTTTCCCTGTTATGATTCTGGCACGTCTGCTCTACCCTGTCTCCCTGGCTGCAATCAGCAGATTAGATGCACCTGGTGGCTGCTGCTGTGCAGTGCAATCTGTGGCATGCCAAGCACCTGTGTCTTCCCTGATATATACTGACTCTGACAAGCAGATTTTTGAAAGACATTCGTGTGAGTAGATATCCAGCGTTCCTTCCTGTCTGATCATTGTTCTTGACCTTGCCTTGCCTTGCCTTTTGGATTTATGCCTCTGCCTGCTCCCTGTTGGACTATTTGGATTTTGGTTGTCAACCTTGTTTCCTGCATCTGGTTTATGCCTCTGCCTGCCCCTTGCCTGACGCCTCTTGTTCCGATCGTTGACCCTGTTTCTGTCCTTGGATTATTGAGCCAGCCTAGCCCTCGGATTATTCAGCCTGGAGTCACTTCTTACCTGTGCAGTGGAGATCACCGTCTGCTGCCCACTGAGGTTTCCCCTCTGGGTTTCAAGTTCCACTCAAGACAAAAGCAGGTTAGTGGCTTTTCTGATCCCTGCAAAATCTGGAGAGACTACAAGTCACTAATCCCTCTTTCTGCCTCAGTGATTCCTGGAAGCTGTGAGGAGTGTTACCTGTGTGAGGTTTTCCTGTGGCTGAATAAACCTTTTAAACTTTCAGTACTGTGTCTGGCTGAATCTTGGGTCCGCCTTTTTCTGATTCATAGCATTCCCCAGAGAAGCTGGAGGGGGTGTCTGTGTAGAGGTAAGTCTGGGCATTTCTGCTGAGACTGTTGTCCCTGCAACCCGGACCTGGATAAGCGGAAGATGACGAGTACGAGTACAAGCAAAAAAGAGCATTTAGCATGTTGTGAGTATTTGAAATGGAATTAGGAAAAACTGTTGAAATTTACTTTACAGACCCTGCAAGTTATTAAGTTCCATGTTATCTGACTGAGCTTGAGTTATTTAAAAGAAGTATTATATTTTAGAGGTTATTCGAGTCACCAGGTTTGACATTGCATTCATATTAGATATTCTCCTTGGCTATATTTTGTTTTGCATGGATTTTTAACTATGTAGCTCAACTTTCTTTTACCTGAATTCATTGCATTATTAGTTTCAAAGTTCCTTGCAAAACTATACATGTCACTTAAAGTTTTTTAAATTTCGTTTTGTTACAACCACAAAATCCAATTTATTTTATTGAGATGCTGTGTGAGAGACCAACACAAAGCAGTACATGATTGTGAAAATTTAAAAACAAAATAATACAGCCTGAAAAATGTGGGGTTTGTTTGTATTTCATATCATTTTAAGTAAACACTTTGTACAACCACTTTTTGCTGATATTACAACTGCAAATCTTTTTGATGTTCTCTCCACCTGCTTTGCACATATAGTGAAAAAACAGCTTTATCCATTCTTCTTTAACATTGCTCAAACTCAGCCAGATTATATGGAGCATTTGTGAATAACAGTGTTTAATCTTGCAACAGAATCTCATGAGATTGATATCTGGACTTTGAATTCTAACACATGAATATGCTTTGATCCTTACCATTTAATTCCAGTTTTGGCTCTATGCTTAGGGTTTTTGTGCTGCAAAAAGGTAAACCTCTACCTGAGTCCTAAGCCTTTTTTGCGCCCTTTGCCACGTATTCCCTGTTACTGATGAAGTAATAGGTGGAGAAACTGACCACATTCTCATTTCTACCTAAGTGAGATGCAATTGCATTGTAGAGAAAGGCAGCATCATGCATATAGCCTGATTATGTTACTCAAGGGATATGTAATCCTGTCTATCCATGCTCCACATGAGTGCTTGCTTGAAACTTAATCACATCTATCTGAAGTGAAATGGGAGTCATTCCCTCTCTCTTCCCCTAAACCTCTAAAAGCCTCCTAGGCCATTTGCCCCCAGGCCCTTAATAGGCTTCACAGACTACAAGGAGCACAAAAACTATTTGAATCACAGACTTCAACAAAGTATTTTAAACTTTCTGCAAATACCTTCTGCAAATATGTAAAAATCATGCCATCCTAGTTTTTTTTTTAGCACCCCTGCAAATTATGTGTGAAAGACATTAAAATAAAGGTATTTTTTATTACAGATGCATAATCTCACAATATTCCATTTTAGAAATAATAACTTTTTTACCAAAATCACTAAAATGCGTTGATTTAGCTTGATTTTTCTGGATTATCATGCTGAAACAAACAATGATAGTTACTTTTTCTTTGATCAGATTTTTATATTTTTCATTTGAAAGTCCTATTATTTCCCTTGATCCCATGCACTGTGGTGTTGGTTGTCCAAAAGCCAAATCTTAGTCTGATCTAAAGAAAGTGCATGGCTCCAGAGAAATTCTCATTAAGAGTTAAGCAAATGTGTGTAAGAATAAAACAGAAAAGGCCTTTCTGGCAAGTAGATAGTGTCTAATAGTTGCTATGGAAACTTGGTGACCCAAATATGCCACTCTCACCGATGAAAATCAAGTCAATTCTGTTTGACTGGAATCGCATGTTCTCATGTCCTTTTCATATTTTAACAGTGACTAAGGGAAAAGGGTCTCAGTCCCCCTTAACTGTAATATCTCTAAATAAAATCTAGCACACCATTTGCTGAATACGTGCAATTGTAGAATTTTCAAACTTTTATTTGGAGAAAAATATGAAAAGCAAGTATTCCCTCGCCTTCATAATTATGCACTGCCTTCTGTTGGTCTGTCACTAAAGTCCAAATAAAACAAAGCTTTTGGTTCTAATGAGATGTAATGGAACGGTTCAACGTGTATCAATGCTTTTGCTAAAAAGTGCATAAACAAACTGGGATTAGGTGTAGCACTGGATCTAAGGGTGTATTCACACCAGGAAAGTCCTTTGGTCTCCTTGTTTGGTCCGGACCAAAAGCAAACTTTATTTTTTTCATTTGGTGCGGTTTGTTTTCACATTGTACTTTTTGCAAGTGAACTATTACTTGTAAACAAAGCCACGCAGGTGATGATCATTGTTCCCATTGGACAGAAATGATGGGGTCAGGACAGAGCACAGACCCGGAAATTTAGGAAAACAGCTGTAGACGTGCTGCGTGCAGCACCTCTGCTCTGCATATTTGTGCCGTTATTACAGCTGCAATAATATTATGAGAGTGAAGAGCAGCTCATTCAATGTCAACTTTGAGACGTTCCATTTATAATTTGGAACCCCGTCTGAGAATGCGGGCTGAACGCCGACGTTCTCTACGTGCCTTGTCCCACAACAAGCCGGTACCGTTGCTAAGCAACATACAGCTTATCAGGTGTGATTACCTTACAACACACACCTTTGCTACTAGCTACGGTGGCTTTTTGTATCCAAAGAGACATACGCTTTTTGTAGTTGGTTCGGATCGGGGCCGGTTTGTATTCAGACCATAAGCGAACCGCACCAGAGTTCGTTTGGAAGCGGACCAAGACCACCACAAAAAGTGGGTCTCGGTCCGGTTGTTTGGTCCAGACCAGGGTTCGCTTGAATGTATTCACACCTGCACAAAAGGTCCAGACCAAAGGGGGAAACGAACTCTGGTCCTTTTAAAGCGGATCAAAAGTGGCAAGTGTGAATACACCCTAAGAGATCTTGAATAATAACATTCTGTAACACTTAAAATGTATTTCAGACTCCTGGAGAAGTTGCAATGTATTTAGGGCCAATACCCAGTTGGGTTGAACCAGAAGCCCTCAGCTATGAGTGGGTCTTATGTGTGATGCGAGTAAACAAGGGTGACTCATGAAGAGGTTTTTGTATAAATTATTATTGCAAGCCTGTTTTTATTTATTTATTTGTTTCCTTTCTTAGCAGTGTCTACCCTCAGGTTTCCACACAGTTCTCTATCACAAACCACCCCCAGCAGGACAAACAGTGGGCATATAGACAAATAAATACATCAATATTTAAAGTTATCACAGAAAAAGTTCAGATCTGGACTGTAAATAGAAAAGTTGCAGCATTTACAGCCCATTCTGGCACAGGGACTATTATAGGAACTTAATTAATCACTGACCAAGCCCTTGCACACTAGCTCAGAGCAGTGCTGGCATTGGACAGAGACAGCCATTAGATCCTGGAGATAAAAAAGGCAGAGACTGGATTGTTGCTATTATCACCAAGTAACAAAACAACAAGCTTAAAAGCTGTGAGATGCTTGCGGGTGAGGCCTAAAACAAGCAAACCAAGGCTGATATATCACTTAAAAGCTGCTACCACAGCTGGATCATCAGCTGGACCCTCTGTTATTGTTCAGTGCAGCTAATGGGCTGATCCATTTTAAAGTACATAATAAACAGAAAACAGATTGTTCCTTAATAGCCAGCAAAGTCAATTGGGCTCACACACAATGCGTGTGAGGGTGGGGGAATAAAAAACAATATCCTGTGCTATTACACCCCCTAAGGCACCAAACATCAAAGCCAATAGATAACAGAATCTATTTGATTGAGCTTATACAGAGCCTTGAAGAAGCATTCATACACCCTGAACCTTTCTGCAGTTTATCATATTACAACCACAAAAATCAAAATATTTTATTGGAATTTTGTGCAATAGACCAACACAATGTAACACATAATTGTTGTATGTGTCTTTGAATATCAAAAGTCTTTATCTTAAAGATTCTTAATTAATGTCTGGACTTTGCCTTGGTCATTAGAATACATGCATATGCTTTGATATATAAATTATTCCATCGTTGCTCTTATTGTTTGTTTCGTTTCATTGTCCTTCTGGAAGAAAATCTGCACCTAAGTCTTAACTCTTCTGCAGCTTTTAACAGGTTTTCTTACAGGATTGCCCTGTATTCAGCTCCCTTTTGATTCTCATTAATTCTGATGGCAGTTAAAGGAAAGCAAGGCCCAGCTTGATAAAAAAGCAACCCCACAGCATGATGCTTCCACCACCATGTTTTGTTCCAGGGATGGTGTGCTCAAGGAAACAAGCAGTGATATTTCTCCAAGATACATAGTGTGTTGCATTTGGGCCAAATGTTTCAATTTTTGTCTCATGTGACCATCAAACCCTTCTTCCATATATTTTTAGAACATCAAGATGTCATCATGGTCGATTCTGACTTGATTAACAAACATCAAACTCAGTTATCGTGATGTTTATTTATGATCTTATTTTGAAGAATGTGGAAGGTGAAACATGGAAATGAGTAAGTGTGGCACCTAGACAGTTTATGGTAAACCAACAAGGTCGAACGCAATGCACACAGTAACCTTTGCATCAAAGTGAAAATGAGATGGACAAACACCACACTATATGTTAGATATGTAAAACTAAAAAAAATAAAAATTTGAAACATGCTACATCAATAATCAATGTTTAAATGGATTATTGACACAGGTCTGCCAGTTTTTATTTTTTAATTTTTTTAATTTTTAAAACCATGTGTAATTCTCCTTCCACTTTTAAAAGTATTTGCTTCATCATCTGTCACATATAATCTCAAAATGGTACATTGAGGTTTGTGGTTTTAACATAAGAAAAGGTTAAAAAGATCAAGGAGTATGAATGTTTTTTTTTTTTTATGAATACTCCTGCATATTGTCAAAAATCTAATTTCTATGTTTCTAGTACAACTACTAAGTTCCAAATTCAAGTTATTATTTTTTTAACAAAGAGAACAATTTGCATTTAAAATTTTATGTAGCCAGATGAAAGAAAACAGGATGCATTTGTATTTGCCTCACTGAGCAGCTTCTAGAAGCCATTTAGAAGGAGAATATAACTGCCTCTGCAGAGGAACTTGTTTTTACCTCAACCTATGAAGTTTAAATATTGTCCTCATGTTTTTTTAACCACCTTGTACAACCTGAATCTGACATAAATGGGTCAGTACCTGACTTTGATACCTCATCGCGTTAGAAAGCGCTGCACAACCTGCCATCAGCAACTTCAGATTCTGAAGCTTCTGACCACTAGCTCGTCAAACTGATCAAAATCTCTTTTTTTTTTCGTTTGTGCCTCACTGACAACGTTTGAGCACCTCAGTACCAACATGTGTGCGTCCCACTCTCCAGAGACAAATGTGATGTGTTTGTTTTTCATCTTTGACAGCTTGTCACTGGGTTACTACACTGAAAAGCTTTTTTAAGAACAAAGATATATAAATATGAATCAGGCTTTTTTGTATCATACTGTAAAAATATTCCAAAGATTAAAATTAGAATTGTGTGTACATGATGTTATGTTTCACTTTGTCAATTTAAAGTCAACTCGGCATGTTTAGAGGGATTGGGGTTTAAAAACAGATTTAATGTTAAATCTAAAATAATAATAAAACATTATCTAAAACATTCCATACATTTCAAACCTGAAATATTCTATAGTTACAGAGGCAACTGTAAGGAGAGTAGTTGTCTTGCAATCCGAAAGTTTAGGGTTTGATCCAGCTTCATCATGCCGCATTTCAATGTGCTCCTGGGCACAGCACTTAACCTCAAGTTGTATGAATATGAGTGTGATTACTTGAGTATGGCTTTACCGTTAAGGGCTTTGAGTGGTTGGTATGACTGGAAAGCACTATATAAGTTCAGTCCATTTGCCATTTCTATTCTATGATAACAGCTATAGCTAAATTTTGCAAGTGATTAATAAGCTGCACAGCAAGTTATTCTTGGTAATGCAAAATGAATCATTGCTTTAATCCATTTAGTTATTAAAAAAACAAACATTTGTATGTTAGTGAAAAGCGGCTTCTAGGTATGCACAAAATTCCAGTTATCCACAACTGCAGAGTGCTTGGACCTCACCAACACAAAACTGCACATATACAAACTAATTTTGGTTCTATTTAACCACAGCTTTCCACATTGAGACATACTTCCTTGTGGAAGTAATCCTACTGCTGTAATTATTTTAATATTTTAACATGTTACAACAACACACCTCACTCCCTGCATTTGTATTCAACCCCTTAATTCTTATTCACCTATTGAAATACAGAACAAGAAACATAATTCAGAAGTCACCTAATTGATAAATGAGAGTACACCAATGAGAAATTAAATCTGAATATTTATAAAACTGTTCTTTGAAGGTTTGTTTAGAAAACACTACAGAACAGACATCATTGTAAACCAGCAAGGAAGATACCAAATAGACTAGGGGTAAAGTTATAGAGACAATTAAATAGGTTTTGCTGTCAAAACACCTCTGACTCATCAAGAGTCCAAGGTCTTGTGTAATCGACTATACTGACTACTGAAGTGTGGAATGGTAGCAAGATATTAGATCCTTTATGAACTGATAGCTGCAATGTGATTCCCTTCATGGGTCAGACTTTTTTGACCAGTACATCCCACAGATGTTTTATCGGACTAGGATCTGAGGAATTTGGCAGCCAAGATATCACCTCAAATTTGTTGTTGTGCTCCTCCAACCAAAATAACATCCATATGAATGAATTGAAGTATTCCCAGCACATCATGGCTCAAAGCATAACACTGGCTCCTTCAACCTGCCTCCCTTCCATAGTGCATCCTGGTGCCATGTGCTTTCAATGTAAGTAATGAACAAACACCAAGCCAACCATGTGATGTAATAAAATGTTATTTCTGACCAGCCCACTTTCTTTAGTTGCTCAGTGTTCCAGTTCTGATGTGTCTCCGTATTGGTTAAGGCAGTGAACCTGAATCAACATGCACACCCTGACTGAATTGTTCTGTTCAATCTAAGCTCAAATAAACTGAATACCAAACAAAGTTGAAAGACGTCTACATAAAGACCTCTACTGATGTCTGAACGTCTTCAAAAGTTGTTTTCAGTACAGCTAGCAAAGTTTGACTTTTATGGTCTTTGTTTATACTAAAGATGAATAGAACATATACGCCTAAAAGTCTCATCATATTTTTCATATTTAATTTGAAAGTGATCTGTTAAATCCCTCTAAGAAATATAGGTCTTAAAAGAGCATTTTCTTGTAAGATGATGCCATCCTTTTGACACAAATGAAGTCAAATTTAGACATAAAATGTGGTTGCACACAGATCTGGATAAAGCACAGTTTTACTGGGGACATGTTTAGATGTTGCACATAGGGGAGGGGGATAACTTGGTTTAAAGCATTTAAGGGAATTCACTCTAAACGTCTGCTCCAGAGTGAATAGGAGGCTAAGTATTCTGAGTTATGGACAAGCTCTCAGACAGCTTGAGCTTTAGTAACAGACATGTTGCTCTACTTTCTATATGGAAGAAAATGTATTAGTACATCAACTTCTCCTGAAATGTCATGCACATGAGCGCTATTACTCCAGTCAGACAACGAGAGAAAGAGGTTGAAATGAACATGTTTATCACTGCAATGCTGCTTGCATGCATTTCTTATAATGTTGAAATAACCCATCACTCAAAATCATTGTGTGCTGATGGAGATTTAATATCTTTACATGCTTCTCTGAGTCATATGCCTCTGAGGATCAAAAAAGGGATTGGGTAAAATTTCTAGGTTTCTG
The DNA here is from genome assembly GCF_021462225.1 of Girardinichthys multiradiatus. Taxonomy (NCBI): domain Eukaryota; kingdom Metazoa; phylum Chordata; class Actinopteri; order Cyprinodontiformes; family Goodeidae; genus Girardinichthys; species Girardinichthys multiradiatus. Next base: position 33,767,561 of record NC_061801.1, on the reverse strand, counting down.
GTGTTGCCACTGAAAATGGGGAAGTGTGGAAGTGTCTAATGCGTATGTGGTAAAACACTCCCAGTAACACTGTTGATGTAACAGTGTCATGAAACATGTGAGTTGTGTTTTCAGATTCCATCTATCAATGTGTACCACCTGTCTGCCCTCAAAACAGTGTTTACTTTCAAAACCTGCTCAGGCATGACTACTCAAAATAAGGACAGATAAAAAAATCCAGCCCACATTCTTTAATTTCTAATAAAAGATTTCTAAAGATTTTAATAATTCCATAGCAAATGTACAGCCTTGCAAAATATTTATATCTCTTAAACGTTTTCAGTTTTTTATAGTTTGCATTTTATTGGGATTATATAATGTGATGTATCAACACACAGTATTGTTTATCTGTGACGTAGATGGAGTAGTAAAATACATGTTTTATGTTCTTTATAAACTAAAGTTTATAAGTTATAAAGTTTGGTGTGTTTGCATTCAGGAAAGTATGTGTTTATGGTAATGTTTGTTGTTAATTTTACTCTACAAAGAGAACTTTGATTATTGACCAAAAGGTTCAAGTTTGGTCTTCTTACCAGAGACCTTTATTCCAAATGTTTGCTGCACTCCTACATGGCTTATGGGATCTTTAATGAAACATACAGTACAGACCAAAAGTTTGGACACACCTTCTCATTCAAAGAGTTGTCTTTATTTTTATGACCATGAATATTGTAGCTTCACACTGAAGGCATCAAAACTACGAATTAACACATGTGGAATTATATACTGAACAAAAAAGTGTGAAACAAATGAAAATATGTCTTATATTCTAGGTTCTTCAAAGTAGCCACCTTTTGCTTTAATCACTGCTCCGCACACTCTTGGCATTCTGTTGATGAGCTTCAGGAGGTAGTCACCTGAAATGGTTTTCACTTCATAGGTGTGCCCTATCAGGTTTAATAAGTGGGATTTCAAGCCTTATAAATGGGGTTGGGACCATCAGTTGTGTTGTGCAGGAGGTGGATACAGTACACAGCTAATAGTCCAACTGAATAGACTGTTAGAATTTGTATTATGGCAAGAAAAAAGCAGCTAAGTCAAGAAAAACAAGTTGCCATCATTACTTTAAGAAATGAAGGTCAGTCAGTCCGAAAAATTGGGAAAACTTTGAAAGTGTCCCCAAGTGCAGTCGCAAAAATCATCAAGTGCTACAAAGAAACTGGCTCACATGAGGACCGCCCCAGGAAAGGAAGACCAAGAGTCACCTCTGCTGCGGACGATAAGTTCATCCGAGTCACCAGCTTCAGAAATCGCAGGTTAACAGCAGCTCAGATTAGAGAACAGGTCAATGCCACACAGAGTTCTAGCAGCAGACACATCTCCAGAACAACTGTTAAGAGGAGACTGTGTGAATCAATCCTTCATGGTAAAATAGCTGCTAGGAAACCACTGCTGAGGACAGGCAACAAGCAGAAGAGACTTGTTTGGGCTAAAGAACGCAAGGAATGGACATTAGACCAGTGGAAATCTGTGCTTTGGTCTGATGAGTCCAAGTTTGAGATCTTTGGTTCCAACCACCGTGTCTTTGTGTGGCGCAGAAGAGGTGAACGGATGGACTCTACATGCCTGGTTCACAACGTGAAGCATGGAGGAGGAGGTGTGATGGTGTGGGGGTGTTTTGCTGGTGACACTGTTGGGGATTTATTCAAAATTGAAGGCATACTGAACCAGCCTGTGTCAAAATAAGGTGAGATCTTTCCATGTAATCCTTGCAACATTCATTAACTGCTACAGTTAAATCCATAAAAACTACAATAAATATCCTTTTGTGTATAATCCATGCAATAATTATTACAATACACAGTTGAAGCAGTAGAGTGAAACAAGCATATTCTCATATTCTAGAACTGAGACTGGAGAGGCCTGTGTACCGTCACATATTAACTGTCTTATCTTTTACAGAATTATAACCAAGAAATGTATCCAAATAAATGATGAATGATGATTTTAAATTCTTTCACGTGTATTAAATAAAATTAGTAATCTTTGATTATCAAGTTAAAAGATATATGATTGAAATATGATTGAGAACTGATAATTAAAACAAAAAACATTAAGGTTTAGAAATTCTCAATCAGCTATATATGAAAGAGATAATGTTGTGTGGTGTATGAATAAAAACGATGAAGTTTAAGTAATGGTTTTAAACTGTAAAGGCTGTAACTAAATGTTTGAGCAGCACCAATGTAAGAATTAAAGCCTCTGTTTAAGAGGAAGTGTAACGTTGAGTGAGACAGGGATAGAGCAGATGTTCGGGAATTGGGAAAGTGAGAGCTGTAGTTTACAGCACAAGGCTGATGACTGAAGCGGGGGGCACAGGTCAAAGAAGAGGCCAGCAGACAGCTCAGGACTGAGGTGATGATGGCATGTCTGATATGGACATGAGGGAAATTCCAGAAAATAAAAAAGATCACCTTATGTCACGGGTGACCAATGGGACAGCCATGGCAACAACCACTGTCCAATGAGCACATAGAGTTTGGTGGAAATGCTCTATAAAATGGGCAAGAATAGAGGAACTAGTTGGTTGTTTCCTCGCAGAAGACCAGCGAACAAGATCGGAGAGACACTACAGATGAATCAGAGGACCAGAGACACAGCCCAGCTGATCCACTGCATTAAATAGAGGATCAACCTGTTTGCCTTGGAAGGACTGTGCCTCAAGATTAAGAATCTGATTTCATCTAAAGTGTTTTTATCCAGACAACAGAAGTGAACTTGATCGGTGAACAGCTGATTGCTCTAAGTTTCAGGCTTCTGGAAGTCCTGAACCAACCTTATTTATGTCTCCTGGTTTCCTTCAACTCTTCAGCCTCTGGAAACTACTGTCTTCAGAGACATATAACAACAAAGATCCTGTTTAAATGTTCAAAGCCTGGAGCATCAGTACCTGCCACTCAAAGGAAGAAAACTGAAGATTAAGTCGTATTCCCTTCAAGAAACCACTCGTTGTTACCAGAAGAAACATCTCCATCAGGTGCATGGATGAGCCTCCGTCTTCAAAGCCTCTCCAAACTCAATAGTTTCAGCATCAGGGAAAGACAGGTTGAGTTGATTGATTTATTTCTATTATTGAAATTATTACGTGTTGTCGAATTGAAGCTGTTACTGACCCCTGCATAAGCGTTGCTAATTAAAGAAAGCATATCAAATTCTAGTTAAATCGTGGACATTCAATTAATTGAGTCACCTTATTTTTGGTTTTTCATTGGTGGTAAAAAGTCTTGTTGCCTGGTTCTAAGATATTTTAAGAGGTTTTTATAGGTTGCCTTAGCCAGGTTTGTTAAAACAGCGCCCTTGGGGCTCATGCTGATCCACTAAAATTAACCTAGCCCATATACCAAGAGCCAGTTGTAAATTAGGGAATGAGCAGCCGTAAACAAAAGTGACTGTCGAAGGTGTGGATGACTGCAATAGGCTACTCGGTCGCCCGGACCTCCAGTTGAAGAAGGGCGAGACTTTTGGATGAAGGCTGTCAGAGGCTAGGCGAGTCATTTCCCGACACCAGCTTAAACAGAACTTTTAGTAAACCTGCTTAGTAAGACCTTTCAGGTTTAGGGAAGTCCGGACCCGTTAGATGGAGAGCTGGATTGAGCAATCCCTTTAGACATGGGGAAGTAGGAGGGAGGGCTTAGCTCATCGGACAATGATACCTGGCTACCACAGCATTTTGCAGCGGCATGCTATTCCATCTGGTTTGCGTTTAGTTGGACCATCATTTATTTTTCAACAGGACAATGACCCCAAACACACCTCCAGGCTGTGTAAGGGCTATTTGACCAATAAGGCAAGTGATGGGCTGCTGCGCCAGATTACCTGGCCTCCACAGTCACCGGACTTGAACCCAATCGAGATGGTTTGGGGTGAGCTGGACCACAGAGTGAAGGCAAAAGGGCCAACAAGTGCTAAGCATCTCTGGGAACTCCTTCAAGACTGTTGGAAAACCATTTCAGGTGACTACCTCTTGAAGCTCATCAACAGACATATGTAAGACATATTTTCAGTTGTTTCACACTTTTTTGTTCAGTATATAATTCCACATGTGTTAATTCATAGTTTTGATGCCTTCAGTGTGAAGCTACAATAGTGATAGTCATGAAAATAAAGAAAACTCTTTAAATGTGTTTCAAATGTGAGTGTTTTCAAACTTTTGGTCTGTACTGTATGCTTTCTTTCAACTATGGCTTTTTACAGCTATTCTTCTATGACAGCCAGCTATGTGGAGTGCATAACTAAGAGTTGTCCTATCAAAATTTTCTCCCACCTCAGCTGTGGATCTCTGCAGCTCCTCCGGAGTTACCATGGGTCTGTTGTCTCTTTTTTTGATTATTTTTCTCCTTGCTCCTCCTATTAGTCTGGGTGGACAACTATATTGTGTGTTTGCGGTGCTGATTCTTCAATAATGTTCCCTAACAAACCCTCCAAAGCCTTTACAGAACAACTGTATTCATACTGAAGTTAAAATATACACTGTTGGACAGTATTTTATGTAACTTCTGAGGGTAGTTAGTTGCACTGGATTTCAAGATATTCGTGTAAAAGGAGCTAAACCCATTACCAAACCGCAGTTTTAGATAGATTGATATTTGTTAACATTTTACAATTATTTACTGGTTTATTACATAAAATAAAGCACAACACAGCTTGTGGTTATAGTATGACAACATGTGGAAAAGTGTGAAAATAATTTTTCCATACTCTGTATTCTGCATTGTTAGAAAATATCCAATGTTCTTTTATGTGTTATCAACTGGGCAAAACTCTCCACTCTTTCTCTAACTGAACGTCAAAGTGGGATTAGACTAAAACCGGATCATGTGCTAAGCTAGAGCTATAATTTATTCAGCAGAACGGGAGACCAAGTAACCCTCAGCTTTTTCAGTAGCATGCTATTCCCTTGTAGAAATCATTGCATTTTTACTCCCAGTCAGTCTCACACTGTCACACTGTAGAATTGATATAATCCACCCTTGAATTGAATATTATTGAAATAATGAAATGATGAGCATCAGGGCCTGATTTGACCCTCTTTGAGAATCTGCAAGATATCTGGTGACGAATGAAATGGGTTCGAAAACCTCAGTGGACTTGAAAATATGAAACATACTATAAGAAGAGAGAGCAATATCAAACTAGAGAGTGTGACAAATTGGTGATGCCTCGCAAGTTCAGATGTGTCGAAGTGGATCAATGAAGTGACAGAAATCTCATCTGCAACATGCTGCAAAATTTATGGTTCCAGCTAAAGGTTTAAATGACTTGCTTCTGTTATTTTACATAATGGCATCTTAAAACAATAATGTCCCCAGTGATAATATTCGTTAAAAGATTTTTTTTAATAATAAACCATTGCATGAAGAATTGCTTGATCATTGTCCAGTATTTATTTATTTTATTTTTATCTGTGTCAATATTGCTTGCATTTTTATTACACAATTCCAGCCTGCTATGATGTTACCTAATATTACTGTTTTAATATTATTGTTTTTAACAGCGGCTTGTTTACAACCTTTTTTTATTTCTTCAAATGCACAAACTTGCTTTTACCTATCACAATGTTTTGCATAGATATTTTTCCCATTTCAATTTATGTATCGCTTGATTTAGAAATTATTCAACCATGGTTCAGCAGTCTCTCGAATTTAGCCTCTGTATTACATCTGATGGGTGATTCAAGCAGAGAAGGATGGGATAAAGATCCCTGAGGCTCGACAATCACCAGGCTCCTGCAGAAACAGCTGCCTCTGTCATCTCTGCTTTCCCTCCAAGACAACTCTGAATGATTTAAATGCCGCCAGATAAAAAAAAAAAAGATTTGGATGAAGAGAGGGAAAACTGGGCCACTGCTTGGGGCACAACCTGACATATAGGGCTAAGGAATTTTTTTTTATACATTTTTTTTTTACTGCCAAAGAACAATGTTGAATTTTCTGGAGAAGGTGGGGGAAATCAGCAGTTCTCCCGTTTTTATTACCTGTGCAGCATGTCCTTAGCTCATCCATTTTATGAGGAAAATAAAGATTTTTTTTTTACCTTTTCAACTGAAAGCTTTATCAAGAACAAGGGGGATAATTAAGTTCAACATGTATTAATGCTCTTAATCAATGTCAGCAGATGTCCGAGACTGTCTGCTGAGGCTTGAAAGCTGATGACCCTCAGGAGAGCATTATTATAAATAGTGACAATTTAGGTAATTGTTTCCACAGCATCATTCCAAAGGCAAGCAGCTATTGGTTCTTGCTTCTTTGAGTGCTTTCTTTTACAAACTGATGACTTTGTATTGACATCAAAATTATCTCAAGCAAGCACACTTTCACCTACTATAGCAGTTCACAGCACCAACAATACAATGACTGAGGGCTCAATGACACTGAGGTAAGAAATAATTCTGATTCCACCTGAGGTTATTTTGTTGTGCTTTGAACAGAAAGTTTTTTTTCTCATTTTTTGATAAGTAGAGGACCAAAAGGACACCTCAAAGACAGTATCACCATTCCCTCCTCTGCTGTCCTCTGCACATCATCCTGAACACATTATCCCCACAGTTAATTACGATGTTGGCACGATCATGCTGGGGGGGATGCTTTATGTTTGGACAGATAGAGAAGCTGGGATACAGGATAGAGCTAAACACAGGGCAATCCTGGAATCCTAAGTGACCCTTTACTTAATTACCCTTTACTCTTATTCTTTAGAACTGGGCTTTGGAGATTTTTTTTACCTTCCATACCATCCACTTGACTGTGCTTTCAGACCTCATCCAGCCTTGTTTGACACTGTTCCTGTTGTTTTTATTTTCTTTCAGTTGTTACGCTAACTGTAGAAATGGGCTAGGTTAGGTGAGTAGCTATTTTCTTGTAGCACTTACAAGAATTCTGAAAATCAACACAGATCTGCTTTACTTTGATGGCAGAGCTGTTCCAATTTCCAATTTTGAGAATTGGCTAAGAGAAATGGACCTCTGTTGTATTTAAAACCTATTAAAATAGGGTAGCTTGGTAACTAATTAGAAGCTGCTAGACAATCAGTGGAAAACAGATAAAGTTTACTTTAAAAATAAATGCTTAAATATCTTTTGATTTATAAGTGGGTAGGGCACCTTGGGTAGGGCACCAGAATTTCCACAATAAGAAAAACGTAGATAGAATTACAGAACTGGACAACTAAAATAGAATCCACTGTTAAATGTGGAAAAATTTTAGAATTTTATACTAAATTAGGATAACTTAACAATGTGGGATGAAGATCAGCTCCTCCAAGTTCGAGGCCATGGTTCTCAACTGGAAAAGCGTGGCTTGTCCTCTTCAGGTTGGTGAGTTCCTGCCTCAAGTGGAGGAGTTCAAGTATCTTGGGGTCTTGTTCATGAGTGAGGGGAGAATGGAATGGGAGATCGTCAGATGGATCAGTGCGGCTGCCGCATTAATGGGGACAGTGCACCGGTCTGTTGTGGTGAAGAGAGAGCTGAGCCGAAAAGCAAAGCTCTCAATTTACCGTTGGTCTACGTTTCTACCCTCATCTATGGCCATCAACTTTGGGTCATGACCGAATGAATGAGATCCCGGATACAAGCGGCTGAAATGAGCTTCCTCCATAGGGTGGCCGGGCACTCCCTTAGAGATAGGGTGAGGAACTCAGCCATCTGGGAGAAGCTCGGAGTAGAGCCGCTGCTCCTCCACATTAGGAGAAGAGCCAGTTGAGGTGGCTCAGGCATCTATACCAGATACTTCCTGGACGCCTTCCTCAGGAGGTCCAGGCACATCCCACCGGGAGGAGGCCCAGGGGACAGCCCAGGACATGCTGGAAGGACTATGTCTCTCGGCTGGCCTGGGAACGCCTTGGGCTACCCCTGGAGGAGCTGGAGGAGATTTCTGGTGAGAGGGACATCTGGGTGTCTCTACTGAGTCTGCTGTCCCCACGATGAAGCATAAGACAATGAGTATGAGTACGACTTAACAATATAAGTGTCTGTGTAGCCTGTAGGAAGAGCAGTAAAAGAGAGGCTGTATTGGTCACTGAAGGTTTCAGTCTGTCTAAAAGATGCTCAGCCTCAGACCAAATGCCCACAGCAGAGCGAGATGCGTGTTTACTAAAGGTGTTTTGTAGTTGTATGTAGTCAGTTAGACAGTCCTTTAATCATACATTTATTCATGTTTTAGATGAAGTCTTGTTAGAATATTACATCTTTCTAAAACTCTGCTAACATTTTCCACATTAACCATTGGATCAGATAGATTTTTTGCATAAGAAAACATGTTTGTTTCTAAAAATGTTTTTTTTTTTTCTCCACTGAATAAATGTACTCAAAAAAGGATTGATTTTCACTTTTTCACAGTGAGATTAGACTACTGAAATAAATGAACTTATCTTAAGGTTTTATACATATCTTTACCAAGGATGCCACTTTTATAAAACTACGATAAATGAAGGTTGAAAAAGCAGAAAAGGTTGCATTTAGAAATTTAAAAATAAAATTTAAAATAAAACTTGTAGTTCTATATTTTCATTTCGGTTCATAAACAAAGATCGCAAAATTAGAAATTAAAGCTTAAAAAGACAGTATAGATAGCAAAAAAATATAGGTATCATAGAAATCATAGTGCCCTGCAGCAGCAGATCAAAAATATTGCTTTTGCTATATTTTCTACAGTTTGATTAGTCCTTCGGAATAACAACTGTGTAATTGTTCACATATTGCAGCTGCACTGTGAAAATATCTTGTCAGGAACTCAACTGAAATTATCTTTTTCTACTCTAATTGGCTCATGTGAGACTTTTTTATAAGCTAAATATAAAAATATCTGTATGTCATAAATTTAAACTCCAGCAAAAGCATAGCTATATTCAAGCTACATTAGGCTGACATGCTCTCGCATGTTGTTCCCCTTTCATCAATAATACACTGTGAAGAGAAGCTGTACCTGGCTTTTTTTAATACTGCGGGGGAGGGAGTGTGTATGCATTTCTCTGAATGTACGATTCCTTTCCCAAAGCTGGTTTGTCTCTGGTATGCGCTGATTTGAATCCCATCCTGTCCTCCTTTTCATTCCCTGTTTTGGAGAAGGAGGGGAAGTTTGTAAATGATCGGACCACAGTGCATGCTTTTTCGTGGGAATGAGTCCGCCTCTAGCTGAGGATCTCACCCAGAAACCAGACAAGCAAAAAACTGGAACTAATTACACTAACGAGTTCGCCCAGATCTGTGCCAGCTAAAATTATCAAACGCAACTACAGAGAACAGCTAAAGTATCCATATCCCTTGAACTTTTTCACATTTTGTCACATTTTCACATTTTGTCACATTTTTGTTCATCCCCCCCAACCACCGAGTCAATAATTTGTAACACCACCTTTTACTGCAGTTAGAGCAAAAAGGTTTTACAAAAAGGGATTACTTCTTAACACTCTTCCATTTGTGAAAACCACAACAAATAGTCGTATTAATGAATTCACCTGTATTAATTTACAACCTAACCCTGCCCTAATTTTTTTCACAACTCACTGCCTTGTTTACTGTGTCCTTTGGTTGTCATGATCCTGTTTATTCAGAAATTTTCACTAACAAACCTCTGACGCTTTCACAGAACAAATTTATTTAGAATGAGACTGGCCTTAATTTACATTTATTGAAACTTCAAAGGGAGCTGATAGAACTGGATATTATTTTGGAGTATTAGACTAAATGCAGGTCAAAACAAACCTCTGCTACACTTTTCGGAGTTTTGCAAGAAAAAAAAAAACAAGACCATGTATAGTGGTAGCCTGTACATAAAATACATAAAATCTCAATAAAATACCTAGAAGTTGTAGTGGTAACATGAGATTTTTTTTCTTCTGCAAACTATTTTAAATGGATGAGCATTTACAAAGAAATGTTTAACATTAACATCAAACAAGTACAGATTGTTTGCTTTTCCCTGAAAATAATACTCTGACTTACTAATCACTTCACGAGGAAACACCGATTTGCGTGAGAACCTCAACAACTCTTCTTTTCCTGCATCTTACTGCCACTTATCCCACCATTCCACAGTGACACCCTAAGGAAATGCTCATGGCTCAGCAAATGCCTATGGAGGGCTTTAAACTTAGCTTTTGAACAGAGCATGAAAAAGAGAAGGAGAGCGAATAGGATGAATGGGGGAGGAATTTAAATCTCAATGCGTCGTTAGGCAGGAGACATCATGTTGGCATTCAGACACTGCTAGGCACAGAGCCTGTGCCAGCCGAAGGCTCTAAGAGTTTTTACAAAAATCGCAGAGCAGCAAGGCAGCTCAGGCTGCAGGGATCTGTCACAGGCTGAGAAGCAGGACTCGCTCCAAGGTTAACAACACATTCTGCTTGTTTGTGGACCTTTGAGGGGCCAGCAGACAAGCCTGATGGAGGGCTTAAAAGGGAGCAACACTCCCCTGTACAACAGTTATGGGAAAAGTAGACAAATCAGCCTAAACCGGTGCTTGCAGCAAGGGAGATCATTCAAGCATGCCAGTAGTTGCAGAATTGATTCATGAATTCAACTTACATATCACATATAGTCATGGAAAACCATAAGTGTTCAGATATTTACTTCCTTTATTGACAGCTATCTACACTCTTCCTTTTAAAATCAAGTTTGTGCCCAATGTACTGCTACAGAGAAATGCAAAAGCAGCTGCAGCAGGAATAGTAGTTTGATAGCAATCGCATCCATCCACACCCATAATGATGCTGACCTAAATATTCTATCCCTGCACGCATATTTAATCAGGTTACCCTGCACATCCACCTATACAAATGTAGACGACAACCTGAGTGCAGCCAACATTTCTTCCCAAATAGCAGTTCTCATTTTGTGTAAATGTAAAATTTTAAACAACCCGATGCTTGTACCGAGGCTGCGTTTGTCTGGTAACTCACCGTAAACGGGATATATTGCCCCGACTTTATCCTTACCTGTTTCAATCCCGGCCGTTCAGCATCTCAAGACTTGACTCGAATGAAGTATGTGTGCCTCTGTGTCGCCCGTCCCTCGTCCCGCAGGGGAGATGAATGAGCGAAGCGGTTTATTATCCCGAGTCGTGCAGAGAGAGCACACACGGTCGGAAGCAGAAAGAACAGTCTCCTCCAAGCCAGCCGTGAACAGCTCCGGTGCTGAAATATTCGCCCCCCACCTTCTCTCCTCTTCACCCTCCTTCCTGAGCAACTCCTTCAGTGTCTGAGAGGAGACGCACAGCAGCTGCTGTTCAGGTCAGGCAGGAAGAGTGCTTTGTGTAGACTCACAGCCGGCCACTCAAGTTAAATGCCAGATTTATGACCTTCATATTTACACTTCCTCCTGTTTCCACAGAGAGTTACTGCAGTGAATTAGTGGCGATCATTCAGGTTAATAACTTGTGGGGTTCATCAGGTTTGGACCGGAGCTTCTTGATTGGCCGGAACCTCTGGGGCCATGACGGTTGGGCAGATGCTTCCGGACCAGCCAATTATCTCGTACACAAATGGAACCCTTTGTACAGAGAGTCAGTTTAAGACTGGGTGTGCAGTTTAAAGATGTAGATCTCATTTTTGTCACGTTAAATGGCTGAGAGTGGGCTGCACCCTGTAGACAAAACAGAGACACTGTGTACGTAACAGAGTGTCTTCCGTAATTCTTATATTACGTTGTTGCTTTCAGATCGAATGTTTTCTTTAACGATTCCACTTTGTTTCTTGTACATCAAAATACCCCAGAGTGCTGGTATGACATCATACTCTTACAGAAAAAAACACACATAATCTCCATGTGCAAAAGCATATATAACGTGAAATTTACAGATTTTTGCTATTTTGTCATTCTTTAATGTTTTTGATCCTCACAAAAATTGTAATATTTGACAAATATAGCTAATCATGTAGAACTTAATTGGCTCTCTGTTAAACCATACATTAACTATAATTAACCACATTTGTTTGGTTCAATTTCACAAGCCACATCCAGGCCTGATTATTGGCAGACTTGCATAGAACCTGAATGTCAAAATGAAATAGGCTTAAAGAAAAAAAACGAACAATGAAGAATTCTATTTGTATTTCCCTCTTTATATATGTATATTAAAAATGTCTTAACTTAGAGCAAAATGAAACCTAAGTCAAAATCCTTGTTTGTGAGCACAAACCTGGTAAATAAAGCTCATTCTGATTCTTTATTCTTTAACATTACATGCTCAGAACATGCAGACATAAAGTTAAAATACATAAACTTTATAGGAAATAAAAGAAAAGAAAAACAATACATACACAGGAGCCAAGATGTTGTAGGCAGGTTGTAATAGTGCAAATATGCTTATTTTGTTTCACAGTATAGAGCAGCTGACCACTCAGACTGCAAGGTATTCATTGTGTTTATCAAAGACACAACCTGGGGAAGAAAGTTTCAATGTGGCAGTTCGTTTTTGCAAATAGTGCTCTATTGCACCAACCTCAGGGTAAAAGTCTAAACAATTTGTATCCGGGATCTGTGGGGTGTGCAGAGATATTTGTGGCCGGTTTCCTGACACTAGACCTGTACAAGTCCTGGATGGAGGGAAGGTTAGCCTAGATGGTTCTCTCTGCAGAACTGATTGTTTATTGCAGTTAGGCCATGTCCTATTTTGTGGCTGATTCAAACCACACAGCAATGGATGAACAAAGGACAGACTGAATAATAGAAGTGTAAACAATGACCAGCATCACCTGTGGAAGGCTGTACTTCTTAAGTTGCTTTTGCTGGGATTTCCTCCGAACAATGTGTATGCGTGAGGACCATCTCAGGTTCTGAGAAAGGTGGTTCCTATGGGTAAGCTCCAGGTGCTTCTGACCACCAGTGAACCCTTTGACTCACCTCCTCTCTGTTTGCAGTCGCAACATCCTGGATCAGGCTAATGACAGAGGTCTTATCTGCAAACTTCAAGAATAAAACAGATTGGTCCACTGAGGTGCAGTTCTTTGTGTAAAATGAGAAGAGGAGTGTAACGAAAACAAACCCTGGGGGTGCCAGTGCTGATGGTTCTTATGTGGAAGTATTTAAGACTTAAGAAATGAAGCCTCAAATACCTCACTGGCATTGTTTAATAATCAACAGTACTATTGTCTGAAATTATTGTATTACATTTCTGTTTTAATTAAACGTACACCTTTTTTAAATAAAATGATTTGGCAACAAAGTCATATCTGGATCACTTTATTGAAAATCATCTGGGTTTTTGCTGAAAAATATAGAAACCTGTCTTGAAGTCCTGCAGTAATAGGTTCTGCAGCTTTGCATCTAGCTACCTGATCAGTTTTGCATTACAAAGACATATCTTATTTGCATATGTCTATATGTGTGTATTTCCACCTGTGTAGCATGTTACCATATGGTGGAATATGTTCTAAAATTGCAAACTTAAACAGTGCATACCTAGGTAAAATACACATACTGTGGACAGCTCAGGAAGGTGAAAGCTAGGTTAGTGTTATTAGAGCCATTTAAAAGGCATGTCTTCCTGTGCCTGTTCACAGAACAATGCATGGCTAATGTATGCACACCTGAATATACTGTGCTGCACTTTGTTGTTCCATAGCCCCCTGCTTTAAATGAAGAGCCTTGAATTATTAATAAAATCTTAAGTGCACACTGACCCATGGTTTTTAGTATAATTGGTCACTTTTCTCAGTGAAAGGGAAAGAAGAAAGAAAATAAAACTACAGTGTGGTTTGTGGAGTGCCAGCAAAAGTTTTCAGATTCTGTTTATTTGCTGTAGCTACGTTTTTTAATTCTGACATCTATAAATGTATACGTTCTTATGTTTTAAAGTGTGCATTGCACAATATGCTGTCGAAATCAGGTACATAAATCAGACAGATGTTCAGAAAAGATATCATGCCTTGAAAGATTATAATGGTGGATTCCATCTTGAGATATCTATTTTGTAGAGCAAACCTGCCCTGGCACATGTAGGAAATCATCTTCTCTATATGGTATGCCTGAAATGCTGCGACAGGACGTGAAGAAAAACAATTAACCTGAGGTTCCCTATGCCTCATAAATAGGGCAAAGGACTGAATGGACATAGAAAGGGACATTTCTTCTCACTTCAATTGCACAATGAGATGCCATCAGGTTTCTTCTTCATCAAGAGACAGTAATTCTGCTCTGAAGAGGCTATGATTGTGCCTTCCATAAACCCAACTGCAAATCCAACTCCATTGGAATGCTATTAAGCTCCAGCTACACTGTGAATGGAATGTTAACACCGACAGACTGCTGAGACAATTAAAGCTATTCTGCAAGGGGAACTATGGTTTGGTGTCCTAGCCTAACCATTATGCCAGAAACGTGTCAAAGCTTGACGCCATAACTGACATTTGCTTTCATTAAAGAGCCATTTGTTAAAAATTTAACATTTTTGTACAGAGCTTGAATGGCCATTTATTAGACTTTTGCACTGCAAAGTGTCCAAGATTTGTGCTTTTGATCAAAGCTCTGGCAATAATTCATATAAACAAGTCAAACTACTATGAGTCTAAATAGATCCACTTCTGTGAAAGAACATTAACAATAAAAACATAAAACAAACTTTACTACTATAAAGTTAAGTTAAGGATATCACAAGATGGGATCCTAATTGTGTGATTTACTTTACTAAATGAATCAAAGTACGCAGGTCGCATTGATAATAACCTGTATTTGTATGACCTACAACCATCTGGATTATGTTTGTGTCAGTGTGTGTGTAGGTGTGTGGGTAAGAGTATGTGTAGAAATAAGTGTGTTTATGTTGAGTGGGTGTATGTGAGTGAGTTTTTCACCTGCATGTGCACAGTTGGCGAAAACTGTAGAAACCCCATAACACACAGTAACCAAGAGCAGCAAAGGACATGTGGACCTGGCTCCAAAAGGCCACAGCAGCAGGCAGACAGACACATGATATCACCCCAGGGCAGTCAAATGCCCAGCACAGAGGTGGGTCATCAATGAGGCACAAGGGCAGCAGCCCCTTGGCCAAATTGGCACAAGATGAAATGTAGGGAACAGTGCCTCCCCCGACCAAGTGACACTGCTATCATTTAGCCGCACAGACCAAGCCCAGAAACCAGTCCCCCCAGGGGCCAAAGGCCCCCACCATCCCCTGGCAGCAAGATCGCCCCAGCACAAATAAGGGGAGACCACCCAGAGCCATACCAGGCAGGCACCATCTCACCGTGGCAGCCAGAGCCTGGAAGAACCAAGGTAGGGAGGACACATTCCCATCCTACCTGTTGAGCTGGCAAAAGAGAGGACAAAAGGGAGGGTTGCCCAGTGAAGCCCAGTATAACTCACGGCCAGTGCCCACCACTATGGGATGTGGCCTGAGCAGCCACACAATCAACACCACACCAAGTCGGGAAAGTCCCCCATTACTCTCCACCCATGACGCCATTAGAGATCCCCAGCAAGGTCCATTGTCCTGCACATTAAGACTCTGCTGGTGAGTGGTATTGCATATGTTTGGGAGGAGGGTAAAGCCGGCAAGACACAGGTAAGAATACCCCACCGGCATGAAAACAGTTGGGGAGCCATCCTCCTCTTTTCCGGCAACTTTTTACTTTTTACTCTAGGCATGTAGATAGGTCTTCACATACTTTTAGACAAAAGCTATAGACAGGCGAACAGCACCAGTGAGCAGATAGTCATCAGGTAAATCTCATTCTGGTCAGGATGTATAATATGAGGGGTTATCTTTTGAAGCCTTTTGGCCAACATCTTGTAGATGATCACTGTAGATCTGCATTAATAAGTGATATTGAATGGCAGCTAGATGAAAGCGTGGGATCTTTATCCAGGTTGAGGATAACATTTTTGTTAGCAAAATTCATGTTTGGGGAGAGCATTGAGGTTCTATGTATTTCTATGACCATCAGTTGGAAGGTGGAGGACAGCAATGACCAGATTTCTTTGTAGAATTCGACAGGTCCTGGAGCTTTGCCTTTAGGCATACTTTTAACTGCTTAACGGAGTTCACTGGCTGCAAAAGGTAAACCCAAAACCTTTTTCTGTTGCTCATTTACTTTAGGAGAATAAACTTCTTTAAGAAAGTATTTGCAGTATGTCAGAATTGGAGGGAGTATAGATTTTTGTAAGAATTTAAAAAATGTATACTTTTTTTAGGATCATTAGTTAATATACCATTACTGTAAGTTATTGTTAAATTGTTTAGCTGTTCTTTATTCTTTATCAATTGGTTTGCGAGAAGTATGCTAGATTTATTACTATGATCAAAGTTCTCCAACTGCAATCTCTGTATTTGCAATTGTATTCTTGCTTCTAGTAGTCTATTAGGTTCTAATTTTAGTTTCCATTCATCATTTACAATATTTTCTTCTTTTTTATGTATTTTATTTTCTGTTCTAATTCCAATTGAGTTGATCTTTTTTTTTTCAGAAAATCTCGTCAATTACATGTGCTTTCCATGTAGCAATTCATATTGAATTCTTATCACTAAGTGTGAGGTCTAAACTAAGCTTGTAAGGTTGTATAATAAGTGTCTTCTTGTGTGTACATGCGAGTGTGTGTGTGCATGTGTGTGCAGACAAAACGTTTGACTATAATAAAAAACAGCTGGCATTGACATGGTTATGCCTAAATCTTCTGCTGTTTTTCTTCTTACCAAATCACAATGTCATGTCCAAATGAGGGAATGATTGTGTACTGATCAAACGTTGGTTTTAAGACTACCAATATCTTTGAGCTTATCCCACCCCCATACTTGTATCATATGTTGAAATGAAGCTGCAATTGGATTTCAATTCTTGTGTTAAAATCCGATAGACTGAGGCCAAATGCTTATCTGTTATCTACCAGCCCATCTGTGAAACTAATAATGAAGACCACAGACTCATCTGGGTGTAGGTCTGCTTCTAAAGCACAGCTGCTTTTTGTCACACTGTTGTGCTAATTCAGTTATATGTGGCTTTTCCTCTTACTAAGCACAGTTGGTGTGATTTTATCCAGATGCTCCTGGTAAATGATGTTGCTCTATCTTCCTCTTTAAATCACTGATTTTACAGGAATTATGTCCTTTCATCTATTACTTATGATGCTGGATAAGTGGTTATGGCCTGGCAGGGGACCACTGTTTACATTAGAAGAATTACACAACCTCAGCTTGTTCCACATTGAAATTAAAATATGCAAGCTCATGGTCATATCTTCAAATCTTGATCTTCATCTAGCTGTGCAGATTTGTTATAAGCCTTGACAGTGCCCCATTATTCAGCATTGTTCCTCAGAGCTGACACAACATGGTTGATGCTGAGCCATTATGGACCACAAGGATCCATTAGGACTCCGAAAAGGGATGGCAACACACAACATCTGAAAGCTTGAGCTTTGAATTTAATTAAATGTGTCACATGTGTTTCCCTATTTATGGCCAGGGAGAAGCAGTAGGGACAGCCTGCAAATTCTGCCAGCACAGCAAGTAAATTTACTCCATTTACTTCCCACTGTGTAGTCAACTAATGGCAAAATTTGAATGCTTGTAATACAATACTAGAAAGATGACTTGCTTGTATAATATGACTGAAAATAGAGAGTATCCAAAACAGATGATATACTTGTAACTTCATTTTGGAATACATTTATTTGGCCATCTCATACATATAAAAGTGATACATATAAGTTTATATATGAACTGTAGAAAGACAAAATAAGTCATCCATATGCATTTACTGCGAAGAAATATGTAAATAAGCTATTATTTGTTGTCTTGTTAATGGGCAACAAGGTCCACATAAGGTAGCTGTTGTAGAGGTGTAGGAATACGCCACAACTGTATGTGGCTTTGCCAATTTTTTGAAACACCTTTTTTTACATCTTAATATATTCCAACCACAAACTGTAATGTATTTTTATCAAGATTGTATGTGAAATGCCAAAATAAAGCAGCATACATGGGAGGAATATAAGAAAAAATAAGGAAATGGGGGAAAGGCATTTCAGGTAGGGTTAATTAATAAGACATGAACTGACAGAAACAGAACATCTGTAGCCAACGATGAAATGGGCAGAGTCAGGTGCAGATTAGTTTTTCTCTTTTCGCTTCAGAAACCCGAACAACAGATCTGAGGGAGGTTTTCATGAATTTCTTTTGATCCTGTGTTTTTGAAAAACCTTCATTCTAAGCTTAATTTCTTTAAGCGCTACAAGGAAGACAGTAATGAAAGGAAAAGACATTAGCTGTGTGCATAAGAACCTACTCCCTGTTTATTTCATGAGCAGATAATCATTCTGAAATCAGAGAGCGATACTGTTGGCAGTCCATATTTCCATGGCAGCTGCCCAACAGAGCATTTTAGCATGATTTAATATTTGATAAGGCTCCTTTTGTAATGGAAACATCACATTTGTGATGCAACTGTTGTGAGAAAGGCAGACTGGGTACCCACAATCTCCTGGTGTCACACATGGCATGGTGTATGCTGAAAGAAGAAATTCAGCAATATGGGGTAAGTAATGCTTCTCTCATTTAGAGCACGGAAGCCAAAGAAAAAATATTCAATTATTGAGAAACTTCACCTAAATTAAATTTATTATTATTTCATGCTGCATGTATTCCAGTGATAAGCAATTTCTAGGAGCATTGGATAAAATCACATCCAATACATAATGAACGGCAATCATCCAGTGCTGAGTTAATTATCAGTCACAAATAAATACATAATTGAACCCCTGTGCAGATGAAGAAACGGGGGACTGACACACCCATTCAGAAGAAAGTAATGAAAACCAGGCAGCTGCAGGCAAAACACAATGTCACAATGATCTAATTATTTTCATACGCACATCCTCCACAATTACAGTACAGCTGCCACCCCAAATCACTGGATATGTTAACAAATATGATAACTCATGTAACAAATTTTACAATGGTACAAAAGTCCATTTTTGGTTTACTGCCAAATATTGGATATAATTAAACACAATTTGTATTATATTATATTATATTATATTATATTATATTATAATGTGGTGCTATCACATATGGTGCTATGAAAAGTAATTGCCCCCTCCCAAAATTCTTCTACTTCTGTTTTTTTTCTCACTTCATTGTTTCACAGCATCAAAATAATTTAATCTTCATCATCAACATCTGACAAAACACCCTGAGTAAATTATTAAAGCACTTAGCACAAAATGAAAAAGAATTTACTAAATATAATGTGAAAATATCTCTGCTCCTTCTTAAATTATGAATCAGCTGTGATTAACCACATTTTTGAGGTTCAGTTTTACAAGACATACCCAGGTATGATTACAACCTGACCTGTAAAATCCCAAATCACCTAAAAAAAACCCATCTGGCAACAGGAAGAAGCATAAAAGGTCTTAAAAAACTTATAATAATAATAACATGGACTTTATTGAACTCACAATGGCAAAAGTGTCCTCTGCATTTAACCCATCCCTTAGGGAGCAGTGGACTGCCATTGTGCAGCATCCGGTGAGCATTCAGGGGCTATGGGACCTGCTTAGGTACCCAGAGTGGCAGGCTGTGGGATTCAAACCAGGGTACTTGTTCTCTGGGACACAAATGCCCTGCTCTCTAACCACTAGGCCACCACTCCCCGACATTTTTCACTATGCAAAGGGTTGCACAGCCATTTTTAAGGCTTTGGGATTTCAGTTAACATCATTGAGAGCCAATATCTACAAATAGTGAAAACATGAAACAGTGGTAAACGTTCTAGGGGATGTCCAGCAGACACAAATTACTCCACAAGTTAATTAGTGACTCTTTCTGGAGGTCACAAAATGTTAGTATTCATGATTTAACAATAATAAAGAGACAGGGCATCACATCCATAGTAGAGTTCCATAGCCAAACCACTGCTGACCATGAAGAACACAAAGGCCCTCTCAAATATGCCAAAATACATCATGATGATGAAATTATTTGATTCACTGCTGAGACAAAACAGGAAATGTTTTGGAAGGTGTGTATCCCTGTGCTTTAAACTGTCTGACTTAAAAGTAACACAACATTTTAGAAGCATTATATCTACAGCCAATCATCGACTGCTTTGTTTCATCAGGACTTGGATAACTTGTTATAATTGATGGAACACTGAATTCTGGTCTCTAGTAGACAATCCTGAAGGAAATCGACCGTAGGCTCAAGTGCACTTAAGGTTAAGCAACAGAAGAATGAAATTAAGCACACTAGCAAGCAAAACCTGTTAAGAATAAAGCACTAGACTTCTGGAACAATGTCCTTTTGAGGACCAAAGTAGAGATGTTTGGCCATAATCAAAAATGTCACATTTCAAGAAACCTCAACCCATCTTATCAGTGCAACCATGTCACACCAACTGCCGAGCATAGTGGTGGATGGCTGATCATTTGAGCTTGTTTTGCAGCACCAGGACCTGGGTGCCTTGCGGTCAGTTAGTTGACCATGAACTCAACAGTATGTCAAAGTATTCTAGCATCAAATGTTAGACAATCTCTTGACTGCTGAAACTTGGCCCCAACTGGGTCAACAACAGGAAATGGTCCCAAACAAAGCAGCAAATCTACAACAAAATGGCTGAAAAAAAAGAATTAAGATGCTGCAGTGGCCTTTTCAAAGTCAAACCCTCAGCTAGATTTAAAATGCTGAGGTCAGACTTGAAGAAAACTGTATACAAATGGTGAGCTGACAATATTTTGTAAACAAATGATGGACAAAATTACTCTAGAACAATTTAAGAGACTGTCAAAGTCAGACAGAAAATTATTACTTAAAGTTAGGGTGGTTCAGTTTCTGAACAATAGTCATAAACCTTGTGACTTTTACCATGATTTCATGCATCCATTCAATACAGACTGTTGATGTTTTTCTTCTTGAACCCAACATTTTCTTCTTTATTTACTTATCAACATTTTATATTTAAATAAACACTTAATGTGCTATTTGTGCTATCTGTTATGTCTTCATGCTTGGTTTTGCTGAAATAATAAGAAATAGGGCAAGTGGCTTTTTAAGGTTTTTATCACAGGATGGAATAATGAAAAATATCGATAAATAAATTAAACCTGGTAAATATTCTATGAAGAAGGCTCTTTGTTTGAATTGTTTTTTTTTCTTCTGCTGGATCAGTCACATTACTTTCATGCACACTATTATAAATACTTATTATTTATGTTTATTAACAGTCAAAACATAAATGGCAACCAGGCAAATGATGTTGTCATACTGTTGCCAACTTAGCAGCTATGGTGCAGTCATCATTAATGTTCACATGGCATGTCTTAGGAGCCCGAAGGACATTAAAAGTCAGAAATCAGGCTGGCGGCGGTTTGATTCTGATGCTGTCATTTGATAAGAAGCATCAGCTGTCATATTTCTTGACTCTGGAACACACTTTTTCCTCGGGTCATGAAAATAAAGGACTGCTCTACACCCAAATGGATCTGACTTTGCGGCTTGTTTTATTTAATGTGTGAAATTTTCATTGTGGGAAAGTGAGATATCAACGAAAAGATTTTTTGTGCAATCTTGTATTGCATAGTAGTATCGACAATTTATCTTAAGTATTCTGGCAAACAGTATAGGTGATCAAAAAACTGGACAAATCAAGATTAAAAACACACATGTAAAAGTTAAATGTGAATATTTTTTAAATGCACCGCATTGTGACACTAAGCCACAATGAGCATGTGTCATGTATCAGGTGTCATTAAAGATTTTCAACATGTGACGCTAATTGATTGAACTCCTAACTGCCACAATGACTTACAATTCAAGCTCCAAAACCAAAAAATGGAAAATTGGAGATGACACCTTGACATTAAGCCCAAACACCTTGGCTCCACAACATGGTAACAGGCTGCGGTACTTGCATTTGCTCAAGCAAGAAAGGTGTGCTTTGCCTGCATGCATAATTGATCAACTCACTGGCTTAGATAAAAGATGAATATGCTTTTGCTCAAATTGAGGAGGCGGATGAAAACGATTCCCTTTTGACCAAGTCTTAATGTGAAAGGAAATTGACACTCACTTAAGGCTGTAACACTGTGAAAGATGTGCTTTTCCTCTGCTGCCAAAATGGCTATGCAACAGTGAAAGGGTCAAGACAATTTCTAAATGGGGCCCTAAGTCAAACGTAATGTAGAACATCTAAAGCACTTATTTAAGTCGTTTACTACAAGAGATTGTCGAAACCACAAATATTCTGATATATTTTATGGGGATTTTATTTGGTACACCTAAAAAAAGTTGCAAATAACTCTAAACTGCAAGGAAAAGCATACATAGTTTTCCACATTTTTCACAAATGAAAATCTGAAAAATGTGATGTACAGTTGTATTCAGCTTCCCTGACTCAATTTTGCAGGACCACTTTTTACTGCAGTTACTGCTACACATCTTTTGTAGTATCTCTCTTCCAGCTCTCCACAACTAGTCTTTTGCAGCCTCTAACAGAGTTTATCCATGATAGCCCTGCATTTTGCTCCATACATCTCCCCATTACCTTTACCAAGTTTCCCTGTACTTGGTGAAGAAAGATATACCCAAAGCATGATGCTGCCCTCACCAGGGCTATCACCAAGGATATCAATACTTTTGGAAATAACTGAATTAATAAAAGAAGCATCTGTAGTTCTAAATGTATAAAAGCAATATTGTATTTTTTCACACATATATCATTTACAGATATGCATTTACTTCTAAATAAAAGTTAAACCACTTAATGTCCAACACGTTGTATATTTATATGCTCATGGAACGTAAATTTAAGAACTTTACTTTGGTTGCTGAAGGACTTAAAGGTTTTTACATCTGAATGTCATTTAATTTATGACTTTGTTGTTGTTTTCAAATTCCCATCAGGCAAACATTTGGCTTTTCTTTCCACTTATTAAAAGTTTATTTTGTGACATATTTTCCAGGAAAATCCATGAAAACAGAAGCTTGTTTTCAGTTTTTTTAGCCATAACTGTTTGTGATCTATGCTAAAAATACTGAAAAGTACAGAAGTTGATTTAGAGCTGTTCTGTGCAACCTGTATTTCCTATGTTCACTGTCTTTAAGTAATCTGTATAAAAATATGTTTATCTCGCTAAATTTAATAAATGATATTATATAAATATGTTCTATTAACATATTCTATTAATGTATGATGTGAGCAATCACATTTTTCATTTGACAAAGGGGAAATTTACATTTGACATAGGGAAAGTTTACTTCTGTAGCTACAGCACCGGCCTGCTTGTAGAATATTGTGAGAAAAATTATATTCACCAGTATTGTGGCCCCTGGGCAAATAAAACCTGTCTGTGAACTCCTTCAGCCTTGTCTTCTTTATGTATGGTAAGGCCTTTAAATCAAGTACATTGAATGAAGTAGAAAATACACATCTAAATCATATTTTGTGTCTGGTTTGCCATTTGCTCTGGTTCTGCTTAGAAATATGAAACAGCTCAGATAAATGAAACCAGTAGTCCAGACGGTTTCTGAATGTATAATATTGAATTATCCAGCTTTCGGCCTGGAAAATGACAACACGATTCTGAATTTAAATTTTTACTTTAAAGCGCCCAAGAGTTAGATGCAGAGTTGTTCCAAAAGCGGTTAGGTTCCTTTCATATTTTTTTACTTAGTTCTTACTTAGTTTCTCTTTAATTTTTATTTATTTTTATTTTTATTTTTACCGTGTCCTGTCCAGCACAGTAGTGCTCAGAATTGTTGTCTGAGTGCCAAGAAATTGCCCAACAGATTTACTTTCACAAGCGGAGCATCATTTTTAACAAAATAGTACACGGTAATTATGAATGTAAAATGTACTTAGTGAGAGGTGCAGCCCAATATAGAACATCTGTGTATCTGTCAACACCTGAAGCTTAACACCTGTGAGTATGAGTGTGGACGCACTTTTGTATACAAGGTTTCTCCACATAAATATGCAATAGCGAGTGTGAGGACCCATAGACCTTCCCCATGGTCCCTGGACAGACACTGAGGAGATCCGAGCCACAGACATCCAAAGGCCCCCTAAAGCACAGGAACCCCAGGAGAACCACCGCCGGGACTACCGCAACCCCCCCAGAGAAGAGCAGTGGAGAATCCCAGGGGAACCACCCAGCAGCGACAGTGCAGAAGCCCCAGGGAGCTGCAGCAACGAGCCCACAGGCCCTGCCGGCAGCCGTCCATGCCGATTCAGCCATGGACCCAGAGGCCCAAGACCCCGGGACACACCAACCCCAAGCAGAGGCCCGACAGAGCCCAGGGGGCCAGGCACTGGCAAGCAGCCACCGGGACTGAGCCAGCACACACCAAAGCACCTGGCCCCAGACACCGAGAAAAACAAGTACACCAGCGGGCAGAGACTCCAACCACCAGCAGGGCCTATTCTCCCTATACTCCCAGGTCCAGGCGCCAGTACCCCCTAGGGGCAACCAGCCCCTGGACCCAGGAAGTGGTACCCTTCCTTCCTGGAGCAGAGACAGGCAGACAGCGCCGGCACCGCCCAGGCCCGGGTGACCCCAAACTCAGTCCCCGAACTCAGTCCCCAACAACCCCCATCCACCTCCGGAGAGGGGACTATGTACAAAAGAGGGGTCCACATGGCTCAAACCAGCCCGCCAACTGGAGCCGCCCCAGGACGGAGCAGTCCCGACCCCCCAATGAGCTCCGATCCCAACCCCATGAGTCTCCCACCCCCAGTGAACCCCAACAAGAACCTCCCCACAGGGCCACCCCCAACAAGGACACCGATATCAAACACATCCCCCTGAACCCAAATGTCACGAATCCTCTCCCCCACAGGGGAACTCCCCCACAGGTGAACTCCATGGCCGAGAAGCCGATGAAGCCACACCCACACAGTGCAAGCTCCACACACAGCCCCGCTCTAAGAACCCCCGCCGCACCCCGCTTCCCCACCACACAGTGCGCCGCAAAGGCAAGGCAAGGGCCCCGCGCAATGCCACCCCCGCCCACTGGCGCAACAGGGCAGACCCCACCGAGCACCGCACCCACAACAGGACCCCCGACCCCGCACCATGACGGGACAAACTCATCCACCAAGAGGTCCCCAGCCAGCGGCGGGTGCCCAGGGCCAGTGTCCCCGGAGTTTTTACTTAGTTTCTAGAGGGGTTGCACGTGATGGCCTTGTAGATGTCTTGGGTAACCATCAATAAAAGGCAAAAAAGATCACCCCTGATTTGGACTGCATGACCAGCTTGGAAATTCAAAAAACATTGCTAAAAACAAGTAACAATTGATTTAAAAACTTTGCTGCCTGAACTTTATTTATGATTGATAAATTATTAAACAATTTAAATGAACACAAAATAGATATTCATTTATTTAGTTAGCAAAAAACTTTAAGAAATGTAGAAAAATTAGCATTAGCATTATTGGGCGTAACTTTTGTCAGCTGACACCAAAGCACTTGGTGATCCTTGGTAATGTGATCCATGCTTTGTGTGGAATTAGCATCATCCAGCATTAGTGAGATACATAGGTATTGCTCTCTGCACACACAGGTGCTTTAAAGCAAAATTAGGATGATAGTCTACAAGGGGTTAAAATGCCACAGAAAGCAGTGTGTGGGTCACAACCTCTTAAACAGGAAACACATCAATATATGATGATGACATAGTGCTGTTTACAATGCTCTTTAGGTCTTGCCTTATGCTTACTATTGTTAGGTGTTTTTCTTATTAATTTTTTTTCTTTTGTGTTTTTGTGTTCTGTTCACATCTTTCACACAAGTTATTTTTCCTGTTAGATATCTGTCAGATACTTCCCTGGGCTTCACTGTGTTTCTGCTCTATTCATATTAGCCTCCCTCCTTTAGCTCATCTTTTTTTTTTCTTTTACGTGTCCTGTCCAGCTAAGTAGCACTCAGAATTGCTGTCTGAGAGGAAGCCCACAACATTACAGCTTTTCGCAATAATGCTCTGCTTCATATATATGAAAAACTGTATAGAAATAGTTTTGGGATTATTTAAAATGCAATGGAGATGGAGATGAAAAGGAAAAAAAGAACAAAGAAAGGGACAGAGTTGGGGCAAAAAGGTCAAAGGGAAAGAATGAGATTAGAACAGAGGAGAGAAAGAAGGATAAAGATAATACAAGTTAACACCCAAGAAGTCTGCTTCTACACATGCAGAAAGAGAGAGAGAGAAAGAAAAGAAAAGCTTCTCTGCGACCCTCTCTGTGACTCAGCTGCAATGTTTTTCCTGTGATTAGCTCATCTGGTTTGTCATTTCTCTACCCCTGCCTCAGTATATATACTCACCAGTAGTCTTTGTTCCTCGCTGGATCCTCTTGTTGTACAGCCTTATGTTCTTTTACTATGTCCATTTTTCCTCTCTCCAAACTCTTATCTCCTTGAGCTTGTTTAGAAGTTTTGTATTTTATTATTATTAAACCTGATTTTTGTCATTTACACTCTGCAATTGGGTCTTTCCTTTAACACATCATGACAGGACCCTATTGAAGCCTGTCATTGTCTAACGCTATAAAAAGAGAAACACATTGTTATCTTGACAAAAACAGACTTTTTTAATAGGCATATGGCCAGTTACTGGCAACATAAAAAGCAGGCTGTAATCACTACTGCTAAGAGGTTCATCCATACAAATAGTTTAGCTGAGCTTCATTTAAACACACAGGTGAAAAGGTGGATGAATTTCCTCAATCACAAAAATTATTTCTGTTTAATAACACTTTTTACCCTTAGGAATATAAAACATTTGGATTTAAGGAAAGGAACAACCCAAATCTGAGGGGAGAAAATACAACACTATTCATGTCAACGTTAGGACAGAAAGCTCTAGCAGGGATTATAAAGAGCAGTGAAATAACTCGCTGTTTGTAAACATAACGTTTATCAGGTAAGAAAAGGCTTTCTTTTAACCCGAGGTTTACTTATGTCTCCTCTGCTGTTGTAAAACATCTGCTGATATCCACAGATCACTTGAAGTCAATAATGGGTTTCTCCACAGAATAATGCTACATGTTTGTTCACAATATTTTACTGCAGAAGTAGCTTGTTTATTTCTTTGTACCTTAGCCAAAAGAAGGAGAGAGCTGCAGTAGTGGTGCATTTGTGTATGATTAGCTTGTAGTGACATTTTAGGTCCAAATAGCACAAGAGTACAGATTGCTGTAATTATTATTATTGTGATTTTATTATTTAATATTCAATCAAATAATAATTCAGCCCATTAAGTGTTGTCCTGTAAATACAAGGCCAATAAGGCGGTGGTTTTAGAACAATAGAGAAAAGGGTGAAATGAGCTCTGGCATTACTGAACAGCAAAACTGAACAGCAAAACACACATGGAACAAATTCACACAATTTCTTAAAATACAAGAATGTATTAACAAAAATAAGTAAACTCAAAGTGCAATATATATTTCAATCAACAAACTCTTTACTATACTGGAACAATTCAACTACCACGAAATGAAAGAATAAGGACAACCACTGAACTATATACAATATAAAAAAGGGAATCAAAGATGGTTAAAAGCCATGACCAATAGAGTGAAGCAACATTACCATTCAATGTAATTTTAATTATGTTTGAGAACCAAGGATTATCTTGAGGGATGTGGAAATGAAGTTAAGTTAGTCTTAGAACTAACTTAGACTTTGCTGCAACTGGTATACATTCAAACCACCAATAACAATGCAAGGTCGGAGAAATCATTATTTTAATAAAATAATATTTCCAAGAATGATTTGCTTAAAGAAAACCTAACCTTCTGGATAACATCCTATTGTTGTCACGTATTCATCTGGCCTGCCTAGCCTTAGCCTTAGCCGTTAGCGGTTGATGGCTCGTTATGGCCGATCTGTGTTTAAAAAATATTCTCTCAATAATGTTTGTCACAACACAGAACAAATATTTGTGTCTGTTCACTTTAGGTGAAAAGATAGCCTGCTAGCACTTGAGTAGCTGAATTTTCTCTACACAAACATAAGCAAACATCATGAAATAAACATTATTTAGATCATCACATCCTAAACTAATCTTCCCTCTGCCCAAACAACACCTCTTACGTGAACTTTTCTGAAGAAGGGGTTCCAAAGGTTGCTAATTTTGGGAAGCAAAGTTGTCTATCCTGATCCAACCTCGCAGCAGGCAGAACAAATTACATTTGCGGATGCTTTGTAGCCGCTATGTAGGTAGCTTTTGCTGGGCTAGCACACTGGATGTGTGCAGAGCTGCCGGCTCCTATGTTGTCCTCTTTCAGGCAGGGGGGAAAACCGCTTCACTTAAGAGACAATGTCTGAGCTGGGAGCTTTCTGGTTACTTCTGTAGGCCTCAAAAGAGAAGTCAAGGCATGATTGTTTTATTGCCCCTTTCATATGAATGCTCGATTATGTGAGCAGCAAATCAATACTTAACCCTGTAGTTGCTTCTGATCAGCAGGTATTTGACCATCAGATCGTAGTTATTTTGGATACAAGGATTCTTCAAATAAGTAGTCTTATACTCGCCCGTGAGTTTAAAGACCTTCAGCTGGCAGGCGTGTCTCTTACTTAGCCATGGACTTCAGTCAGATTGAGACTGCCATGTTGGAACAAGGCACTTATGTTTCAGATTGAATGACATCACAGATAGTCCAGTTATGTCCAGCTATGATTCCTCCTGTTTAACACTTTCTCTCCTAGACATAGCTACGTGCTGAGCTTTTACTGTGACTACCTATATGTGCTCTCTTTCATACACTAGACTTGAAAACAGGCTCAGAGATCATCTGTTTACTGTCTTTCTCTCCTAGATAAAGCATGTAAAGGAGAAATAACCATTAATGTTTCACTTTTCTTTCTAAGTGCTATGGGATTAGTGCTTCTGAGTTAATTTTGTTATCTTGGCTCTGTTCTCTCAGTTTGGCAGATGGCCGCTCACACAGAGCCTGGTTCTGCTGGAGGTCTCTTTATGTTACAAGGTAGTTTTCCTCTCCACTGTTGCTACATGCCTGCTCAGTATGATGGATTGCTGCAAAGTCATTGCAAGCGACTGTCCACTACTGCTACATGCTCATCCAGGAGGAGTGAATGCTGCAAGTCACTGACTCGATGTAACCTGCTGGGTTTCCTTTAAAACTTTTAACCAATTTGAATAATAAACTGAATCTGATGCCACTGTTTGATAGTTAGTTAATCGAAACGTATGTACCTGACTTAAAATCCGTATGATTCCATTGAACTGACTTTGTAAAGTGCATTGATACGACATGTGCTGTGAATTGGTGCTACATAAATAAACAATTGAATTGAAGTGAACTAGAGCAGAAATTGCACGTCCATCAGAATGTTGCTAAAATTGTTCCGTTTTGAATTACAGTATTTGTTTCAAGTGGTCCTTTCCCACTGTTTTATTTAACTTATTAATTTAATTTAATTTAATTTAATTTCCCTTTGGGATTAATAAAGTATTTTTGAATTTGAATTGAATTGTTTGGAATACAGCCCCAGAGGGTTCTTCACAAAGTGCTTTTAAATCCCTCCACACCATGCCAGTTTGTTAGGTCATAAAGGCACTGCTCTTAGACATTTCTCCTGACTTTTTAACCTCCTAACTAGAGAATGTGCCAAAAAATCTTCCCTTGATGAATTCAAATTTAAGTTGAAGACTTTATTACCTCTGTTTTTGTCTTGGGGTTCTATTGTTTTATTCACTGATATCTGAATAATGCCATTACTTATTTACTTAAGCCTGGTTTAGCTTTGTTTTGGCTGCCTTGTGTTTGTCATGGTGTTACGTATGGCTCTGACCCACATGCAGAATCACGCTCAAGGGAAATGGGTACAAGTTTGAAAAAGGTTTATTTAAGGAAAATGGATCAGTATGGTGTGCAACTGTAAGGAAAAACGACAGGTAAGTGGCACAGTAAAGGAAAGTGGAACTTAAATGTGAAATGTCTCTTACTAGGAGGGAGTAGGCAATCCGCCAGGAAGAGAGGGATTCGGACTGGAGAAGAAGTGAATATGGAGACAATGGTAAGTCCGATGATTTCTTAGTTACTTGGGTTAGAGCTTGGAGTGCAGGCGAAGCGTCAGCGTAGAGGTGGAGAGTGGACAGGTTAGGTTGAATGGTCTCTGGAGAATCCGGGTCCGGAAGCAGCCAGCCGGTGAAGTTCCAGAGTTCGGCGTCGGGTAGGTGTGTGTGAAAGATCCTTCTTTAGGAGATCCTAGGAGCAAGGCTAGTGTGAAACGAAGCCACCGGGGCCAGCCTGGGTAACCTCCAGGTAGTCGCCGGTTCAGTTCACTAAGAAGAACAAAGAACAAATTAAACGTTGTCCAAAGCAAAGTACATATAAACTTAATTAATATGAGGCTGGCTGAGTAGCAACCACAGAGGCTAATACTCGAGCGACGAGATGCTGGCTGCTTCCTGCTTAAGTACTCCAGGACTCAGTCACCAAGATGGAAAACACCTGTCTCCACCACTGCTGAGCACTAGCGCCTACTAGGAGTCAAAAAAATACGGACAAAAACATACAACAGAAACTCCAGCCCCGACAGCGTTAGCTTTTTACTTCCACACGCTTCTACATATTTACTGATTTCAGAAAAAGGACATCAATTTAACTATTTTGTGCTGCAAGCTCAAAACATATTTGTAAAGGAAAACTTACAAAAGTGATGATCTATGCCCTTTAAAAAATCTTCACCCATGCACATTCTAGATATGCATTAAGATTTAGAAATGTTTCACCTAGTCATCATCATTCAAAATATTTTTTACATTATAAGAAAACACTTTGTTTCTTCAATTTATGTACGAAAGAGCTGTTTGTCAGCATTGCCAGTCTCTATAGGGTATCTATAACTTTATAACTTTATGTTCTCTCTCTTTTCTCTTCCTAGAAGCTACTCCTGGCCTGACTCTGTGTCTACCTGTGACACCGTTCTGGAGAGGGGCATTGTTCAAACTTCTGCTGGCAACAACTTAATGCTCACCTTCTACCGATGATCCACATGGCCCTGTCTTTCAGTGTTTAACTCTTTCTCTCTCCTAGACATAGCAATTGACTGAGCTTTTACTGTAACTACTTATATGTGCTCTTTTCAGACTCTAACCTTGAAAACTGGCTCAAAGTTTATCTGTTCTTTCTTTCTAGATGAAATGACTAAATGAGCTACATCCACTAACATTTATTTTTCTTTCCCATAGAAAGGACTCCTGGATCAGTGCTTCTTTGTTCTCTTTGTGTCTCTGCTCTGTTCTCTCTAACCCCCAGTCGGTCGTGGCAGATGGCCGCTCACACTGAGCCTGGTTCTGCTGGAGGTTTCTTCCTGTTAAAAGGGAGTTTTTCCTTTCCACTGTCGCTACATGCATGCTCTTTATGAGGGATTGCTGCAAAGTCAACGCCAGTGACTGTCCACTGTCTCTACATGCTCATCCAGGAGGAGTGACTGCTACAAATCTTTGACTCGATGCAACCTGCTGGGTTTCCTTAGATAGAAAAACTTTTTATCCAATTTGAATAAATAACTGAATCTAACAGCCCTGTTCAATGGTTAGGATTAATTGGAATGTATGTACCTGACTTTTGTGAAGTGCCTTGAGACAACATGTGTTGTGAATTGGCGCTATATAAATAAACTGAATTGAATTATCTACATTGATCCAATTATAAGAACATTTGTCCTTGTACTTTCCTTCAAAAATATAGCCTTAACTCTACTGAGATTACAGCTTTTTGTGGGGTTATCTTTTTAGCTGAGCATGAGTATTAGAAGTTCTACTTCTAATGTAGAAGCTGCGAGATTGTATAAACTTGCTTACAGAGGGACAATTTCAGGTAGAGAATCAGATGAGCTTTTCAAAATATTGACCATGCTGTAAATAGGATGTCACCCCCCCTAAAAAAAAAAAATATATATAGCATGCCATCCACATAGCTGAGAATATCCACATCAGCAGTTAGCCTGGAATGTATAAATGCTGTATTCCACAAAATGCAGGAATATTGGGCTTTATCTGTGGCCAAGCCACCAGAAATGTCTGTGACCTATTGAAGCTGTGCTTGTGACTCCCTGTGGGAAACCATGGTACATTTTCAGAGGCATCCAAGAAGCTTTTTGGTGCTAAACTTGGCTAAAAATGTGTGCTCAGTTTATTTTTGATGGAAGCTGTGCAATGCTCCACTTTTGAGATGACTCAGAGGAAGTCAGACAGAAGAAAACCATATCGATTTCAGTCCATTTTGACATTTTCCACAATTCATCATTATGTACAGACTTTGAAACATTTATTATTTAATTACTAACGTCCAAATGTTTGGATGAGGGCATGCATCAAACAGACAGAAGATGTCTATCATAATAACAAGATTTTTCCAGTACTGTTTTTCCAATTCTGTCCATGGAAGATGTAAGGCAGTATGACAATGCAGAAGGTCCTGTGAAAAGATTTTAACCTGTAGGATTATTTAATTTTGCCACATTACAACATTGTAAAAGGAACGAGATGTTTCACCACAAGCTGAAGTTTGGAGGTCTGTAGCAATTGACTCTGCAGAAAGTCGGCGACCTCTGTGCACCATGTGCATCAACATCCACTTTGTGGTGGAGCTTCCGCCGTTCGCAATCACTTCCACTTTCTTCTAATACCACTGACAGTTGACAGTGGAATATTTCGGAGCGAGACAATTTCATGATTGGACTTGTTGCGCAGGTGGGATCCTATCCCAGTACCACACTGGAATTCACTGGGCTCCTGAGAGAAACCCATTCTTTCACAATGAATGGGTTTATTCTGCTTGCCACACTTCTCCTCTTACCCTCATGAGACAGACAGGCAAACAGGCTAGGATATAAAAAAAATGTAAACAAAACTGTCTCGTGCACACCAGATTTTTTTAGGTGCGCCTGAGTTTTTAGTTTTTTTTTTCTTCAATGTCCCTTTATAGCCTCCACACTGGTTTCATGCTGTATGGTGGCTGTTAATGTTCAGTTTTGTTTGTTTCTGTTGGGACCTACAGCCATGGATTTCAACATTAAAACTCCGAAGGGGGAAGGGGGGTAGCAGAGGACTTCCCACGATGACACTGCCATATGCCCCCACCTTTCCACAAGTCTTTCTCTTCCACACCGATGACCATCGGGATAGGAGGGAACAAAGCGCGCTGATGTCTTTTGCTGGCAAAAAGACACAAATTCAACTGGATCCAAAGCCATAGGATCATCAATCATATGCAAAGTTAAGTAGAATGAAATACTGTCTGTGTATCCGGTATTTTCATTCATGAACGGGGAAATTAAGGTGTAAGAGTTGTTTACATTTTCTCTCCGAAGTCCCACAGAAGCAAAAGTGTGTCGCAGATAGATCCCCGGCAGAGAAGCTGTTTCTACAAGCCGAGTCTGAAGGAAGGACCACGGCTTGCACCACCGTGTTAGGGTAACGAACAGCTGCCCAGCTCTGGAGCTAACCCTATTGTTCACAGAGCGAACGCAGAGGTTCCGCTTGTTGACTCTGGACATTTCGTTGAACTTCATCGCCCATGGACAACATTTCCTCGCCATGGTCAGAGGTTATGTTTGGGCAGATTAACAGAAAGGTTTAGGATGAAATGATCTAAACGTTTTCATGTTATGAAGTTTGGTTTTGTGAAACACGGCTATCTTTGTGCTAGCATGCTATCTGTAGCACGTGCCGGTTCTGTGTTCTTTGTATGTTTTAAAGTTAAGATAAATTTAAAGGGTGGTTTTAATCAGAACATTGCTCATAACGCGCCGTCCGCGCTTATGCATTTAACCCTTTTATTAATCCTGGTATTTTAAAGGTATGTGTTGATTCTGGTGCTAAGCTATCCGCTTCTTTGTTAGCTTAACGGCTAACCGGTAGAGAACATGTGCTACTAAAGACTATTCAAAAGAAAGGTTGTTGGTTTTCAAGCTAGTGAATAATAGTCCCTGAACATCATTTACTAGATTTGATAACTAAGTAAACACCATTAAGCCCCATTTCTTCAGAAAGATTTGGCTCTTTTCCAAAATACTCCCTTAATAATATTTCTTCAAATATTATTTCAATAAATAAAGGCAGCTAATTAGACACCGTTGAGAATTAGTCATCCAGGAGGTTGGTTTTATTCAGCAGATCATTATTTAAAACATTATTTTATTAAAATAATATTTTATCTTATCTTGCATTGTGAAGGGTTGTCTAGATGTTGCTGATTATTGCCTAAGTTAGTTCCAAGACTAACTTAACTTCATTTCCAGATTCTTCAAGATAATCCTTGGTTCTCAAACATAAACATTACATGGTAATGTTGCATCACTCTTTTGGTCATAATTTCCAATCATCTTTAATCAACTTGTTTATATTGTACATAGCCCATTAATCTTCCACATTCTTTAATTCTGCTTGGTAGCTTAGTTGGATTGTTTTAGCATAGTAAAGAGTTTGTTGATTGAAATATGTTTGACTTTGAGTTGAGTTATTTTTATTAATAAATTCTTGTATTTTAAGAAATTGTGTGAAGTCATTCCATATATGTGCAGAGTTTATGCTGTTCAATAATGTCAGAGCTCATCTCACACCTTTCTATTTTGTCCTAATACCATCGCCTTACTGGGCTGGTATTCACAGGACAACTCTTAACAGACTGAAATATTATTTGATAAAATATTAAAATATTAATATAAATTATTAAATAATATTCTCAGATTCATATTTACAACATTTCAAAATATGCATCAATAATTAGGTTCAGTCATGGAGTTTTCCATTTTGGTTTAATTGCATTAAGAATTTAAGTAAAATGCATACCTCAAATGGCTCACGAGAAATGGCTTTAAATGAGATTGGTTTGTATCTGCAGTTCCGCTGCATTAATCTGTGCCGCAAAGACGTCTTTTTCACCCACCTTCATGGTATCGTATATGAATGTTGTTGAACATGTAGCAGACAAGTATAAACTGCACTACTGTTTGTGTTTTAAGTAGTTTTTCCAATGGAGATATGGCATGACTTCTACTTAAGACTTGCTCAAAATCAGCCCTCAAAATTGACATTGCTGGATAGATATGTCTACTATCTGATATTCCAAATGTTAACATGCGCACAGAAGGTTTTCCCTCTCTGCTGTCTGTCATTGTACTATGCCTACTTCTCACCATAATGACTGCAGACGTGTTAATAACCGGTTGCCAGTTTGCACCTGCCTTTCAAATTTCTTTTCATGTTTCATAAATCACATTGCACTTGCTAATTTACGACATTTCTGATTCCTCCTGCTAGTATTTTGCATTATAATAATCAGCATATATTCTGCATATTCATGAAGGTAATCACACAAAATGGATTACGCCTGTTATTCTTTTCATTTGAAAGACACAATTCTCTGTGCACCTGGTTAGTAGATCAGCTTGCATATTTTTATACATGCAAACCTTTAGTAGATCATACCCTTGATGCATGAAACAGCCACACATTTTTAAAGCATAGCATATTTAGTAATAAGAATCAAAAGCTAATGTTTATGCATAAACACTTGGCTATTTAGCTTTCCCAATTAAAAAAGAAAATCCAATTTGTGTGAATAATAGAAAGTCATAGCAGTTCTGTTATCACACTTAAGGCCTCAGTTCTGCACAAAATGGAAACCATAAATATTCTTCATTCCTAAATGTAGAATTCTGGAAATTGACAGTCTGTGTAAAGTGAGAAGAAAAACAAAGGCTAAAAATGTCACATTTTGAGGATTGCATATACATCAATCAGTGCATAATTTTAAGGTGAATGGAATGTTTAAAAAGTTTATGCCAAATACAAATCTGAAAAGGCATGCAATAAACAAAAATATCCCAAGCTATAAACTTCTCACAGATTGCTATACAATTCATCTTTTGAAACAGGAAAGTGTACCCCACAACTACATACCTACCAAGACATTGACCACCAACCTAAACTGACAGGGAAGCATCATGTTAACTCTGGAAGCACTGCAGATAAATGAGAGACACAGCAAATATATGGAATAAGGTGTTTTGCTCTGCTAAAGACACTGCATATCATCCTCTCTTTGAAAACATGGTGGCAGCAGCATCATATTGTGGGAATGCTTTTCTTCAGCAGGGTGGTTCACCCTCCAAAAGGAAAAGTACCATAAACAAAAACCCAAAACTATAAAGGAATAGTTTAGATAAAATCATATTAATTTGCTAGAAACACACAAAGTTTAGACCTTAACCTAATTGATAACCTGTGGCGAGACTTGAAAATTTGTTGTTCACAGATATTCTTCTGATTCATCTGATGTTGAACTACACTGCTCAAAAAAATAAAAGGCAACACTTAAACAACACAATATAACTCCAAGTAAATCAAACTTCTGTGAAATCAAACTGTCCACTTAGGAAGCAACACTGATTGACAATCAATTTCACATGTTGTACAAATGGAATAGACAACAGGGGGAAATCTTTGGCGATTAGCAAGACACACTCAATAAAGGAGTGATTCTGCAGGTGGGAACCACAGACCACTTCTCAGTACCTATGCTTTCTGGCTGATGTTTTGGTCACTTTTGAATGTTGGTGGTGCTTTCACACTCGTGGTAGCATGAGACTGCTATGAATCAGAAAAAGGCGGACCCAAGATTCAGCCAGACACAGTACTGAAAGTTTAAAAGGTTTATTCAGCCACAGGAAAATGTCACACAGGTAACACTCCTCACAGCTTCCAGGAATCACTGAGGCAGATAGAGGGATTAGTGACTTGTAGTCTCTCCAGATTTTGCAGGGATCAGAAAAGCCACTAACCTGCTTTTGTCTTGAGTGGAACTTGAAACCCAGACGGGAAACTTCAGTGAGCGGCAGGCAGTGATCTCCACAGCACAGGTAAGAAGTGACTCCAGGCTAAATAATTCGAGGGCTAGGCTGCCTCAATAATCCAAGGACAGAAACAGGGTCAACGATCAGAACAAGAGGCGTCAGGCAAGGGGCAGGCAGCGGCATAAACCAAATGCAGGAAACAAGGTCGACAACCAAAATCCAAATAGTCCGACAGGGAGCAGACAGAGGCATAAATCCAAAAGGCAAGGCAAGGCAAGGTCAGGAACAATGATCATACAGGAAGGAACGCTGGATATCTACTCACACGAATGTCTTTCAAAAATCTGCTTGTCAGAGTCAGTATATATCAGGGAAGACACAGGTGCTTGGCATTCCACTGATTGCACTACACCGCAGCAGCCACCAGGTGCATCTAATCTGCTGATTGCAGCCAGGGAGACAGGGTAGAGCAGACGTGCCAGAATCATAACAGAGACGGACTCTACAACCCACAAAAGTGGCTCAGGTAGTGCAGCTCATCCAGGATGGCACAACAATGCGAGCTGTGTTAAGGTTTGCTGTGTTTGTCAGCGTAGTGTCCAGAGCCTGGAGGAGCTACCAGGAGACAGGTCAATACACCAGGAGACGTGGAGGAGGCAGTAGGAGGGCAACAACCCAGCAGCAGGACCGCTACCTCCGCCTTTGTGCAAGGAGGAACAGGAGGAACACTGCCAGAGCCCTGCAAAATGACCTCCAGCAGGCCACAAATGTGCATGTGTCTGTACAATTGGTTAGAAACCGACTCCATGAGGAATGGTATGAGGGCCCAACGTCCACAAATGGGGGTTGTGCTCACAGCCCAACACCATGCAGCATGCTTGGCATTTGCCAGAGAACACCAGGATTGGCAAATTCATCACTGGCGCCCTGTGCTCTTCACAGATGAAAGCAGGTTCACACTGAGCACATGTGACAGACGTGACAGAGTCTGGAGACACCGTGGAGAGCGATCTGCTGCCTGCAACATCCTTCAGCATGACCGGTTTGGCAGTGGGTCAGTAATGGTGTGAGGTGGCTTTTCTTTGGAGAGCTCCATGTGCTCGCCAGAGGTAGCCTGACTGCCATTAGGTACCGAGATGAAATCCTCAGACCCCTTGTGAGACCATATGCTGGTGCGGTTGGCCCTGGGTTCCTCCTAATGCAGGACAATGCTAGACCTCATGTGGCTGGAATGTGTCAGCAGTTCTTGCAAGATAAAGACATTGAAGCTATGGACTGGCCTGCCCGTTCCCCAGACCTGAATCCAATTGAGCACATCTGGAACATCATGTCTCGCTCCATCCACCAACGTCACGTTGCATCACAGACTGTCCAGGAGTTGGCGGATGCTTTAGTCCAGGTCTCGGAGGAAATCCCTCAGGAGACCATCCGCCATCTCATGCCCAGGCGTTGTAGGGAGGTCATACAGGCACGTGGAGGCCGAACACAATACTGAGCCTCAATTTGACTTGTTTTAAGGACATTACATCAAAGTTGGATCAACCTGTAGTGTGTTTTTCCACTTTAATTTTGTGTGTGACTCCAAATCCAGGCCTCCATTGGTTAATACATTTGATTTCCATTGATGATTTTTGTGTGATTTTGTTGCCAGCACATTCAACTTTATACAGAACAACGTATTCAATGAGAATATTTCATTCATTCAGATCTAGGATGTGTTATTCGAGTCTTCCCTTTATTTTTTTGAGTAGTGTCTTTTACAGAGGGTACATTTTTCAGGGCTAAATACAAATACATTTTACACTCTCACACAGATTTTTATTGTTGTTACTTATGCACTACGTTTTGTTGTTCTATTGCATAAAATCCCCAGATAACTCATTAAACTATGTGGTTGTGGTGTGACAAGTTCTGAAAAAGGTTTTGCAAGGCACTATGTATGTTACCACAGATTTTCCTTGTTAACAACAAATGCCAAAGAATACACTGATAAAAGTTGAAAACGGACAAAATAGGAGTACAAATTGCAGGAGTAGTAGAAGGACAATGTGAATGTTATCAGATACAGAAATGTAATAGTGTCTCACTAAATTAAACAATTCAATTTGCATGGCTGAGCTGATAATATGAAGTGCCAGTGAAATGATTCAGATGTAACATGGAGCAAACATGAAAGATGGAGGTAAACTGCTTTGTAACAGGTATGTGACAATTTTATCCATTGGGTGGAATCCAGGTGTAAAATATAAACATAACATTCTAATTTGTGGAATCAATAGCACAGAATAAAGTTGACTTGTTTCAAAGATAAAAACAAGACTAGAAAAAAAAAACAGATTTCAGTGTGATGGATTATTCTCCTTACCTTAGTAAATCTCACTAACTTTATCCATTCTCTCTCTATGAGAAAATATCTGTCTGTAGTAAGAGAGTCTCCTCTTTATTGTTTTTCTCAAAGATGCATCTATGTTGCTGTCAGCTGCCAATCACTGCAGTGATAACATGAAAGTGACGGACTACTCCGCTGTCCCCGTTTCCCTTTTGCTTGGACTTTGTTGTGATTATAGCTCCCCGAGGGTGTGTGAGATTGGGATCTGTAAAGGTCATGTCATAACTTCTCAGCAGCACTTACAGGAAGAAGGAGGAAATAAGTGACTGAGTCAGTTTATTTTTTTTTACTAGACTTGTGTTTTACTGCCAAAGAGAAAAAAAGGGTCTTATATTCCACTGCTCCTTTAACCTTTGACTCCTAAGTATAGTGACTGCATTCAGTGGTGTACACAAGGTGAACATCTCTAACAGCAAAGCCTCCCTGACTGGTAACAGCTGTCTGACTGAGAAACAAACTGATGTCAAGTTTTTATTATAAAGGGAAGTAAACACAGGCTTTTCCATCTAAATATGGCTTTGCCAAGTATTATTACATGGAACTGTGAAGCATTAATGGAACTTACATAATCAAAACTTTAGACACACATTAAAACGATCTTACTATGCTATTGAAACAAAAATCCACCAGGGTTCCTTGTCGAATAGGGAACTGAGCTGAGAGAACATGCAAACACCTTCAAACAGTGCAAAGTTTGGTTGCTGAGCCTGAGAGACGTTTTGAATTATTTAGGCCGCAGTTTCAAAATATACAGAGTAATATACAGAGTATCTATACTATATTTTAAAAAAAAATGGCAAGAAGTGGCAAGATTATAAACACTGCTGCATCAGATAAAACGTTTAGCACCATATTTCACAATCAGCAGCCTGCAGCAGCGTACTAGAATTATGTTATATTGATAATTAGCTAAAACAAATGCTGATGTTGTTTAGCACTCAACATTAAGGCTGAAATTGTTGCTTGAGGAGTAGAAACCTTTTATATTTTTAGGGAAATTTCACTGATTGTGAATAACAATACTAGTATAGATGTGATGCCCATGGTGATAGAATTCAGCTACAGCTGGGAAACCAAGTAAACACATATTTGGCAATATCTTAATGCAAAGTCTCACTGGTTAAAAACATGTCCGCTGCAAGAATATGAAAATTATTTCCGTTTTTCACCATAATGAATAGTAAAACCAGACTTTTTAATTTTCTTTGGCTTTGACATTTAATGTTATGATTTCTGCCACTCCTCCTGGTAGTAAAACTCGGGGACAAAATTGGAAACATTTGGCAAACACAAACCTTTTAAATTTGCCTTAATCCACTGTTAATTTTGATATTTAGCAAAACCTCAACAAATAAACTGTTTGTAGGAATTGTTATGCCTTCTTTGAGGCCACTGTTACTGAAGGTGAAACTACACAGCCTAAACGAGCTGACCACAAATCAATCATACTGATGACAGAGTGCCTTCACGCATCTGCTGCCAGTTTTGTGGCAAAGTGATGTCTCATGATACAGCCGTTGTCCTTGTCTTGTCTCAGAGAGAGGATTATTTGCACTCTAAATTAAAAGCTGTTTTCCCCCAGAGAAACATTTTAAAGCAGACCAAAGAATTGTTTCCATGCTGCCTGAATGCTGAGTAAATTTGACTTGCTCCATGAGTTGCACGATAAAATTAAACCACAACAAGTTTGAATTTGTCTGAAAATAAACTTATTCCATCATGATATTTAACTTTGGATATCAAAAAAATGATCCATAGCCCTTGTACCACAATTCACTTGACTTAAAATTATAAATGCAAATCAAGTAACATTGAAATTCCAATGTTTTACCAAAAATCGTGTATATGCCAGCAAAAAACTGGCGCTGAGAGATTTTAGCTGATAGAAGTAACACGTTGTTAATAACTGTCTTAAACTGGCTGTGAAGTTTTATGTTTATCTTTAGTTTGTGTTGCCATTTGTTCTAATTTGTGCTAAAAATCTGATGCCTTAAACCTAAATATAGATAAACATTAAGCTAAAAAAGTACAAGTATAAATCAATATATTTAGCAGTAAATTGAAAGTATATTGCTACATTTATAAAGCTATAATCATTTAGATAAATATTTAGCTATGAATCTAAACATACATATATCCTATTACTTGAGGTGTTGCTGTAAAAGTTTTGGAAAAATGTTGTAAACAAGCAGATTGTTTTGGCTGCTTATCTTAGTGAGCTGATTTTCCAGTTTAGGGAATTTTAATGATCGCACTCGACTGTAAGGTCCTAACATAATTACTGTTTGTGCTGTTAACAGCTGCACCAGTAGGCAGGTATAGCTGAGCTTGTGGCTTCAACAGGCTCCAAAAAGGGAAAAGAAAGAAATAAGAAAATAATAATAGACAGGCACCAAAAAGGAAAACTTCATTGATATTGCTAAATATTTAACTATAAACCTCTAAATATAAAGCTAAGTATTTAGCAATTATTTTGTACAGATATAGCTAAATATTTAGCTATGAAGGTGCAATTAATATTTAGCTCTGAGTATTTTTTCTACAATGTGGAACTGTGCTTATGTAAAAAAAAACAAGTTGTGTTTAATGTCAGGCATTGATAATATTAAAACAGGCATTAGTTGTGTCGCTTTAGGGCGATGAACTTAAAAGATTGTGTTTTTGAATCTTACAGAAAAACACCCTCCGGGAGAGCTTCGACCAGATCCCGGGGGATGTTGGAGACATAGACTCAGAGTGGACCATGTTCTCTGCATCTATTGTCGATGCTGCTGCCCATAGCTGCGGCCGTAAGGTCTGCGGTGCCTGTCGTGGTGGCAATCCCAGAACCCGGTGGTGGACACCGGCAGTAAGGGATGCTGTTAAGCTGAAGAAGGAGTCCTATCGGCTGTGGTTGGCTTGTGGGACTCCTGAGGCGGCTGACGGGTACCGTGAGGCCAAGCGTGCTGCGGCCCGGGCTGTGGCAGAGGCAAAAACTCGGGCCTGGGAAGAGTTCGGTGAGGCCATGGAGAAGGACTACCGGTTGGCCTCGAAGCGATTCTGGCAAACCGTCCGACGCCTCAGGAGGGGGAAGCAGTGCTCTGCCAACACTGTTTATAGTGGGGCGGGAGACTGCTGACCTCGACTGAGGACATTATCGGGCGGTGGAAGGAGTACTTCGAGGATCTCCTCAATCCTGCCATCACGCATTCCGTGGTGGAAACAGAGGCTGGGGACTCGGGGTTGGACTCTTTCATCACCCAGGCTGAAGTAACCGAGGTGGTTAAAAAGCTCCGCGGTGGCAAGGCTTCGGGGGTGGATGAGATCCGCCCTGAGTACCTCAAGTCTCTGGATGTTGTAGGGCTGTCATGGTTGACACGCCTCTTCAACATTGCGTGGCGGTCGGGGACAGTGCCTCTGGACTGGCAGACTGGGGTGGTGGTCCCCCTTTATAAGAAGGGGGACCGGAGGGTGTGTTCCAACTACAGGGGGATCACACTCCTCAGCCTCCCTGGTAAGGCCTACGCCAGGGTATTGGAGAGGAGAGTCCGACCGATAGTCGAACCTCGGCTTCAGGAGGAGCAGTGTGGTTTTCGTCCCAGCCGTGGAACACTGGACCAGCTCTATACCCTCTACAGGGTGCTCGAGGGTTCATGGGAGTTTGCCCAACCGGTTCACATGTGTTTTGTGGACCTGGAGAAGGCATTCGACTGTGTCCCTCGTGATGCCCTGTGGGGGGTGCTCCAGGAGTATGGAATCGGGGGCCCTTTATTAGGGGCCATCCGGTCCCTGTACGAGCGGAGCAGGAGTGTGGTCCGCATTGCCGGCACTAAGTCGGACCTGTTCCCAGTGCATGTTGGACTCCGGCAGGGCTGCCCTTTGTCGCCGGTCCTGTTCATAACTTTTATGGACAGGATTTCTAGACGCAGCCAAGGGCCGGAGGGGGTCTGGTTTGGGGACCAGTGGATTTCGTCTCTTCTTTTTGCGGATGACGTGGTCCTGCTGGCCCCCTCTAGCCAAGACCTACAGCATGCGCTGTGGCGGTTCGCAGCCGAGTGTGAAGCGGCTGGGATGAGGATCAGCTCCTCCAAGTCCGAGGCCATGGTACTCGACCGGAAAAGGGTGGCTTGTCCTCTTCAGGTTGGAGGGGAGTTCCTGCCTCAAGTGGAGGAGTTTAAGTATCTCGGGGTCTTGTTCACGAGTGAGGGAAGAATGGAGCGGGAGATCGACAGACGGATCGGTGCAGCTGCCACAGTAATGGGGGCGCTGTGCCGGTCCATTGTGGTGAAGAGAGAGCTGAGCCGAAAAGCAAAGCTCTCAATTTACTGGTCGGTCTACGTTCCTACCCTCACCTATGGCCATGAACTTTGGGTCATGACCGAAAGAACGAGATCACGGATACAAGCGGCTGAAATGAGCTTCCTCCGTAGGGTGGCCGGGCACTCCCTTAGAGATAGGGTGAGGAGCTCGGCCATCCGGGAGGGGCTCGGAGTAGAGCCGCTGCTCCTCCACATCGAGAGGAGCCATTTGAGGTGGCTCGGGCATCTATACCGGATGCCTCCTGGACGCCTTCCTCGGGAGGTGTTCCAGGCACGTCCCACCGGGAGGAGGCCCAGGGGACGGCCCAGGACACGCTGGAGGGACTATGTCTCTCGGCTGGCCTGGGAACGCCTTGGGCTCCCCCTGGAGGAACTGGAGGAGGTGTCTGGAGAGAGGGACGTCTGGGCGTCTCTGCTGAGTCTGCTGCCCCCGCGACCCGGTCCTGGATAAGCGGAAGACGAACGAACGAACGAACGAACAGAAAAAAAGTAGGGACAAATCATTATTTACCCATAAGCCACAATATATTTATTCCTTTAAAAATCTTCGTTAATCTAAAGAGGATGGTGTTGAGAATTAAAATCATGTACTTTCACTCTATTAGTTTAGTTTGCATGTGGGAACATTAACCTGAGATTTAACATGAGTGAGCCTTGAGGAGGAATCACAGATCACAGCAGGAGTCAGGATGGAACAAGGGTGAAACAGAGGTTAGGAAGTTCTCAACAACTGCAAGCAGTAAATGCTGGCTGTATGGATGATAAAGCAACAACTACAAGCAGTAAATGCTGGCTGTATGGACAATAAAGCAATAAATGTCGACTTTTGGGCATGGTATAGATACCACAAGGGAGCTTGGCTGATTTACAGCACCAGACTGCATAAGGGAAGGCACAGTCAGTAAGCTTTGAAGTCAAGGTATAAGATGGGCTGGCATTTATAATGAGGTAGACATCTGGGTAGAGACAGCCATGCTTTGCTGAAACCTGCGATCTCTCCGTAAGGCCTTACGTAATTTTCTTTCTTTGTGTATTCATTTTGCATTGGAAATCATTGGACTTATT
This sequence comes from Girardinichthys multiradiatus, assembly GCF_021462225.1. Lineage (NCBI taxonomy): Eukaryota > Metazoa > Chordata > Actinopteri > Cyprinodontiformes > Goodeidae > Girardinichthys > Girardinichthys multiradiatus. The sequence goes on along the minus strand of NC_061801.1, from coordinate 33,723,017 downwards.
ATCTTCCAAATTAAACCTGTGTTAATCTTAATTTCCTGCTCTTCATCTGTTCTTTCTCACGACATCCGGACTGGGTGAGGTTGAGGCCGCAAGGATATCAGTGATAGCATTATTTTACCTCAACAATGGTTTACAATAACATTTTAGACTGTTTTCAAAGATATTTCCTGAATTATAGAAAATATTTAATCAACTTTTTTCTAATTCTTAGCAGCTGTTCGGTGATTGAAAATCATTTTTGGCAAAGAAAGATTGTGTATAAGTTTTGATGAAATGAAAGTATACATAATTCTCCTTTTTGTTTGTTTTTTAACACATCTAAGACCAGTTTAACTGAGCTCGGTTATACTATCTTCTGATAACGTACTATGGCATGATATAAACCTCTCTCGGACCTTATACTTTTTCAGGAGAGGATAGTCTTCCAAATTGCACCCATAAAAGCATCCTATATGCTGTATTCTCAAAGGAAGGGTAACTATTGTCTAGCATGCCTTGGAAGGTTGATGCATTAGTGTGCAGAGGTTGGGGATGGAGTTTTGAAACCATGGGGGCTGATGAGCAGTCCATTGACATCATCCATTAGCTTAATGTACTTTTTTTCATCCGGTACCTAATCCTTTCAATGCCATAATGTCTGCTTTATCGTATGCTCATCTCCATTTACTTTCCTGTTTTGCTTAAGGGTATAAACAAAAACAAAAAACAACATTACATTGCATTATAGAGTTATGCTTCTTCAGTCAACAAAAACCAATTTTAGGCTCTTATGTTGTTTCCTTACTTATGCCACAAAACACTAAAAACCCTGTTTAGACAGAAAATACACATAGTCTGGCGAATTTATGAGGTTTGTTTACTGGTCATGTTTCCCGTGTATGATCCACATGCATTATTCAGAAATGTCTTAAAAGGGAGTGCCCTACAGTGTGTGTCAATAAAAATTTTCCAAATAATTTCTAAAATACAACATCTCAGGCTCTTGAGGAAATGAGCAGCTTGACAGCTAAGACTCCTGAAGAATTATTGTGCCTATTGATGCTGTGTCTTTAAACACTATTCCTAATGCTGGTATCTTTTCAATTTTGTTATATCACATCCACAACCTTCAAAGTATTTAAATTGAAGTATTTTGGGGTTGAGGTATTTTGCTGAGATGAATAGGTAGAATGTTTTGCATCTAGAGATTAGAGGTGGGACCATATTATTGTTTTGCAAGTCATGAGTAAATCTTAAGTATTTTGACTCAAGTTAAGTCGCAAGTAAAGACCTGCAAGTCCAAGTGGAATCCAAAGTCAAGACTTGGATGTCCTGAGTGATGTCCAAGTCCTAAACTTTACATTTATAAGCATACCTGCTGGTAAATTGAGAAAATAATAAGCATATAATTCATAATACAAATACAACAAATTACAGGTCCTTCTCAAAATATTAGCATATTGTGATAAAGTTCATTATTTTCCATAATGTCACGATGAAAATTTAACATTCATATATTTTAGATTCATTGCACACTAACTGAAATATTTCAGGTCTTTTTTTGTCTTAATACGGATGATTTTGGCATACAGCTCATGAAAACCCAAAATTCCTATCTCACAAAATTAGCATATCATTAAAAGGGTCTCTAAATGAGCTATGAACCTAATCATCTGAATCAACGAGTTAACTCTAAACACCTGCAAAAGATTCCTGAGGCCTTTAAAACTCCCAGCCTGGTTCATCACTCAAAACCCCAATCATGGGTAAGACTGCCGACCTGACTGCTGTCCAGAAGGCCACTATTGACACCCTCAAGCAAGAGAGTAAGACACAGAAAGAAATTTCTGAACGGATAGGCTGTTCCCAGAGGGCTGTATCAAGGCACCTCTGTGGGAAGTCAGTGGGAAGGAAAAACTGTGGCAGAAAACGCTGCACAACGAGAAGAGGTGACCGGACCCTGAGGAAGATTGTGGAGAAGGGCCGATTCCAGACCTTGGGGGACCTGCGGAAGCAGTGGACTGAGTCTGGAGTAGAAACATCCAGAGCCACCGTGCACAGGCGTGTGCAGGAAATGGGCTAAAGGTGCCACATTCCCCAGGTCAAGCCACTTTTGAACCAGAAACAGCGGCAGGAGCACCTGACCTGGGCTACAGAGAAGCAGCACTGGACTGTTGCTCAGTGGTCCAAAGTACTTTTTTTGGATGAAAGCAAATTCTGCATGTCATTCGGAAATCAAGGTGCCAGAGTCTGGAGGAAGACTGGGGAGAAGGAAATGCCAAGATGCCAGAGGTCCAGTGTCAAGTACCCACAGTCAGTGATGGTCTGGGGTGCCGTGTCAGCTGCTGGTGTTGGTCCACTGTGTTTTATCAAGGGCAGGGTCAATGCAGCTAGCTATCAGGAGATTTTGGAGCACTTCATGCTTCCATCTGCTGAAAAGCTTTATGGAGATGAAGATTTCATTTTTCAGCACGACCTGGCACCTGCTCACAGTGCCAAAACCACTGGTAAATGGTTTACTGACCATGGTATCACTGTGCTCAATTGGCCTGCCAACTCTCCTGACCTGAACCCCATAGAGAATCTGTGGGATATTGTGAAGAGAACGTTGAGAGACTCAAGACCCAACACTCTGGATGAGCTAAAGGCCGCTATCGAAGCATCCTGGGCCTCCATAAGACCTCAGCAGTGCCACAGGCTGATTGCCTCCATGCCACGCCGCATTGAAGCAGTCATTTCTGCAAAAGGATTCCCGACCAAGTATTGAGTGCATAACTGTACATGATTATTTGAAGGTTGATGTTTTTTGTATTAAAAACACTTTTCTTTTATTGGTCGGATGAAATATGCTAATTTTGTGAGATAGGAATTTTGGGTTTTCATGAGCTGTATGCCAAAATCATCCGTATTAAGACAATAAAAGACCTGAAATATTTCAGTTAGTGTGCAATGAATCTAAAATATATGAATGTAAATTTTTCATCATTACATTATGGAAAATAATTAACTATCACAATATGCTAATATTTTGAGAAGGACCTGTAATTTCCATACAAAGTACAAAGAATGCTAACCAACTACAATGCAAACCTGCTTTTAAAATAATGAGTACATTATGAGATTATTAAAATAACAAATCAGATCACTTATACAACTGTATATAATTAAGTTGATTCTAAAATAAATGATTCTGGCACTTCTATCTGGCAGCTTGAGTTCCAGATCAGGCTAAGGAGCCTGGATGCTCTCTCATAATAATAAGAGGAACTCATTTCAATACAGAAAATACTGCTTATGTATGCAAATCTTGTTTATTTTTGAACATCATTTGTTTAAAAAAAAAAAAGAAATTCTATGTTTTTTTTATCATTTCTCCATGTTTCTCTTTTGCAACTTCCTTGGATGCTGTTATAACTTTTATGAGAAGAAGATATATTAACGGGCTTTAGCTTACTTTAGGTGATTCAATCTATAGGTAACACTTTGTAAAATACTGAATACAAATGTTTTTTTGTTTAGACAGATAATAAGTATCTCCACTTTTTGAACATGGAAACATTTATTCCTAATAGGAACAATGTTAAATTAAAAAGTCACAGTGATTTTCAGCATAAGAGAGTGAATAATCCTAAATAATTACATTGCTAAAAGCATTTTATTTCTGACATATTAATGACTACAAATAATAAAGAACTTTTGTTCTGTCAGTAACCCACCTGTTCCACATTATAGAGAGATTGGGGATATTATTCATTTATTTATTTTTATTTTTGATGGAAAAACACATCAAAGGGCACATTTTTTACAGTCCTCATCACCCAACACAATACCTCAACATTATGCCACCACTGGCATCTTGTATAAATATAGAACCTTTTCAATTCAAGCGCCATAAGTCCAAGTGAAGTCACAAGATATTGGTGGTATAGTTTAAGTTCCAAGTCTTCAAGGATTTTGTGTCATGTTGCGTAGAGTTTTACAGGACCAAAGTGCAAATAGGAACTTTGGAGCCGCATGGTGAGTTTGGAATATTTAATGAAATGGTTAACTTACAAAGAGGAAAACAGGACACGGAGCATAGGCAGAGGATCAGGCGATAAGACAGGTATGAACACGCATGCAAAATGTAGAAACCAGCAATGAATGAAAACAACCAGATAACTTATATACAGGGGGGAAAGGTGAGCAGAAAGGCACAGCAAGCACGTGAGAGTAATCAGCTGGAAATGAGAAACAGCTGAGACCAATGAAGGCAGAGGAGCTGAGGGAGAGAAGAGTAATGGACTGAATCTGAGCAGAGAAGAAATACAGGAAGAAATCTAACCGAAATATGTAAAAACACAAGAACTTAATCTACAATAAATGAACTAAAATGGCAGCAACTAGAAAACATAAACAACGGGGAAGTGAAAAGAAACAGACAAGAAGGAAACTGAAACACCTAAGGATCATGACATTTTGTCAGCTTGACTCATTTTCCAATCAAATGCCTTGAGTCCACATCTCTGGTTGTGTAATACCCTAAATGCTTTTCTACTGTAAGGGCAGCAAAAGGTCTTTCGACAAACTATTGATTCAAGGGGATGAATACATATATACACAATACTTTACAGATTTGCATTTGTAAAAAAATTGAAAACCATTTCTCATTTTCCGTACACTCCTCAATATGCCCTACTTGGTATGTCAACAAATCTGACTTCATTTCATAGGTATAATGGTAACTACTCACCTTATGGACAGACTAAAACTTCTACCTTCCATAGCACAGACTAAAATAAGTCCCTAAATTATTAATTAAAAATTCCACTTTTGTTCATGCAATGTAACAGCCTAAGAGTCTTCACATAGCTACTGCTATAGCAGCATATGCTTCACCAGATGTTCATGCAGCAAACAGCTCTTGGTGCTTCACATTTTAAATGTGCAAAGATGGGGTGGATGCAAGATAAAATACCCTGTATCCTCCTACTGTGGCACAGAATCACATTAAACGATGCATTTCTTTCGTTTTTGTTTGTTGTTTTATTTAATTTTAATGGCAACACTTGAACATCTCTGTTTTGTCCTCAAAGAAGTAGATATAAAATTAGTACATTAATTTCCACTGGCATGTCGTGTAGACAATATTCATGCCAGGGTTTGAATAAAGCCTGGAATAAAGACCCAGTTATGACCATTGACAACACAATGTCTACAATTTGTTTTGCCAAAGATAAAAATTGGAATTACATTTATTGCTTCATCATAAGTGCCATGAGTCAGTCTACAAATTAGCTTTTCCAACTTCAGAGTACATTTTTTTATGTGATTTGTGCATAAAAATGTTTACTTTGTTAACAAAAAGTTCCAGACCACAGGGACTACAACTAAGGCTATACTAGTCAGTTTCATCATTCAGCCTAAGGGTCCTGGTGGTTATATACAGCAATAAAAGTTTTGAAATGTATAAAGGTTCACCACCACACAAAGCCTCTTATTTCCAAACTGGAAACTTAAACTGTATTCAGTATTGAACAGCAAGCTAGCACAAGAGAGTTCCGTAATGATTTGACATGGAGGTCCTCGAAGGATCTGGTCAAAACCTTAACAACATTTTAGACAAACTGCCACTGATCCAATTCAATTCAGTTAATTCATAAAGTGCCTATTCACAACAAACGCTGACCCAAAACATTTTACAAAAAAAGACCTAATTTATGTAAACAAGCATATAGTCAATTCAGTCTAATCATATGGACACATTAACAGTCTATTAAATTTATTCCAATTTGATAGAAAGTAATAAAACAGTCTAGGTCTGTTCATTTTGCCAATTGTTGAAAAAGTTTTCTATCAAAGGGAACCCTTCTGGTTACCTTGCCACTAAATTTGCAGCAATCAGTTCTCCTGTCTGAGCGTGTAGCTACATTGGTTGATTTAATTGTGCCGTTAACTTTGAGGTAATCCCTCATACTGAGCATGTATGTGGAGAGAGTGGAATTGACATCTCCCCTATAAAAAGAAAGAAACCTCCAGCAGAACCCAGGTGGATGAAAATGGCCACCGATTGAAGGTATGAGAAGACAGAGCGGTCACAGTAAATGTCTACACATGGTATGCAAAATGGAACTGCTTTAGTAACTTTATTTCTAAACAAACAAATACTTTTTTAATGGACTGATTAGAGATGCTGTGTCTGTGCTGGATTAACTCAAGGCAAAAGGCATCTGGACTGAGCAGAGTCTGAATATTGACTAGGAAGGCTTGGAGAATTAACATTTTCCCCCAGAGAAGAAGAGATAACAGCTGAGGCCAGTTTTTTTTTAGATTACCTAGCAGCTGGGGAAATTGGAACATGCTTACTAACCCCAGAGTTTTGCTTTGCCATTAGTTTTATTTCCAGTCCATATTCGTGTCTTTAGTGGAGTTTGGGCTTATTTATTTCACAGGTGTTGATGCCATGTTTGTTGGAATACAAGACAGCTTTTACTTTAATAACACTTATTTAGGGCCAATTTGCTGTTCAAAGCCACACGTGATACAAGTAAACTTCCACAGCTACCACAGAAAACTGACAATAATCAGGAGATTGTGTGAAAAACATTCACAATATACAATACTGCATACATTGTATTGTAAGTGATTCAAGTACACACAACAAAATAAATTTTTTGCTCAGAGTCAGAGAGTTTTGATTCAAATGATTGTACATTTCATTTGAGAATCGCTATGGGAACACTTGCAACCTTGAAATAATTTTAGACACTTTAGAAACATACATGATATTGTACATTATCATGTTAGTAATATTAGAAGCCGTCAGGAGAGTCCAGACTATTTCTTCCTGTGAGAGAATAAAAACATCTTCCACCTTCCAATGTCACATGTTTGGTGCTCCCAAAGCCCAAAGGGGGACGTTTGTGACATCTGAGAAAATTTGCTTTTGAAGGCCTTGCTTATGCAACATATATGATGCCACATTGAAAGAGATTTGAATTCATTTCTATTCATATAATTTTTAATTCATTTGGACTTTTTAATGTTAAGGCCTTGACTCTCCATAACGTCTTTGTTTCCTCTTTCGTCTCTTGGCATTCACAAGTTTATGTGCCTTCGTCTTGAGGTTGCTGACCATTGGGATTGCAATATCCATCACTTCTGCTTGTTTTTCTACCACCATGTCTGATTAATTAGCCATCACCTATTCATCAGTCTGGATTCGGAAGTCCCACAGGATCTTAACTCTAGTCATGGTGGTGTCTATCTATGGGACGTACTAATCATAGATGTTTTTTACACTATTCCAGCCACTTATGCCATTTCATGTACACTTTGTCCACACCCTACACCAACTAGTATACAGTGTGTTGGACTGATTCATTGGTTTTTATCTACAGCACAAATCTTGAATCCTGGGTTTTGTGGCCTTTATTCTCCTTTTGCTGAGTGTCTGATCCTGTGGTGCCACGATTGGTGCCCTGTGCTGACCTTCAGTCCACCCCTCTTTAGCCATTGGTAGGACTTCTCGATAACAGACATATCCTCAATCTATTGGTGGTCATGTAGAGGCTTTTCTCTCCATGATAGTTCATTTTAATTTTAATTTTGGCTGTATGTTACAGGGGGTCATTCTCTGGATGTTATCCAGAATTTCTTCCTTGATAGTGGCTTTGACATGTATCCTATTCTTTGGTCAGGCACATATATATATATATATATATATATATATATATATATATATATATATATATATATTTTTTTTTTTTTTTTTTTGTAAAAGTTTTGTATTATTTATGTATCTATTTATTTACTGTATACAGGTCCTTCTCAAAATATTAGCATATTGTGATAAAGTTAATTATTTTCCATAATGTAATGATGAAAATTTAACATTCATATATTTTAGATTCATTGCACACTAACTGAAGTATTTCAGGTATTTTATTGTCTTAATACGGATGATTTTGGCATACAGTTCATGAAAACCCAAAATTCCTATCTCACAAAATTTGCATATTTCATCCGACCAAAAAAAGAAAAGTGTTTTTAATACAAAAAACGTCAACCTTCAAATAATCATGTACAGTTATGCACTCAATACTTGGTCGGGAATCCTTTGGCAGAAATGACTGCTTCAATGCGGCGTGGCATGGAGGCAATCAGCCTGTGGCACTGCTGAGGTCTTATGGAGGCCCAGGATGCTTCGATAGCGGCCTTTAGCTCATCCAGTGTTGGGTCTTGAGTCTCTCAACGTTCTTTTCACAATATCCCACAGATTCTCTATGGGGTTCAGATCAGGAGAGTTGGCAGGCCAATTGAGCACAGTGATACCATGGTCAGTAAACCATTTACCAGTGGTTTTGGCACTGTGAGCAGGTGCCAGGTCGTGCTGAAAAATGAAATCTTCATCTCCATCAAGCTTTTCAGCAGATGGAATCATGAAGTGCTCCAAAATCTCCTGATAGCTAGCTGCATTGACCCTGCCCTTGATAAAACACAGTGGACCAACACCAGCAGCTGACACGGCACCCCAGACCATCACTGACTGTGGGTTCTTGACACTGGACTTCTGGCATTTTGGCATTTCCTTCTCCCCAGTCTTCCTCCAGACTCTGGCACCTTGATTTCCGAATGACATGCAGAATTTGCTTTCATCCGAAAAAAGTACTTTGGACCACTGAGCAACAGTCCAGTGCTGCTTCTCTGTAGCCCAGGTCAGGCACTTCTGCCGCTGTTTCTGGTTCAAAAGTGGCTTGACCTGGGGAATGCGGCACCTGTAGCCCATTTCCTGCACACGCCTGTGCACGGTGGCTCTGGATGTTTCTACTCCAGACTCAGTCCACTGCTTCCGCAGGTCCCCCAATGTCTGGAATCGGCCCTTCTCCACAATCGTCCTCAGGGTCCGGTCACCTCTTCTTGTTGTGCAGCGTTTTCTGCCACACTTTTTCCTTCCCACAGACTTCCCACTGAGGTGCCTTGATACAGCACTCTGGGAACAGCCTATTCGTTCAGAAATGTATTTCTGTGTCTTACCCTCTTGCTTGAGGGTGTCAATAGTGGCCTTCTGGACAGCAGTCAGGTCGGCAGTCTTACCCATGATTGGGGTTTTGAGTGATGAACCAGGCTGGGAGTTTTAAAGGCCTCAGGAATCTTTTGCAGGTGTTTAGAGTTAACTCGTTGATTCAGATGATTAGGTTTATAGCTCGTTTAGAGACCCTTTTAATGATATGATAATTTTGTGAGATAGGAATTTTGGGTTTTCATGAGCTGTATGCCAAAATCATCTGTATTAAGACACTAAAAGACCTGAAATATTTAAGTTAGTGTGCAATTAATCTAAAATATATTAATGTTAAATTTTCATCATGACATTATGGAACATAATGAACTTTATCACAATATGCTAATATTTTGAGAAGGACCTGTATATAGTATAATGTATATCATGGCAAGTATATAGTGCACAATGTTGTAAACAGTAATTTCAGGGACATCCTGTCTGCCTGCATACCACTGAGCTCTCAGTGGCCTTTTTTATTGTAGGCACTATGATTTGTCTAGACAGTAGGAGCACAGGTGTAACAAAGAACATTAACAATGGATCACTTCTGTGTCCTAGGAAACCCTGGGCAGACAGAGATCCAGGGTGCTCAGTGCCAGGTCTATAAAAGTTCAGATCATGCCAAGACCATTGTTTTTTCCAATCCAAAAAGACTGTTTCCACCTGCTGTCATCATTACCTAAACTCTGCATGTTCCCTGTTTAGTAATCTGCCTTCCAGAGGCAGTAGCCCTATGACATGCTGTCATTTGATACCCTTGCCTTTCATTTTCTGTGTTCTGCCTCCAAGTAGTTTGTGTTTATTTGGACCTATTTGCACATCTTAAATGCTCTGTTTAGTTTCTTTTTATTGTTTTTAATGAGACATTTACACTAAATAGTGCTGAAATAAACAGCCCAAGGAAAGCCTGGAATCTATCATCTTTTTGTGTTAATCAAAAGTGTTTTTTACTAATGTTTCAGGCACCATTTGGTTTTCTAGTTTACTTTGAAAGCAGTTGGGAAGATCAGTTGCTTCATGCACAGTTTATCCCTATTAAATTGCAGAGAGGTTTTACTGACATTCTAGCTTGGCCATATTTGGGCATTTCTTACAGCCCCAAAGGAAACAAAACAAGAAGCTAAGTAGTTCTTTCGAAGGCGTTATAAGCCACAAGCCTTCTGAATCATCTGCATCCAAATATTTGGCTCAGTGTTATGGTGGATGCTCTCTAAAGAAAAAACACTCTCCTATGAATATAGTGCCCTAAGACAGTATTCATACCCTTTGAACCTTTTTTTATATATTTTGCCATGTTACAACCTATCAGTTTCAATGCATTTTACTGGGATTATATATATGACAGATAAAAACAAAGAAGAACATAATTGTGAAGTGGAGGAAAATTGATACATGGATTTAAATATTTTACAAATAAAAATGAAAAAATTCTGGTAAACATTTATATTCCCTTCCCCAGAATCGATACTCTGTGGAACCACATTTTGCTGCAGTTAGAGCTGCAAGTCTATTGTAATAAATTTGCAGAGATAATCTAAAATGTTTGCCAATTTGTCTTTGTAAAATTGTTACAGCAGTCTCAGATTGCATGAAGAGCATCTGCGACTATCAATTTTCAGGTTTTGCAACATATTGTCAATTAGATTTAAGTCTAGACTTTGAATGGGTCATTCAATCACAAGAATATGCTTTGGTCAAAACCATTTAATTGTACAGTAACTCTTGCTGCATGTTTAGGGTAGCCTGTTGGAAGGTCAATATCTGCTCCAATCTTAAGTCTGTTGTAGCCTCTAACATATTACCCTATATTTAGCTCCATATATGCAAGGGAATCTTTGTTTAAACTCTTACATAAAGACCAGTTTTGTAAGAGCTCTGCATTTTGTATTGGGTATAATGGATTGAACACTGCTACATGAGATGTTCAAAGTTTGGAATATTTTCTGGTGTGGATAATGCTGTCTCTTTACTAACGTAGTGTTAAGAAAATCACAAAAACCGAACTTAAACATACTTGGGAAACAAAGATTTCACTATTTTGAGGAAGACTTTTAAAAGATACTTGCACGTGACAATAGATTGAATCAAATGACCTTTTAACGCCACATAATGTGCTCTTTAGTTCATATACATGCAATGAGCATGAAAATGTTATGTTAAAAATTTTAAAAACATTTACTTTTGACCAAACTTGAAATTCATATGAAAACATGTCAAAAGTAATGATCCTTCCCTCCTAAGAGAATCTCAGTGCAGGTCTCATACCTTAAAGCCAGTTATTGACTCCAGATTGATATTCTAATCTGGGATTTTCTGAGTTCTTTGCCCTTTGTATACAGAGGGTTCTGAAGAATGAACTTTTCCTAACGGCTTTATAATATAGACGAGGCTAAAACACTATTTTGTGTTCTTCTGATAGCTGAGTCAGTGTGCAAGAGTGTGTAACAGAGCGATGAAGATATGGTGTAAAATGCTGGAGAGTCAGACACCATGGTGCACCTCTGATGAGCTAAGCAAACACCTAACAAGAAGCATGCCCAATCAATCAAACGTCTGAATCAACTTGGTTAAAATGTAGCTGCGTTGTTTTTATTAATCTGAACATTCTTTAGTCTTTTAGCAAGATAGCTTTTTGGATTGCCTAACCTGGTCCTGAATTCCAAGAGAGGAGCAGCCAAACATTCAGTGGCCTGATGCCATGAGCAAAAGCCTAATTTGGTTCCCAGAACTTGAACAGCTTCTAACCCACCAATAGATTCTCTCCATCCCCTCCTTAAGGCTGTTTTGTGGCAGGCTCTAGGCCTTCCTCTGTTGGGAATCCCCTCATAAATTGTCATGATTTTTACAGCCGACTTAACCCACATGTAGAGACTCTCAAAGAACTTTGTAAAAGGAATACGTTTTTATTGAAAGATTGATCAGGAACAACAGGAGCGACGAATCTAATCTTCCTTACTGTGAAAACAAAAAGAGAAAAGATAAATAGCTGACCCTCAGAAACATGAACCAACATAAACGTATCTTACTGGAGATTCCGGAATAACCCGCCAGGGAGAGAATAAATGTCAGGAAAGGAGTTCAGCTTGCCATGCACAGAATAGATCAGGAAGTAGCCTTAGCCACTACAGAGGACTGGAACAGATCAGGTAGGATTCACACCTGGAACAGGTAACAAAGCAAGTTAGAGTTCGCAACAACAGATCCTTCAAAAGATATCCATGGTAAAAATCATGCAAAGATTTCAGAGCTGGCCAGAAATTACCACGGAGGCAAAAACACTCAGGCGCCGAGGTGTTGGCAACCCTGCTCTATATGCTTCCCAGCTGATGAGTAGATGCACAACACCTGTCGCCTCAGGTACACTCTTACTGGCGGCACCTAGTGTCAAAAAGGTGTAAGCAGCAGGTAGCTGAACTCCAAATCCTGACACCACCTCCCGTCAACGGCCGCCTCCTGGCGGCCCAGAAGACGCTGCTTGGTGGGCCCGGAAATCCCGGATCAAAGAGGGATCAACAATGAAGGAACCCAGAACCCAGGAGCGATCCTCCAGACCATACCCGTCCCAGTCAACGAGGTACTGATGTTCACGTCCCCGTCGTCGAGAGGCCACAATGCGGTGAACAGAGTAGGCAGGGTGGCCCTGAAAGTCCCGGGCGGGCAGAGGGGGCAAGGCCGGAGGGCAGAGCATGCTGGTCTGAACAGGTTTCAACTGAGAAACGTGAAAAACAGGGTGAACACGGAGACTAGGAGGCAGACGAAGGCGAACAGATGCAGGACCCACGAGAGAATCAATTACATGGGAGAGAGCTTTCTGGACAGGGACTTGAGTGGAATGTCCCGTGCGGCGAGCCAAACCTTCTGACCAGGGAGGTAACTAGGAGCAGGCACTCTTCGACGGTCTGCATAGCGCTTGTTTCGGACAGCTGTCTGGTGAAGCGCCCGGCTGGCGGCGTTCCAAACGCGTTTACATCTCCGTATGTGGTGTTGTACAGTAAGAACCGTGATGTCCTTCTCCTCCGACGGGAACAACGGAGGTTGGTATCCCACCGAAACCTCAAAAGGTGAATAATCGGTTGCTGAGGAGACATGAGTTGTGGGCGTATTTGATCCACCCCAAGTGGTCACTCCATTCAGCGGGGCAGGTGGACGTCACGCACCGCAGGGCCACCTCCAACTCCTGGTTAAGGCGCTCCACCTGGCCGTCTCCAGACACGGGAAGTAAACTGAGGGCCCCTGTCGGACAACAGGCAACAGGGGATGCCATGCAAGCAAAAAACATGTTTGACCATCAATTTAGTAGTTTGGAGGGCCAATGGCAGCTTTCTGAGAGGAACCAGGTGGCAGGCCTTGGAGAATCGGTCAATAATGGTCATAATAACAGTCCCTCCTCCAGAACAAAACCCAGGAAACTGATGGTTGACTGATGGAAGTCGCACTTTTCCATCTTAACAAACAGTCTGTTTTCAAGGAGACGCTGTAGAACCTGTCTCACATGGTGGCGATGTTCCTCTAGACTCCTGGAAAAAATTTTAATATCGTCCAGGTACACAAATACAAAAATATTCAAAAAATCTCTCAACACGTCGTTGACGAGAGCTTGAAAAACTGCTGGGGCATTACTTAGGCCAAAAGGCATCACCAAGTACTCGAAATGCCCCAGAGGAGTCTTAAATGCTGTCTTCCACTCGTCTCCCTGGCGGATTCTGACTAAGTGGTAGGCATTTCTGAGGTCATCTTTGAGAAAACAACAGCGCCATGTACAGGCTCAAACGCAGAAGCTAGCAGAGGAAGAGGATATTTGTTTTTAACAGTAATTGCGTTCAAACCCCTGTAATCTATACAAGGGCGTAAACCTCCATCTTTTTTCCCCACAAAGAAGAAACCTGCCCCTAAAGGAGACGAAGAGGGATGAATAACCCCAGCAGCTAAAGACTCAGCAATATATTTTTCCATTACTTTTCTTTCCAGCCCGGAGATGCTGTAGAGTCGGCTGGAGGGTAAAGGGGCACCAGGAAGAAGATTAATGGCACAGTTGATGAGGCGGTAGAGACATTGCCCGAGACTTGCTAAAGACCATATTAAGATCATGATACTTGGGGGGAACTCTGGTTAAGTCTGAGAGTTCCTCCTCCATACCTTCCTCACCAGGGGTTGTAGGACAGATGGCTGACTGTAAACATGAATTGAGACATTCCTCAGAACACGTTTCTACCCGTAATTCTGCCCAATTTATGTGGGGATTATGGCGCTGGAGCCAGGGAAAACCAAGTACTAACGTACTCTGAGCTATGGGAAAAACAAAAAAAGATACCTCTTCTCGGTGATTACCGGACAAAACAAGCTCTAGAGGCAGTGTTTGATGGGTGATCTCACAAAGAGAAAAACCATCCAAGGTCAAAACCCGACATGGCTGGGTCAATCTTTCTGTGGAAATCCCTTTCTTTGAAACAAAATCAAAATCAATCAAGTTCAGATCACAACCTGAGTCAACTAGGACAGATAAAACCTCAGTGATGGTTCACAAACAAATTAGCCAATAACGTGAAGCGTGGGGTCTTACTACTGGAGGATCGGTCTGTCGGTTGCCCCATCACAGCCGACGGACCCGCCCTTTTGGCCGAACCGGACAACCGGAAATGAAATGATCGGAAGCACCACAATAGAAGCACTGGTTGGCCTCTCGACATCGTTGTTGTTCTCCAGGCGGAAAGCTAGCTCTCCCAATCTGCATAGGTTCGGTCTCGGGGTGGCTGATTTGAGGCCCTAATGACACTGGTAACGGGGACGGAGGAAACGGAGAGGTTCGCTCCAACGCTCTCTCAGAACGATTCCTCCTCCTTTCCCGTAGGCAAGAATCAATGCGGATAGCTAAATCAATGTACTTATCTAATTCTTCTGGTTCATCTACAAGGACTAGTTCGTCCTTTATGGGCTCGTTCAAAGACTGGAAAAACGCCACCTTTAACGCGCTTGCGTTCCAGCCTGAGGATACAGTTAATGTACGAAAATTGATAGAAAAGTCCGCAAAAGGACGATTCTGCTGTTTCAACGCCCATAATTTGCGGGCAATACAGGACTGATCTGAAGCTACATCTAATGTCTGTTTAAACTCCTTAATGAAATCCTCATATGACAACCTGAAACCAGTGCAGTTGGAAAACCTTGCCCCCACCCATCAGAGCACCCTTCCAGTTAACAAACTCAAAACATAAGAAATCTTACCCTCATCATGCGAAAAAGCTCGAGGTGACCGGTTAAACACCAACCTACACTGAAGTAAAAAACCACGACATCCACCCATCTCTCCGGAAAACCTCTCAGGATGAGGAGAAGAAACATCTCGAAAAGGTGGTGGATGTTGGGCCTCCAGTGGCTCAGCAGCACCCCCAATGGGTGTGGCATACTCAGAACTACAAGCACCTTGAAACAGTGATGCCAAATGCTACAGCTGCTGGTTTGTTTGCAGCTGTCTATCTAGGAGGGTTTGGAGAGTAGAACTGTGCGTATGAATTTGCTGACTATGTTCAGCTAATGTTCTCTGAAGGTTCTCCGCTGGGTTAGGCTGGCCTGAGTGTTCTGTCATGATTTTTGCAGCCGACTTAACCCACATGCAGAGACTCTCAGAGAACTTTGTAAAAGGAATACGTTTTTATTGAAAGATTGATCAGGAGCGACAAGTCTAATCTTCCTTACTGTGAAAACACAAAGAGAAAAGATAAATAGCTGAACCTCAGAAACATGAACCAACATAAACGTATCTTACTGGAGATTCCGGAATAACCTGCCAGGGAGAGAATAAATGTCAGGAAAGGAGTTCAGCTTGCCAGGCACAGACTAGATCAGGAAGTAGCCTTAGCCACTACGGAGGACTGGAACAGATCAGGTAGGATTCACACCTGGAACAGGTAACAAAGCAAGTTAGAGTTCGCAACAACAGATCCTTCAAAAGATATCCATGGTAAAAATCATGCAAAGACTTCAGAGCTGGCCAGAAATTACCACGGAGGCAAAAACACTCAGTCGCCGAGGTGTTGGCAACCCTGCTCTATATGCTTCCCAGCTGATGAGTAGATGCACAACACCTGTCGCCTCAGGTACACTCCTACTGGCGGCACCTAGTGTCGAAAAGGTGTAAGCAGCAGGCAGCAGAACTCCAAATCCTGACATAAATTCTTCTACATTTCCAACAGATTCTAGACAGGTACTTAGAAAATCATAATTATGTTCCTAAACTGTGAGTGTGTGTGTATATATGTGTATATATTTATATGTGTGTATATACACTACCAGTCAATGTGTCTCTTTATTTTCATGACTATTTACATTGTCGATTCTCACCAAAAGCATTTTTATATATTAGATTCTTCAAAATAGTCACACTTTGCTTTGCACCCTTAGCATTCTCTCCCTGATCTCGTAAGGTGGTCACCTGAAATAGTTTTCCAAAGAGTCTTGAAAGAACTTCTCAGAAGTTTATTGTGTCATGATTTGAGGGTGTTTTTCTCCAGTCATGTTTTGTTCTCTCTGTCTCTGTTTAGCAAACAGCTTCATTTGGCCCACCTGCACTATGTTAATCAGTTTTGTTTTTCATCTGTGTTTTGCCATTTATATACACTCTCAACCTGTTCAGTCTTCGCAGAAACATTTTTGGATAACATCACTCTCAATTCATGTCTTGTCCTTTGCTCATACCAAGCCTGTCTTGCCAGCCTGTCCATGTTTTTTTTTTGCCACCATCTTCTGAAGTAAGTTTATTTATTAAATCTTTTTCTCACCACTGATGCTTCCTACTCGTCTGCATTCCGGGGTCCTATGCTACACCAACCCTGACATATTGAGAGACGGACAACCACTTCTATGCCTTTCTGTGACTCTTCTAGTCTCTCTGTGTTTCTGTTGCAACCTGTTAATGACACTCTGTGACTCTCTAAGCTCAGTGGCCACTTCTGTCTGAGAACATCCTGTTTGAAGCCTCTGAAAGGTGTGGTAGTGATGGTCAATGGTTAGGTGTCTTGGTCTTATGATGTTAATGTGTGAACAGCATTTTGAGGAGGACTGTTTAAATAGCAATTCTTATTCAACTAGGACATGTATTAGTTGATTCATGGATCAAAAACTAAAATTGAAAAAACATTTTTGTTAACTGAAATAAATAAAAATTGTATGTAAAAGGGAAAAAACTATACCTAACTGCAACTGTATTGTGCGTAAACAAAGTAAAAAGTACAGAAATTATACACAGAATATCGTTTTTTTCGTCTTCGTGTTTATCAGTTTATTTATACACCTTGTCAACTGATGTGAAATGGATTTTATTCCACATGAGCCGCTTACGTTCATTACCGGCACTGTACAGCATCCCATAGTGTCACGGTGGGGTTTAGGGAAGGACCAACGTGCAGGCAAGAGCTGGACAGCAGCATGTTAAATGAGAGCTTTCTTCTTTTATTCAAAGTCTTTACAAAACATAGCAAAGTCGAAATGCCGAGCAAGAGACTTACGGGCAGAATACACTGCAGGAGCGAAGCATAAACAAAGTAGAGACGAAGTAGGGAACGGGGTAGTAACGGAGGGACCAGCGAGGAACTAAGCACACAGAACAACTAATATACACAGAGCACAGAGAGGGGAACAAAGGGCAGGTAATCAAAGAAACAGGGAACAGGTGTGACAAGGAGGCAGGGAGGCTGAAGGGACAGGTGAAACTGATACAAAGACTAAAGCATGGAAAAGGAACTGATAAACAATACAGTGAACCAAACTAAGCAGAACTTTAGACAAAGATAAATAAAGCATAGAATCAAGACTAAACATGAACTAGAGGAGACTGAGAAACTGGAGGAAAGACAACAACCTAAAAATCTAAGGACTTAACAAAATAGAAACCTTAAGGGAAACCTGACTACAAAAGTCAACAAACCTAAACCAACACTGATAGAACAAAACGAGGAGAAAGCAGTGAAAATGAGGACTAGAATAAAAGTAAACCAAGATGTAAACAATAACTAAGCAGACCTAACATAATCAAATACCGAGTTACTAAATGGGAAACTAGACAAGAAAATCCAGGGAGACAAAGGACCACAATAATAATAATAATAATAATAATAATAATAATAATAATAATAATAAAGCCATAAGAAATAGGAAAGCAACCACAAAAGGAACTAGGAGCGAAGGGGGAGAAAACAACAAACACTAGGAGACAGGAAATAAACAAAACAACCATGACTACAAAACCAAACTAAAGTCAAAACATAAAACAACAACAAAGTCCAAAGATGTCGTATCATGACACATAGACACTTTGTAAATTACTTTGTAAATTTGTAGAACACTTCTCAAGGCAAGAAGTTGTGAGTACCTTGACAAATTAGCCTCCCTGAATAGCTGCCCCGAAAGAGAAACCACATCACGGCCAGGTAGCACGGGGATGAAAACAACCAAAATGAAGTGCTTTTACTGTCGACCAAGCTGTTGGTCAGTTAATACACAGGAACACCGCAAGCAGGAGGATGCATTAGTAAATATGTTTATTGAGGCTAGGATGTCCCCACGACTATGTGATTGAGATTAGGTTTGCATTATATTGCATAGTAATATATTAGTAAATATTATGTTCAGGTGTTCTTTGTCTATGGACTATATAAGCAGCTGCAGTATTACAGCAAGTAATAAGGCTACTATCTTGTGGACTGTTTTTGTTGAGGGTTGTTCAACAGTAATGAAAAACATCTCTTAAAAAAGTATCTTGTGATGGGTCTTTATAAACCAATATATGTATACATAGTTTATTAAATACAATACTCAGACCTTTTTGAATCCTGCACCTAAAAATGAATCCAAGTATAAATAAACTAAAACTAGTACTAAAACTAATAAAAACTAAACTAAGCATTTATTAAAGTAATACAAACTAATAAAAACTAGCAAACCCAGTCTGACAACTAGTTAAATCTAACTCAATTAGAGAAAAAAAAGTCACAACGAAATAAAACTAAACTATTATGAAACAGCTGGACATGAGCATTAAAAATTTAGAGAAAGTTACATTAAGTTCACCTATTTCATGGGAAAAATTTGTATTTTGTTGGAACGCTTTATATTTTTTTTCCCCATGTCAGTTCCTGGGTGCTGTACTTTATAGATCTTATAGGTTATTGCATTTTTTATAGTACTTTAGATAATATGTTATTTCAACCTTAAATCAGGCAATCGATTATAAATAAATATTGAGCATATTTTTCAGCATAACTGTTATATGCTCATTTTTTTGCATGTTTTTTTTGCAAAAAAAGGCATTTTTCAAAATGTTTCTATATTATTTGCTTTAATAGACTTATATTTACTGCAGCACTGACATGGCAGATAATAAGTGATAAAAAAAAAAACACAAATATGCAGTTTTTAAAACTACTTTTACACTTTATTTTACAAAAAGTTTTTTTTTGGGATTTTTTTTTAATACAGAGAGTAAAAAATGAATCATTCTCTAACAACAATAATTTCTCAGTAGTACAACCACATGTACAGTATGTTAGTTTGTTCTACGATTGGTTGTGTGTTTCTGCTAGGCTGTCTTCTGCTTGTGAACAAACACTCTGCTGTGTTTCCTCCTCCAAGTTCCTCTTGATAGTCAACTCTCTCTCAGCCGCCTCAATACAAGGAACTTTGGCTGCCTGGATGTGGAGCTTTCCATCTGGAGAAAGGTAGCAGCTCACATCTTCATGCTTCACCCCTTCAGGCAGATCAAAGTCCTGTCTGAACTCCTGCAGTCTGTAAGAGTAGGAGCCCTTCCCATCTTCTTGTTTCTTCTCTGTCTTCCCACTGACTTGTAGCTTTCTGCCCACCTGTCTGACCGACAGCTCCTCTGGAGAAAAGCCTTGAGTGTCCAGGGTTAGGCCAAAGTGCTCTCCATCTTTTTCCAGCTGGTAGGAGACTGGCTGCAGAGCCATGATGCTCCTGAAAGGCTCTCTGTCCTCCAGAATCTGGCGCTGAAGTTTCTCCATCAAATGCAGACTGCTGCGCAACTCATGTAGGTTTCTCTGCAGGAGATCCTGCTGGTAGAGCAGAGGTCTGACCTCTGGCCACAGACTGTGTACAGGCCAGGAGAAATCCACGAATGGACTGAGGACAGATGGGAATCCATGAGAGCACAGCATCTTTCTTCTGTTTCGTCTTGAGTCTTCTTGTTAAGAGCTGGAACTGTTTTCAGGTGTCTCTTCACTCTGGTGTTGCTTGTGTAGCTTTCTGTGAGACAGTGGGACTTTCCCAGATTTATATTATACAGGAGGCGCTAGAGGCTTCAGGAAGATTCTAGCAATTTCCACAGGTTTCCATTGGGTGGAGCTGTTTCCCAGATTTTATCAGGTCACAGAAGTTTCTGTTCACTGCAACGATTTAGGTGGATTATTTAATGCATCTATTAGAAAAATAACACTATTTGATTTTACCCAGGGTTATCTGCAGAATCTAAGAACTGCTAACATTTTTCTTGTTTGTTTGTTCCAGATTCTTAGTTCAGATTCCAGATAGTTAAATAAACCATTCTTTAACTATTAGCCAAATCAGAAGCAAATCTATGAAGTAGTTTATGATTTAGTTAGTTTTTCTTAGTAAGATACAACCCAGAAAATATTGTTAAGCAAATTAAATCAATGAATTAAAAGCCACAATGACATCATGTGCCTTTAGTGAATATTTTATTCACAGTAACAAAATATTACAGACTTGAGGGTATTTTATTTACTCACTTCCATATATCATAATGCTTCTTGAGATACTAACTCATAAATGAGGCCTTGCTATGAAGGAAAGAAGTGTTGCTTGATGGGATCATACTTACAAATGACAGCATATCAGTTTGCTATTATAAAATAATAAAAACTGATGTGGTGAAATGTGGTTCGAACAGTCACTGAGAACAAGTTACCATTTGTTTTATTCTTGCAATATTTTCTTTTAGGAAGCAAATGTTTGTTACAATTCTGAAAAACAAAATAATAATAGATGATAGATATTAAAGTTCATACAAAGCAAACGTTTTTTTGTTGTTGTTTGTTTTTTGTTTTTTCTCATGTACCAAAAGGGTTACTAAAGCAAGCTTTATTAAACATGTCATGGCTGCCATCACCAGAATGACTTGATCAAATCGGTGAACTAGCTTCATCTAGTGGAGATTTGTGGAAATTGCTAGACTCTTCCAGAAGCCTCTGGAGCGTCTCCTATAAGAATTTCAATTCAATTCAGTTTTATTTATATAGCACCAATTCACAACACATGTTGTCTCAAGGCATTCACAAAAGTCAGGTACATACATTCCAATTAATCCTAACCATTGAACAGTGCAGTCCGATTCAGTTTTTTATTCAAATTGGATAAAAAGTTTTTCTATCTAAGGAAACCCAGCAGATTAAAAAGCTGGGACAGTCCCACTGACTGACCGAAAGCTACACAAGCAACACCAGAGTGAAGAGACACCTGAAGACAGTTTCATCTCTCAACAAGAAGTCTAAGACGAAACAGAAGAAAGATGATTTGCTCTCATGGATTCCCATCTGTCCTCAGTCCATTTACGGACTTGTCCTGGCCTGTGCACAGTCTGTGGCCAGAGGTCAGACCTCTGTTCTACCAGCAGGATTTCCTGCAGCAAAACCTACATGAGCTGTCCAGCAGTCTGCAGTTGATGGAAAGACTTCAATGTCAGATTCTGGACGACACAGAGCCTGTCAGGAGCAGCATGGCTCTGCAGCCGGTCTCCTACCAGCTGGACAAAGAGGGAGAGCATTTTGGCCTAACCCTGGAGACTCATAGCTTTTCTCCAGAAGAGCTGTCAGTCAGACAGGTGGGCAGGAAGCTACGAGTCAGTGGGAAGACAGAGAAGAAACAAGAAGATGGGAAGGGCTCCTACTCTTACAGACTGCAGGAGTTCAGACAGGACTTTGATCTGCCTGAAGGGGTGAAGCATGAAGATGTGAGCTGCTACCTTTCTCCAGATGGAAGGCTCCACATCCAAGCATCCGAAGTTCCATCTATTGAGCCAGCTGAGAGGGAGCTGACTATCAAGAGTAGCTCAGAGGAGGAAACACAGGAGAGTTCGTAGGGAGAAGATAGCCGAGCAGAAACACACAACAGATTGTAGAATAAACCTACAAAAATGGACTGACATACATGATGATGTGCCAATAACATTGTATATAGTTATAAACTGGTGAGTTTTTACTTCTGTAAAGAGAAATATTTTACTATGAAATCTTCTAAAGATGTATCTGCAATGTTACATGCCATTTTATTCACGTACACCAATAACAAAGTTAATTAATACAAACTACAGGATTAATCTGAGCCCTGTGTATTTCCTACATGCAAAATTAAATGGGAGCCCTCTTTTAACCATCCACCAAAACAGAATAATTTATATTGCAGATCATTCCATATACACATTAAATCTTTTTTGTAATATAGGCATATGAAGAGATTTTGGTCAAATATTTGAAAGTTATCACTCATTAGAGACATCTTTTGCATAATTTTGTTTATGACATCAGGTTTAGCTTTATTGTAAAGCTCGTGCACTCAAAACACAGAATTTGACTTCAGTACACTTTGCTCTCAGTAAAGGTTATTATTATCATTTTTCAATACAAATGAATGGAAATAAGAAATATCTTCTAGATGTACATATATACACAAATGACTTTACAAGGAAATATAATGAGAGATCAGTCCAAGTATGCATGGTGTTCTTCTGGAACTCCGATTGTCAGGTGTTCATCAGAGAAACAGCCTGGGGGAAGAAACTGTCTCTGTGGTGGCTTCTTTTAGCAAACAGTGCTCTGTAGCGCCAAACTGAAGGTAAAAGCCTAAGTAGTTTGTGTGCAGGGTGTGTGGGGTCTGTGAGATTTTGGGTGCCCTTTTCCTGACCCTCTAGACCTGTATAAGTCCTGGATCGAGGGAAGGTCAGTCCTGATGATTCTCTCTGCAGACCTGATTGTTCTTTGCAGTCTGGACCTGTCCTGTTTGGTGGATGAACCAAACCACCCTGAGATGGACAAAGACAGGACTGACTGAATTATGGCAGTGTAGAAGATGACCAGCAGCTCCTGTGGAAGGTTGTACTTCTTGAGTTGCCTCAGGAAGTACAGTCTGCTGTACTACATATACAACCTCTTACTGTAACAGCTTACAATTAAAATATTTGATTATTAATACGAATGAACACATATAAGTAACATTTATTTGCTTTATATGATGGATGTTTTGTCAGACATTTGATCAATAGTTCTATATTCACATCCAGCTAATTAAAATTTTGGACTATTACAGTACTACAGATTCTTATTCATGATACCATGTGAATTTTCTTCAACACATACAAAATTACACATGTTCTCTATTATTTTATTTTATTTTAGATATGTAAAGTTGTATTGTCATATTTTAGACCTGAAACAAAAGCTTGATTTGTAAGTTTAACGCTAATGTAGTGTTGTTGTTTTTTATATAATTTGTAAATAAATATCTTCATTTATAAGTTGATAACTAGGTATATGTTTTAATTTGATCAATCATCTTTGGTCTGTTAAACTTTTATTTTTCTAGCTTAAATATTTTATTCCCATGTGTTTCTATGTAGTTTCACGGCAAAAGTTGTCAAAATATTAATGTTTTAAAATTTGAATACATTTTTATTTAAAGAAAGACAAGATGGTGAAGCACAACGTATTTCTTAAAACAAATTTAAAACTTTTATTTTACAAAACTTTTAATTCAAACATTGAAGAGTAAAAATCATCATTCAATAACAAAAATAATTTCTCAAGGGCACAATAATATCGAAAGATTATCTTAGCATAGGTTTGCAGCAGTGCTCTATTTACTCTATCTGTTTTGTGTCTCTGCTTGGCTGCCTTCTGCTTGTGAACAAACACTGCTGTGTTTCCTCCTCCGACCTTCTCTTAATAGTCAACTCCCTCTCAGCGTGCTCAATAGATGCAACTTTTGCTGGCTGGATGTGAAGCTTTCTTCTGTTTCGTCTTGAGTCTTCTTGTTTAGAGATGGAACTGTCTTCAGGTGTCTCTTCACTCTGGTGTTGCTTGTATAGCTTTCTGTGAGTCAGTGGGACTTTCCCAGATTTATATTCTAACAGGAGGCACACTAGAGGCTTCAGGAAGATTCTAGCAATGTCCACAAATCTCCACTAGGTAGAGATGCTTCACAGATTTTATCAGGTCTCTAACAGCAATGGATTTGTTGGATTATTCGCTGCATCTATTGGAAAGTTGACACTATTTGATTTTACCCTGTCTTATATACAGAATCTATGAATTGCTTACATGTTTGTCAGAGTCCTGGAACCATTTTCTGCCAAAAGCAAAATATTGTAAGAACTTTTTCTTTTTCTCTAAATGAAAACGTATTTTAATATAACATCAGTAATTATAATGTTTGTGGTAGATCTATGAAAATTCACTTTTAAAGTGTTGCTTTGAAGGAAAGCTCTGAGTAAATGATTCATTATAATGAATCAATTAATGTTGACTTTTTATGATTTGTATACTGTACAACAAAATCTAAGTTTTAAAATTTTCAGCTTTAGGTTTGATTGCAACTTGCATTTTGTTTTCCTTAAAAAATACAAGTTGGGAGAAACAGGCGCGATACTGGACTTCCAAACCGAAATTTATTAATATGACTATGGGCAACGAGAATTTTTAAATAATATTTTTTTTATAATTTCCTTGAAATTTGTAGCTGGTTATTCTCAGTGAAAATATTTGTTGCTTACACATTGAATACCACTTCTAATAATTAACCTGCACTCCCTTATTTTATTTAATGGATTTTGTTTTGTAAAACCTCACGTCACATAGTTAAATTAACCATGAGTTAATAACATTTGAATAAATTGTTCATCAAATTTTAACACAAGAAGCCTTATTTTAAATAGCACCCGATATAATCAATGAGACACAATATTAACTAATCACATCAGTGGATGATTTCTAAACACACGTTCTCCTCTTTTTTCATCAATAAAATCAGTGCCCCGTGACTAAGTTCAGCCAATAAGCAGCTCGCACCTGCAGCCACTCACAGCTCTTTAGCAGCAATTAGGAGCCTTCAGTCACTGACAGCTTGGGGAGACAGGACCCACTTTAGTGTGTTGCAGCGGGGATTCATACGCACGGACACGTTTATTTGTGGCTCAGGCTTAATCAAATATTGTGATGCAGCTGAAAAACAACAACATGGAGAAACGCACGGATCTGGCCTCGCTGTTCTGCACGATCGGGCGCCACGGTCCCGCCGTGGCTGTGGTTGTGATTGCTATGGTGTCCGTGGTGGCGGGTTTCATTATCTACCGGACCGTGAAAGGGAAGCGGAGGAATGCCGAGGCTGGGGCCGGACACGGCGGCAGCAGACCCGGAACGCTGAGAGACACGTCGCTGCCGCAGCCGGAGAAGGAGCTGAGTCCGGAGTATGAGGCACTCAGCTGTGAGGAGTCAACAGGTAAAGAGTCACACTCTGGGCATAAACTGTTGCGTCCAACAGGCGTCAGAACTTGGCTTAGTTTTTTTTTTTTCCATCCAAACATTGTCCTTTTAGTTTCATGAATTTAGTTTCATGCACAAACGTGGTTATAGTAGAAGATCTACTCTTAAGATGCATTGAGAAACCATTGAAACATTTAGCCTTTATGGTCCTAGAGTCTGCTTGTCATAGAGAATGTTGGAAGTTGTGGCTAGAGGATGAGTTTAATCCACTCCTTGTATTAACTAAAGTTGATTAGCAAGTTGGTAACAAACAGCAAGAAAATTAAATGGGTCTTACGAATTTTTATTTATTTATGAAGCAAAAGTAATTTACACCCCCCCCCCCTGTCCCCTGCCTACTGCAGTGGGTTGCTACAAACATAAGGCACCATATTGGTCTCATGGCACACTGATCTCCTTTCAAAAATTTGTTTAGAGATGTCTATTTCAAATTGTGATTCGTTTTTTAACTCCTAAAATGGTCATGGGTTACAATTATTTAAAAGCAAACAGTTGTAGATGTGGTTAATGAACCTTTTTTTTCACAAACTTTAAGACATTCATTTAAAATATTGTCATACAAATAAACTTTTAACATTCATTTTAGGAAATGATTATTACAAAAGCCAACATGAAAAATTTCACTGTCTATGAAATGTACAATATACCATCTTGCCTCAAAGTTGCTTTTGAGGCATTGGCATCCTCTCGTCATGGTTAATCAGAGGTTTGGTACAGAGGTTTAATTTAACAGGTTAACTATTTGATTTGGTTTGTCAGGTTCTGTAACTTTTATAGGAAAAAAAAAAAGGAACGAAGGGGGATAAATGTAATTCATCTCTTACTATTTTGTTGAGGTAGCAAATTATGTATTCTGGACTTTTTGTAAATGCATGCTCCAGTTTTTAAAAATCAAATTGTCTTTTAGTTTAATAAAAAAGCCTGTGGAATTTAAAGGTTTATGAACCTTTTGTGTTGCTAGATGACTTGTGACATCAAATATGAAAATGGAGAACTTCTGCTTTTGATGTGAATTGAGTTGAACATATGGCTTTAATCAAAGTAAAACATTTATCACATTTTGGGTTGTAAAACTCAGGAACACAATGAAATTAAACACAATTCTGTTGAAGATAAAATGTGTTTGTTGTCTTTATAGATATGAGTGAAGCTGTATCAAATGCCAGGGACACAGATGCAACTTGGAGTCTGTCTAAACTGAGAAATCGTCGTCCCATCTCTGGGAAAACTCAGTCTTCCAGTCCGTCTAAAAGAGAAGTGGGACCAGAGGAACTGTGCAGTGCTTCACATATGGACAAGATTTCCAGTATTCCTTTAACAAATGCAGAAGAGGCCATTAAGAGCCTCCAAGATGACATGTGTGAACTAAAGGATTTGAATGTGGAGTGTAAGGGCTACAAATGTGATCTCGTACCTCCAAAGGATTCAGAGGAAGACCATAGTATCTCCGTGGAGCCTGTAGTGGTTCGTGAGAGTCTTGGAAAGAAGGTGAGCAGCCTTTTAAGAAAATGGTCAAAGTCAGTGGTAATACATTGCTTAATGCCACTCTGCACTGTAGTATACTTTGTCTGTGACAAAATTGAATTAGTGGTCTTTCTCTTTGTGTAGGTACAAGGCTTACAGGAAGGTGAGGTGACTACACAAGATGTGTCAAATGAAATGCCCTGTCGGGAGGAAGCATATCTATGCGATTTGAATGGCCCAGTTTGCCGAGAGGGGAAGACTCCAATAAATCTAAATGAAAATGACAAAAATTGTCAGGCCGTTTCAGCCTCTGACACAGAGGGTTACTTTGAAGAGCCTACCATTCACATGCATGAGTCCCCTTTGTGTACAAAAAATGAGGATAAGATTTCAGTCCTTGACACCTCTGGCTTCAATAAGCCCCACCCTGCAAACGAAGACTTTAATGTGACACTGCATAAGCAAGTAGATAACCAACTTATAACTGTGACAAGTGTAACAATGCCAGCCATTCACGGTGCAGATGCTGAACGGAGTCCAAATGATGATGTGACTGAAAACAAGCTCACCAATCTTGGCGATTTATCAGTTAATCATGCTGCGCTACCATCTAGCAAAGAACCAAAACTAAAACAAGATTCTTCTACCTGCAGTAAGGAGAACATTGAGAATGTCAAGCAATCTTCATTTGGTGAACCACAGGAAACCTCAGCTCTAGTTTTAAGTCCTGTCCTACCATGTTTGTCAGTTGAGCCTGAAACTATTCAAGATGATCAGACCCTGCCTCTAGTTGGCCTACAACCAGAATACATAATGAATGATGAAGTAACCACTGAATTGGCTAAAGAAACAAGTAGTGCCCTCTTTGAACTTTGTTGTGCATGTCCTCAGAGTGAAATTGATGAAACTATTAACATTTTGATTCCTAAAGAAAATGTAGAAATACTTCTGTCTTCAGCTGATGGTGAGGCCAATGCAGTTGTTAGTGATGAGTTCAGTCCTGCTGCCTCTGTGTCTACAGAAATGTCTTGTCCTGATGAATCTTCCTTCCAAAACCAAGAAAGTGAACAAGTACAAAATATGAAAGATCTGCTTGAGGTCCCAACTGCTCCTGCCCCAGTCATGGCTGAGAGCATAGAACCTCAGATTGGCAAGGACCAGCTGTTATCTGAAAATCAAAGCAAGTTAACCTCATGCTCATCTGATCTTGAAGAGCGTGGGATTTCAGGCATGAAAGTTGGCCCTGATTTGCGTGATGCTGGGGAGTGTCCCTTAACCCTTGAGAACATGCGGTTGGCTGCAGTGGATGATCATCTACAATCTCAAGACCAGGCTGAATGTCAAACCACAATGGCTGACTTGCAGTCTGTCATTAAGGAAGAGCCAGTAGATGCAGTAACTCACTCTTTAAATGATTCACAACCCCTTATTGAGGAGACCGATAAAGCCAATGATGACTCCTGTACAGTCAATGAGGTGTGTCATGAGACTGAAAGTTTCAACAGAGCAGTAGGCCAACTCTCAAATGATGCACACACTGTGTGTTTACGTGAAGACCTCGGAATGATGGACACAAAGATTGTCATAGAAGGCAAGGAAGAGGACAAAACAACTGAAATCAATATTATGGAGGCAACTATGGATAACAATGAGTGGATCACAGATGGTACTGATCAAGTTCCTCCCTGGATGAAGAGTTCTGTTCCCCTAATTAATCCAGTGTCTCTAGAAGAAAATATCCAAACTTCCTTTCCTGTAGATGCAGCTTGCACAAATGCTGATGTACCAACTGCCAATGAGAGTGAAGAAGCCAGCACAGTTCCCCCTATTGATGAACCCACAGAAACTGGCAAAAGGGTCCTGGCAGTCCAGCCGATGCCCCAAAGTGTCAGCGTGATGTTCCGGATCCACTATCTCACACACTCTCCATACCAGAAGGTGGCCATCACAGGAAACCATTGGGAGCTAGGGAACTGGAAGGATTTTGTTCCTCTGGAAAAGGCCAAGGATGGGCTTTGGGCCACTGTGGTGAGCCTGCCTGCAGAGAGTTATGTGGAGTGGAAATTCGTGGTGGTGGACAGGGGTCAAGTATGTCGTTGGGAGGAGTGTGATAATCGCTTTTTGGATACTGGCAACAGTGAGAACCTACTTGTCCACAAATGCTGGGGTTTAATGTAAGAGGCATCCAGTCAAAGACTAAAGAAATGGACACTGATACTAGAGGGGTCAATAAGTATATGGACTGGACCAGGTAAATGCATTTCATTTACCGATTTGATTTTTAAAGTCTATCAAGCACTGTCTTTTGAGTAACGTTTACTGATAACTGGGCTAGTTCTGGTTGAAAGATTTACCTAGATTCCTTGTAAGCATCATTTCAAAAATTAAGTTGGTGTATTTTAGGGCTGAATCAATTATGCTCACAACAGTTCTAATGTTTTCAAAGAATTTTGAGTTGAATTAGACCACACTTCTACCATGGGCTGGTTATAGCTGTATGTTAGGGTTACATAATGGTAGCTTTATAACAGTTTGTTTTTGCTATATTTTATAATGGTGCATTTTGGGTTTGTAATTTTCTGTTTAATATTGTACATTTCAACCATATTTGGCCATTGTTGAGTGTTAAACCTCTAAACCCCCTTCTGAAAGGACATTATTTAGAATTCTTTACATTGACGGTTTGTTTTGTCTGAACTGGAAGATGAGCTACAGTCTTTTCTGCTCTCAATATTTAATGTTATGCAAACTGTCCTTAAAGTGTCTTGCAAGTGTTTAGCTTTATGTTTTACATGCTGCTTGAATACTCCTACTGTGAGAATAAATGCACATATTTCACTTTCACTACAGCAATAATTAAAGCAATAATTGTTCTGTATGCTGCAATGGGTGTTAAATCAGGAATGTTTACCACTGAACTGTGGAGGTGGAACTGCTGCTTTTATTTAATGGCCTCTTGTGCATGTACAGCAGTTCTTCTGTGCTATGGGTGTGCATTTTTTTTTTTTTTTTATGTGAAAGAACATGTTAGAACTTTAATGTATTGCTGTTACCAATTGTATTTGTCTTAGACTATATGTTGAATGTAATTAAAACAAATAAACTAATCTTTTCAAATCCCTTGTTACATGTTAAAAGAGAAACTTCTGTGGGGAGGGTGTAATTTTAGGAGTTGATGCTAGTTCTGTTACTCTTAAACTACAGAAATATGGGTCATATTCAAAATCAATCTCGTTAAATGTGGTTGATCTGTGGTTCAAAATTTACATTTTTTCTTTACCCCAATCTATGTACCTAATCCGACGCTTTTTAAGTGCTAACCTGCGACAATGTTTCTGAATTTCAGGAAATGATTGACCACTGTTGAAACAGACTGATGCAAGCCCAAACAAACATTTTGAGTGGATGCACCAAGAAAATGTCTGATATTGCTCAAACCAAGGGACCTGACTCTTTGAGTCCAGCTGCCTCGGATTGGCTCATGAAGGGAGAAAGACTATCATTGGCAAACATTTTCATCCCAGGTTGTCTACTCAACTCTTCTGCATGCCAAGGTGGGCCATTGGCGCTGGGCAAAGTGCTATTGCTGTGTTGCCTGGAACACGTGTGTGTGTATAGGTTAGGTTTTAGAGCTGGAGACATAATTGCATTTCAATGGATACAAAAATTAGCTAAATTGTGTCATACAACTATGGGAAGCAAAGTGTTATTTGGCTAGTCAACAACGAAGACTAATTGGGAATTCATGGGAAAATAATTCCAAACAAAAGGCTTTCAACTAAATGTTTCAAACACTGTTTAAGAAAAGGGAGAGGAGAACAAACAGCCCTTTTAAAAGATCCTACAATCTGTGCTGTTTGCATGTGTTCAGTGTTTAATCTTTTTTGTTGTTTCACATTTAAGTCTCCCAGGTCCAAAGGGAGCTCTCTCTTAGGACCTGGTAGCTGCTGGATCAATATTATGCAGCTCTTAGCCAAACAAGGCCTCTGAGAGTCATTTGACCCCATTTCAAATAAGGTCATTGGGACATTGCCTGACTGGAAGTCACCTGATTCTTGTCATTTGTGTATCATGCTGCAGTCATGCTTTTATGTATCTCTTCAAAATGGGTGTCCAGTTCAAAGTGCTGCAACAGAAATTGTAGAAAACATTACAAAGTTAAAAACTTATAAAAGTGAGTAAATATTGGACAAAAATAAACTTGAGTGCAGTTCCCAGGAAATTGAAATGACCTGCAGAGAAAACTCACATGCTGATTGACAAAAAAAATTTTTTTACAGCCTTTGGAGTAGAAGGTACTCGTCGTCTTCTGCTTATCCGGGACCGGGTCGCGGGGGCAGCGGACTCAGCAGAGACGCCCAGATGTCGCTCTCCCCAGATACCACCTCCGGGTGGAGCCCAAGGCATTCCCAGGCCAGCCGAGAGACATAGTCTCTCCAGCGTGTCCTGGGCCTCCTCCCGGTGGGATGTGCCTGAAACACCGCCTGAGGAAGGTGTCCAGGAGGCATCCGGTATAGATGCCCGAGCCACCTCAACTGGCTCCTCTCAATGTGGAGGAGCCAGATGGCCGAGCTCTTCACCCTATCTCTAAGGGAGTGCCCGGCCACCCTACGGAGGAAGCTCATTTCAGCCGCTTGTATCCGGGATCTCGTTCTTTCGGTCATGACCCAAAGTTCATGGCCATAGGTGTGGGTAGGAACGTCGACCGACCGGTAAATTGAGAGCTTTGCTTTTCGGCTCAGCTCTCTCTTCACCACAACGGACTGGCGCAGTACCCCCATTACTGCGGCAGCCGCACCGATCCGTCTGTCGATCTCTCACTCCATTTTTCCCCCACTCGTGAACAAGACCCCGAGATACTTAAACTCCTCCACTTGAGTAGAAGGTGAAATATATTAAAACTTGTTTTACATAAGTGATGTTGAAACCAAGTACTGCAAACGTAAGCATGGTTAGCCTTGAAGTTGAATTTTTTTTTTTTTTAAGTCCAGCCTGGAATGGAAAGAACATACTGTATGTGAAGTAAATATTACAAGTAATGTCACTACTATCTATATCTATCTATATATATATATATATATATATATATATATATATAGATAGATAGAGATATATATATATATATATATATATAGATAGATATAGATATATATATATATATATATATATAGATAGATAGAGATATATATATATATATAGATAGATAGAGATATATATATATATATAGATAGATAGAGATATATATATATATATATAGATAGATAGAGATATATATATATATATATAGATAGAGATATATATATATATATATATAGATAGAGATATATATATATATATATATATATAAAAAATTCTTGCAGGTGTTAATGTGGGAGGTGGTTGGGTTCTCTTTCTAAAGCTGAGGGTAATTTAGACATAAGGATCACAGCTGACATTTGTATTTCCTTCCCCTCTGCTATATTTGTACATCCCTTCTGTCATACATGCAGAGACCACTTTGCAAACATCTAACCTTCTAAGCCTTTGCAATGCATTGCTTAATCTCAGTTAAAGCAAAGTTCTTAACAGAGTAACCCCCCCCCCCCCACTCCTCTCACCCTCTTCAGATCCAGATTTAAACCTGTAAGAGCAAACAAAGCCTACAAATCAACATCCTGAAATTACTTTATTTTGCTGTTACTGTAATTGGTAAGCATGTGCAGTGGATCATGTATAGTGCAGCATATGCAAATGTGCCTATATTTGAATATAGTTTACACATATTAAAGGAATAGATTGGAATACATCTAGTAAAACATGAATACTTGCAGATGAGAATGGACAACTGACTCAGTTTTAGTTTTTAATAAGATCAACTGTAAAAGTTCCAATACACAGAACTGCTTGTTGGAGAATGTAAGAAAAATCCGAAATATTTTAACATGCCTTCAGTAACATGACAAGTCTCATTTAACTCCATGTCGGAGCAGGATACCAAAGAGTTAGTTCTGATTTTTTTTTAAAGTGAGGTTTCTGTGAAGTTATCAATGGTAACAGTTTACTTACTTATAATAGAAAGCTGTCATCTCACTGTCAGCTTGTTGGAAAGTAAATAAATCATTGAAGGGGTAGAAAAAAGCAACTGGAAAAACTAAAGCTTTAATGGTTTTCGATTCAAAATCCATTTGGGTCAAGATATATTTTTCTGTAAAGTAAAATAAGCTGGAGAGAATCCAGCACCCTTCACATTATGAGCGGTGCACAATTGTAACAGTAATGTGGACCATGTAATTATGACGTATAGTGTTTTATTCTACTGCATTTAGACCTGCTGAGTTTTCAAACATTCAGAATTTTGTCTCTTTTTCCCCCAACAACAGATAAGTCTCTGAAGCAGGAGCTTGGACCTGGGAATGATTATACACTCGAGTTGAGCAGCTGGCTGGTTGCCAGTCAGAAAAACAATCAATTTAAAAAATTTTCAGTTGCTAAAGTCTTGTAGCAAAAAAAGAATGTATTCCTTTACATTATATGCATTCAAACACTACAGGAATTAGTGTTTAAATAGAGTTTGTACAGTTCTGTTTGTGCCCAATTTGAAAAGGTACAAACCATCAGAAGCTGTAATAAATTGTTTCAACCTAGATTATTCATTTTGTTTTCTACCCACAGTGACAATAATGAATACACTAATTGGGCTGATTGGCAACATCCAACATTCCCAATCTAATTCAGAGAGTTCTTTTTTCCTTTCCAACTGGTAACTGAGTATAAATATAGCACATCATTATGATCTGGCAGTGGCATCCCCAATTGATGAAGTTTAACAGGAAGTGGAGATAATGAGAGTTGTTGCCACCTAGATGAAAGTGAGGGAGAGAAGGGTCATGCTTTGTTTAAAAAAAAAAGTAACTGGTATTGTAGCATGAATGGAGGTTCTTAACTTACTGTAGCAGAATTTTGTAATTTGGCATAAGCATCTGTTCTCATGCTACATTTACAGGGTCTGGTTCTACTAAAGAAAAACAATAAATGAAAGAAAATAACTTGGACATAAACTTTGATAATGAATTATGCCTCTTTGTTTGTGATATTGTTCCCTTAGAGGAGCTCACTCTTCAAGTGTGGCTATAACACATCATCAGTCCAGCTTAGACTGCCATGTGTGAAATTCTCTTTCTCTTGAATATGATACAGCTATCTCTTCTTACACTCAGTCAAAAACAGGCTGTTCCTGTCCTGTTGATCTTTGACCTAGACGGATTGTGTAATACTATCAGAGAGACTCCCTGTATCTGTGAGTGGCCGTGTTCATTTGGACTTTACTTTGTCATTACAATCTATTGCCTTTGCTTTTCATAAAATCTTCTATATATAATTTCTGTCTGTTTCATCCCCTCCCCCTTTTCCCATTCCCCCAACTTTCTAAGATGTGCAGTGGCATTAGAATATGAGAAACCGCTAAGGATGATTTTTTTTTCAGGTTGCTAAGAAATCTTAAAATGGTATTAGTTTGCTGTTTTGACAATGCTTCATTTGGAAAAATGGGTAAGATCACTGTTATAATTAGTGTCATAGTTAGGGAAGTACTACACATGGAGGCTATTAATACAACATGCCAGTACTCATTCCTGTGGGATCACACAGTGACCTTCACTGGAGACTGTCATGCCTGCTGACAGTGCTACATGACCATGTGGGAAGGAGCAATAGGTGGAGGTTAAACTAAATGGGGAAAAAGCTTTTATAAAATTACACTAAAATTAAGATTTTTTGTATTTCAGCTTTTAAGCCAGTGTTTTTATCAAACATTCACACCTTGATGCTGGTGTCTTTTGTCCTCCAAGTGAGACTTTGCTGTGTTTCATTATGCATGTCTGCACAGCATCATAAGATGTGATCTACACCACCTGCTCTTGTGAAGCAGAGAGCAAAATGAAAGCTCTTCTGGATCTGTGCCATAGCGGGGCAGTTTCCACCAGTGAGGTCATCACTTATTGCCTCAGAGGACACTGCAGTTGTGGGCTGAATGCAGTTATAAGCAGCTCTACAAATGCACATTGCAGTATGGATATGTGGGAGGAGAGAGAGAGAACTGAGTGGGAGAGGATGACAAAAAGCAGTGAAGAGGGCCTGTAGCTGCATGCAGTATGCAAAACGTCTAGCAGACAAACATCTTATTCTCAACTATTTTTGATAACCAAACAGATTTTTGGTACCTTCATCAGTCAGTCAACAGCAACGGAGAAAATACAAGTGATTTTGTGTAAGAAAGAAAAAAAGGTTTGTGAATAAGCTTCAGGTACAACTTATAGTAAATCAGATAATTTTTATTATCTAATAGAAAACGCATATGAATTGGATTATCAGTGGTAACGTGTGGTTCAGTATGAAACAAAGATTTATCATGAAAAAAAACTTGAAGATACAATAATTTAGAAGAGTGGTTTGCTGTTTGTTGGAGTTTTTCGTTTAACACAGTTAATGGAAATCAAACTGCTTCATCTACATTTTAGAGGATATAAAAGGTTTAACGTGGAGTTCAAAAGACAACACTGCCTTCTGTGTTTTAGAAACAAGATTACTGTCATACATGGTGGCATTACAACTTTTTTAACAGCATTAGATTAGAAGAACAAACACAACATTAAAAAAAGTTTTTAATAGGTTAAAAAAAGTCATTGTTTCACTTCTTTAATGCACAAGAAATAATATTTGAGTACCCTAATACCAAAAGCAGTTTTCAGACTGACCCCATATTTTTTCAGACTTGCATTTAAAACTTCAATTTGTCATACAAACTGATATTAACAAATTAAATTGCACTGAGATATCACTTTATGTTAATATGTGGACAATAAAAGAAAAGAAAAATCAACACCTAAATGGTTGATGGGAAGGATGGAGTTACAG
The DNA here is from genome assembly GCF_021462225.1 of Girardinichthys multiradiatus. Taxonomy (NCBI): domain Eukaryota; kingdom Metazoa; phylum Chordata; class Actinopteri; order Cyprinodontiformes; family Goodeidae; genus Girardinichthys; species Girardinichthys multiradiatus. The sequence continues at coordinate 33,687,083 of NC_061801.1, read as the reverse complement.
GGCAATCTTGGAAGAAAACCTGTTAGAGGCTCCAAACACTTGAGCCTGGGGAAGAGGTTCACCTTCTAGCAAGACACTGAGCACATAGAGCCGGCGCTACAATGGAATGGCTTAAATTAAAGCACATGCATTGTAATGGACCAGTCAAAGTCCAGACATATATCCAGCTGAAAATCTGTCACAAAATTTTTAAAATGCCATTTTAAAATGCTCTCTATCCAAAGTAACTGAGCTTAAGCTATTTTTCAAAGATGAATGGGGAGGAATTTGATTATTTAGAAACTGGTATGAGACATACCCCTGTAAATGTTGCAGCTGTAAATGCAGTAAAAAGGAAGTTCTACAAGAAATTTGACTTAGGGGCTTGAATAGCAATGCATGCCACAATTTCTACTCATATAAAATCTTAATAAAACACAGTGAAAATGTTGGTTTTAATGTAACCAAATGATAGAATTCAAGAAGTATGAATACTTTTGCAGGGCACTGTTTTTTACAGCCCTCAACAGAGCTCAACCAGATTCATATTTGAGATTGTTTAAATAATAGTTATTTTCATTTTTTCAATAGTCCATTTCATTCTAATCCTTAAAAGTAAATATATCAGAAATATATAGCTTGGTAAACAAATCCATTTTATATAATAGTTGTATCTCAATTAATATTGAAAAGGAAAAAGCTTTCTTAAGGCTTTTGGTATGTTTTCAAAAGTTTTAGTAGTGATGCACACCTCAGGAAATTAAAGTTAAATCAGTCAAGCAAAACATACAAGAGCTAACCTCTAGGGCTTAAGGTTTTCACAGTGATGTTATTCATTGCAAAATAACCTTACTAAGCTTCAAGTGTTCCAGTCACCAAGTCGCCAAACGTTACCCTGTGCATCCACTGTAAGTTTTATAAAGTATCAATTCTCAGCAACATTTCAGGTTCTGCATACATATGGCCTAAATCTGGGAGCTCTGTGACCCCTCTATCTCCTCTGGTATTGGACGGAAGAGCTTTGCCTGATTTGTAGCCAGAGGTAAGTCTGTTTGGATAGAAAAGGCAAGCAGACTTTTAAGAGGTCGCTTAAATAGGAATCTTTCTGAAGTGACCAAAGCACCATAGCCCTGAGAATGGGAGAAGGCATAGCCTGACCGCCGGGTGCTGACACGCCTCACTGGACGGCGAGGAGCAGGTGCTGGTGGCGCCTCCATTTGCATCTTATGTCTCACCTGTAAAAGAATCAAAAGAAATATGATTTTAAGTACAAACACATCTTTTCATAGGTTTGTCGGGCCCCATTAAGCCATATTTATAATCACAGAATGCATGGAAAATTATAGGGTCTCAGGTGTTTTTCCTACCTTGTCGTTGATAGTTGGACGAATCTGTATGAGGATGAAGCGCAGAGCCACCACAGGCAGGATACAGAGAAGTGAAGCCAGGAATATGGTCAACCAGACATTTGGCTGATTCAAAGAATTTCTTGCTGCTCCTATAGTTAATGAAAGGAAAGTCAAGGAAAACATATGTATTTTTGTATACAAACTTGCACTATTGGATGCAGAAACAGAATACTAAACCTGAGTGAAGCTGACGCCCCATCCACGTGAAAAAATCAGGTAAATAGGCTGAGCGGTTAGTGCTTCGTTTGTGCTGGCTTGCACCGTTAAAATTATTGTTTGTGCTGCTATGGTTTTTAGGTCATTCAGAAGTCACCATCCTCCCAGCTTGCCCAAAGAAATAAACCAGAGTAGCCTCTTTAGTGCTTTGTTTGTGCTGGGTTGTGCCATTAAAATATTCATTTGTGCTGCTATAATTTCTGAGATTTCGGCTGATGACGTCACCCTCCCCCCGGTTTGCTACAAAACGAACCAGAGTGGTCTCACTTTTTAGTTCTTTTGTGCTGGTTTGTGCCATAAAAAAAATTGTTTTGTTGTTATGCTTTCTGAGACATTACATTACTTTTAATTTCAGAAGATCACATGAGTTCATCTGAATTGATTATGTCTGTGGTGTACCACAGACATCAATACCACCATCTCTGGTGTTGGATTTCACCAGCTGCAGCCAAGGTTGCCAGATATGACTGACAGTTTCCAGCCCAAACACAACGTTCCTATAACCATGACTATGACCATTATGACTCAAAGTTAATATCTTTATACCTCTAATAATAATAATATCTTAGAAACTATAGCAGCACAAACAAAAATTTTAACAGCACAACACAGCACAAATGAAGCACTAACTGCTTAGCCTATTTGGCTGAACTTTTTATGTGGGTGGGGTGTCAGCTTCCCTCAGCCCAAAGAAGAAAGAAATTGGAATGATAAAATCTTTGGGAATTGGATGATGAAATGTATGCATGGAAGTTAACTGCAGACTACCAATCTATGTTTAAAACTAAAACTGAAATGCCTACAAATTGCAACCTAATGAATTGTCACTCCCCATATTCATTGTCCACAAATTCTTTCAACAGTATCTTCCAATTAATTACAAAATATTGGTGCAAACAAAAAAGTGAATCAAGCATTTAAAGTATAGTAATTCATATTTTAGACATACTTCTAACTACATATCTATAAAAAACTGCTCTGAATTTATCTGGTATTTGGGGGATATTTTCCATTAATGACACTTCTAATTCATCAGAAACGTTACACTCTGGAATTCTAATGTTTGCCTATTGTTATCTTGAGTATTTTTTTACTTTGTCATGTCTTGAAGACATTCATTGCTGATTATGAATAACATCATTTAAAAAAAAGGTAAATTGATTTTTAAGGGTATTTTCTTATATAACAACAGATGCACCTAAAGCTATTGTCCTACTATATAAGTACCAAATCTACTCACCAACGAAGGGGAAAATGGAGGTGAAGATCAGAAACGTGCCGTTGCTGTACATGGTCAAAGTGATAGCAATATAGGCAGCCAGGCTGCCCCACACAAAAAACTGGTTTACGGTTGTCCAGTAATAGGTGTCTATACACAGCTGAAACAATAAAATTGGAGTTGTTTAGTCCTTTTTCCATGTAAATTACTATTTGCATTAACCTGCAAAATTTCTAAAGCCTAGCATTGCAAAGGGAGGTTAAAAAAAACTACTTTTTTCAGTATACAATTGTGGCCTAAAGTTTTGAGACTGAAGGAAATCTTGCTAAATAAAAACATCACAGAATTAGGACTTTATGGTCACAATTTGAAATGAGTATAGCTTGCTGTGAACTTTGATCAAATGAATGTAATAGCTAAGTTAGGTTTAGCTGCCACAAAATGACAGGCTAGTATTATTTAATAAGCTTTTCTTTTTCTTTTTTTTAAAGAACCTTCCGTCAAGGCAAATTAGAGTAATTAAGAGGGCCTTTACAGGAAAACACAGGAGCAGAGATAAAAACAAAACACCAAATACATTAAAAACATGGAATATACAATTTAAAACACAAATCATTACATAAAAAGCATTAAAAATAGGAGAAAATCACGTAAAATGAAAGAAAATTTAAGCAAACCCCCCAAAAAAAAACATTACAAAACAATCTTTGGGCTTTATGGGAAAGTTAAAGTAAACAGTTTTCAGTCCTAACTCAAAGAAGCCAACTGTTTCTGCGTATCTCAGATTTTTAGGGAGCTGGTTCCCAAGGCTGAAGAGCACAAACATTAAATGCTGCCTCCCTTTGTATAGTTCTGGCCACGGGAACACTGACTGAGCAGGTCTCAGATGACCTGAGGGGTCTAACATGATTTATACCTGACTAGCATTACTGAAATGTTCAACAGCAACTTTAACCAAGAATTAAGAACCCGTTTGGGGTTGCTGCAAACGTATCGACTTGACGCAATCAACTGCCCACTTTCAACAGGTTTACTCAGGAGGAGGGCTTGCTGCGATGTCAGTGACTCAGTGGAATTGGCTGGCTGTATCCTGAAAAACCCTTGTACCAACTGGTATTGTGAGAGATGATGACTTGGACTGTGTTTGGATTTAGTTTATAGTTTTGCTTTGAACTTGAATTTTTTTAGTATCGATGTTTATTTGCTTGTCAACATGTAAGAAGAATCTTTGTTTTGAAAAATGTATAAAAAAAATCCACAGTCCTGCAACTTTGGATCTTTGGAGTGATTTTTCTTGTCTCCTTGTCGTGACTTGACCCTCAAACTTTACAGACATAATAAACTGAACTTAACTGCACATTTGAAATGTTCATCATTGAGATTCAGTACACTGCAGAAACACCTGGTAAAAAGATCTGATGTCAGTGAAGGAAAACATTTGGTCACAACTGTGTTCCTTTGTATCGCTCATCTTTCTACTCATCATTCTCTTTCATCATTTCATAATGTCCATTGACGAGAACAGTTTTTCTCACCTGGGCGCTCACCACGACAAGCAAACAGGTCTGTGCCAGCAAAGCAAAGGACTGGTAGTCCACAAGATCTCTGCCGTCATCTCTGACTGTGTCATGCATTGCACCCCAGGGGATAAAAAAGAGGACTAGGGAGCTGTAGCAGCTGTGCATCATGCAGCGCACAAAGGCTTTTTTACTGAAATACATATTGAGCTGGCCAGGAGAGTAAAGCTGGGGATACTGAAAACTCCAGCGGTCATTTACATCCTGTGGAAAATTGAAAACAGGATATTAAACCCAAATGATGGTAATTTGTTGGTTTTCAGGATGATGACTTGTTTTTTTTATTTAGTGCATACCTGGTCAAAGAGGCTCAAGCTGAGGATTGGGAGACATGTGTAAACCAAGTTGTACAAAGCGATGAACCACTCATCATACACGGTCTAACAAAGACAACCTTTAAATCATTAATAAATAGACAAATAACTGTTGTATAAATTATCCACATTTTTTTTCTGGATAGATATAGAAAAGATTTGCAGAGTCTTAGGATCCTATAAATATCTTGCAGTTGATGGTTGATAGGATGAGAAACCAAAAGCATTCAGATGCTGATATAACTAATCTCAAAAATATAGCTATTTTTAAGGTTTGAACAGAAGCCAGACTTTAAAGACCAAGACAACCTAACACCTAAGTCACTACTACAAAGTGTTACAAACTGAAGTTGACAGCATATTTTTAATAGGTCACACAAAGATTAAATATGCCTGTTCAGCATGTAGTCACAATGTGTGTGCAAAGAGTTATTTTAAAACATTTTACTTACCTGGGCAGAAAAGCCGCAAAAGAAGGCATACCAGAAATGCACAAATGTGAAAGTGAAGTTCTTGTAAAAGAAATATTGTAGGAACTTGCACATGCGGAGATAAGACCAGCGCCCATGCACCAGCAGGAGGCGCTGGAGGTAACGAAACTGGGCAAAGGAGAAGTCACTTGAGAGAACTGCCTGCATCCCCTCCTGACCGCTGATTCCTACACCAATATGAGCAGCTGAAAGGCAAGAGAACAAGATTTTTTCCTAAATCATTAAAGACAAAGATTCGCAGTAGGTTTTTGACTCTACGGGAACTACAGATTTTACCCTTGATCATGCTGACATCATTGGCCCCATCTCCAATGGCCAATGTGATTGCCTGCTTGTATTTCTTGACCAGTTCAACAACCTGGGCTTTCTGCAGAGGGGTGACCCTGCAGCAAATCACTGTCTGGCACATGCATGCTGTCCTCAGCAGCTCCAACTCCAAGTCCTTCTCCAGTGCAAAGGCCTGAAGATGAAAGAGGAAGGTGCCATACAATTTACAGATGTAATACCAGGGGTGTGAAGCAATCTAGAAATACGGTCAAAATGAAGTGTGTAGGGACATGCTGTCCACTTACCATCAGGATGAATTTATATAGTGAGGTAAGTCTAAGCTATTTTGTATTGCGGATATAAAGGGGAATATTTTAACCTGGCCAAACTGTATTGATTTATGAGGCAGCATTTCGGGTTCTCAGCCGAAAAACAAAACACTGAGACTGACAGAAGATACGAGTGATTCAGAATCACTGTTATTTGCAAATGAGGCTAAAGTTAGCATCTGGTTCAGAGCTTCCTTTAAGGGCAAAGCTCAAAGGTAGTTTCACAATTTTCTAAAAGGAATGCATTTATTAATCTCTAGCAGAGCAAAATACAAACTACATAGACTGATAAACCCTTAACTGGGACTGAGACTGAGCAAAGAATTAACCCTAAATCTGAAACATCTCCTTTTTAGGTAAAAACAGAAATTAAATGATATATTTTTTTGGCATTAGAATCACCTTAGAATTAGACAAGAACAAAAAGCACAAATGGTTAAACCAGGGGTAGAATATTTTACACTGACTAAAGCTTTGTTTATACACAATTTGTGACTTATTAAACATTTACTCTGTCAAAACAAAATAAACAATGCTGTTACACCTCTAGTAAGTATTCAGAACCAATCTAGAGTTGTCATGATGAAAAAAGTTCAAACTCTATACCAATACAAAAAAAACTCAATACAATTTTCAATGACATCAAAACCTAAAGGCACATGGTTCTTTGTAAGAAAGATCAGAAAAAATATAACAAATTACAGGGTGACAATATTTTCATTGTAATAGCACCTATTTAGAAAAACAACAACTTTAAAATGTTGCTTTCATGTTTAGCAAAATAGTAGACAAGACAACATTTAGTAATATAACCATCTTTATGGAAGTTTTTACCTGAAACTCAGTTCTTAATTAAAAAATATATTTCTGTTAAGCGCAAACCGGGATCTGGTTCATGCAGATATGTTCAACAAGAGTTGTTTTATTTCTATGTTTCCAGGAATTCAGCATCTGCATTTCTTTTGTGATCAACTTAAGCCAGTGCGTTTGTTTGCTATGGTCTGCTCTAATTGCCAGCTTCATTCTGGATTCATTGCTGTTATTGTTTCCTCATTTGCCACATAAGACACTAATTCCTTTACTACTGAATATATAGTATTTTTGTTCTCTTTCTGACCAGTTTGAACTGAAAGGAGCCCTCTCCCGCTTGACATTACCATACGTCAATTCATACCAACAGACGTTTTAAACCAATGTGCAGTGTTGGTGAGGAAACATCTTGATGGGGGAACTCAGCAATTGGGCTATCAGTAAGTTGCTGAAATTTGAACAGCTAACCTTTGTAAATCTCTCAAACAGAGCATAGGTCTTTAAGATCCTTAACTGCAGTTCAGCTCAGCTTTCTTGCTCCTCCTCTGACATTGCTTATCAGGATCATTTGACTTTTACTTTTCTTCTTGCCTTTGCCTTTTCAGTCAAAGAGGTTTGCAGAGAAAACATGTACTTGTCATGTTACCAGAGTTTTAAACTTTCAGCAGCAGCCCTCTGGTTTGTTACTCCATCATTATAATTCAGATTAGCTCTCTGCAGGCAGGGGAGGGACAAAGTATCTGTGTGTGTCTACAGCGCTGCCGTGCTAAGTTGTATGGGAACTTGAGGAGATTAAAATGGCTGAGTTTGTATTGATCTTAATGCAAATGATTACCTTTAAAAATTACATTGTTTTATTATCAATTCTATCAAAATATTGATTCTTTAGACAACCCTAGACCAAATAACTTTATAATATTCATTGTTTTGAAGACATTTCCACCGGGGTAAAGACAAAAAAAATGTATATCTACCAAGCTGTGTCCATTTATTATTAGACCATATTCCCCTTCAACTTTTTCATCCTGCACCGTCTCCATCTTCTTAAGCCAAAACAGGCCTGCACGGGCTTTGGTCACTGTTGGCTCCTCTGCTGCTCCTGGACACATTTTCCTTCTAGCGTACCTAAAAACAGTTCATTTCTTTTACAAACAGTTACTTTACAATAATTATTCTGTTGGCATTGTAGTTTTGGGGATTTTGTGTTTCGTTTTCTTTAGAACAAAAAGGTATCCAATTATGAAAATTGCTTAATTCACAGTAGTTCAGACCAAAAATCATCACAAGTACATCCTTAGTCGAGCAAAAACAACAAAAGCTTTAAAAGTTACACACTTAATACTTTACAGTAATAAGTTTCTGTTTGACTCACTGCAGCTCCTGTTTGACCCCTTCAGTTGTATTGGCAGCCACAATAAAAACATCCTTCATCTCCTCTCTTAGCATGTTGCAAGAATAACCGATGTTTTCTGCTGTCTCTGTTTAAAAATGACAATGACAGTAATTGTGGTATGAATAATAGGCCTGCTTCGTAAACACTATGGCGTTGAATATTCATCCCTCTCTGACAGTTGGCATCATATACCAGCAAAGTTTAATCAGCCTTGATGCTTTATGCAAACAGTGATATATAGCAACTTTTACCTTGTTTATCACCAGTCAGCACCCAGATTTTGATGTCTGCTTTGGCCAGCTGCTCAATAGTGTGTGGTACGCCGTCTTGCAGCTTGTCTTCAACAGCTGTCGCTCCTAACAGCTGGAAATGAAAGGTAATTAGAAACTGAACTTATAATGTAAATAGGCTTTTTCCTGTTATTACAAGTAGTAAAAGCCTATACTCCTCTATATGCTTAGCAGATAAACTGACAATCATGTCTTTCTCGATCTCCTCATACAGTTGATCAAGTCTCTCTTCTCGTCCTTCCAGGGCTGTGCTGGCCTCATGGTGGCGCTGTATCCACTCTTCCATGTAGCTCTCCTCCAAGTGTTTGTAGGCCAGAGCAAGAGTGCGTAGCCCATCTCCTGCATATTCCTTGTTTGGTTATATAATTCAAAGTAGTTAAAAAGAAGCACACATATAAATAACAAACAAAATAAAAACAAAAATGAATCTCTTACATTAAGGTGTCCCGTTGTAACTTTCATCAGTTTCTTACAAGAGCGGTCTAATCTTTCAAAGATGATGGTGTCAGCACCTTTGCAGTACAGGGTCATCTTGCCATCAGGGCCACGTACTTAGAAAAATATTAAAACATTTTTATGAAAAATCACTCTGATTCTGATTATTTACTTAATTAACAACACATCTGTTGTATGTTGCACAATGGTATCTTAGACATAGGGGATAAACACTGAAAATGTATTTTGTGTACATAAAAGGCATTTTTCACAATTTCTGCTAACCTATTACTGACATTCTCTTCCGCACATTATTAAAGTCCAGAACAGCCAGAAGTTCATATGTGACCTTTTCACCCATCTCCATCATGGTGATGGTCTCAGGTGTGCGAGAGCGGAACACAAATCCGAAGTTCCTTGCTGCGGTGACCAGAGCGCCCTCATCAGGAGACTGAGCCTGGTAGTTCAGCTCCCCTATGGTAAAGAGGACAAGACAGGCAGGAGAGAGGCATAAAAAAGATGAAAAGTCTACATTTTAAAATAATACTTGACTTCACTTTGAAAACTGTTCAGGAAGGATTATACTTATAATATTAAAAGCTTCTCTAATAAAATATGGTGTAGGAATTCTTGTTTTTGCTTTAGAGTTGGACACATTTACAATTGCCCTTAAAAGTGTACTTAGTCTTAAAAAATAAGTCAATTACCTACAACCTTGTTCTTTAAGTGTGAACACCTTAAACTTCCTAATTTAATTTTGACAGTAACACGTCTTGAGTTCACATCTGTCATTAGGTGTATTGAATCTGAGTAATCTGAAATAATGTTCAGTTGTCCTAGTATAATATTTGTTATATCTGCTCATTAACATTGTTTTACTAAAGTAATAATTTACAGCATGGCTCCAAAGGATCAATATTATTTCATTGTACTAAAGGTTTCAGTATGGAGTAGCCTACAAAAAAAAAAAATATATATATATATATATATATGTATATTATATGCACCATGCAACACTAAAAGCAGCAATAATCTCATAAACTACAGAGCAAAAGTGACATTAGAAAAAACTACTTGCTTCTCCAAAGTGGCTGAAAAGACATGATGGAAACTGGTCAGGGAGGCTGCCAAGATGCTGACAGCAACACTTCTTTATGAATTCCCAACAATCACTGGGTGTATTCCACATGTGATAACAATCTACTGTATTCTTAATATGGACCAGAAAGTTGTATAGTAAAAATAAAGCCTTTCTTCCAAAGACAACCTCTAGGTCTGGACAAAATCTTACAAAACCTTGTCAGAGAAGTCTGATGAAACCAAACTTTAACATTTTGGCTAGAGTTCCAAATGGTGTTTATGATACAAAACAGCATTAGGCATCACTGCAAAAATAACCAAGTAAAACATGGTGGTAGTAGCATTAAGCTCAAGGGGTTACTTTTCTTCAGATGGAACTGTGGGTTTTATTGAGGTGATTGAAATTGTTGACAGTTTCAAATAGCAGTCAGTTTTCACCCAAAAATAGGAATTTATTCCAATTCAACAGAAGAATGATTTTACAAAGAGAAAAACAATCTTCTCAAGCAAAGGTCAAAACTGAATCTGGCAAAAATAAAACTTAAGATAGGGGGATGTGTACATAAGAGTCTGACTCAGAATCTGATAGATTTGTAAAGTATTTGCAATGTTGCGTTGGCAAATTATGCTAAGTCAAAATGTGACAAGAAGGTGGAGTCCTACAAAGACTAAATGCTGAATTAGAATCAACAGTTGCTCCAACAAAGTATTAGGTAGTATAGGTTTCAAAAAGATTTAAAGGATTTTTAAAGTTTACTTCAAGTATTTTCAATTTGTTTAAAAGCACTGCATTTAGTAAAAACGGCAATAATCTGACCCTCTTTCTTTTCTTCAGGCATGACGGTGTGGCACAGAGCCAGCAGACGGAAGAAGGCCTGAGCTTCGGGGTTTCCGTCTCTTACAGTCTCCAATAGACTATGATCATGGAAGGTGAACTTTGGATCCGCCAGCTTGTTCCAGGAGAAGTCCACTTTCTGTGTTTTCTACAAAGAAATTGTATCATTTGGTCAATGCCATGTCTTTAGAGCGCTTCAAATAAATTAATATAGAAACTCCTGCTCACCTCCGTTATTTCAACCCTTTGTCCGGAAAAATCATACAGCTCCCCTTAATAAGAGACATATGTTAGAGAATGAGACATCCAGCTAAGCGTAGTGTAACTTTGGTATTTATATTTAAATTACCTACCATAGTTTTTTCCATTGATGGAGCACTTGTTGAATGCCATGATGTTCTGTGTCAGAGTGCCAGTCTTGTCACTAAAGATGTATTTAATCTGGCCTAGCTCCTCGTTGAGTGTGGTGGTCCTCGCCTGAGCAGGAGTGTCATTCTTAGGATAATACATCTTCCTGTCCCAGTTTATGAAGAAGCTGTTCCCAAGGCGAATGACCTCCACACTGACATTCATGCACAAACAGAAGTTAAAATCTCACATATAAAGAAACGAAGACAGAAAATAAGGACTAAATTCATTAATTGTTTCTATCTAACTTGTTTATCTTTGTGTCCTAACATGTACCTGACGTAGAGGGAAATGGGCACTACTGCGTTGAGGACAATGACATAGGACCAGAAAGAGAGGAAGGAGGACAAAGCAGCATTAACGCCCGGTTCACGTGGAAGAAACACTGTGAACGGAGAGCCTTCTTTGACCTCCCAGATCACATTGCCGATGGCCAGAATGAAGCATAAGGTAAACAGGAAACCAAAGATCTAGTGAAATAGACACATTGCTAAACTTATTAATATAAAAAAACAAAACACAGCTCAGATGAAACAGAATGATGTTTGAACAACTTGGCAACAACAAAATCAGAACTTTGAATATACCGTCATTTTCAATAAATTAGAGTATGTGTTCTAATGAGGCTCGTTTGTCAGATTAAGAGTATTTTTTGAAAATAACAACTATTAAGCAGGTATAAAACATTACTTTCAAAAGACCCACATTTCTGTATTAAAAAAGTTATTTATTATTGGTCTGATGTAATATTCTAATCTTAAACGTTGTGTTTTTATTAGCTGTAAGCAGAAAATCCTCATATATAACAGAAATACATGCTTAAAAACATCAATTAGTGTGCAGTTAATTTATATAATGTGTTTAACTTAATGAGCTAAGTTACTGAAATAAATTAACTTTTCAACATTATTGTAATTTATTGAATAGGTCTGTATGTATTTCGATTTTAACCTTATTTCAATATTTTCAGTGTGTCATCCATAAAAGTATACATAATAAATTCAGAGACCGACTCTGCTGATGTGAGTTAACTGTATTAGGTAAAAGTTTAGTTGAACAAAGATATAGTAGTTTCAGTGTATTTGTATGTGCAGACACTTACACACAACACCAGGATGTTCATCAGGTGATCAATGCTGGTCCGTTTAAATTTTGTCTTTCCACTGTTCTGCATTAGCTTGGTGTCTGGACCTGCAAAGACTCTGTGTCATGTTCAGACATACATATCATTCTGCAGAGACAGTTTTCAGGTCTGTGCAAGCTTTGGTAATTTAATGCTATCTTCAGAAACCAGAATTGGATTTTTGTTTTACGTTACATAATATGAAATTGAAATACAATTTCTGTAATCAAACCTGGATGAGTAGGAATTTAATTTTGGTCTGTTTTTAACAAATGCTGATGAAGGAGAAAATATTAAATAACACATATCTAAACATTTGATGATTTTGGTGAGGATCAGTATTTTCTCTTTGTATTTTTTTTGTCCAATATGGAAAAGATGTCAGAGAAACAAAATATGACACCCCTGTTTAAGGTAAAATAAAATAAAATCAAATACCCACCTATCTTTTGTTTTTTTATTGTTGGTTTCTGATTAGATCATCCAACTTTCAAAACATGCATGGACCTATTCAGCACTTGATGACTACTTTTTTCCATATTTTCTCACTTTTTTATAACAAACTTAAAAGACAGGACAAACATAGTTGTCAATAGTTGTCAAGACTATACAGGCAGTGCACATAGCTGTTAGCCTAACGAGATTAAATACAAGTTAAAATTATCATGTCATAAAGAGCTGTTTGGATTGAATTTGAATTTAAAGCTAAACAAAAACATCTAAAAATATCACTTAAATAATCATAATTATGAGTTTTACCTTGATTGTTTCATTAAAAAATAAATGGGCATTATAGTTTAGTAAAGCATTAGCGCCCTCTGGTGGGCCTATATAAACTTGACTGGTGGCAGACCCACGTTACAATTACCGTGGTTATCATAAACTCAAAGCATATCTCTCAGAGCACTGAGGAACTACACAACAGGCTCTTTTCACCTTAGGAATTTTGACTTTAATTATTCGGACAGGTGTGTTAATGAGGGCTACATTTAAGTGTATAGATGTTCCACTGAAAAATACCATTTATCATTGAAGAAATAGTTAAAGTCAAAATGTCTGCCATCAACCAGGCCCCATTTACCAAGCAACAGTGAAGAGTTTACCTCCAAAGAGGACCAGACCGAAGCACCACTCTGTGTTTCTTAGAGTGCACCCTCTGAGCAGTATCTTATCATTATCCAGGCCATAATTTTGTCCATTTACAGTCAAGGTTCCTTTGAATTTGTCCAAACGGTTGTTTGGAGGCTCACATCGCACTTCACCTGAAAAGCACAGGTGTTAGTAACGTCAATTTCAACAGTTAAATGTTAATGATAATTGTAGGTAAAGACCCATTAGCTTTTGTAAGTATGCTTTCAGACCCAAAATACCTGGCTAAAAAATAATTGTTCAGGGAATGTGAATGCCTGCTGAAAGTTTGTTGAGTGTTGGCAAGTAAACATTTATAGAGCATTGGTATGGATCAATTTCCAAACATTGTTCCAAGGGGGTAAAAAAAGGTTTTCCACTAAGTTTTCCGGGAGTATTCACCAAAGGTTACTTCTAATTTTCCTGTAACCATCAGCCGATGTTTGGGGAATAATGGTTAAAGCTTACTTTGCAGTAACCTGGGACATTTGCTGGACATCCCCCTAGATTTTGCAAGGATCACCAGGATTCCATCCTTTTCCAGTTAGTCCAAAGTCATTACCAATTATTTTAGATTTACAAAGAAAAAGAGTAGCATACTGCTATGTTTTTTTCCAAGCTAAACCTTTAAAAGACTTTTGGTTAAAAATGGGCCAACATTTATATTGCTTGTACTTACATGTTGTCAGAATCTTACATAACAGTACTCATTGTAATATCATATAATCATTTTTATACTGTCTGACATTAAATCTGACTAAACCTTTCCTGTCTCAGGCCAGTTATCTATCCATTGCCTATGCCCACTTATGCTTTACTAAATGCTAGAATCATGACACATATTTCTTTGGAGAATATCTTATTATTTATTAAGGTTACATGCACAAATATTCAAATGCCTTTAAACAATCTGGCAAAACCAAGATGATAAGATTATTGGTTTATAAGCTTCTGATGAATTCAAGACATTTAAGTGAAGACTGTGGCCCACATGTGGGTGTATTTTAGGGCAAGATCTCAAATACACTGCCTTGTTGTGTGTCTTCAGGTCAAAGTCAAAGCAAATCAGGTATGATGTCAGGGTATTTGGAATGACCTAATCAAAGTCACAACTTTAATCATTTTTCAACAATTTGTGAATATATGCATACATGCTGGGTTCATGCTGTGGAAGAAATCAGCCTACACAAATTTTACAGGTGCATTTTTTTTTTAAATGTTTTGTTTTTGTTGTTTATTTTAATGTCTAATATATTCTCTCATATCTGTTTGCATCGAAAACCAATCCCGCCATAGCCTGGGTTTGTGATCACCATGTTTGCCAAGTAAATCTTTTGTTTTTTACGGTCCTATACATCTGGTAAACTGATATTTGTATCTTCAAATTGCTTCAGATTTAAGGACAATCTTAATAATTTGGCCAACATCTTGAAAAAAACAGTTCATCTTCCCTTTTTTTAAATTTTGTTTTCATTCTTCTCTTCTAAATGCTCCTCAGTTTTACATACAGTACATCATTGTTGATTAGTTTTCCTTTGACCTTGATGTTGGTTCTGAATCTCTGATGCGTTATTAGTTTTGGAAAACTTCTTACCTTTGAAGGCGGAAAGATCTTTGAAGCATTCTCCCATCTCTCCTGTGAGGGTCAAGGCCTGTTTCACTTTCAGGTTTGTTTCACTGGGGATCACCAATAGGATGTAAGAAGGATGCAACTAATGTGTAAGAGCAAAGCACCAGATGCACATTACTCACCCATCTAACTCAGCTGTTTCCACATATACCAGATTGAGAGGTTCACTGCTGGACAGCAACATGAGATCAGCCTGAGATAAATAGTCTCTATGAATGGGTTTGTGGAAAGCTAAATATACAGTACAGGTTATGAAAGACACTACTTTAGGGTGACTGACTTGATGATCTTTTAGATTTATAAATTGAAATCTCTTTCGTAAATTTGATAACTCACTGTAACAAATTGATTGCTCTCCAGTTTAATAACATCCCCAACCTGAACATTCATCCATTTTTCATTTCTCAGTCTGTGGAGATAAAACAAAGTCTAATAGTTCTTCTTTAAAAAGGTACTGGACACATACACTTTCAAACAGCCACAAATACTTCCTTATAAACTGTGAATAATTTACTAATCTGTGATCTAATGTTTGACTATTAAAATGACTCACTCTCCATCGATGAGGACGTTCACCATGCGATTATTCACTTGTCGGTCACTTTTGTGCCTGTTCTACTCAGTCAGCAGAATAAAAAAGACAATGTTTGATCAGATGTTTGGCTTTTTTTTAGCTTCAAGCAGGATTAAGGTTTGAAGTATCTTTAAAATTGCAATGCTTTAGTCTTACTATGTCATCACTGGCATCTTTGACCGCTGTCATGGCCAGCACCAAAATTAAAGGCACAGCTGTGGTGAACCAGGACAGAGAGGAGATTTGTGGGATTAACTGTGAAGACACAAAGCCCCACAGAGTTGTTACTTCATCTGTTAGATTGCTCAGTTTACAAGGAATGCAAACACTAAATAAAAGAAAAGGTCAAAGTTATTTTCTAGAAACATTATTGGGTTCACTTACAAAACTATTCATTTATGCTGGCAGAACATTTTAGTTTTAAAATACATATACACATTTGTAACTATAACAAGTGGCATTTAGTGGTACGATCAGCTGTTGAAATGTACAGACACAGAAAGGGGAAAAAGGTCTACCTGAAGGAGGAGTAGGAAGAGGAAGTAAGCATTAGCCAGCCTCCTGAACTGCTCAAACAGATTAAGAGGCAGAAACGTGAAAATGTTGTACTTGGAGGTTCTGATGGCATTGTTCTGAGAAAGAGGAAGTGACACATAACAGTTAGTTCATCTGAAAATAACTACTTTTTGCATGGTGTACAGCACCTTCCAGACGTATTCATACCCAATGAATTTTTCACTTTTTGTCGCATTACAACCACAAACCTTAATGTATTTTATGAGCATTTTATGTCACAAACCTAAACAAAGCAGCGGATGATTGTGAATTGCAAGGAATTTTCATTTATCAATTCTTTGATAATGAAAATCTGAAAAATGTTGTGTGCTTTTCCACCCGTGCCCTCTGACTCAGTCCTTTAAAGAACCATCTTTTGCTTCAGTTACAGCTAAGTATTTTGGTTGATGTCTTTACTAGCTTTGCACATGAAGTTAAAACATTTTTCCCATTTTTAATTGCAAATCAGCTCAAGCTCAGTCATATTGGATAGAGAGGATCCATGAACATTTTCCCAGTTGGATTTAGGTCTGGACTTTAACTGGGCCATTGTAACACATGAACGTATTAATTCATTCTAAACCATTCCATTGTAGCTTTCGTTGCATGTTTAGGGCCATCGATCTGCTGAAAAGTAAACTTCTGCCCCGGTCTCAAGAGTTTTGGAGTGTTTGAAAGGTTTTCTTCCAGGATTGTTTTATTTTGCTGCATCCATCTTCCTATTACTCTTGACCTGCTTCCTTGTTGCAGGCTGTAGAACAGTAGAAATAATGCTGCCACCCCAAGTTATTACGGTGGAGGGGGTGTGGGGTGGAGTGCAGTGTTACTCTTCCACCAGACATAGTGTTGTTCATCAGGTCAAAAAGTTCAAAATTCCTCTCATCTGACCAGAGGACCTTCCACATGCTTGCTGTGTCCCCCACAGAGCTTTGGCAAACTTGAAGCAAGACTTTGTACCTTCCTTTTAACAATAGCTTTCTTCATATCAGTCATCCACTAATAATGAAGCTGTTGATTACTTCAACCCTCCCAGGGTTACCATGGCTACAAGGCTATCCTTGCCCAACCAGTCAGTTTAGGCAGATGACCACGTCTTTATAGGTTTGTTGTTGTGCTAAATTCTTCCCACTTTCATGATAGACTTAAAAGTGTTCTGAAAGATTTACAAAGCTTAGGATCCTAAAGATTATTGTTTTATGTCCGAACTCAGTTTTAAACATTATTCTGACTTGTCTACTATTTTCCTTGATTTTAATTATGCTGTTTGTTCACTATAATAATAATAATCATCATCATCATCTTTATTGGTCATTGCACATGTACATTACAACAAAATGTGTCCTCTGCATTTAACCCATCCCTTACAGGGTGCAGTGGGCTGCCATTGTGCAGCACCCAGGGAGCATTCTGGGGCTAAAGGTCTTGCTCAGGGACCCAGAGTGGTAATCTGTGGGATACAAACCTGGCCCCTTGTGTCCCCTCTGGAACACAAACCTCCTGTTCTAACCACTAGGCCACCACTCCCCACTAGTGTTCTCTATCACACCTCTGAGGTTTTTACGGAACAGCTGTATTTATACTGAGATGGAATTACACAAAGGTGGAAACTAATTACTCATTAAGTGAGTTCAGATGGCAATTTGTTGCACTAGATTCATGTAAGCGACATCAGAGTAAAGAAGGGCTGAATAGAAACACAGACCACACTTTTCAGACTTTGTATTTCTAAAGAGATTCTTAAAATTAAAAAGTAATGCATCCCTTTGTTGTTAAAATCCCAGTAAAAAACACTAAAAACTGGGGTTTTAATGACATATTTTGGAAAAGTTTAAAGGGTTAATACTTTTGCATGTCACTTCAGCTTACAGACTTGGAGCTATAGTGTGAATACTTTCTGCAGCGTGCACTTACAGCATAGTTGTGAGACAGGTTGAAAGGTCTGTCATTAGCTCGAACATATCTCTCCTCCTCTGAGAAAAGCACGAGAGCAACAGTGGGATGAATATATTTTACAGCAGCAGTCAAAAAATCTGTCAATTTTACTTTAAACTCAGATTACAGTATAGGTTCAGTTATTTAAGACATTTTGAAGTTTACATCAAAAGCCTAATCACAACAATAAACAGTTAATACAAATACCTTGTTTTTTCTCTTCTCCACACAAGTTGCCAAAGTATGACTCTACTGACCCCATCTTTAGCTCAGGTTTTCCATTATTTATCTCTGAAAAAAGTACAGGTGTTTATATGAAATATACTACAATTATAATACAAGGAGCAATTTATTTTTTGTTGTTTAGAAATCAAGCTGTTAACACAAAGTATTGTAAAAGTATTTAATTTAAAAACCTGTCTTAAAGGTTTTGACTGTTCAAACCTGCTCGTTTAGGATTTTGATTTTTTTCCTCCTATTAAGGAGTTTATAAATACAAGAATCTGAAAACATACAAGTCAGCAGATGTATTTAATTTTACTCAGGGCACATATACAAAAAAAAAAAATATTTGGAGGTTGCAGAGAACTCGCGAAACTTGTGAAACGTGCGTAGAGTATTTCTAAAAAGCCTTATGAATCATAGATGTGCTTTGATATGAAGAATAAATTTGTCATCGGTTTCCACTGCAGCTGTAAAGCTAAGCACTTTAGGCTGCAGAGTTATATGTGGATTGTAGTTTTCTTTGTTTTTGAATTTCATGGCAAATAAATCTTTAAGTATTGTCACAACAAACAAATATGTATAGTGATTTAGCTTCATGTAACTAACGTGAAAGCATTAAAGCTCTTTATAGCTATAACTACCCTGACTAATAATCATAATAAATAATATCTCATAAAAACCTGGACAAGTTGAACCGGGCATAAACATTTAAATCAAATCTATCCAATTAACAGCACACATTTTATCAAGATATCCCCCAACCAGCTTCACATGCTAGGGTAGACAGAAGGTGTGAACAGATTCAAGCTCCAGTTCAGTGAATAAAAATGCTACATAATGGGTGGTACTGATATAGTGTAAGGCTTTCTTGTCAAGGTAGTGCTAAAATTAGACAGATTAGAAAAAACGAACCTATGAAAGTATTCCTATAATAATGCACATGGCACATGCAATTGTGATCTGAAGGCTCCTGCAGTTATGCAAGGCACAGATCTCTCTACACTAAATAGCTCTGTATTAGATGTTGTTTTTGCAATTTTTCCTTAAAATGATCCCTTAATCATCCCTGGGTGACAGACACCATCACCATGATCTGAAAAGATGTTTAAATGATTTAAAGAAAATCCCTACCCCAACTGCTGCACAGAAAGAGTAGCCGGGGCAAATGAACTTTTTGTATAAATGTACCTGAAGCAGGATCTCTCAGTCAGCTCACTTTTAAGTGATTGTCTTAATTAGTAAATGAATAAAAAGCCAAAGTTTTTCTTGCTGCCAGAACATAAGATAATAGTGTGTTTTTGCGTAATTTCCAAAGACAACTTGCAAAATATCATACTAGTATAGCTGTAAAACAGCTGGGCAATCGATCCTCAACCATTTGTACGTCAATACCATTATGATTTCTTACTGTAATGGGTTGAATTTATCATATAACACTTCACTTAAATAGGTTGAGAAAGCATCTTTATTTAAACTGAACGAACATGAAATATAAGTACAATATAAATTGGACATACTATTCTCCCTTTCTCTTTTTCCTTCTGATTGTTTGGTGCTTGGAAAAAAAAAAAAAAAAAGCCACAGAGCCACAGAGCCACAGAGAAGCCTTGCAATGATTGTTGTCAAGTTTTAGACACTATGACTTAAACTTTTATGATGCTGATTTATCAAAATACAGGATATCAGTTATTTTTCAAAAGTTTTACAATAAATTAAAGTAAGTATCTTACCTTAAGTAAAAATGTGAATTCCCAAGACCTGTGCACATGGGCACGGGGTCAAACAAAGAGAAGGAAGTGTTTCAGGTCTCCACCCTCCCTTTGCTTCAGTGTGGCTATAATGGAAGGCCTGGCACAGAATTAGTTCCACACTGGGAAAAGTGAAAAGTCTTTTTTATTGAACCTTTGGCATCATTTAAGACAATGTGGTCAACTGGTGAGATATTACAAAGGTTGATAGCAGCGCCTCATGAGCTTCCAGTTTCATGCAGGAAGAACTAGGATCCCCCTGCCCCTATAGAAGCTCAGCCCTAGAGCAAACAGTGAAGCGATCTTTGGACTAGGATGTGAGTCAGTGCCGGAGTGAAAGGGCGGTAGCAGAACAGTAAAAGGCCAATCAGAGCAAACACCTTGCTTGCAGTTAGGTTGGACAGGTGTGTAATTCAGCCATTGAATGGTCTGCATGCTCAGACTGTTATGTGATATTTTCAGAACAAGCTTCCACAGTTTGAACCCTTATCTCTGGAGACACAGTGTCTCTGGCAATGTTTAAAATTAAACATTACTTTAGTAACTATCTGAAAACAAATTAGCACATTATAAGTGATGTGCAAGTGCAGATGATTTCATAAGGACAATACATTGGGCTCCAATACAGAACAGGTGGGTATCCAGGGGACATCAGCATGAACCACATACTAGATTAGTTTCTTTATGTGTATGTTTGCAGGTGTGCGTTAATTTTTCTGATATTCGAATATGTTTTCCCCATGGAAAAACAAAACAAAAATCTTTCTCCAATTTTTGCAAATCTTATATAATCTTATATAAGCTTATACAGACCTGGGGTACAGTTTCTTTCTGTGGAAATGGAAGTTGTTCTTTTCCATTGTTGCCACATGTTCTTTCAGAAGGAGGGGTTGCTGCAAAGTCAAGGGCTTAATGGTATCAGCTGGGCTTCATGGTACTGGCTGGGCTTCATTAGGTACATAACTATATAAATTACTAATGGACATTATAAACTGAACTTGACTGCATGGTGTTATGAAGACAACGGAATTGAAATGCATGTTAACGAATGTGGATCTGTCTTTTTGACTGGATTGATCTGACTGTATATTTATGTTTTGTTTTGCTTTAAATGACATTTATAGTGAATTATTACTACCGCTTTAAAAACTGAACTGGTTTACCTATTTTTGCCCTTATTAACACTAGATTTCTAGCAAACAAAGTGTTCATATAAAAGGATTTCTTCACTTTGCGGGACTTGGATTTCATGCTTTTGACAGATAATTGACTTCCTACTGGTGACCTCAACCCATTCTCTGAACTTCTTTCTCCAGACTGGTGGTTCTTCAGCTCCCCTTGGACTGCAAATAAAAGAGGAGGAGTCACCAAGGTGTACACGTCCTGGTTCCAGTGTCGGCAGCTTCCAACTGACAGTTTTCCCAGTTTTAAAGTCCAGCTTGTGGAGATTAAATGTGAATCTCAGATGTTGTGTGTTCTGATTTATCACAACTTAATAATACATTTCTTCAGGACATTGTGGATTTTTTGTCTGGGATTATTTTAAGTTATGACCGGATTTTAATCATGCGTGATTTTAATATTTGCTTTAATGTTTTCTGTGAAACCAAGCTGCTCATCAGTGACTTTATAAATCTGATCGCTTCGCCTGACTCAGCCAGTGAGTGGCCCCACACATGATAAGGGACACACCCTGTACTAGGTTTGAACAATTGGCTTGGATAGCCATGTTACTGAGATATGTGCCTCTGGTTTTTCTGATCACTGGCCAGTTTTATTTCATTTTTGCCTTTTATCTTCTGCACTTGGACCACGCACACCCGTTGGCTGATAACGCATTAACAGCCTCACAGTTTACTGCTGCTTTCTAAAACTCTGCCCTTTTCTTCTCCCTTGAATCCTTGTGATTAATCCTGCTTGATTCCTTTGTGAAAAGTTAAAAAAAATATATTATTTTCAGTGTGTGCTGTCAGGTCTGTACCCTAACATTCTACCCCAGATCCTACACCCCTGTCACTGCTGCTGTTTTAAATCAATTTGAATCTGTGTCCACCTTCCAGATCTCAGAAATAGTCCAGGACATGAGGCCTTCTTATTGTCCATGCAGGTGATGGTATTTGTCCTAAACTAATGAAGAAGGCTTTGAGTGCTGTGGGTCCACTTATTGTTGATTTAATTAACACCTCTCTGTCCTTAGGTTGTGTCCCAGCTGCCTTTAAGCATGCTGCTGTCCAACCTACTCTCAAGAAGAACAACATAGTCAGTTGGTGTTAAGGGCCCAGCTCTTACCACTAGGGGGAGTTAACCACCAAGTCATATCTGGCCAGACCCTCAGTAAAGACATTAACGGGATGCCCAGAGGACACTTGGAGGGAAGAAACACAAGATACATTTTACTTAATGTCTTTTTTGAAAAAGTGGTTGTAATATTTTATAATATTATAAATCAGCAGCATTTTTACGTCAGTAATATTAGTGGTTCACTGGTTTGCTGTGGTTGCAGTATTTTTTTGTTACATTTGTCTTTTGTGTTTGTGTGTTTTGGAGCTTCCATTATTTGTGTTTGCGGCGTGTTTAGCAGTTTGCTGCTCGCTTCACCTGTTGGCCATTACCGCAATGAGACTGTAGACACAGAATGAATGTATTCTAACAATCCTTTTCATTTTAAAAGATAATCATGGTTTGTCCGGTTTCTGAAAAGAAATCAAAATTATAAGATCGTAAAATGAGAGGGCTCACTCCTCTTCCTGTCAAAAATTAGCGAGGTTCACAAACAGTTTCTGGCATAAGGTGCCATCTTATTCACCTTTATGTGTGAGCATATTCAATAATTGAGATTTATTTTATTTCTTTTGCTTTATTTCAATCAGATTTGAACCTTGGGAAATGTAGTTTGAGAACAAATGGGAGAAGAGTCAAAGTTGTAGTTGCACGCAAATGTCCACTAGATGTCAGATATAGGCAAACGTATCATCAAGAAAAATTTAAAACTTCCCCAAAACGTCTAAAACAAATGATTGAGATGGTGAAATACACTAGCACCAGCATTAGGAGCAAAGTCTTGGTATTCAAAATTGTATAATTTTCTGCTTTAGCCAGTTCTGCTTCACTGCATCTCAGAGGGTAACTTTCTCACCGTTAGCATCATTTTTTCTTTCCTAACCACACAATCAAGTTATTTAAGACAATACACAGAAGTTTAATCCCTTATGGGAACACTCATTGCTTCTCACAACACAGTAACATGGCCCACCTATTTTTCTTTAACTTGGACTCTATTGTTCTAAAGTTAATGTCAGGCATGGCCACGGGGGCTTGGTCTTTCTCTGGCTCCCATCAGGCTGTCAGGAGCTTTCTGTTCCAGGAATACGTGGATTGCCCTGTAAACGTGGCAGAACTGAGTTGGATGAGCAGAGTGACTTTCGGTTCCAGCATTTGATGTATTTTCTATTTATGGAACTGCCTTTTGTTTTTCACTACCGTGCTGGTAGAATGTTTATTCATAGTTTTAAATACCTGAAGTCTGTTCTCTCCCTCGATTTCTTCATTTCTCCCTGTGGAGCATTTATTTTACATCTCATTGCTTGTGGTCAGCTATCACATCCAGAAGATCAGGCCCATGTCTTTGCTCTATCTTGCAGGTTATTTTTTTTTTTTCAGGATTATGAGGTTTATGGAAGGTTTCTTTTTTAATTTACAAATGTCTCCCACCACCTCCCTGTAAAGTTCTGCATTATCCCTTTTTTTTAACTCTTCACCTCATTTCTTTAATCAAATTCACATTATCGGTTTGTCATACCCCTTTCCATTTAACCCTGACTCTTATCTAACAGTATGTGTTTGAGCCATAAAGACATAACAATATTTTCTCATAACCCTATCCTGTCTGACCATTTTTTAATAACCTTTGACTTTAATTTGACCGAGTACTCCACACCTGAAAGAAAATGTCATTATAGTAGATCATCATCAGACAATGCTGTAACAACCTTTAAAGAATCTGTTCCACTTTTGATTTCCTCATCACAGAAAAGCACAGTGGAGGGCAATAATTTTGTTTCTTCCCCTTCACAAATTGATTCTCTTGTTCATAGTGCTTCTTCATCATTGCGTGGTGCATTAGACAATGCAGCCCCCTTGAAAAAGAAGGTAATTATTCATAGGAGGCTAGCTCCCTTGTTTAATTCAGAGCTGCGTACTTTAAAGCACAATGTTAGAAAATTGGAGAGAAAATGGCGCTCTGCACACCTAGAGGATTCCTACTTAATCTGGAAAATTAGCCTACTGTTTTATAAAAAGACACTTCGCCAAGCCAGAACAGCTTATTTCTCATCATTAATAGAAGAGAACAAGAATAATCCTAGGTTTCTCTTTAGTATACAGGTCCTTCTCAAAATATTAGCATATTGTGATAAAGTTAATTATTTTCCATAATGTCATGATGAAAATTTAACATTCATATATTTTAGATTCATTGCACACTAACTGAAATATTTCAGGTCTTTTATTGTCTTAATACGGATGATTGTGGCATACAGCTCATGAAAACCCAAAATTCCTATCTCACAAAATTAGCATATTTCATCCGACCAATAAAAGAAAAGTGTTTTTAATACAAAAAACGTCAACCTTCAAATAATCATGTACAGTTATGCACTCAATACTTGGTCGGGAATCCTTTGGCAGAAATGACTGCTACTATGCGGCGTGGCATGGAGGCAATCAGCCTATGGCACTGCTGAGGTCTTATGGAGGCCCAGGATGCTTCGATAGCGGCCTTTAGCTCATCCAGAGTGTTGGGTCTTGAGTCTCTCAACGTTCTCTTCACAATATCCTACAGATTCTCTATGGGGTTCAGGTCAGAAGAGTTGGCAGGCCAATTAAGCACAGTGATACCATGGTCAGTAAACCATTTACCAGTGGTTTTGGCACTGTGAGCAGGTGCCAGGTCGTGCTGAAAAATGAAATCTTCATCTCCATAAAGCTTTTCAGCAGATGGAAGCATGAAGTGCTCCAAAATCTCCTGATAGCTAGCTGCATTGACCCTGCCCTTGATAAAACACAGTGGACCAACACCAGCAGCTGACAAGGCACCCCAGACCATCACTGACTGTGGGTACTTGACACTGGACTTCTGGCATTTTGGCATCTCCTTCTCCCCAGTCTTCCTCCAGACTCTGGCACCTTGATTTCCGAATGACATGCAGAATTTGCTTTCATCCGAAAAAAGTACTTTGGACCACTGAGCAACAGTCCATTGCTGCTTCTCTGTAGCCCAGGTCAGGCGCTTCTGCCGCTGTTTCTGGTTCAAAAGTGGCTTGACCTGGGGAATGCGGCACCTGTAGCCCATTTCCTGCACACGCCTGTGCACGGTGGCTCTGGATGTTTCTACTCCAGACTCAGTCCACTGCTTCTGCAGGTCCCCCAAGGTCTGGAATCGGCCCTTCTCCACAATCTTCCTCAGGGTCCGGTCACCTCTTCTCGTTGTGCAGCGTTTTCTGCCACACTTTTTCATTCCCACAGACTTCCCACTGAGGTGCCTTGATACAGCACTCTGGGAACAGCCTATTCGTTCAGAAATTTCTTTCTGTGTCTTACCCTCTTGCTTGAGGGTGTCAATAGTGGCCTTCTGGACAGCAGTCAGGTCGGCAGTCTTACCCATGATTGGGGTTTTGAGTGATGAACCAGGCTGGGAGTTTTAAAGGCCTCAGGAATCTTTTGCAGGTGTTTAGAGTTAACTCGTTGATTCAGATGATTAGGTTCATAGCTCGTTTAGAGACCCTTTTAATGATATGCTAATTTTGTGAGATAGGAATTTTGGGTTTTCATGAGCTGTATGCCAAAATCATCCGTATTAAGACAATAAAAGACCTGAAATATTTCAGTTAGTGTGCAATGAATCTAAAATATATGAATGTTAAATTTTCATCATGACATTATGGAAAATAATGAACTTTATCACAATATGCTAATATTTTGAGAAGGACCTGTAGTTGCTAAACTTACACAGAGTAATAGCTCTGTTGAGCCATCCATTCCCTTAGCCCTCAGCAGTCATGACTTTATGGGATTCTTCTTAAATAAAATCTTTGACATACTGCCGAAGATGATTACTTCATCCTCAGCAAGTGAGACAACATTGGAAGTAACTGTAGAACCTGATCTGTGTTTGGACTGTTTTGATCCTGTGGAGCTTGCTGAGTTATCAGAAATATTAGCTTCATCTAAACCTTTAACTTGTATGTTAGACCCAACACAACAATGACCTGTTTGAAGAGTTTCAGTCAGGCTTCAGAGCTCATCATAACACTGAAACAGCTCTGCTGAAAGTCACTAATGATATTATTATGTTCTCAGATAATGGACTTGTGTCTGTACTGGTTCTGTTAGATCTCAGTGCTGCATTTGATACAGTGGATCACAATATTCTCTTAGAAAGGCTGGAATATGCTGTAGGGATCAGGGGAACAGCGCTTGACTGGTTTAAATCTTATCTGTCTTACAGATTTCAATTTGTTTATGTAAATGATAAATTATCTTTAAACTCCAGGGTTAATTGTGGAGTACCACAAGGTTCAGTACTTGGGCCAATTCTCTTTACTATATATATGCTTCCAATAGGTCAAATTATCAGGCAGCATAGGATCCATTTTCACTGTTATGCTGATGACACCATGAATCCTAATGAGCTCAACCAGTTAGATAGACTACAAGCATGTCTTGAAGACATAAAAACTTGGATGACTTTAAATTTTCTGCTTCTAAATTCAGAGAAGACAGAGATTGTCATCTTTGGACCGGAGTCTTTAAAAAAGAAACTGCTTAGTCAATCACTTAACCTGGATGGCATTAAATTGACCTTCGATAATAAAGTAAAAAACCTTGGTGTTATTTTTGACCAGGACATGTCATTTAAATCCCATATGAAACAGGTTTCTAGGATTTCCTTCTTTCATCTCTGGAACATTGCCAAAATTAGAAATATCCTCTCTAGGAGTGACGCTGAAAAACTAGTCCATGCATTTGTTACTTCAAGGCTGGACTATTGTGATTCGTTACTATCAGGATGTCCACAAAATGCAGTTAAAAGCCTTCAGCTGATTCAAAATGCTGCAGCAAGAGTTCTGATGAAAATTAAAAAGAGAGATCATATTTCCCCTACTTTAGCTTCCCTTCATTGGCTCCCTGTTAAATCCAGAATATAATTTAAAATTCTCCTCACATATAAAGCCCTTAATGGTCTAGCTCCATTATACATCAGAGATCTGATTGTTCCATATGTTCCTAACAGAGCACTTCGTTCTCAGACTGCAGGTTTACTGGTGGTTCCTAGAGTCTCTAGAAGTATAATGGGAGGCAGATCCTTTAGTTATCATGCTCTAGATGGACACCCTGTCTACTTTTAAGGCTAGGCTTAAAACATTCTTTTTGATAAAGCTTATAGTTAGAGTGGCAAAGTCAACGCCAGTGACTGTCCACTGTCTCTACATGCTCATCTGGGAGGAGCGAATGCTGCAAGTCACTGACTGGATGCAATCTGCTGGGTTTCCTTTGATAGAAAAACATTTTATCCAATTTGAATAAATAACTGAATCAGACTGCACTGTTCAATGATTATAATTAATTTAAATGTATGTATCTGACTTTTGTGACGTCCCTTGAGACGACATGTGTTGTGAATTGGCGCTATATAAATAAACTGAATTGAATTGAATTGAGCCAGAGAGCTTGTATTTATTACAAAAGCCCATGTGTCAAATTTGTTTTTAACAGTGCCTTTTTTTGTGGTTTCTATCCTAACTAATAAGAGTTATAGAGATAACAAGGGAAAACTATGCCTGATAGATACAGTGCAATGTATAGGTTAACATTCAAAGTTGTCCTCATGCATGTGAAAAGGGGCCCTAAGTCCCGAATGCATACAAAGCTGCAAAAACCTGCAGTCTCTGACACATGCTCTTTGCAGTTTGATGACCAATATCACACCTAATAAAGATGTCAGTTTGGTTCTGCTTCAGGCAGGCAACAGGAACAATAAAAAAGTTTGAATGTCTGAGAACTGTGTCTGGGGAAATGTAATGCTCTGTTTTCAGATTATCATTACGGGAAAACAGTCCTTACTATACTTAACAGGAATCTGTGTATTTTCTGACATTTTAGCATGTTAAAAGGCAGTTGAACAAATAAAGTCTGTCTCTTGTAAAAACACAAAAGACTGTTTCATTACAGAACACGAAAAAATATCTTCACCTAGTAGAAAACAATACAACATGATATTTTAGACAACAATACACAACACAGCCAAATTTTATGCGATTTGCATTAACTTTGTCTTGGTATAAACACATCTGTTCTGTGAAATCCTCAGGAAACCCACCACGCAGATGAGGAATAAAGATGTGGAGAAGATTTAAGTACTAAACTATTAAAAATCTTTCAAATAACTCTTAAAAGGACTTATTGAAAGAAATATTTTTTTAATGTGATTTTGTTTTGTTGCATAAGCTTATGTAAGAAAATATTCTTCACAACCTCTGACATCTTTTCGGTTCGTTCCCTCTTAAAGAAAAACAATGAGACAGTCATGTGACCTAAACACAGCCTGTAGAGAACAAAAGGCAGGTAAAAGTAGCCATGTTCCAATATAACACAATTTATTTTTAAACAAATAGTCAATTCCCTATGGACCAATACAGAGATGACACAATGTTTGCTTAAAATCAACTACATTGTGAGGGAATGTGTGTTTTTTGTAAGTCTATTAGTAGAAGACAATGTCCCCAATTATAATGAATAGTAATCAGGTGAGAATGAGGAACAGCTGAGAGGAATTAAGGAAGGGAGCTGAAAGGAGAGGGATGAATAGGATATGCATAGAGGAACAGAAAAGACATCTAATAGAAATATCTAAATGTAATGGAAATATTGATGAGTTTTTCTGTTCTTGTAATGATATTGTGTGTTGTACATCAGGGATAAGGGAGGATCACCTTGTTGCATTCAGACTCAGAATCAAAATCAAAATCAGCTTTATTACCAGGTTTGTACAGACAAACAAGGAATTTGACTCTGGTACACTTTGCTCTCAAGAATTCCTGCAACAACTACCACTAATCATCTCTTTTGTTTCATGCATAATGTACACCAGCTTAATGTCTCAGCACCAGCACTCTGGCTGTGATTCCCTATTCATTTGAATCCACTACTATTGTATTATCTGCTAATTTCATGATTGTTTTGTACTAATGTGTGTCATCTTTTAACAGTGCGAACAGCAGTGTACTAAATACACACCCTTGAGGGATCTCGGTGCTGGAGTTGGATATGTTATTTCCAATAAGGAATGACTGGTATCCCAGTGGGGGATGTCACAATCAACAGACAAGGAGCAGTGTTCAGACTAAAGAGAGGTTTCAAAGCAATATTTAGTTGTTATTGGTGTGCTTATTCAGTGTTAGTGTGCTTATTTTCTTCTTTTTTTTTTACCACAAGTACATGACCAATTTTCTCAAGTTTTGTGGGAACAGGTTCTCCAAAAAAGTTAAAAAAGTTTTATAATTTGCTCCCACAAAGAACCTACTCTGTATCATTCACACACACACATGCATATATGTACACTCATTTCCTGTGTGACTTTGACGGCCTTTGGCATTTGTAACAGATGTGGGCAGACCAACTGTGGGTAGATGTCCCCTCCTTTCTGACCTGAAGGTGCACTTCCTGCTCCAAAAGCTAACACCCAGAGAGAACAATTATAGTCTGTGCCTTCACACACACAGTGTGCCCAAACACCAGCAGTCAAAGTTACATATAAGAGAAATTATCATTCACAAAGGGTTAGTGTATGTACATTTTTGATGGGGTTGGGCTAAGAGGGATTCAGAGTTACTCTCCAAGGATGTTCAGCCCATGTTTCATTGTGTACATCCATTTTATTAACAATTTGTGGGACTTTTAAATCTTCTGTTGTGCTGAACTCAAATATAAGAACTAAAAGAACTCACTCTTGCGCTCATGTTTGTTTTGGCTTCTGTTAAATGTCAAGGGAAGTTTTCAGTGGCAGAGATGGTTCAGCTTGCTTTTACATTAAACAGAAGCAAATTGTACTGTGCCAGTCAAGAGAGTAAAGAAAACTGAAGAACAAAATGACCCAGTCAGGTCAGAGAAGCTCTCTACACCCTCCTGATCAGCAACTCTTATGATTTAACAGGTGTGCTCTTGATAGCACTACAGCATTCAATTGATTTCTAAATAAGTACATACCATTAAATGAATTAAGTGTCAGCTATGAATGTCTGAAGTGTAGTCAGTTGAAAAGATATGGTGAGATTTGAAAATTCCTGTTCACAGACACTTTCCATCCAATCTGTCTGAGCTTTAGCTATTTAACATGGATAAGAGACAAAAATGAAAATTTCTAGACTTACAAAGCTGGTGGAGACATACACTGTAATAACTTAGAAACAACGGTTCAAATGGTGACTTGTATCTCTGTGTAAAGCCAACTTTCAGATTTTAATTTCAAGACATTTAAAAATCTTTATTCCTTTTCTTGACTTTTCACAATTCCGCACTGCTTTGTTAGTTTATCACCTAAAATGTATTGCATTTTAAAGTTGCAACATGAGACAAGGTTGCCAAAATTCACCGCAAAGCAACTTAAAACTGAATGTAAATTTTGAGAAGCCCTTTTAAATATCCTGCCAATAAGAAAACTGGAAAGAAAAACAGATTATAACTGGCTATGTGTAAATTTCTAAATTTTTTGGTGTTGTCATAAAGTGGTGTTAAAGCCTCTCTTAGACATACAGGGCATAAAAAAAACGGTGAAAAGTAGTGATGTGCAAATCACTCAACAAATCATGAAAAACTCATGAGTCACTTTAACGACTTGGGAATCATGGTTCAATGTCTCTATTGACTCATTCTCTGACTCTTTTTTGCTATTTCTAGCTAGCCTATACTACAAAGAAGAGAACTTACACAATATACTGTATTTTAACTTCAACATCAACTCACTGTTTCCCTCCATGCAATGAGCTCTGAATAAAAAAAAAATCACTAAGTACCTATAGCAACAATTACAGAATGGAAGACACACAGATTCAGGGAATCAATCCGGCATAAAAAAAATCCCAGACTCATTTTCAGTACAGCAACTCACCTACTTACTCATTCTTGGCTGCACCCCCTATACCTGAGTTGATATAATGCTGCCTAACACCCTCATTTCCCAAATGATTCACCATCCATGTGGTGTTTATATCCTGAAGTAGACTAAATAAAACAGATGTTTAGCCAGTGTCACTGCCTGTTCCAAGTAAACATAACTGGTGTAACCTCTTCCTGCTGCTGCAGTAGTGTCCTCACTAATCACACCTGTGTTCTGCCCTTTCAGCACATTGTCAATTTACCAACTAACTTAGGCAATAATCAGCATACCTTTAGATAACCATTCACAATGCAAGATTAGATAAAATATTATTTCAATAAAATAATGTTTTAAAGAATGATCTGCTGAATAAAACCAACCTTTCTCCAGTGCATTTAATACACTCCAACCTGATTTGCTTTGTCAGAAACTCCAGAAGACTCAGGTGGAGGCCTCAACAATCTCCTGGATCAAAGACTACCTGACAAACAGACCACAGTTTGTGAGACTGAAGGGTTGTGAGTCTAACCAGGTAGTCAGCAGCATAGGAGCACCACAGGGGACTGTACTCTCACCATTCCTTTTCACTCTGTACACCTCAGACTTCCAGTACAAGACAGACTCCTGTCATCTGCAGAAATACTCGGATGATTCCGCAGTCATGGGGTGGATCAGAGATGAACAAGAAGCTGAGTACAGGAAGGTGGTGGACCGCTTTGTGGCATGGTGTGGAAACAATCATCTCATCTTGAACGTGACAAAGGAGATGATTGTAGATTTTAAGAGAAACAGGAATAAGTCAAAAACAATTTATATCATGGGAGAAGAAGTGGAGGTGGTGGAGGAGTATAAATACCTCTGTGTTCACCTGGACAACAGACTAGAGTGGAGATGCAACTGTGAAGCCATCTACAAGAAGGGACAGAGCAGACTGAAGCTTAGGTCCTTTGGTGTTTGCAGCAAGATGCTGCAGCTCTTCTATAAGTCTGTTGTGGAGGCTTATAGAAGATCTGCACAACAGACTTATAGAAGATCTGCAAGTCTGTTGTAGAGAGTCTGATCTCTTCTGCCATCATCTGCTGGGGAAGCAGCATCAGAGCCAGGGACTTAAAAAAGCTCAACAAGCTGATAAAGAAGGCTGGCTCTGTTCTGGGGACTCCTCTGTAACCTCTGGAGATCATTGTGGAAAGACGGATTCTTCATAAAATGAAGAACATTATGGAGAACCCTGAGCATCCTCTTCATGAGACTGTCCTACAACAACAGAGTGTCTTCAGTCAGAGGCTTCTTCAGATGTGCTGTAAGACGGAGCGCTACAGGAGATCCTTCCTGCCCACAGCCATCAGCATCTACAACGGCTCTTTGAGGAAACCTTCATAATATGAGCTACAACAACATTTAATTTCCCTTTGGGATTAATAAAGTATATTTGAATTTGAATTCTGGATGACTAATTCTCAACGATGTTCAATTAGCTGCCTTTACTTATTAAAATAATATTCAAAGAAATATTATTAAGGGGATGGTAAAATATTTAAGGAAGTATTTTGGAAAAGAGCCAAATATTTTAATGGTGTTTACTTAGTTATCAGATTTAGTAAAATAATGTTTAGGGACTATTATTTACTAGCTTGAAAACTAACAACCTTTCTGTTAAATGTTCCCTAGCAGGCAAGGACGTGTTCTTAGCTTGTTAGCAGTGAAAGCTAACTAAGGAAGCTGATAGCTTAGCATCAGAATCAAATACACACCTTTAAAATACCATTAATAAAAGGGTTAAAATGCATAAGCGCGGACGGCGGGTTATGGCTGATCTTCTGTGTTAAAATCACACTTTACGTAAAGTTTGTCTTAACTTTAAAAACACAAATACAGAACACAACCTGAGCATATGTGCTGCAGATACCCTGGTAGCACTAAAATGGCTGAGTTTCACACAAACAAAACCAAACTTCATAAAATGAAAAAAGTTTAGATCATTTCAATCTAAATCTTTCTCTATTACTATGCCCAAACACCAAACTGCGTATGAACGTGTTGAAGAGTTGTCCGGGTGACGACGAAGTTTGAAGAAAGCTCTGTGAACAAAGGGTTTGCTTCCAGCTAACCTCCGGAGCAGTGGCTGGGCGGCCCGTTCTGTCCGCTGACCACACTGCACGTTAACTACCGTAATGCAGTCCTTCCTTGGGAAACTGCTGCACTCAGCGTCGTGCTGGGAACTCTCTGGAAAGAGTTTGCTTCTGCAGATCTCAGAGAGAACAGTCAAGCAATGCTTGTACCTTGATTATTCCGTTCATGAATAAATCTACACAGACAGTGATTCATTTGTACTTATCTTATGCATATGATCGCATGATCTTATGACACCCTTGAATCCAGTTTGAAGAGTTTATGTCTTTTTCCCAGCAAAGAGACATTAGCGCGCTGCCTCTCCGGCCAGCCTCGCACAGTCCGGGTGGAAGAGACAGGATGCAACAAAAGCGGTGCTTTTATTTGGACAGTGATATCACAGGAAGTCCGCAGTTACCCCGTTTCCTGGCTGTGCCGGAAGTCGGTTAATGCAATTTATTTTGAAAGTTCCAGGAAGGTCTGTACTGGCCTTTCACGTTGTAACCATGGCTGTGGGTCCCAACAGTGGACATTTGGAATTTTTTTTTGCAATGTAGATTGTGCAAATATTAACAAATTAGGATATGGTAAGTGGGTAGTCCTACTTAACAATAATGAATTATGTTTATTAATCAAATTTTGCTTAACAAAGTAGTACAGTAACAGTGAGCATCCTTAATAACCAAATTACAATCTTAAAATTGTTTTTATTTTACTTTTCTTGTCCTCATCTTTTATGCCACAAAACTTAACATTTGAGCCAGGATGTGTTTGAAAGCCACTGCAGCTCTGTCTTACCATACCCCAGTCTAATTGTATTTCTCTTTCCATTTGGAACACCATACTCCATATTTATGCTATGTCTTTAGTGGTTTTATTAATTTGCACTACATGAGCAGCTATTTATATTCCAAAAATGTTTCTGTTTTTCAAACCCTACCTAGAAGGCATGATACCTGGGTAAATATATCCTTATAATATGCCAAAAGCATCTTGGCTATGGCCACAGTCCAACTGTTTCTTTAACAGTTTTTTTCCGATGTTTTTCAAATCATTACTGCATTCATTGGATCTTCATTAAGCTTGACTAAATATTAACGCAGTTTAACACTCAGTTTTAGCAAATTAGCTTTCAAACAGATCACTTTCAGCTGAACTATTTTTTGTGCTTGACAGTCATTCAAGGAAGCATTGACTCTTCATGCAGTTGGATGAATAGCAAAAAAACCGGCAGGATTTGTAGTTCTTTTTCCATATTTGTTTTTAGAAAGTTTGAAGTTTTAATATTTTTTAGAACAGGCAGATGATTAACTAGAAAATGTTTGCTATAACTAAGTGCTTTTAACTCCAGATTATTTTACCCTGGCTTTCATTTTAAATACTTGTTTTCAAGAATCCATTATTGATCATATCTCGTTTATTTGCATTGTCATTATGGTCATCAGGTGTTTTGTTTCATTTTGTCAGTGGTCATATTATACTATGCTGCCTATCTTGGCCAAGTTTTCCTTAAAATGGAGTTGTTTCTTTTTTAGCTCATTAGGATATTGCTTGGTTGAATAATGGGTAAATAAAATTAAATAAAAATCTTAAATACAAATATTAAATAAAATAAAATTCCTCAAATATAGGAAAAGTTAGCTTGAAATGTGCTCTTAAAATGACTTACCATATAATAAATGTTCACATTTAATTTTTTATTCTAAAGTAAACAGTCCCTAAATATTAAAAAAGATCTAAAGGTCCCTATTGATAAGAAGCAATGCTATATTCTAGCAAGTATTTTTTCTTTTTAACCGTGTCCTGTCGGCAGAGTAGCGCTCAGAATTGTTGTCTGAGTGCCAAGAAAAAGCCCAACAGATTTACTTTCACAAGTGGAGCATGACAGCTAACGCTTTAAAGCTCTGCTTGATATTTATAAAATAAACTTTATTAGAAACTGCTCTCAGATTATTTCAATTGTTACAGACACAGAGACGAAAAAAAAAATAAGAAGCACAAAAGAGAGAGAGGTGGGGCACAAAGAAAAAGGGAGAAAATAATGGAGGAAAGAAAGAATGATGAAGAGAATACAAGATAATAGTATTTTAAAAATATAATTTTAGAGTGGCACCACTATACTATGGCTGATAACAGAGGTGGTGACTGACCCTGGCCATGATGTACAATATGTGTCGATTAAAGATTTAGACCACTGGATATTATAGTTTACAAACTAGCCTTGAAAGTCAGACCAAAGACCCACTGACTCAAAAAAAAAAAAAAAATACTTAAAATTTAGCTGACTGCTATTCATATTTTGTTCAAGTAATAATTATTTCGTAAAATAAATCCCGTCTACTCCTTAAGATGGGAGACTATTTTTCTGTGGTTAAACAGTCTCAGATTAATTGCGTTGAGAAACCTTCTTCCACAAATACTGTAATAAAGTCTCCAACAATAAAACAAGGCTGTATACAGCCCCACTGACTGCAATGTTAATGGCTTTAGCAGAATGGTTGCTGGAAGACGCTGATTTACACAGACAATGCCCGTGTGTTTGCACATGCTTGAGTGCGTGTGAGACTGAAAAATAGATTATCATGACATCAGTGTTTCCACAGGAAATCATGTTTCCAAAACCCTGGTTTTCCACTCGCCTACCTTATACACAACCTTTTTCTTTGCTTTTTTCCCTATGCACATTGTTGCACAGTACAATAAAGATTATGCTTTCCAGTGTTTTAGGCTCAGCAAGCAGAGAAGATAATGGAAAACATTTTTTATGTGCATAAATATTAAGGCTCCCCTTCACATTACCACCTTGTAAAAATGTCTGCAAAGTATTTAAACTATTTCTATATTTTAGCTTTTTATCCTATTTTGATTGTATATGTTGGTTATTTGGTATTATGTCTGTCTTCTGTAGTTATTTCACTTGTATTTACCTTTATGTGAAGCACTTTTGTCAACAACTATTGTTTGTTAAATATGCTATATAAATAACATTGACATTAACATTGATATCAAACTGATTCAATTACTCATTAAAAAAATGATGAAAAGTACATCTGTTAATTTTAATATATATTTTTAACAGGGAAAACAAGTCTTACCTTAAGAAATATCTTAACACCCATGATAGATGTGACTGGAGCATGTTTTTAATGTATGCTTTACTTTTGTAAGTTAATCAAAGTGTCTTGGAACCATTCATTTGTATGCCTTGCTGTTTCCTTAGTGTATACATGTGACATGACTCAGAGGCCAATTTCTCTTTCCCACTCAAAAAATCTCCAATGCCATCTGTCAGAGAAATGCAAGAAAGATTGTCCTCCATTGATTATTATTTCTCCATAGCAACCATTAGACACTTGCTACTTGTTAACCAGCTTGTT
The DNA here is from genome assembly GCF_021462225.1 of Girardinichthys multiradiatus. NCBI lineage: Eukaryota > Metazoa > Chordata > Actinopteri > Cyprinodontiformes > Goodeidae > Girardinichthys > Girardinichthys multiradiatus. The sequence goes on along the minus strand of NC_061801.1, from coordinate 33,650,478 downwards.
AAGAGGCATACTACAGTCACAAACACAAATATGTTGACCTAACAAAATACTAATGGGACTTTAGCTTGAGCTTTGAGCTCGGTAATCTGAGACTAAAATATTTTATCAACAAACCTGACCTTTACCCATTGTTAATTATGTTGGGAAATCTGTGATGCTGTGGGCCCTTTTCTCTTCCAAAGGCCCTAGAAACATTTTTAGAATTTATGGGTTCATGAACTCACTGAATTAGCTGGAACATTTAACATTTCTTTTGGCTTCTGCCAGAATATGGAAAAAAGGTTCTCAATACAACTTCCAGTAGAATAGTGATCCAAAATATTTGGCCATATGAACACATCATAATTTGAGGTTTGTGTGGTGGACCAAAGGCAGACAAGCACAGAGAAAGCAGAATGGGAACGAAACTCCTTCTTTTAATTTTCAGAGTCCAATTATATGCAGCCGAGATGAAGGCGAACAAGATAATCCTGAATAATAAGGCAATCTCAAAACAGAACCCAACAGGATCCGAAGCTGGGCAAGAATCCAAAAGGAGACATCAAAGAGAGATAACGACACCGCATGGAACAAAGGACAAAGACTAACTTAAATACAGACAAAGGTGGACATAAAAAAATAGGGCAGGTAATCAGGGAAACAGGGAACCGGTGTGACATGGAGTCAGAGGGAGCAGGTGAACCAGATAGGGATAAACGAGGACATGGAGGAGCTTGACGAGGAACAAACTGTAAACACACCTAGGGAACCAGAACACATGGGAGAGAACAGAGACAAGAAGGACATGGCAGGAAATAAACTTCATAAGTAAAGACAATCACCAAACCCATAAACACAGAGCAAAGCTGAACCTAGAAAATAAAACACCAGAAACAAGGACTCAAAACACCAAACTAAACGTAAACAAATACCAAACCAAAACACACACTGTGACAATAGATGGTTTATGAGATACAAAACCAATCTTATTCCATGGTCACTGGTATCCTCAGTACTTGATAATCCGATAGGATTTCTCTCATATTAAATTTTTTTTACACAAATCTACCTTGGTTGTCAAACAAGTGTGGAGAGCACAGTAATAGAGACATTTTAATTTAGTGTGTCTTTTAATGGTTTTGGTTATTTTTTTCCTTTTCACCGAGGAATGTGTGATGAGAGAAAATTTTACATCGCAATAGTTTGCATTTTGTCCATTCTGAGGTGGTTCTTCTAACTTTTACACACACACATTGGTCTGTGCCTCAAGGTCCAGTAATTCCAAGTTTAAGCAAACCCCAGATATCTGTCATTTGTGTGTAAAGCTGAAATGTGAAATAAAAGCAGAGCTTGGGTCAACCTGCAATCCTTTGACGCTATAATGGGTGCTTAGCCAGTCTTAGCAGCACTTAAATAATATCTGGTTACTTTGTACAGCTGATTCAGGGGTTATTTCTTTGTGAAGGATGAGCTCTGAGTGAGACAGGGCAGATGGTTGTGGAAAGTAAAAGAAGAAAGGAGGGGAGGGTGGAGCAAATTCAGGTAACTGCATGGCATCCTGTCCTGGAGCTCCTGACACAGCAGCTGACAGAATGTTTGTACCATCTAGGATGTTGCAAACATTTAAAGTGTCTCCAGGGGGGGAACCAAGGAGCATCCCAAAGGAACCCCAGATGTATCCTCTGAAAAGGGATAAGAAATGAATAACAAAACTGGAAGTCAAATAGTTCTACAGCTGGATCAAAGAAAATGAAGCAATTCAACTGCTGTAGAAACTGATACTGAACAAATCAGATGATACGTAACAATACTGTTACAGTAATTAACTACAGACTCACTCATGATATTTCTATCAAAACCAACCTATTGGTTTAAACAACATTTTTGTATCTCTTACTGTGGTTTATCCAATCTTGCTCCTAAGCAGCAGACTTCCCATGATGCCACTGTCTGAATAAGAACACCCCCTCTCCAACAAGCCGATCTCTTCCACACGGCCTTCGAAAAGGACCGGATAAGGGAGACAAGCGCGCTGATGTCTCTTTGCTGGCAAACAGACATAAACTTTTCAACTGGATCCAAGGATGTCATACGATCATCGATCATATGCAAAGTTAAGTACGAATGAAATACTGTCTGTGTATCCGGTATTTTCATTCATGAATGGGGAAATGAAGGTGTAAGAATTGCTTACTTTCTCTCTGAGGCCTGCAGAAGCAAACTGTCCCAGAGAAGTTCCCTACAGAGAAGCGGTTTCTATGAAGCCGAGCGGAGCAGTCTCCCAGTCTGAAAGGAAGACAGCAGAGACCCCATCACCGTGGTTACGGTAACGTGCAGTGTGGTTGGCAGACAGATCGGGCCGTCTTTCATCCACAGCTACGGAGGTCAGCTAGAAGCTAACCGTTTGTTCACAGACCGCCTGACATGACAGCCGCCACTCTCACAGCTAAGGAGGTTAGCTGTAGCTAATGTTTAAAGACTGTGGACGTTTCTTCAAACTTCTCCGCCTTGGACAACGTTCCTCACCACAATTCATGAGGTTAAGTGTTTGGGCAGAATACCATAGAAGGGATTTAGATTGAAATGATCTAAACGTTTTTCCTTTTATGAAGTTTGGTTTTGTTTGTGTTGAACTCAGCTATCTTGGTGCTAGCAGACTTTCTGCAGCACACGTGCTCAGGTTGTGTTCTCTGTATGTTTTTAAAGTTAAGACAAACTTTATTAAAGGGTGATTTTAAACAGAAGATTTATCATAACGTGCCATCCGCGCTTATGCACTTTAACCTTTTATTAACGGTATTTTTAAAGGTGTGTGTTTGATTCTGGTGCTAAGCTAGCAGCTCCTTTGTTAGCTTACTGCTAACAGCTAAGACATGTGCTTGCTGCTAAATAATATTTACCCAGAAAGGTTTAGTTTCAATCCAGTAAATAATGTGTCCTTAACATCATTTTACTAAATTTGAAAACTAAGTAAACACCATTAAGCCCAATTTCTCCAGAAAGATTTGGCTCTTTCCAAAATATTCCCTTAATAATATTTCTTCAAATATTACTTCAATAAATAAAGGCAGCTAATGAGACACCGTTGAGAATTAATCCAGAAGATTGGTTTTATTCAGCAGATCATTCTTAAAACATTATTTTATTAAAATAATATTTCATCTGATCTTGCATTCTGAATGGTTGTCTAAAGGTATGCTGATTATTGCCTAAGTTAGTTCCAAGACTAACTTAACTTCACTTCCAGGTTCTTCATGATAATCCTTGGTTCTCAAACTTAAACATTGCATGGTAATGTTGCATCACTCTTTTAGTCATAATTTCCAATCATCTTTAATCAACTTGTTTATATTGTACATAGTCCATTAGTCTTCGTTATTCTTTAATTCTGCTTGGTAGTTAGTTCGATTGTTTTAGCATAGTAAAGAGTTTGTTGATTGAAATATGTTTGACTTTGAGTTGACTTATTTTTGTTAATAAATTCTTGTATTTTAAGAAATTGTGTGAATTCATTCCATAAATGTGCAGTTTATGCTGTTCAATAATGTCAGAGCTTGTCTCACACCTTTCTATTTTGTTCTAATACCATCGCCTTACTGGGCTGGTATTCACAGGACAACCCTTAACAGACCGAAATATTATTTGATAAAATATTAATATTAAATAATATTCTCAGATTCATAATCCCAACATTATTGTTTTTACTCCCATAATAACCAAAAAAACATGTTTAATGTACTTTTCACAACATATTCTATATTATAGTTTTTTATTCTGTCCATATTTTTTGGTTCATGTGCAAACTTGTTTTGCACTGTGATGCAAAGAATAATTTTTTAATAAGATTTAGACCCCTTTTCCTTCATGCATTATGTTTGTATCTTCTCAAAACAATTTTAATAATTCAATTAAATTCAGTTTTATTTATATAGCACCAATTCACAACACATGTTGTCTCAAGGCACTTCACAACAGTCAGGTACATACATTCCAATTAATCCTAACAATTGAACAGTGCAGTCGGAGTTAGCTTTTTATTCAAATTGGATAAAACGTTTTTCTATCTAAGGAAACCCAGCAGATTGCATCCAGTCAGTGACTTGCAGCATTCCCTCCTCCCGGCTGAGCATGTAGAGACAGTGGACAATGACTGGCGTTGACTTTGTAGCAATCCCTCATACTGAGCATGCATGTAGCGACAGCGGAGAGGAAAAACTCCTTTTTAACAGGAAGAAACCTCCAGCAGAACCAGGCTCAGTGTGAGCGGCCATCTGCCACGACCGACTGGGGATTTGAGAGAACAGAGTAGAGACAGAAAAAGAACACAGAAGCACTGATCCAGGAGTACTTTCTATGGGAAGGCAAAGTGATTATTAATACTAGTGATTATTTAGAAAGGACAGCTTTTATATGTCATGGTTTGTACTTGGTCTGCAGCTCACTCACAGAGAGTAGATTTTGGTTGTAAAACAGTATTCTTGTAATGATCCAGGGTTTAGCTGTGTGTGTTGTGTTGTTGCCGTCTGATAAACTAGCAAGCCTGAATTGGAATTAATTTTGTACTTTAAAGCAGGTTGAGTTATCAAAACAGATGAAGACAACGTGCAAGTTTCAACGGACCATAATGTGTAAAGAGCAAGGAAAGTTGAATGATAAACAACTTTTATGCATAAAGTACGATTTTGGTTATATTCAAGAGGGGACCATCCTCAGTCTTAGTTTACCCGTGATTATTTTGTTTTAGTTTATCCTCATATTTGTTTTGATAGAATCTTTTACTTTCATTCGTCTTTTTCGCTTCCTATCAGATGGCGAATACATTGTCATAATGTTTCGAACAGACTTGACCCACATGCAGAAAGCAATTCAGGAGACTGAGTTTAACGGTAATCAGTTTATTTACAGTGTAATGAAATGTGCAGGGAACTGGAACCGGGATACCAACTGTAAAATAAATAGAACGGTAAGCAAGGGATAACTCTGCATCTAAATTCTTAATAATTCTGCCTTACTGGATTGATTGATAGATCCCCCAGAGGGGGGTGGAGAGACCAAGGGGTTGTTTACCCGTGAGACAGGAGATGGTGAATACTGGTGTGCCAGGATGTTTAGTAGGTCCAAGCGTTTCTGAAGTTGGTGCAGTGGATGGAGGAGGGTGGACAGGGTTCGTAGAAGGACATCCAAGGAACAAAGGAATCAGGAGGCAGCCAGCCGGTGTGATCCAAAGAAATAATAAGAGCCTTGAGTCTTTGTTCATGGAGCTGGATAGCTTCTTTCCAGAAGATGGTAATCCAGGCAGGGTTCAATGGAGAAAGCAAAGTAAGGTTCAGATAAACCTGCAAGGTAACAAATACAAAATTACCAATAGTACAAGGCAAGGTCAAGACAAAGGTAATGTGGCTTGAGCTGTACCACTAAAGGCAACACTCTGGCAGTGAGTTGCTGGCAGCCTCCTCCTTAAATACTCCTCAGCAGGTAATCAGGGGGATAGAGAACACCTGTCACCTCTCCTCCAGGTTCCACGCCATCTAGTGGCTAAGCACAGTAAACAGCACCAAACAAACAGATATGGCACAGATCCTGACATACATTCCCATGAAATGTTTCTCCGACCTCATAGAATCAGCTTTATTCACCAGGTTTGTGCACGCAAATGAGGAATTTGACTTTGGTTCCACTTCGCTCTCAATAAAGAAAATGAAATGAAAAATGAAAAGAGATGAAATGTGAAATTTAAATTTATATAAAGGTAAACAAAAAGTTTTATATATATATATATATATATATATATATATATATATATAGAGAGAGAGAGAGAGAGAGTCTTTTTACAAAAGAGAAGGTCATGGTTTCATGTTAGTTTCACTTTTATTCCATATTTAATAGCATCTCTCTGCTTTGAAATATGAGTGGAATAGCATAGTTCATATTTACTTATTTGTATATCTTAAAAGGCAGTCAGTCACAGTCCCATGTTCCCTATTCTGAGAAAGCTCATTTAAAGCCGAATGAATAAATATAAATGGAAGGTCATGTTTCTGTCTGGATGGACTCATGGAAAGCAAATGTGCATACAGGAAACTCAGCTGGGAAGGAAACATGAATTTTCTTCTGTAAATAATTACATTTCTGCTACATAACCATTGTTGCAGCCAAAAATAGTTGTTTGGGTCAAACTGACATTTAAGCCAAACCCCAAAACTTAGCTAAACTAATCAGATTTCCTTTCTAGTTAAATCTGCTTTTGTTATTAGTTGCCCTGGGACAAAGTTTTGTGTTACTTGGATGCTTTTACTAAGAGGTGCAACAAGTGGATCTGGTTGCTGGGAAATCCAAAGTGGTTTAACACGGTCCAAAGGCTAACTCTTTTAAATTTCAAAAACATTAAATCAGAGTTCCCAAGTGGGACTGAATACAGAATTGAAACAATACCTAAGACTTTTCTGATGTTGTTTCCATGTGATTGGCTTTGTACTTCAGTTTAATCCAGGGCTCATATCTAACCATTTTCAGAGGTAAGGATGTTTTGTTGGTTTAGCCCCTTAAGACCCAGTTATATCAGAGAAAAAAAGAGAAGGATCAGTGTTGTTGCAAAGAAGAGAAAGAAAGGGACAGAGAGGTTAAAGTTTCAGTGGGTAGGTAGCATTTTAGGATTGACAAGTGTCTTTGGAGATAACAGTTGGTCTGAAAGTTGTCCTTATTGAAATGATTGGAGTCATAGGAACAACGTTACCCTATCGCATCCTCTTTAGCTTGCATGTGTCAATGGGAAGAAAACAGTCATCTGTTACTCACGTAAATACATTTTTGTGAACTCATTTACAGGTATAGTTGCTCATTTAAATAAACATCCACAAAGACCTACTCCCATTTTCTTCCTCTTTTAGACCCCATATTTGCGAACACACATCCACACACTGACACACATATGCACAAGACTGACTTTATCATCTCCACTGTGTCAGTGGGTGTTCTGCCCGGGTTGACCTCTTACTGAAGCAAAGAGCAAAATGTCACCACTTTGTTGTAATGGCACTGCCCCTGCTTTGGGTGTGCATGTGTGTGTACCAGAATGGATACATTTAAATATATGTATTTAAATATAAGCCTGTGGCCAGATATTCTTACTGCTGTTTTTGAGACATAACAACAAATATTCCAATGAGTTTTTTACATGGCTCCTGAGATAACTCCCAAACTGAACTACCACTACACATATATATCGGTTGTGATACAATCACCCCATGCCTTATACAGGTTTTGCCGTCAAATCTGTCCAGATCCATTGTGAGTTCTAAGAGTACGTTTTCCTGCTGTAGTCAACCATTTATGTCTTGGTGCAAGGATGAGCCTTCATTCAACCTATAAGGACGATACAGACCAAGGATCATCAAAACATTTGAGATTTGGTGATTTTTAGATTCCAAACACATTGTTGTGTTGACTTCTTGAACCTTTTTTTACAAGGTGGGGGTTGTAGGTGCATTGCCCTATGAGGCCACAGGTCTCATAGAGTAATACCTCCATGGAAAGCTATACTTTGTAACCCACAATACTTAAGTTCAGTGGTTTGCTAATGCTGCTCATCAAGTTCCACTGCCTAAAACAAGTCAAAAGAGGCATCTGCTTGATGATGAACTGAAGAGGAAATTTAATCATTGAGACCATTAATAAAAAGTACAGTTTTGAAATATAAGGCTGATATTCAATAAAGTACAATATCATTGAAAGTTTATTTTAGAAACTCAATTCACTAACAGATTGTCTTTATTTCTGTTAATTATGATGACTTGCCACTTATAGCTAATAAAAACATGACATCTAATTACATCACTATTACATTAGACCAATAAAAAGTCTTCATGAAAAGTATGCTTAATTGAGGTTGTTGTTATATAAGCATCTTCAAAAAACAGGAAAACAAGGACCAGGTACCTCTCCAGGCATTTGAGATTAGTTCCGATTTTAGATACTGCTGGCAATGAACCGAGGTTAGTCCCATTGACTGTTCTGCCTTGGGGCAATTTTGTCCAGTCTTAAAAAATGCAGACAGGAAACATTTGTCAGTGGCTTTTTGGCATAGCAATCTGCACAAGTAAAAAGTCTCTTGAATCCTCATGTCTGTCTGTTTCTTCTTTTTTTTTTTTTGCGTTCAATGCATCAGTTTAAAGTTAAATTTTAAAAGGTGAATGCTTATTCGTTGCCCAATTTATTGCATGAATGTGACTTCTTCAATAATATTACTGAATGCTACAAATCTAAATCAAGCAGTTGATCTAAGACTGAGTTGTGGTTAATCAGCTTTAACTGTACGTTTATATGAGTATTATAATAAAAGTAATTTTTTGTAGTTCAATAAATCCTTGAAGTCACATCAGTTTTCTAATATTTATCTTTGAACTGCACCAATTAATTCTGTCATGTTATGTAGAACTTCACAAACTGGATTTTTTTTTTAATCTTAAGGGTTGTAGAAAATGAAACCAATGATTTACTGGTGTATTTGGTGAAAATTCACTCTCACTGAAGCTGATACAAATATGGAACATTGGAAAAAGTGCAATAAGTGACAACCTGAACTGAACTGAAATGACTGAATTAGAAGAGAGCTGAAACGTTACTTTGTTGAAATAGACAAGGGGTTCTTTTTCCTCTTTGTGTAGGGATCATTTCCTCTTCCCTCATTTCCTCCTCCTCCCTTTTTCTCACACTCCCATAATTTTTCTTTTATATCTTTCGCCTCTTCAAAAGTTTTTTTTTTATGCCATCTGCCATCTATTGCCTTAAAGTCTTCCTGTGTCTGTCAGAATTGTTATAGGTTGACTCCATTTAGTTTTCTGGCATACATGCAGACAACTTAAACTTAAATCAATCTGTCAGATTGTGTGTGTTGGTTAGACGTTCGGAGGTTGGTACAACTTCAAAGCTAAAACTGGAGTTTTCCACAGTCTGCAACTTCTCTCTTGATCACATTAACTAAACTGCAGGGGAAACATATATTTACCTGTACACAGCCACAAGAGAGAAATAGGGGGGACTTGCTAAGAAGTATATCAAAATACAAACAAATACTGAAAAGTGATGCACAGAGGTGAAGGATAAACCAAAATTAAAAGTCTAAGAGAGGGTCAGACTAGAATTAAATAGAGAAGATGAAAGAGTAGTGTAACATGAAGAAAACAAAAACAGTCTTTCATTAAATTGGCCATAGAATAAACAGGGTGTAGCCAGTCAAGCCCTACGTAACTTTATTTTTACAGCAAGAATCTCACTATTTACTGTATAGGTTGCTATGCAGCCAAATGAAAAATCTTCAGTGGAGTATAAAGGCAAAATTCACTGAGCCTGCAGGGGTAGAAAGCAAAATGCATTAGGGTCCAGGGGTGATCTTTGAATTTTGCACCCATTTGTAAGTCAAGACCTGAAGAACTAATTGAATATGACAGGATTAATTAACTACACACTCTTGAACAAGCTAATTAGTGTCAAACATTTCAGACCAATCAGAGGACATACTGTGCCTTGCAAAAAATATGTACCCCTGAAATATTTCACATTATGTCATGTTACAACCGCAAATTTCAATGTATATTTTTTGTCTTTGTTTTTAAATGGTGAAGTGATGTGACAGACCAACACAAAGTTGTACATAATTATAAAGTGGTAGGGAAATGATTCATGATTTTCCAAAATATTTGATAAATACAAATATAAAATGTGATAAAAGTGGCGTGCTTTTCTACTCATTTTCCTTTTCTGTGATGCCCCTGAATAAAACCTTGTGTAATAAATTACCTTCACAAGACACCTGTGTGTGACTTAATGAAGGCATAAATATAGCTGTCTTCTGAAGGTGTCAGATGTTTTAATGAGAACTCTAGTTAACAAAAAGCATCTTAAGGACCAGGGTACACAGCAGACAGGTTAGGGGTACATTTGTTAAGAAGCTAATAGTAGGATTAAGTCATAAAACAACATTCTAATTTTTAAACATCTCAAAAATCCCTGTTCAGTCACTCATTTAAAGAAGAAAAGAATGAAAGAACTACATAGATGCTAAGCTCAGGTGAGAAAATATGTTGACAGAACAACTGTTAGGTGTGCACTCCACAGATGTAGTCTTTATTGAAGATTAGGAACAATTTTCTCCAGCACGGACAGGGAGGCTGGTCAAAGTTGATGGCAAGATGGATGGAGCTAAATACAGGGCAATTGTTGAGGAAATCCCAACAGAAGCTGCAAAAGGAATGTTTAATCATATTAATGTTTAAAATGGCTCATTCAACGTCCGGACCAAAATGCAACTGAGCATCTGTGATAATAGTAATAGTAAATCGCTTGCACTTGTAAAGCAATTTATCATGTCTAAGGACCCCAAAGCACTTTACACTACAATCAGTCATCCACCCATTCAAACACACATTCACACCTCGACAGTGGTAAGCTACATTGTAGTCACAGCTGCCCTGGGGCAGGCTGACAGAAGCGAGGCTGCCATATAATCAGCGCCACGAGCCCTCTGACCACAATCAGCAGGGTGAAGTGTCTTGTCCAAGGACACAACAACTGAGACGTATGGAGCCGGGATTCGATCCAGTAATCCACTGGTTACAGCATGAACCCCTACCACAGCCACCACTATTGCCTCATAACATAAAGGTAAGACTTACCTTTATGTTTACAGATGCTCTCCATCCAATCTGAATGGGCTTCAACTATTTAGCAAAAAACTGTGTGCAAAAACTCTAGGTCCTAGAAGTGCAAACCTGGCAGAGACATACCCCAAATGATAAGCAGTTGTTTTTGCAATAAAAGGTATTCATCGTAGTATCAACCCAGGTAAGCTAAATAGAAATGCATGCCACACATTTCTGTTTTTTGTAAAAAAAAATAAATAAAGCCCTATTTGTGTTTGTAATCTGACAAAGTGTGAAAAACCTTCTAGGGGTGTTAATACACTGCTCAAAAAAATAAAGGGAACACTCAAATAACACATCCTAGATCTGAATGAATGAAATATTCTCATTTAATACTTTGTTCTGTACAAAGTCGAATGTGCTGGCAACAAAATCACACAAAAATCATCAATGGAAATCAAATTTAAAAACCAATGGAGGCCTGGATTTGGAGTCACACTCAAAATTAAAGTGGAAAAACACACTACAGGCTGATCCAACTTTGATGTAATGTCCTTAAAACAAGTCAAAATGAGGCTCAGTATTGTGTGTGGCCTCCACGTGCCTGTATGACTTCCCTACAATGCCTGGGCATGCTCCTGATGAGACGGTGGATGGTCTCCTGACGGATCTCCTCCCAGACCTGGACTAAAGCATCCGCCAACTCCTGGACAGTCTGTGGTGCAACGTGACGTTGGTGGATGGAGCGAGACATGATGTCCCAAATGTGCTCAATTGGATTCAGGTCTGGGGAACGGGCGGGCCAGTCCATAGCTTCAATGTCTTTATCTTGCAGGAACTGCTGACACATTCCAGCCACATGAGGTCTATCATTGTCCTGCATTAGGAGGAACCCAGGGCCAACTGCACCAGCATATGGTCTCACAAGGGGTCTGAGGATCTCATCTCGGTAACTAATGGCAGTCAGGCTACCTCTGGTGAGCACATGGAGGGCGGTGCGGCCCTCCAAAGAAATGCCACTCCACACCATTAATGACCCATTGCCAAACCGGTCATGCTGAAGGATGTTGCAGGCAGCAGATCGCTCTCCACGGTGTCTCCAGACTCTGTCACGTCTGTCACATGTGCTCAGTGTGAACCTGCTTTCATCTGTGAAGAGCACAGGGCCCCAGTGATGAATTTGCCAATCCTGGTGTTCTCTGGCAAATGCCAAGCGTCCTGCACGGTGTTGGGCTGTGAGCACAACCCCCCATTTGTGGACGTCGGGCCCTCATACCATCCTCATGGAGTCGGTTTCTAACCGTTTGTGCAGACACATGCACATTTGTGGCCTGCTGGAGGTCATTTTGCAGGGCTCTGGCAGTGCTCCTCCTGTTCCTCCTTGCACAAAGGCGGAGGTAGCGGTCCTGCTGCTGGGTTGTTGCCCTCCTACAGCCTCCTCCACGTCTCCTGTTGTACTGGCCTGTCTCCTGGTAGCGCCTCCAGTCTCTGGACACTACGCTGACAGACACAGCAAACCTTCTTGCCACAGCTCGCATTGATGTGCCATCCTGGCTGAGCTGCACTACCTGAGCCACCTGTGTGGGTTGTAGAGTCCATCTCATGCTACAACTAGCGTGAAAGCACCACCAACATTCAAAAGTGACCAAAACATCAGCCAGAAAGCATAGGTAATGAGAAGTGGTCTGTGGTCCCCACCTGCAGAACCACTCCTTTATTGAGTGTGTCTTGCTAATTGCCAAAGATTTCCCCCTGTTGTCTATTCCATTTGCACAACATCATGTGAAATTGATTGTCAATCAGTGTTGCTTCCTAAGTGGACAGTTTGATTTCACAGAAGTTTGATTTACTCTGAGTTATATTGTGTTGTTTAAGTGTTGCCTTTATTTTTTTTAGCAGTGTATTTTAACAAACCACTGTATGTGTTTTAAACAACTTGACCTTATTTACTAAATATGCACTGGGCCAGACAGAGTTCCAGCTGTTTCTGTGCTGTGTACATGGAGTGGACTGTAAGTACATTTTTATGGACAGATTTTCTACACATAGTGTCTGAGAACTGCAGAAGTCAGCAAACAATCACATTCACTCGTCTGCTAATAAAACAGTTGCTCTTTATCCAACAATGTGTCTTTTCTTTAACATGTTTTTCTTAGGGACATGATTATCAAAAAGTATGTGGTCTGTACTTAAAGTATAGAGTGCTTACTATCCTTTGGTATGTTGCTTAAAGCACATGAAATTGTTTTTATTTTTTTTATTTACTCTCAGATACAACCCAACAGAGGTGAGGGTAAAAGGGTAAAAGGTTGAAAAGTGGATGATATTGGTTTTAGAGCCTTAACCAACCACAGTGCTTCATATGGAAATACACATCATGTAAAAAGAAAAAACTTTTTTTTTATTCTGTGTTATTTGACATATAAACATACAACATGTGTAGCCTATGTCCTGAAATTGTGTGTGGTGATTCATGAAGCACTCCAACTACAGTACATGCCCTATGAATCAACACCCTAAACTCTAGATTAAGCACAAAAAAGGACAAAAGTAAAACTCTTTGTTAGATCATTATTTTATTATTTTAAGTGCCAAGGATATATACCTCCAGTTTTAAGCTATAGCTTTATTGTCAGGGTTGATAGGACATGTTTACATTAAAGGACGAATGAAATAGAGAATAGAGCCACTTTGCCAATTAAAGCGAGAAGCGAAAGAAAAGCATAGACAGAACAGTAAGTACCATGCAGAGTGTGAGGGTTGCCACAACCATGCCCTTGAGTGGTATGTTGACATGTTACCACACCACAAGGCTTTTTGCCACAGACATGAAACTGCTTTATGTGACTTTGTGTGCAGTCTATTCATTGTTACTGAAACAGTGACCACATGCATGCCTGTGGGTAAAGATTGACTGTGTTCCAACGTAAGACCTTTGAACACAAACCCATTTGGTGACTAATTTTCTTTCCCAGACAGGTGAAATCTAAGCCACAAAGCCTTGCAGTCCAGGGTCATTTATGATGCTGCTGAAAGCCTGTTTGTATCATGTTAAAATATAAGCTGGAAGCTTTATCATATTGATGAAAATAATAGCATTATTGTATACCGTGCAAATCAGTTGGTATTATGTTAGTTTATTTCCAAGAAACTTGTTTAAAAAGAATAGAAAACAAATTTTTAAAACAGTTTCTTTTTTTAATGCATGACATTTTCTTCTATGAGTGTGCTATATTAGATTTAAAAAGCTCAGATTTCAGGTAAAAATGTGTGCAAAAGTATTAAAATAATTTGCACTCTTGCTGATTTGGTGATGCCAAGCTGCCAGTTTTTGTTGGTGTTAAGCTGCAGACATGAAAGAGGTAGGTTTGGGTTTCCATTTTGACAAGTAGCTAAAAATAACTGGACTTTTTATTACGTCATGTTTATATCCCAGGTAAAAAGTGAAGGGTTTGATCACTTTGATCAACTTCAAACAGGAAAGTATAAATCACAAAAGTGCCTCAGTTACATTTATATTATAGGAAATCCTAATTGTGCAACAAGTCTGGCACTTATTCAATTGCTTCTTGTTTGGTTATGGTAGGGGCTTTCCCAAAGCACCATTTAAGCATGACGCGCCATTGGTTGAGAATGAATGTGGAAGGAGATGTAGCAGTATAAAAACAATCTGCAGAGAATAAAGTATTTTTGGTTAAGTTGTTTAATTTTGCTTGGTTAAAGAGGTAATATAGGATGTTGGGAAACCTGTGGTTGGTAGGTTTTATCAGGAATAAAACAAAGACAAGCTGATCTAAAACAAAAAATAAAAATAAAATCAAGATCAGGCCATTCCTACAACTGTTAAATATCTACTGTCTCCCTTACTGGACTACATTTGAATTTGGAAGTCAGAATGTCTGATTTTCAGGCCTAAGAACATCTTGACTTGAATGTTGCATGTTTGTCACAAAATTGGATCTCAAAATCCAATATCACTGCCTTGCACATAAGTGATAGCTGCAATAATACATTCATTTAATAATACATTCAATAAATACAATCATTTATTTGCATTTCTGTTTGATTTGTATCGTATTAAATTAGTCACACTCATAGTACTGAACAAACTCTGTAAATAAAAATATGTCTGCAGGGCTTGAATGGCTAGAAATTCTTGTTATCGTGTCGTGTTGCTATTAGCAATTTTCCAGAGTTTTTTGACTTCCAAAATAAACGTTTCCATTGTCAGAGGTTTCAGAGGAGTCCCCAGAACAGAGCCAGCCTTCTTTATCAGCTTGTTGAGCTTTTTTAAGTCCCTGGCTCTGATACTGCTTCCCCAGCAGATGATGGTAGAAGAGATCACACTCTCCACAACAGACTTATAGAAGATATGCAGCATCTTGCTGCAAACACCAAAGGACCTAAGCTTCCTCAAGAAGTATAGTCTGCTCTGTCCCTTCTTGTAGATGGCTTCACAGTTGCATCTCAACTCTAGTCTGTTGTCCAGGTGAACACCGAGGTATTTATACTCCTCCACCACCTCCACTTCTTCTCCCATGATAGAAATACAATCATCTCCTTTGTTTTAGTCACATTCAAAATTAGATGATTGTTTCCACACCATGCCACAAAGCGGTCCACCACCTTCCTGTACTCAGCTTCTTGTCCATCTCTGATCCACCCCATGACTGCAGAATCATCCGAGTATTTCTGCAGATGACAGGAGTCTGTCTTGTACTGGAGGTCTGAGGTGTACAGAGTGAAAAGGAATGGTGAGAGTATAGTCCCCTGTGGTGCTCCTGTGCTGCTGACTACCTGGTTAGACTCACAACCCTTCAGTCTCACAAACTGCGGTCTGTTTGTCAGGTAGTCTTTGATCCAGGAGATTGTTGAAGCCTCCACCTGAGTCTTCTGGAGTTTCTGACAAAGCAAATTAGGTTGGATTGTATTAAACGCACTGGAGAAATCAAAGAACATGATCCTCACAGTGCTACTGGCTTTGTCCAGATGACAGTGGGTTTGTTGAAGCAGGTGTATGATGGCATCTTCAACTCCAACTCCACAGCGATAAGCAAACTGAAGGGGGTCCTGATGGTTTTCTGTTTGCTTACTCAGGTGGGCCAACAGGAGTCTCTCTAGGACCTTCATGATGTGAGATGACAGGGCAACAGGTCTATAGTCATTGAGGACTGATGGGTGAGTTTTCTTTGGTACCGAAAAAGACAGGAGGTCTTCCACAACACCGGAACCTTCTTCTGGGCCAGGCTATGGTTGAAGAGGTGCTGCAGAATCTGTTGCTGTCTGTTACTGTGGTAACAGACAGCAACTTCACCGAATTTCTACTGTGGTAGAAAATGACTGACTGATATTGTTTCATATTCGATTTTGCCATATTTTGTAAATGTTTTAAAATGTTATTGTAATTAATGTTGTGTATTTCAGCTGTGTTTAATATTACAACTGCTAACTGTTTTATCAACTGTTCATTTGATTACTCAGTAGTTTGTCTAGAGTTATTTATTGTATTTTATTAATGTATAGGGGCAGAAGCTGCTGGAGCTGCTAACCACCAACTTGTTTATTTGTCTCTTGTTAGGCATGTTTTACTTTTAGATACAAAGTAACAATTCAGTTGCCGATTGTACGATAGTCTTTGAAAGTTAAATATTTGTGTGTATTCTGTTTCTTTTAACACAATATATGTATTCATTGCTAACTGTGTTAAATATCATGCAGAAAATTGTTGTAAATTTATGTTAAAACCACTATACGATCACAGTCAGCTCTTCCCCTATTCTGTTGCTGTCTGTTACTGTGGGGCAAAAGCTGCTGGAGCTGTTAACCACCAACTTGTTTATTTGTCTCTTGTTAGAATAAATACAGAGAACCAGAATGTGTCTGTTGTGAAGTCAACCTGCTGGATCAGAACGAAGAAGATGGGTTATAAATGTGTCACTGTTAAAATGATTTATTACCTAAATTGATGTCTTCCTGAGGTTTTAGGTTGGCCAAAATGTTCAGCTAGTTGGACATCACTAAAATGACACTTGAAAAGGCTTACACAATTATTTGTTACCTTTTTGGACTCCACATATCCTCCCAGAAAGAAATTATCTACAGACAGAAACAGCTTAGACAATATTTCCAAGAAAAGGCCAATACCTTGTACTGACTCAACATGATGACCTTCAGAGCTTTTGGGAGAATCTTGTGTGAAAGTCTGTGTAAGGTAAACTAAACAATCAACAAAAGGAACACTTTATTTACTACTGAGAGTGCTGGTGGTAGCTCAACGTGAAGGATATGCTTTGCCTGCTTGGCAGTTCACCATAGTTACAAATTACTATTAAAGCTCTACTATTAGTGATTTGTGATGGTAATTTTATTTCCATTATGTAATAGAATTTAGTGCTGTCACACAGAGAAAAAGTTAGGATAAACATATATAATTATTTTTCAATA
Source organism: Girardinichthys multiradiatus (assembly GCF_021462225.1). Taxonomy (NCBI): domain Eukaryota; kingdom Metazoa; phylum Chordata; class Actinopteri; order Cyprinodontiformes; family Goodeidae; genus Girardinichthys; species Girardinichthys multiradiatus. The sequence goes on along the minus strand of NC_061801.1, from coordinate 33,633,418 downwards.
CTTGTTAAAGCTTTTTCAGATAGCCTGGTTAAGTCTGATTCATTGTCAGACAATGAGAAAAAAAAAGTTTGTAAAGCTGTATATTGTTCATAAAGAAGGCAGGGCAGTATTCATGCAAGAACTACAAATCCTGCTGCACAATGTGATAACACAGGTTTAGTGGCCTAGAAAAAAAAGTCAGAAAGGTTTGCAACTGTTTGCAATTTTGAAAAACTGAAAAATTAGGGAAACATATAGAGTAAGGTGAGCTGGCAGGAAAGGGTGGGGGAGAACAGAGTGAAAGCACATGTTGGGAGAGACAGGAAGGAAAAAGGAGGGTTTGCTTAAAAAACTGAAGTGCAAGCAGGACTGAAGGCAACAGACAGGGAAGAACAGAGGAAACAAAAGGAGAAATATAGCTTCAAAGAGGTATAGTTGGCATTGGCTGAGAACGCTGCTGAGAAAAAGAATGAGAGGAGGTGGGGGAGGGATGCAGAAGATGGTAGTGTTGGGGGGGGGGGGCGTTCTTCATCTACTCCCTGAAGAAGGCAGTTGAAGGTAATTGATTCCTGATGTGAACCTGAGCTCAGTTCTCTAAATAAAAGGTCTTTCTGTCAGCTGTAATGGCTTTTCCATGCGGCACTGCTTTAGTGGGGGCTGCGTTCAGATCCTTGTATAGCAATGAGATGGTATGTAAACATAAATAAGTACCCGGTACAGCTAGCATGATTAGAATCTTGATGATTATGCTTTGATGATGTTATCTGACCTAGCGGCATAGGCTAATAGTTAAAGCATCACTGCAGATCTGGCTGTGCAACAATACAGCATTGATAGATGCTGAGGATTTTGTTGCATTGTTTGGTGTTGTGTAGTGAAGTATTGTTTAACTCAACTAGGCTAAACTTTATTATGTTTAATTAGAAAAGAGGGAAGCGGGGCCTTGTCAAGTTTGTTGTTTGAAGTGGGCCAGTGGAAATGAAAACCATTCATAAAGACTGAAGGTCCTCACTGCCATTTGCAGTTTGCTGGGATTTCTATCCTATTTTATCATCTCTATAGAAATATGCCTTTGGTGCCCAAAATATCTATTTATATTTTGAAAACTTTAAACATTTTGAAAAGGCAGTTTCACATTTTATGTTTTCAATGTAAAATCTTTCAACACAGATGTAGCCTTGTAATTAGGAAAGACAAGAGTTTTGTTTTCTTTATATAGTTTATTGTTTTAATTGAAGGTAGGGTAGATGAATGCATATTCTTAAATATTAAAAAAAAATGGAGAGGTAAAAAAATATATGTTATATATATTTTACACACACAAACATACACTATGATGCAATGACCCTAATGCCACAGTAAGAGTGTGAGCCACAAACACCAGACCCCACTGCCCTCACTGACTCAATAACAAACAGCTGTCATGCCACAGGCCGCCGTGTGTTTAGGAGTGTGCTTGTGTGTGCATTTAAACATGGTTATTTGCTTGAGCGCCTTCTTCTCTGTGACTGCACAGAGATGCACATATACTGATGTGTTTGAATTGAAGACAGTAAGATAGAGAGAACAGATCATATGATACAGTTGTTGATTTTTCTAACATCAGAATAAATTATAGTTTTTATAGGACATTTTTTTACAAAACTTTTTATAAATAATGCGACATTTATACTTCAATTTCACAGAAAAACAAATAAATCTGTAGGAAGGGAAACAAATACGTAAAGATGCAACAACTGGGTTGTTTAAGTGTGCACACTCCTAAACAAATTATCTGTTGTACCACTCTTTGATTCAGTTTTACTCCTCTTTGGTAGACGTGTATCAGCATCCCACATATTAACGTACCAACATTTATACAATTCACTTTGCAAAGGTTCTGCAGCTCTATCAGAGATCTATTGTCCAGAGACCTCTTCAGGTGACCCCACTGTCGAAGATAGTTCTGGACCCTGAGTAGAGCATTCCATTAATTTTCATGAATTAATGAAGTCATGAAGTCATTCTTTTGTTGATTTGTTTTATAACTGGAATAACTGGAATTGTCTGTGATGCTGAAAAATTAAATTCCTCTTCACCTTTAGTTTTCAATGACACCTGAGAGATTTGGGTCAAAACTGACAGGTATTTGGACCGAGTGGCGATTTTACATGAATACTGACTTGGCACCCCCTACTGCCACCCCCTCTGCAAGACTTTCCATTCCTTGTTTTATTTTATCAAGTGCTTCTGAAATGAAAAGGTAAAGAAGGAGTAAAGAAAAGGATAAGCTCAAAGGCATAACAAAAAAGACAGAAAAAAATGGCATGTTTTCAAACACAACCAGCACTTCTTGAAACTCTTCAGTGGTGCTGTTGGTCTCTTGGAGCCTCACTGACCAGTTTCAGTGTCATCTTTCCTCAGTTTTGGAGAGGTGTCTCTAGGGATGGGTACCTTTCAAATGGAAAAATTGTTTTTGTACAAAAACCTTGCATTTAAACAGGGGTGTGTACACTTTAGAATCACAGTATGGTAGGTGCGAAGGTTTTTGACATCCAGCTCACAATGCAATGAAATTAATTGCTTAAAAAAATTACCTCTCTTGTGTATGTTTTCATCTGTTTTGTGTTGGAAAGATTTTATGAGACATCAGCTTTAAGTGGACATTGAAAGTCAACCTTGTTTTTTTGGGTTTTTTTTTATAGTGACAGTGGCTGTGAAGACAACACTAATGGAAAACTTGATCACCTGCCACCTGTCTAATCTATCATCTGTATTTCATTGACATTTTGCCGCTGACAAAAAGCATGAGAGAGGAAGATCCGCTGACAGCTATATGTACAAGCTTTATTACTTTCGTCCTTTGACGATCATTTGAGCTGCCACATTAATCCTAAAAAAAAAAAGTGTCTGAGGCAAACATGACGAGATGAAAAAGATTAGCCAACACACAAATGACGGTTGAAAAAAAAAAAAAACAGATATGGCAAAAGCAAATTATTAATCTCATATGTTTACATTGTTTCCAAATCATTCAAGAGCAAAACTTCCACCCACATAAAATCATCTCTGTCAAGAACTGTAAATTATTTATTCTGTTGCTTAGAGCCAAAAATATGAAGAACAATAAAGGACTCCAATACGTGTATTGCTCAATAAACCTCTATTTGAAATCAAGCATGAGGTCATAAACCACATTACACAGGATGATGATGAAATTGGCTCTTTGTTCTTCTGGACTTCTTACCCACCGCTTTCCATAACCAAACACATACATGATAGCTCATATTCAGTATTTTGTTTCAGTCCTGCCAAAGAGTTTTGTTTAGATTGTGATGTCATTCACCCCACTGCTCCTGAGTTGTTTATGTACCCCCACCCGCCCCGTCTTTTTCCCTCCATTTCACCCAAACTAACCCTCTCTGCTCTTTGAAAAAGAAACTCAACCCTCCTTTAAACCTCTGAGCCTCTGACTTTTCTTACGCCTCTCTCTGGTCTATACTTTTTTGTATGTTGTTCACTTGAATTCCTTTATAGCCAATATAGTGTCAGTGTGTAATATTAATTATTACCTGCCTTTTAAAACACACAATTACCAAATGACTTATCTCTGGGAATTGGAGTGGGGTTATGGTTTTCCTAACTGTAGTTAAATGCAAGGAAGAGACCTTTATCCAACATAAACACATTCAAAATGTCAAGCTCTTATCTGTGCAGCTAAATGTCACAAAGAGAGAGAGAGAAAAAGAAAGAGAGAGAGACCAGAATGTGTGCCTTTTAAAGTCAGTATGTTTGTGCAAGGAATGTACAATGCATTGCAAAAATATAAATAATCACAGACTTCACCGTATTTTACTAGGATTGTATGTGATAGATCAACACAAAGTAGTCCACACTTGTGAAGCAAAAAGAAAATAATTGTTTGACAAAAAAGAAAAAAACTGTGTGGTGTGCTTTTATATTTAGCCCAACTAGAATGATGTTTTTTAGAATCAAGTGTTGCTGCAATTACAGGTAGAAGTCTTCGGGGTATGTTTGTAGCATTTCATGTATTGCAAGACTGATATTTTTGCCAGTTCTTTTCCAGAATAACTCAGATTAGATAAAAAGTAATTATATGTGCTGTCTTTCAGACTCTAACATTGAAAACTGGCCCAGAGTTTATCTGTTCTTTCTTTCTAGATGAAACGACTAAAGGAGATACATCCATTAACGTTTACTTTTCCTTCCCATAGAAAGTACTCCTGGATCAGTGCTTCTTTGCTCTCTTCGTGTCTCTGCTCTGTTCTCTCAAACCCCAGTCGGTCGTGGCAGATGGCCACTCACACTGAGCCTGGTTCTGCTGGAGGTTTCTTTCTGTTAAAAGGGAGTTTTTCCTCTCCACTGTCACTCCTTGCATGCTCAGTATGAGGAATTTTTGCAAAGTCAACGCAAGTGACTGTTGCTGCATGCTCATCCAGGAGGAGTGAATGCTACAGATCTCTGACTCGATGCAATCTGCTGGGTTTCCTTAGATAGAAAATCTTTTTTATCCAATTTGAATAAATAACTGAATCTGACTGCACCGTTCAATGGTTAGGATTAATTTTAATCTGTATGTACCTGACTTTGTGAAGTGCCTTGAGACGACATGTGTTGTGAATTGGCGCTATATAAATAACGTCAATTGAATTGAATTGAATTGAAGTGGGGATTCTGAGTTAAACACAAAAATTTCCTGAAAAGAGCTAGCCATACTAAACTAGTGCCGGAAAGGGCTTAAGAAGGGTTTTTTTTTTTGGCTGAACATTAGCAGCACTTGAATGAAGGTGAGAAGGTGAGAGCCAGAAAAACAACATAAAAAGAGATCAAATAAATATCTATTTAGTGTTTCATAAAACAAAATGATGCAACAAAACATAACTTAGTAAAAAAAAAGGAAAGCCCCCCAGCTCCATCTAATTTCAAAAGCAGAGACAAAAAGAGACATACAGTATAGGGAGACAGCTTTGTTCCTTTAGTGATTAGACAAAAGAGATTGCATAAAAAGGAATACATGTCAACCAGTCCTTAACCCTGCTCTAGTGTTTACTGGTTGAACCATAAATAATGGTTTGCTTTTCCACCATCCGCTCAAATAGAGTGTTAATCCTCATTGCCCTTAACATTTATTATGTACACCTGTGGGACGTCATGGTCCAACAAAACTGTATCTTCTCTATATAAAAATGCTTTAGCTGTCTTTTAAATTATAATTTAGCAATCTAGTCACAAACAAGTCAGTGTTTTTAAAAGACACACAGCTCAGTGTCATTGATAAACATATCCTACGGTGCGGTAAAAGAGGCTGAGTGGGAACAGATTGTTTTACTCTAAATTATGTCTGTGACAGTTTCTTGCAAATCTGAATGACACACCTCATAAGATAATGTATCAATTGGCACTCCAGGCAAGGATACAAGGTTGTTTTTTTGCAGCTTTAAATTCTTGAAAACATTTGAATGGAGGAATCCTTGTTGACAGCAGCACATGCACATCTCATGCACAAGTGATTTAAACATGTATGTTCTCAAATTGGGCTGCACGGTGGCGCAGTTGGTAGCACTGTTGCCTTGCAGCAAGAAGGTCCTGGGTTCGATTCCTGGCCTGTGGTCTTTCTGCATGGAGTTTGCATGTTCTCCCCGTGCATGTGTGGGTTCTCACCAGGTACTCTGGCTTCCTCCCACAGTCCAAAGACATGCCTGTTAGGTTAATTGGTAACTCTAAATTGCCCTTTGGTGTATGAATGAGTGTGTGCATGGTTGTTTGTGTGTTGCCTTGCAATGGACTGGTGACCTGTCCAGGGTGTACCCTGCTTCTTACCCATAGACTGCTGGAGATAGGCACCAGCTCCCCTGCGACCCACTATGGAATAAGCAGTAGAAAATGACTGACTGTTCTCAAATGCATGGGCTGCACGGTGGCACAGTGTTTAGCACAGTTGCCTTGCAGCAAGAAGGTCCTGGTTCCGACTCCCAGTTGGGGGTCTTTCTGCATGGAGTTTGCATGTTCTGCCCCGTGCATGCGTACATCTCTCTGGGTACTAGGCTTCCTCCCACACTGACTTTCTTCAAGAAACTTATTAAGAAATCCCCCTACTTGTTTAGGGCAACCAATTGTTTCCTTACATTCCTGAAATTATGGTGGTTTATTTACTACCAAAACCTATATAAATGTTTCCAGATGCAGTAAATGTCAGTGTGTGCGCACTTTTAAAAACAATGCATGTTGTCAGTGGTACTGATGCATGTATCTAATGAAAAATACATGACCATCTTAGATGGCTATCTTAATGGCTGAGGTTTGACATAGTAAACTCATCTGGGTCTGGACTAAAGGTTATGGTGTTAGTGGCTAATTTAAATGATGTCAAAATGACTAAAAGATCTAACAAAATCAATGATCAATGATAATTAATGGAAATAATATGAAAAAAGTGTTTAAAAAGGCAAGTTCAGTGCCTAAACTGACTATAAAAGTGATACAAACATCATTCTTACCTTTGTAAATGTCTCTTTAGTGAATGAGTTCACACAACACCTCTGGTAGGGATGCTTAAAAGGCTCTCAAAAGTATCACATTTTTGAAAAAAAAACAAAGTGATTTGTTCGAGCAAATATATTTGAAGAAGCAATTAAAATCTCATTCAATAGAATAGAATAGAATAGAATACAATAGAATTTTGCAATTGGCAGATGCAGCAGGATATGGAATGGCATCCCGAGAGAAGGATTTCTTGGGTGGTGTTGATGACCCTCTACACAGCCTTCCTGTCCTCAGCTGTGGAGCCTGTTGTCCACAAACTAAGACTGTATGCTAGTGTACTCCCAGCAGAGGAATGACAAAAATGCCAGCAGCAGCTTCTTGTCCAGATTGTTTTTCTCCAGGACATGCAGAAAGCATAGCATTTGCTGGACCTTCACAAGGTCCTTGGTGTTGTGGGACCAGTAGAGGCTGGCAGAGATGAGAATGCCCAGGAGTTTAGAGTTTCCACAATATTTTTTTTCATGCTAAAGTGAAGAACACATCTAACACACATAAAAACCTTTATATTCTTCATTTAAAAGAAGTGATTAATAGTTAAATTCTGCTTGAGAGTATTTCTGGGATGTATTTGGGGCATACATATTTCAGAAAAAAATTTAACGTCAGCACAGATGAACAGTTTAACACACATCTGCCTGGAGCAGTGCAAGCATGGGTTTCCTCTAGTACAGTAGGTGGGATTATTCTGTGGCCAACACATAGATGTTTGCTTCTCATTGTGGGACACCATGGTTTAAATTTGGTCTGTTAGACCCGTGTGTCATAGAGGGACTTCTGTAACAACACAAGCACAAATGCAGCACAGTGGTTATGGAAGCATTTCTACAAATCCCTCAAAGCAAACAAATCCCCCTAACCCCACCACCCCACCCCAGCCCCCTCTATCACTGGCTTCTTTGTGGTTGCTGCCAATCCTCTCCAAACCTTGGCTGCACTTCCCTACACTTGAAGTGACTACAGTACACCCTCCTATGTTTGGTATTCACGTTTCATTAAAGGTATTGTAATTTTGTGTCTTTTTCTGCCCCATATTTTGTCAATTGCATTATGTAAAATTTTACAGTGTTTGAGCCAAACCACAAAAAATACAAGAGAAGCTCAATACCAGAAACTGAGGTCATGCTGAGTTTTGGGGTGGGTTCAGAGAGATTTTGATTCTAATGATTCTAATGCTTTCAATAAAGTCATGTGAAGTGGTGGGAAATCCAGGCTTGACATGAACAGGGCACCATTCAGTCACTGATTTTACCAAGTAGCCAAAGTGTCTCTGCACACCAAAGTATTCAGGAGTCTAATGCAACTACATCGTTCTTTCAGCAAATGTTAGGCTGAAATTTGCCTATACAACATGACAACCCAACTGACAAACCTACAGAAGATGAAATGGACAATAATCAAGATTTTGCCATGGCCCAGTCAAAGTAAAAGACTTCAACCAGACTGAAATACTGTGGCAAGACCTTAAAATTGCTGTTAAGAAACAAAAGGTCAAAACCTTAAATGAACTAAACCAATTTTTTGAAAAACAGTGTGTAATGTTTTCACCACAACAATGTGGAAAATGATAAATATCATTTGGAAACTACTTTAAGATACTGCTACTAGGTTGTCCTATAAGTGATACTTTCTTTTTTGGACAATGTACAGCAGGTCCTTTTAAAAGTTATTTTTCCCATAGGCTGGGTCCATTTTTTACTCTGGTATAATAAAAATATTTCAAACGCTACAGTTTCTTTGTGTGTCTTGTTCCATGTAAAATGCCTCTGATGCTCCATTTCATGCCAAAGCCAATGGTTGGTTTAGTCCTAACACCTCACTAAGTGTTCACAGATGATGTAAATTTTGCAGACATAGCTGTTTCAACCAAACGCTCTTTGAGAACTCCACGTGCGAAAGTTTTACCTTCACAGACAGCAGCGCCTTCAGACAGAAGAACACACCTGTTTTTAATATATTAATAAAGAAGGTTAATTTGAGCATGTCTTTAAATCTCTGTGTCAGTCTCAGGGTTGCTTTTCATCTCTTTCTCACTCCACCCCCTTCCTGTCGCTTTTTCTTTACAAGTTGGTGAAAAAAATGTGTTTCCAATTAGGCAGGAAAAAGGGAACGACACAGAAATGTCTTTGGTAACCTGACTTCTACTTCTTCAGCAAGGTTCATTCACTTGTTGCTATAACGGTTAACCTGTATGGGGTTCCATTAGTGCCAAAAATATGTATATGTGTCTATGTATATGTTTATGTGTCTATGTATATGTTTATGTGCTGTGCTTATGTCTATGTATGCTGTGTATGTGAGGTGCTTATGTCTATGTTAAGTGTATATGTGAGATGTACATGTTAGGCGCTTATGTTAAGTGTATATGTGAGATGCTTATGTTAAGTGTATATGTGAGATGCTTATGTTAAGTGTATATGTGAGATGCTTATGTTAGATGTACATGTTAAGTGTACATGTTAGATGCTTATGTTAAATGTATATGTTAGTTGCTTATGTTAGGTGTACATGTTAGATGCTTATGTTAAGTGTACATGTTAGATGCTTATGTTAAGTGTATATTGTTAGATGCTTATGTTAAGTGTATATGTTAGATGCTTATGTTAGATGTACATGTTAGATAGATGCCTATGTTAGCCCTCCCCCCCCCTCCCCCCCAGAAAAAAAAAACTAAACAGATGGGGGTAGTCATATATGGAGAGCTCATTAATTCAAAATGAAAAGAAACACTATTATAATTATTCATAAATACTCCATCCGATAAATAAATGTCCCCATGAAATAAAACAAAATATATAATAGAAATAATCTTTTTTTACTTTGTCAGGTATTTACTTACTTCCAGATTTATGCAATTAAGATTTTACAATTTATTTCAAGATTACTCTATTTAATAATGGTATTTTATTTTTTATACTTTTATTTGGTAAAGCTACTTTAGGTGGGACTTTTATTTTTTAACCCCATTGTGTCTAGCAATCTTCAATGAAAATCCATGCTCTACATCAGAGATCTTCAACATGGAGGTGACACCATATCTGTACTTCGGCAACCCCACACTGGAATAAAATATAAACAGTTGGGGAAAGTCACTATAGGCTTTATTTGCAAGAATATGTTCCTTAAAATAATGAAATAAATCCACAACCAAAACTGCTCATCTCACAAATTACAAACATTTTGCAACCATAACTGACAATCATGAAAATAACTTTTTTTCATTTTAACTGAAAATGCATTATTTTATTTTATATCGCAGACAAACTTAAACTGATGTTAATGAAACTAACCTTTGACCTCACACACTAGAACAACAACAACAAAACAAAAAAATCAAGTTTGATTCTAAAGGAATCCAAACGTTGGAGCCTGTATCAGGCCAGACTCCATGTAGAGCACAAAGCTGTCATAGTTCTGGTGGATGGAGAGGCGCAGAGTGACCTCACAGGTGTTCGCCTCTGGATACAGAATAACGATACAGAGTTTTAATTGTATTAAAACTAATGTTGTTAACCCGTATTTTATGTAAAGTCGGGACTTTTTTTCATGGGCTAAATATGAACATCACCAACTTGCAGAAGTAGGAAGTCATAAAGTGCTATTACTGCACCCTCAGTGACATTTTAAGTTATCTGTGCTTGAGGCAATTATTTTTCGCACGACCGTTTACTTTTGTTCCCTGAATTTTAACAAAAAAGATCTGTTCTTTCTACTCCTTATACAATCAAAGTGGCTCCTTACTACTATATGCAAAATGAAATATACCACAGAAAGTATCTTTCTTTTTGGAGGGAACACGACAGAAGTCAACTGCGAGTTCTGAGGGAGTCTAGAGATGAAGACGTTAAACTGGGAAACGTTGCGGGTTTTGAGCAACAGAGTAAAAACGTAATACCTAAGTTGTGTGCCTAGAACTCCTTCAATTTGGTACAGTTAATAAACTAGTTATTTCGGCTCACTGCAAATGATCTTTTTATTTTTTTTACTTTTAAATCAATTTTAGAACCATTTACTTATTGTTACTTTTACTTTGCGCATCTGGTAAAAGGAGACTGCAGCACTTCCGCTAGCACAATTGTTGCAAACATTTTCTGAAAAAAAGACACAATTCCATGAATAAGCGACTAGATTAAATGGAGAAATGAAAGCCCAAACTCCACTCTCTCCAAGTGTGTGAATATCATTTCTCTACCTGCTAAACCTCTGGAATTAGCAGCCGAAATTAGCCGCCATACATATCTTTCACAAAGCTTAAGATATCAATAACTTATTTACCTTTACTGTTGTTTTTTAATTCGAGATGGAGTCTACAGTATCGATACTGTGTTTTAAATAGTCTTCAGCTCGTTATTTAGTTTTTGCAGATTAGCCTGCCGCTGTCCACGCTGTGCTACTAGTCACTTCAATGTCATGGCGGCGAACACGTAAGAGGGAGATTTGCGCCCCCTAGCTGTAGGGCTGGGACCTTTTTCTAAACGGAGATAACTTAATTGAGTTACAGTACATGTTAATGTTAAAGGAAATGAAATTATTTTTTTCCTGAATATAAAAATGATGAATCTCAATTTGCTGCTGCTTGTTTTTTTATTGTTCACACACTTCATTTCTTTCTGTGAGGAATTGCTAAAAGATCAGTATTAGAAAAGCTTAATTGCCAAGTACGTTTTTGGACATACAAGGAATTTGCTTCGGCGTAGTCGGTGCAATACAGTACAAATTAAACAGTATAAACATATCTACAATATAATATAAATATATGTGCACAGTTTTAAGTGAGTGAGACTAAATGTAGAGCAGTATAGGATGCCATAGCGGTACAACAGTGCAGGTGATCATTGTGCAAGTATGGCAGTACAAGTAAAGCAGGAGTCCAAGCTGAGATGATGACATTATGCAAGTGAATGCCAACTGTTGTTACATGCTCATCCAGGATTTTTTTCAATGAAAAATAAAATGCTGCTGTTAACATTTACCAATATAAAACACGAAAAAGAATCATTTGGAAGTTGCCTACGCTATTAATTGATAGTTACTGCTAGTGCAAATCAAACATTTCATTTCATTACTTATCTTTTCACAGCAGCATTAATATATATTGAATTTTGAAAAGTAAAGGTTTAAGAGAATAAATGTCACACATGGTGAAAAAGGCAAATGACATTTAATTTTTAAGCCTATGATGTATTCCATAGAGTGTAAGTGAAGAATCTGAGTCCTTTTACCACCTATAATAACTTACCTGTAAGGCATAGTGGGTAATTTTTTTTCCATGAGACTGATTAATGTACAGTTTGGAAGTATTCTGTAATCTGTCAATCAACCAATCTATTAGTCAATCAGTAACGTCATTGAACTAACTGGGATATGTATTAATGACGGCAACTTCTGATATAATTTTGCCTCCTAAAATACTACCTCTAAGATGTAATACTGTAACGATGATGCAACTCAACCAGAACCCAAAACGCAGCCAGACAAGTGAATGGTTAACCAAAAGTTTTAATATAAAAAAAAATAATAATAATTGGGTAGAAGAGGTTCCACTGAAGCGGTCAGACAGGAAGGACAGGAATGGAGGTTTATCAGGGAATTGAAATCCAGCTGGGGAGGAAGGGGAAGTGGACAACAGGAGGTCTTGGGGGTTCCAGGAACAAACAGGAGACAGAGAATATTTCCACCAACCAGATGCAGAAGCGGGAGACAATCCAAGGTAAAGCACTGGAGGGTTTCAGGCAGGGATAGTCCAGTAATCCAGAGACAAAGTCAGAGACAGGCAGGTTTCAGCAACGTGAGGTCAGGACTTTTCTGAACAGCAGAAGGACAAGGCAGAAATCTGTGGTCAAAAAACAGGCAGGATCAGATAACCAGAAAAAACTCTTGAAACATGAATCAAGGCTTGAAAGCTGTGACAGGGGCAACAGACGATCTCACACTGAGCTGGTGACGAGCAGCTGATTAAATAGGAGCAGCCCAGTGCAGGTGAAGGCAATGAGTAATCAGCACAGTCAAGGTGAGCTGAAGGGCTGGAATCATGACAAATACACACTGAATGCTGGCTTTTTCATTTGTCTTTGTGTATTTATTAATTAGGGAAAGCAATTCCTCAATACGCCAAAGATGGAAAACATCAATAAGGACAATATGTGAGTGTTTCATTTTTATTTACTGTACTTAATACTTGTTTTCTATCCAATAGTATTTTAGTCTATCCCAGGATTTTTGGACAGTTATTAGATGTACTATAAGATGATGAGTCTAACATATCGGTCTGTTTTGGTGAACCAATTTTTCTTTTTATCAAGTCATTTTTTTATCAGTTAGTGTAGCAGCCGGAAAAAAATGGTAAAATAGTGCTGTGATAAATTGTTGTTTTCTACTTCCAGATGACGTTTATTGGCTTTGTAGTGGCATAAGAAAGAAAAAGCACAAAATAATTGTTATGGGCCTTCTGCCACGACCATATGGGTGTTGGTTGTTGACAGTTGCCTGTTTCTTGTTCTGCTGGAGGTTTCTTTCTGTTGAAGGGGAGGTTTCCTCTCCACTGTCAATACATGCATGCTCGGTATGAGGGATTGCTGTAAAGTAAACAACACTAGTTCAAGTAACTCTCCAATGTTGCAACATTCTCATCCAGGACAAGTGAATTCTGCCAAGCCACTAACGTGATGCAATCAGCTGGGTTTCCTTAGATAGAAGAATTTTTAACCAGTGTGTCGCACTGTAAAGCGTCTTGAGATGAAATGTCTCCAATTGGTGCTATATAAATACAATGATTTGATATGATGTGATCTCTTGCATTTTCATTTGACCAATTGTCTTTAGTTTAATCTGTTCCTTCTGTGAAATTGCAGGAGCGCCACAGACTTGCAACATTTATTGCACCAAATGCAAAGAACAACTTCCATGCTGGAAGAGAGATTGTCCAGCACCATAACCCATGGTTCATCAACTGGATTAAGTTCCTCTTCAACAGACACACATGCAATAGCCTCAACTTCATCTGTAGCCACATCTGCATTATATTCCATGACAATGCCAGCTGCACCTTTCTCAACGTCATCTGTTCATCAGTCTCCTCATAGTTTTTTATGTGCCACGCCCTGTCAGTCTCCCATCAGGGTCGAATTCAACACAGTCACGTCTTCAGAGCAATGCAAGGCCGATCTTTGAGCTTCTCCTTATGCTTCCTTTTCACCGCAATCCACCAGTGAGGAAGAAATGCAGGCCAACCTTGCCAGACTTTTTAGAACTCGTAGCACTCCAATGCGAGGGAAGTCAGTGAAACGTAAAAGAGAGGTTCCTTGGATACATACCTTTGTTTGCCTACCTGAACCTGAGATGCTCTCTGTGCCACATTTAGAGGAAAGCAGGTTTTATGAAGCCTGTGGGATAGGGAAAAAAGTAATACACTTTCACAACAATATGGGTGATCACACATATCTGACTGAGCACTTATACAGCACCTTTCCACCACTGAGGGATGCTGGTGGCTACACTCTGGCTAAGAGTGACAGAGGAAAGCGCTTAATTAAGATCCCTATCCCTCCTTTGGGATATAGCATCCAGTTCCTAAGGCATGAGGTTGACATCAAGAGAGCCCCTCTCTACATTATTCCATTGCAGCGGGGACTTACACTAAACACACCAATAGAGGAGGTAGACACAAATATGCCTTAAAAATTGATGTTTTGGTATAAAGACATGTTTTAAGCTTCTCCACCTTTTTGGTTATATCTGTTTTAGGTTTGTCCTGTTATGGAACGCTGTTTGAATTGTGACAAGGACTTTCCACTATTTGAACTGCAGGGACATTTTCATCTATGGTATTGACCCTATATATTTTATATTTTGGTGTTTATGTGAGATGAGTGCTAGTGAGAAAAATAATTGTGTGATGCTTAAGAACTTGGTATGTGTGTAATGTACAGTTGAAGGACTATGCATTCTGTAAAATCTAAGTGATACATAGTAAGCTGATCTCTTTCTGGGTCGTATTGTTATTTGCAATGCCTAGCTCTCTGTAATCCAAGGTATGATAAATTAAGCTATTGTTATATACTCTTTTTTCAGCCAAAAAAATGAAAAACATTGTCTGAAGAGGTCACCAGAATGCACAGAGGAAGGGTATGTTCCTTTTTGGAAACAAAAACACCAACTTTCTTATTGCAAATTGAACAATACTACTTTTGGGATATAAGAATACAGCAGTTACCATAACAATAGCAACACAACTGATCTGAACGGTTTGTATTTTATGGTTATGAAAAGACATAGTAGTAATGATCAGAGTAATTAAACATATAAAACTTGTAGGTTTACCTGTTCTGCGCATATTTTGTGTGCACATATGCAAATTTGTCTGTCCTTTGTAACTGAACATATAAATGTTACATGTTACACAACTTATAATAACTGGTCTGTGAATAAGTGTTGGTTAATTGGTTTTTTGAAAATGTATAATGACAGAGCATAACTTGAGTTACATGTGTTTCTTTTAGTACAAAACGTGATGACGATGAAGACCTTGCCACAGCCATAATCTTGTCCCTCCAGGTGGTTTTTGCAGTTTTAATTATACAAATAAAGCTACGAACTGTGAAAACATGTGAAAATGGTTTGGTAGGCAAATGCCAGTTTTTATAATGTCTTAAATAATAAAAAAATATTTGACAATTCATTTTATTTGTCTTCCATATCGTTTGTCATTTCAGGAAACTGAAACCTCATCTTGTCAATCTGCAGAAGTACAGATAGAGGAGTAAGTGCATTTTTACATTAATTTTAAAAATATAATCTTGCTAAATGCCCCTGAATTATTTTTTGGGCTAATTGAGGAAAATTTAAGTATTTATTGTTTATTGTTATTCAGTTATTTTCAAGACTTACTTAATCAGTGGCCTCCACAACAGTTTCAACCTTTTAAGAAGGGCTTCTCAAAACGGATTGCTTCTGAGGACCAAGGACCGGAGGTACTCCGAAGCGTCTGACCGCCAACAGGGTGCGGTAGCTCGGCCAGTTTTTAAAACAAACCTACTCTGAGTATTAATGCGAGCCCTTCTTTTCTTCCAACAAGTCCAGCCTACAGATCTTGCAAGTTGCTGTTTGATCATGGTTGTTTTCCAGTAAAAAATATTCCCACAGGAGGACTGTTTAAATACATTGTTTTTAAACCAGGACAATTATTGTTCTATTCATGATCAAACCATGTGATTTTTGCCAATAAGCTCCTTTGTAGACAACAGCATGTTGTTGAAAAAGTGTTGAAACATAGCACAGGTGGACGGCTACGATTACAAAATTTAGAGAAGGTCACATGAAGTCCAGCCCTCATTTGTAGATATCAAGGGGACAACCATAAGATAAGTCACCTTATAGTTTGTTATACCGTTCCTTGTTGTTGGTTTTTCATAGGTCCCCCATTTTGATACCAAATATCAGCAACATCGACACGCAGTCCACTGCAGAAATTGAAAATGAGTAAGTGGAAATTTGACGTAAATCTCACACCCTCTATACATTTCAGCTACTCATAGTCCTTAATTTAGACATGTTACAGGGGTATGGAGTCTATACAAGATGTCACACTTGCAAAAGTCACAAGTACAACTTTGATCAAATTTGAGCACAATTATAATGATGGTTAAATGTTGGATCCATTGCAGGCTGGATGCTGCTGCAATACTGCAAAGTCTTACTAGTCTGGTGGATGAAGGGACACCTCCTCGGTCTAACTATGTCAATGTGATGAGGGACTCTGTTCTTGAAAGTGCTTTTAGAGCATTCAAAAGACAAAGATTTTCTCCTTGGCATAGGCTCAATGTTACCTTTGTCGACACTGCCGGGGTAACAGAGGGAGCTGTGGATGACGGGGGGCCAACTAGGGAGTTCCTTCGCCTGCTAATCACAGAAATAAAAGACAGCTCTTTTTTTAATGGCCCCGACTACAACTAGAATCTGTCCTTGGTGTCTCGGAGTATGCCACACTATCATACAATTTGAAGTCACTTGCTTGTTTTTAACATTTTTGGCACTGTGATGTCAATTCTGATAAACTGTTTTCTTGTGTCCATGTGTTTGGTGGTTTCACTTTAATTTTTTAGGTGTAGATAATGGCGACTACAGGAATCTGGGACAAATGATAAGTGTGGCCCTTGTCCATGGAGGAATCAAGCCCTTATTTTTTTCCTGGCGATTATACCACAGCATAGCCAGTCGTCCAACACCCCCAGTCACTCTTGAAGAAGTGGATGACAGAGAACTGCAGGAGCAACTGCAAAGGGTAGGTAATACTGTTATATTTGGGTAAATTGAGTATGAGACCAGGAGGGTATTGAAAAAAAGTCTATAAGCTGTGGGGTCATGACATATTGGAACTGAAATTGCTCACAAATATCACATTTGGACATCCAAATAAGCTTCCTTGAATGGCTCTAATTAAGTGTATGTTTATTATTTCCCCATTTGCTGTTACACAGGTAATAACTGCAGAAACTCGGGATGCCATAATGGAGGCTTCAGGTTCTCTTTGTCTTCTTGGCTGTTCTGCAGGTCTCCGAAGTCTGGATGAAAAGGAGTACTTTACACAACAAGCTCTAAGGGCATATGTCGAAGGAAGGACACACAAAGCTTTGGAGCAGTAAACAAAAACAAAATTTTATATTTGATCTTAAATATTATGTTTTATGTCAAAGTGGGAAAATGAGATGGCCCATTTAAATTTATGCAATTGAACATAAGTAAGAGCTTTTCTTTGGTAAACACTCTTGTAATGACTTCAAAGAGAGATTTTACATGTTTACATTTTATATGTTCTGCTTCATGCAGGAACGTTATAATATGAATGTTCTGTGTAGGTTTCTAATTTATATATTCTGCTACACTTTGTATTTCCTTTAAATTACTTTGCCAAAGGGGAAACAGCAAATCTAGACATTTTAAGTTATTCTTGCCAGGTCATATATGAAAACTAACATGAAGTGCCTTGCTTTCTTTTGATTGGTTAGATTTGTGGATGGGATGAATGCCATGTGCCTTGCTGAAAAAATAAGAAGCCACATAGAGGAACTGGAACCACTATTTGTGGGTGGACCCAAAGCCCTTCAGCTCCAGGACCTCCTGGATCTTTTCAGTGTATCTTTTGCTGAACCAGGAAGCAACCGGCACAGAGCACAGAACCAAACAGTCATGTTTTGGAATGACTGGCTGATTGAGGTGGATGGTATGGCTTCACATTGGATGCTTCAATTATACCCTAGTTTTCCTTCAGGTATTTGATGAGCGTGCCTAATTAGAATTAATCTTTGATAATGACTTTTCTATTTTTTAATGAACTGTGTTAGATTTCATGCTTCCATTTTTAGACCCACCTTCTAAGAGACCAACTAACATGAATAACACTGTAATCTGTACAGGACATTTTCAATTACAATAGATGTATCAACTCTTTAAAGAAGCAATAAGCGTAATTTCACCACAAGGTGGTCTGTTGAGCACTGTCTGTGGAGCTAAACATAACAAGCTACACGTCTCTCTACCTCCACTCCAGCTGGAGTGGAGGTAGTGTTTTATTGTTTACTCAACATACAAGTATTGCATTGCTCAGAAGATATTTGTAGATTGAGTGCATTAAAAGATCAATACTTAAATATCAAAATTACTTTACTGTAAATGCCATCCCTGTTTTAATGTCCGACCTTTCTCATGTATGTAGTTATTGTTATGAAACCAGTTAAAGAATCAATTGATAATTAGGACACTTAGAAACCACAGTATAATTTCAATGTAACATTTTTTACTTTCTGTGTTTTACTTTTTATAGAGGGAACGCGACCAGTGACACTGGAACAAATATTAGTGTTTGTTTCAGTATTGAACTCAATCCCCCCACTTGGGTTTCCCCGACGTCCAACCATTGAGTTTCTTCAATGTGATGATGGCAGTAGAAAACTGTATCCAGAGGCGAACACCTGTGAGGTCACTCTGCGCCTCCCCATCCACCAGACCTATGACAGCTTTGTGCTCTACATGGAGTCTGGCCTGATACAGGCTCCAACGTTTGGATTCCTTTAGAATCAAACTTGATTTTTTTGTTTTGTTGTTGTTGTTCTAGTGTGTGAGGTCAAAGGTTAGTTTCATTGACATCAGTTTAAGTTTGTCTGCGATATAAAATAAAATAATGCATTTTCAGTTAAAATGAAAAAAAGTTATTTTCATGATTGTCAGTTATGGTTGCAAAATGTTTGTAATTTGTGAGATGAGCAGTTTTGGTTGTGGATTTATTTCATTATTTTAAGGAACATATTCTTGCAAATAAAGCCTATAGTGACTTTCCCCAACTGTTTATATTTTATTTCAGTGTGGGGTTGCCGAAGTACAAATATGGTGTCACCTCCATGTTGAAGATCTCTGATGTAGAGCATGGATTTTCATTGAAGATTGCTAGACACAATGGGGTTAAAAAATAAAAGTCCCACCTAAAGTAGCTTTACTAAATAAAAGTATCAAAAAATAAATTACCATTATTAAATAGAGTAATCTTGAAATAAATTGTAAAATCTTAAATGCATAAATCTGGAAGTAAGTAAATACCTGACAAAGTAAAAAAAGATTATTTCTATTATAATAGTATTTCTTTTCATTTTGAATCAATGAGCTCTCCATATGTAATGACTACCCCCATCTGTTTGTTTTTTTTTGGGGGGGGGGGGGAGGGCTAACATAGGCATCAATCTAACATGTACATCTAACATAAGCATCTCACATATACACTTAACATAGACATCCGCACCTAACATACACAGCATACATAGACATAAGCACAGTACATATACATAGACATAAACATATACATAGACACATATACATATTTTTGGCACTAATGGAACCCCATATTAACCTGTGTTAACTTGAAACACATTTGTACTTTATTCCCGCCTCATTCTTTGATTTACTGACCTAAAACAGGTCAAACACAATGGGAGTTTTACTCATTATTTGTTTGGTGCGCGTGTTGTCTTAAAACCATAAATTAAAGGTGTGCAAAAAGCTGCAACTGAGGAATCCTTTTTGCGCTGTGCATGTGTGAGTGACGTCACGTGCAGACAAAGGTCCCGTCTCGTGCTCTGTGTGTGTCAGTGCGTATGTGTTATGTGTGTGTGGCAGTCGTTCAGTGAGGGAAGGAGAGAGACGCGCCAGCGCAGAGAGGCACGAAGCGGAGAGCATCAAGTCGTCTACATTTGGACAAATCCTAAACCAGCGAAGAAAACTAATGAAAAATAATAACTGTAACGTACCAATAGGACTCAAAAGTGTGGGCGCCGTGTTCGTATTTGGACATAAAATGAAAGGTCTACCTGTCTCTTCATTGGGTTTGGAGTCCTATTTGCGGCGACTTTGACAGAAGATTTGCGCATGCAGAGTGGGCTTTCAAATCGGACTTGACTCGGACATTCAGAATCCCTTCAGGGAGTAAAAGACCTTAATAACCGCTTCTCTCACTGGAACTCATCAAACAGTGAGTATTATTTCCATCATCATTTGATGCATATAAAAGGGGAAAAAAAACATTCCTCAATTGGAACTATTTTGCCCTCTTTCGCACGCATGCTTGCATAATGTGGGCATCTGTACATAATCAAAGCATACCTGCCACGTAGACGCAGCGAGGCAGTGTGCGGTTGAGATAAAGGATCTGATGGCACCAAAAGATACCTGATGCCGCAGGGCGCACCGTTATTTCAGCAGGGGATATGATGCGCCAGGGTTAGTGAGGCGCTATTCTGAGGACTTGTTGCGCGAGAACTGTGCTCTTCCTCAAATTTTTGGGAGTAGAACAGCTCTTAAATGAGGGAGTAAACAGAGGGAGAAAAGAAATACGCACCTGGGCCGAAAAAAGTTGACATCTGTCTTGATTTTTTTTTTTTTGTGTGTGTGTGGAGACAGGAATTTGTTTTAAACACATTTACTTAATTTCATCCTCTGCTAAATTTACAAGCTATCCCACAATAGTAAAACTATGTTTATCTAACATTTAGTATTAGTTATCCAAGAAGAAACCCTTATTGCTTTGCTGAAAAATCACAATAACCATAGCAGAAACATCTCCAGATTCTGTCTTGTGGTGCTGGGACCCGTATTTAATGCTGCCAACTACTTGTAGGAGTTAAAACACCCGACCAGGCCATGAAATTCAACCGTTTTATGAACATACTTTTCATTAAAGTCAGTTGGAATTGTGGTGCAGTTAAAACTGCCAGATATTTCTTTGAAGTCAAGATAACTCAAGACGTATGAGCCGGCAGGGAAAGCTGGCCTGGGAGTTATAACAAGGATGGAGATAGATAGAAGCCAGATTTATTGTTTGAGCCTCTTTCTTCAAAACTCTTATAGAACAGTTATATAATAGGCTATGTGCCTATTTCATGAAGGGGGTTCTTACATATTTTAGACTGGTCTGAGTTCATTATTATGAAATCTTTAATTTTGTAAAGCAAATAAATAAAATCTGCACCAAATTTTCATTCAACAAAAAATTATTTGTGCATTAAAGCTACACTGACTCCTTTTTCCTTCTGATTGACCTTAATTTTTAGTTGGCATCGATTCATTAAGGGGATGTCACACTGTGCTGATAAAGTCATTAACATGGACAGCAACAACACTTATGCCGACTGTTGTGTTTAAACAATGCTCTGTTGGTACCAAGAGCCCCAGAGTGTGTCAACAAAATATCCTATTACACCACCACACCCTGTACCCATGATACAAGGCAAGATGGATCCCTGTTTTCATGTTTTTACACCACATGGGACCAGGCAAGAATTTTCTGTTTGATGAGCAAGTGCCATTGGAG
Organism: Girardinichthys multiradiatus; assembly: GCF_021462225.1. Classification (NCBI taxonomy): domain Eukaryota; kingdom Metazoa; phylum Chordata; class Actinopteri; order Cyprinodontiformes; family Goodeidae; genus Girardinichthys; species Girardinichthys multiradiatus. The sequence continues at coordinate 33,612,048 of NC_061801.1, read as the reverse complement.
CCTCCTATTTCCTATTCTGAGCTGACAGGAGGGGCACCCAGTGTGGTCTTCTGCTGCTGTAGGTCATCTGCTTCCAGTACAACGTATAGTGCATTCAGAGCTGGTGGTCTGGATACCTTGGCCACAAGTGGTTGTTCGAAAATGCTGTGCCTTTCTCAAACCAGTCTGCCCATTCCTCTCTGACCTCCGACTTCAAAAGGAATTTTACTTTGCACAACTGTCTCTTATCGGAAATATCTTTTTGTAGCACTCAGTAAAATCAAAGATGGTTCTGTGTGTAAAATCCTAGTAGATAAGCAGTTTCTAAAATGCTCAGACCAGCTAGTCTGGCCCACATTCAAAGTCAATTTACTTCCTTTGTTTGCTATTCTGATACTTGGTTTTACACCATGTCAATATGCACTGAAGTGATCACACATGACTGGCTATTTTGGTATTGAACCAACGCAATTGAACAAACCTAAAAAAGACATTATTGAGTTCATCTCGTGGGTCTTTTTTATGCATTACAGAAGAAAAAGAGGCTTTGGTGCAGAGAAGCCAGTAAAGGGTAGAGATGTGTTCTCTTAATCTAAATCAACCTCTGTGGAATCTTGTGTCTAAAGCATACACATGATGCATTATGATGATAACACCATTAGCATAAAAACACACACACAGGACTAGAATTCTGTGCTTGATGGTGGAGTTTTCATATGAGTAATAAAACAGAAAAAGTTGTGAAACTGTGTGAATTCCATTCAAAATACATAGGTGCATATCCAACAAAAGAGACTGAATAGAGGCTAAATGAAGAAAAACTGTTGTTTTTTTTTTGTCTGTATACAATTGTTTTTTCTGAGCTGGAGCTTGTCTTACTGTTGTGGATTGTCGTTTATCATTTCAAATGAGCATGCATGGAATGTGCAGATGTTTGCACAACTACCCATGACTAAATGTCAGTATGAATGAAGCCATGTGAGCATCTGCAGAGCCCTGTAGATCCACATACGGGGGTGCAAGAAATATATTTGTATGTGATATTTGATATTTTAAACTGTGATTTGAAAAGTAACCATGTCACACCTCTAAAGTAGATGGAAATGTTACATTTTCTTGTCCAAAACAGTGTCTCTTAACTTTGGTGTAAAGACTTCAGGTTGGTACCTCGTTTGCATGTAACAAGCTCATATTTGGCCCGCCCCACAGACAAGCAATTTTCTAGAGTAGGCATGAATGCTTTAGAACGTTTATTTTCCTTTAGCAATGCGGAAAACAAATACAGCTTGCTAGTAGCTTGCTGGTTAACCTGCAATAACCTAATACTGTTCCCCCAGGACCTTTTGTAACGCATCCCCCAAATACGTCTCTCAAACAAAAACATAACATTACTCTCTACTGCCCCCTATGCCCAGAAAAGGGAAAGGCTAGACCTGCAACAATAGCATTCATCCAAACTTAATTCTCTCCAGAGACCTGGTAAAGAAATGAGTTGGTCACGCATTCCAACAACAACCAATTGCCATATTTTTTAGGTTGAAAGCTAGCGATTCTCTCCCTTGATGCGACAAGAATGTCAGTATCAGTACCTTCTGTGACCTTTTCTTTACTGACAAATCATGAAAAACAAACAAACAACAAATGGTACAGTTAATATCAAAACATGTTGCTTTTCATAGACCAAACATTAAAACTTCAGAAAAATATCTGTGTTCACCTTTATATTTCTGCATGCACCAAATTTGATAACATAGTGAATTTCTAGTATCATCAACGTCAATTGAATGTATTGTAAAGATCTACTATCATCATTCTTTTGATGTAACCTAAAAAAAGGTTATCTCTACAGGACCCACACATGAGTGTGTTTATTAGTTTATTCACAAAAGAGAGCGAGGACACAGTTTTCCGCCACCTGCTGACAAAGACCACAGGGGTTCTTTGATGATATCTGCTAGGACCATTTGCACTCTTGCAGATAGATTGTCAGTCAACTTTCAAGTTGGTTTAATTAGGGTGTCTTGATTTATTTCCCTAAATTATGAACTTTTGTTCACGTTGGTTTTCAAGTTAAAGTGAGTGAGGTATTAGAAATAATTCAGTTTTAAAAAGTTATAGTTTGAGTTAGGATATGTTATTATGTAGTTATGTCTTCAACTTGTTCAACATTGAAAAACATTTTGCTCTTTTCACTTTGGGCATTTATAACCTATTGGGACATTCCTAAGAAATTATAAATGCCATTTTCCAATTGGTAACATGATCTATTTCTAAATTAACTCAAACCAGCATAAAAACATGGCGATGTATCTTAATTTTGTATTTTTGTCAGATTGTATTTAGATATTGTCTTGGTGCATTAACTCACTACAACATTTCAAAATAAATCAAATATTTTGTGGCTAAAACATGACAAAGTGTGAAAGGTGGTCTCTCCTGATGCCAGCTCTGTATTATGTTCACAGCAAAGGTTCATGAAATGAGAACATATAGTAAGTGAGAGATGGGAATGATAAGACATGACAAGAACAGACCAAGAAAACAATTAGGAAAAACAAAGGGATAGCAAAGGCATTCCTACTGATGTCTATGACTGCATCTCAAGAGATAGTAGTTTACACCAGCAATTTTAATATTACCAGCCTTGCAAACAATCAGGTGTCTTAAGATTGAGATGTGGGAAAAAAAAAACATAATATGGCCATGGATATGGGGTGAGGATAGCTCTCAGCAGCTCATTTGTTTGATTTGGAATAACAAATGCATGCTCATCTGGGAGTTATTCCGCAACTTGCAAGAGACTTTAAAAGGAAAACAAAATTTGAAGAGAGAAGTTGATGCATCTGACTTTTGACTTTCATGGTGAGGCTAAACAAAACTCCCATCACAAAGACGTGGTATCTCCCCTGCAGACAACTGTTTTATGTTTCCCTATGTGAGCCCTGACATACGTCAAGCAAAAGGGTCCCTAAAACATCTGTGTTGTGATTGCTGAAGAGTTTGACCTTTCCACCCCCTCATCCAAAGACCGGCATTCCACCCATTCTTATGTCAGAGGTCCAGATTACTTCAGCATACATACAGGTGAAAGAGCATCATTTGTGAGCTAGTGTTTCCAATTCAGATTTTCCTCAACAGCAGGAGAATGACTCAACGAAAAATGCTTCCTGTGCAAGTAAAATCTATCTAAGGCATGACATATAGATCCACTTTCACCAGCATATTCTCATCAGAATACTTGCAGCGAAACATAGTATAAACGTAGTAAAAACACACATTGTTTGTATACCTGGCTTTTAAACAAGATTTTTTATTTATTTTGGCTTTTGTTTTGAGCATTTTCTGTTGGTATGTGGTCTCTCTTCTTCTTCTTTAGTCTCTGGTCATTGAAAAAATGGTCACATCAATGCTGGGAGTCATTGCCCATGTAGTTCCTTTGCTGTTAAGTTTTTTCTCTTTCATGTTCCCCTTTTTCAATGTGTTGCAGAGCTGGATCAGGCTTGATGCTAAATTAAGCTTGCAAAGCACCTGCCAAGATCACATTTAATTTCTAAAGGCTAATAAGCTACCACAAAGCAATGTCCCAAAGTCTCGTTTCCAATCTCTTCTCATTTTGATTTGAACAGTGAACAGGTACAGTTGTTGACACAGTTATTGAACAATGTCAGCTTAGTAGACCACAACAGGCCTTTTCCAAATCACATCCACAGTTAAACACTTTGAAGACCAAAGTCTACATTAGCATTATAGTTAATTCTATAGTGGATTAGTTAATTTTTCTTTACGCTCATGGCATAGTTCTCCACTACACTGGTTGTTCTCTAGATATACTGTAGTTGCTGAACAACTTCAGCTTAGTTTCAATTGGATTTAACAAGCATTCCCCAAAGTTCATCTACAGTTAAAGACTTTCAAGGCCAAAGTCATGTGGTTTGGTGAGAACGACTACTTAATGTCAAAACTCCCAAGGGTATCCACTCATGATGGGACTCCTCTACAACAGGCTGTCTGGCCTGACAACACACTGTCCTTTTCAAAACATATTAACAAATTTTAAACTAAGGATAAATCAAAAATAGGTTTCTTTTATAGAATGCACTCCTCGTTCACTTCCTCTACTAAACTAACACTTGTTCGAATGACCATCCTCCACCATCATCCCGGTTCCCAAGAAACCCACCATCGTAGGATTAAATGACTACAGGCTTGTAGCCCTGACATCTGTGATCATGAAGTCCTTTGAGCGGCTGGTGTTGAAGCACCTGAAAGACATCATAGGCCCCCTGCTGGACCCCCTGCAATTTGCTTACCGAGCAAACAGGTCGGCAGATGATGCTGTTAACTTAGGTCTACACTTCATCCTGCAACACCTCGACCACCCAGGGACATATGCCAGGATCCTGTTTGTAGACTTCAGCTCGGCCTTCAACACTATCATACCAGACATCCTCCACCAGAAGCTCACACAGCTCAACGTCCCAGCCTCCACCTGTCAGTGGATCAACAGCTTCCTGACGGACCGACAGCAGCAGGTGAGACTGGGGAGCATCTTCTCCCGATCCAGATCAATACAGGTCCTTCTCAAAATATTAGCATATTGTGATAAAGTTCATTATTTTCCATAATGTCATGATGAAAATTTAACATTCATATATTTTAGATTCATTGCACACTAACTGAAATATTTCAGGTCTTTTATTGTCTTAATACGGATGATTTTGGCATACAGCTCATAAAAACCCAAAATTCCTATCTCACAAAATTAGCATATCATTAAAAGGGTCTCTAAACGAGCTATGAACCTAATCATCTGAATCAACGAGTTAACTCTAAACACCTGCAAAAGATTCCTGAGGCCTTTAAAACTCACAGCCTGGTTCATCACTCAAAACCCCAATCACGGGTAAGACTGCTGACCTGACTGCTGTCCAGAAGGCCACTATTGACACCCTCAAGCAAGAGGGTAAGACACAGAAAGAAATTTCTGAACGAATAGGCTTTTCCCAGAGTGCTGTATCAAGGCCCCTCAGTGGGAAGTCTGTGGGAAGGAAAAAGTGTGGCAGAAAACGCTGAACAACGAGAAGAGGTGACCGGACCCTGAGGAAGATTGTGGAGAAGGGCCGATTCCAGACCTTGGGGGACCTGCGGAAGCAGTGGACTGAGTCTGGAGTAGAAACATCCAGAGCCACCGTGCACAGGCGTGTGCAGGAAATGGGCTACAGGTGCCACATTCCCCAGGTCAAGCCACTTTTGAACCAGAAACAGCGGAAGAAGCGCCTGACCTGGGCTACAGAGAAGCAGCACTGGACTGTTGCTCAGTGGTCCAAAGTACTTTTTTTGGGTGAAAGCAAATTCTGCATGTCATTCAGAAATCAAGGTGCCAGAGTCTGGAGGAAGACTGGGGAGAAGGAAATGCCAAAATGCCAGAAGTCCAGTGTCAAGTACCCACAGTCAGTGATGGTCTGGGGTGCCTTGTCAGCTGCTGGTGTTAGTCCACTGTGTTTTATCAAGGGCAGGGTCAATACAGCTAGCTATCAGGAGATTTTGGAGCACTTCATGCTTCCATCTGCTGAAAAGCTTTATGGAGATGAAGATTTCATTTTTCAGCACGACCTGGCACCTGCTCACAGTGCCAAAACCACTGGTAAATGGTTTACTGACCATGGTATCACTGTGCTCAATTGGCCTGCCAACTCTCCTGACCTGAACCCCATAGAGAATCTGTGGGATATTGTGAAGAGAACGTTGAGAGACTCAAGACCCAACACTCTGGATGAGCTAAAGGCCGCTATCGAAGCATCCTGGGCCTCCATAAGACCTCAGCAGTGCCACAGGCTGATTGCCTCCATGCCACGCCGCATTGAATCAGTCATTTCTGCAAAAGGATTCCCGACCAAGTATTGAGTGCATAACTGTACATGATTATTTGAAGGTTGACGTTTTTTGTATTAAAAACACTTTTCTTTTATTGGTCAGATGAAATATGCTAATTTTGTGAGATAGGAATTTTGGGTTTTCATGAGCTGTATGCCAAAATCATCCATATTAAGACAATAAAAGACCTGAAATATTTCAGTTAGTGTGCAATGAATCTAAAATATATGAATGTTAAATTTTTATCATGACATTATGGAAAATAATTAACTTTATCACAATATGCTAATATTTTGAGAAGGACCTGTAAGTACTGGTGCCCCCCAGGGGTGTGTTCTATCCCCACTCCTCTTCTCTCTGTACACAAATGGCTGCACCTCATCAGACTCGTCCGTGAAACTCCTTAAGTTTGCAGACGACACCACTGTCATTGGTCTGATCCAGGACGGTGATGAGTCTGCATACAGACAGCAGGTGGATCGGCTGGTACACTGGTGCGGTCAGAACTACCTTGAACTGAACCCACTCAAGACTGTGGAAATGGTGGTGGACTTTCGGAGAACACCACCCCCACACACCCCTCTCACCATCCTCAACAACACTGTATCGGCCGTGGACCACTTCAGGTTCTTAGGAACAACCATCTCTGAGGACCTGAGATGGTCTTCACACACAGACACTGTTTGAAAGAAGGCCCAGCAGAGACTGTACTTCCTGAGGCTACTCAAGAAGTTCAACCTTCCACAGGAGCTGTTGGTCATCTTCTACACTGCCATCATTCAGTCTGTCATGTCTTCATCCATCTCAGTGTGGTTTGGCTCATCCACAAAACAGGACAGGTCCAGACTGCAACGAATAATCAGGACTGCAGAGAGAATAATCAGAGCTGACCTTCCCTCCATCCAGGACGTATACAGGTCTAGGGTCAAGAAAAGAGCTGCCAAAATCTCTGCCGACCCCACACACCCTGCACATAAACTGTTTAGAGTTTTACCTTCAGGCCGCCGCTACAGAGCACTGTTTACTAAAACCAGCCACCACAGAGACAGTTTCTTCCCCCGGGCTGTTTCTCTGATGAACATTCAATAGAGTACAGAACAACAGCATACAGATGTTGCAAATGCACCTTTTTTATTAGATATGTGTATATTGTACATTGTAAATTGTCAATTTGTATATTCTGTAATGCAAAAACAGAACAAAATAGTGTACTGGAGGCAAATTCCTTGTTTGTATGTACGAACTTGGCAATAAAGCTGATTCTGATTTTGATTCTGATTTTAGATTGTTATGATGCTATTCACAAAGCAACATGCCTAAGCTTACTCCAAAAACATAATGCCCTCTAAATATATAAAACATACAAATATAACATACAAGACTCTACTTGGGCTGTTCCCACCTAGCTTTGTCAACTGTTGCACACCTTATCTTCCAAACTAGATTGGTGAACTTGATTGTGGACAGTCCCAAAAACATATTCTGCAATAGGCTTGTTATCATTTTAGAGTGCTGCAGCCAGAGACTGGAACCAATTATAAAAAAGTGAAAACCTTTATCTTCAAGGTAGAATTTAAAGCCCACAATATGTAACTTTTCATAGACCAATGTTGTCGCTTTTAAAATTGTTAGCCCCTTTGTCTTTCTTGGTAACTTTGGTTGACTGTATGTATGCAAATTTAGTTCATTTACTCGTGTCTTTTTAATTGTCCTTGCTGATATTATGATATTATTGTAAATAACAAATAGGTTTTAATCTGTCCTGTCTGTTTAATTCTGTATAATTCTAAAGTGAAACTACTGCTCCTCATTCCCAGAGCATCTTATGTTAGCTGATAAGTGTTTTAATCAGTCTTTGCTGCCAACCTCTATTGCTCCTAAATTGTACATTACATAAATTCTTCAGATTTCCAATGGGTGCATCAGTACTCCAGTGAATAGAGGGCTCAGTCCACCTTTTTAAACATATTATAGATATATTACAGTGATGAAAGATTTGGTGTCTAAAAATTCACATGTCAATAACACAAGTCATGCACCAGTGCATTGCATGCAGGCAGAGTAACCATAACACTACTGCATCAACAGCACCATTATTGCAGTGTAATGTTGGCTAGCACTGTACTGAATCAGTTGAATCAATGCCTTAAGTATTGTGCTCTTGTGGTTTGACATGTAAAAATCTCAAAATGACCCATTATTTCTCTGCTAACCTTCCATTACCTCTAATTCCAGTTTGTACATCTTCATTAGGTTTTGATCTATCTCAAGGGAATGTGGGTTCAAATCATGAGGGGCACCTGATGTCAGTCATGCGAAAGACAAATAGAGGAACAAAATTTATAAAAATGAAACTCTCTTTCAGTACAGCAATTTTATAAAAAGGTATTTGATTATTGTGACGTTATCAGTTATTGGCTATATATTTCAGCATTTTTGAAAAGAAAAAAGAAAAGACAAAGCAGTGGCAGTGTATTTTAAATAAGGTCTCAAGCATTTAATTAAATGTAACCTCTGTAAATGAGGAAATATTTAATCAGTTTCTTTAATCATGCAAGAAAATGAAATTCGAAAGATTTGGTTCCCTGAGGCTTGTTTTGTTCAGGAAGCTGGTCATCCACTCATCAGAATGTAGATGGCTTTGTCCTTCATGTGTTAAAGTGTGCATCCATGAGGCACTGAACAACCTGATCCCCCTTCATGCTTGAGCAAATTGTTGCAAACAACCTGTCTTTGTAGTGGTTATTATCTTACTGCATAAGTGCTCAAAGAAACCTCATGACTGTTTGTGCACAGTCACACTAATGTTTCTTCTCAGATACCTAGGTATAATTCCAAACTTCAGTTCATAGGCTGGAGATGCAGGGAAACAGACCAAAACTACAACATGACCACCACTGCACAGATGAGTCCACAAAACATGTAACTTAAGAGGATCTTTATTGACTGTGAAGACTGATTCTGTAACACACAGTTTGAGATTATTAAACCTTTATACTATTTGTGAAAATACCTAAAAGGGAGCATTTTTTGCATTAGGACCAAGTTGGACTTCGATATAAATACCAGCATATATAGACAAATCAAACATGCACTGAAATATTGTACTCTAATTAGACTCAGTTTGTGATTTGTGAAGCCTTTACTCTATTTGTGAAAATGACCCAAAAAGAAATAGGTAAAAAAATGGGTTTGTTTAGTTTATTCTAAAATATTCCTAGAAAGTTGTCTCGACTTGTCAATATAATATTGTGGATCATCTTGTCTTGTGAGCTGAATGTTGCACAAATACAAATAGTCAGTAGTTTTGTGCATTTTGTGTACATTTAAGAATGTTGGATAAGACTACCCAATACCCATGAAAAATTTCCTTTTTTTTGTTCCCCTTTAAGGTCTAAATGTTACCTACCTTAAGCAATCTTTAAATACCCTCTCATTGCAGAACATGGCCAAGTGCAAGCACTTTTGATGCTGAATAGCAGCAGTAATTTTAAAAAGCTACAACATTAGAGTGATGAATTTGAACACTTCTGAGTTGAACCCCGAACTCTCTGTGGAAATCATCACAGATGCAATGTCTTATTGCATCCAGGCTCATGTGATGTAATCTGTGTCTAAGAGAATCATTTCATTAAAAGATGGTTGAGCACACCCTACAGTAAACTGAGGGTGAACATGACACATATGGCGAAAGCTGTTTATCAGGGGAATTGCAGTTGTGAACTAGTAGCTGGAACAATCGGAATTTCAAGGTCAAACTTGTTGGCAAAAACTGCACTTACACAGCTTTGTATTGCTTAAACCAGCTGCTACAAAATGTGTCAGTGTATAGTGAATAAAAACGTCCCACGATTATTCTTATTATGCATCATGCAATTGGAAAAGATTTCCTTTGAAAAATTCCTAATAATACATTTCTACAAGGTGATTAATGTGTTTGATTTCTCAGTTCTTTTAGGATTTTAGGATTTTTTTTCCCATACTGTTGAATGTTTATTGTGTTGTGCAAGTTGATCAATGAAAAGAACTAGGCCTGAAAAAATTATTCGGATTAATCGTGATTAAGGGATTATTGAAATAATCATCACCTAATTTAGTAATCGAGTAATTGTTCATTGGAGTGTTCAGGCTCTAAAACATGCCATTTACTGAAAGAACAACCCACTCAGAGCCATAATTAGGCAAAAGTTGTACAAAAAACATATACGTTTTGCATTTAGGGTAAACAACTTTCTTTATCTGTAAATATGCTCTATCCAGAACTCCTCAAGTGGCATAGTTTTAGCCTCACTTGGTACCAAGATCTCCTATTATGCACCTTTTGCTATCCAATTATTAATCGAATAAATGACAAAATAGTCAACAGAATAAAGGATTAGCAAAAGAATTGTTAGTGGCAGCCCTAATAAGAGCTAGTTCTAAATTCAACTCAGATTCATATGTAAGCAATTTTTGTACTTACCTAAAATAAGAGTTGTTATAAGGCAGATTACCCACTACTACACAAGAACAAAATATCGGATTAGCTTCAGAATAACCGCGGACTGTCTCTTATCTTACCACAGTTTAATTTGAAATCCCCCGAAAGGTTGCTCACAACTAATTATGTTTCCCTGAATCCGTAAACATTATTTCCAACTCAGTTTTGTAACACTGTTCTTTCAATATTGCCAGGTGGTGTTAATAAATCTTCTCTGTTTTCCAGCTACTGGTGTGAATACAGGTTTATAAAGTGTTCACAAAGTGCTGGTTGTTTAAAACAGCTTTAATTAATTTGGGTGGGAATAGTATTTGTAGGGGAACAGGAATAAATAATACTATCCTTGTTAAATGGTCTCCATGCATTACAAACCTTCACAAAACACAGAATAAAACAGGGATGGATCAAAAAAAAAAAAAATAAGACATTTATAACAACGTAATGACATTAAAAGCAAACTTGTACAGAATGAGTTAAGACCTGGCTCTAACATCAATCCTGGTTAAGAACTACAACCTCTTTCCTGAAAGAGCCCTACATGAGTTTGATGTTAACCTATAAAATCAGCTCTTCAATTTCATAAAAAACAGTCAGCTCTCAAAACATCCACTGCCTTAAAATGAATAACATGTGAGTGTGTGTTTACCAGCCTAGTGAAATGGGGCACACAGAGGGGACAACCAAATTAAGGCCTTGTAAAGAAATATTTACCACATTGTTTGTATTTATTGCACATTTTGTTTGTTTTGAAAAAGTATTGATACCATTCATAAACGTACTCCTCCTCACCAATGCTGGTACTAATGTCATTTAAATGGTAATTTTAAAAAATAAAGTAGTTTCTGAAATAGTACATTATGACTAGCAGCAACAAGTTAACTACGTTTCCATCAGGAATAACAGATTATCATGTCAGAGTGCATCCAATGAATGCTCCCAATGAGCTACTGTTGTTGAAAGGAGATGAAATTCAGTTGATTTAATGGTCCACAGTGAAATCCCACATCATCAAGCAGGACTTCTCTTCATTGTTAGGTCTTGTCACTTCATAATGGTAATTATTTGTAGCTTTTCTACGTTAGTTTCGGCAACATTCATGAATCCACAGTGCTCAAATGAGATCTAGCTTTTCCCCAAAAAGAAGTGCCTTGGTGTTCCATTCACAGTAGCCAAATTTAATGACAGTTTCAGGCTTTATGTACTATGGAAGTGCTCAGTGTTTGCAGGGTATCATCCTCTGACAAGCAATGACTCAGCAGCCACACATGAGTATGTGCCAACTCTCAATCCATGCGTTGACCTGAGCTCTTTCAGTGTGCCCCAGATGTTTGACAGTATATGCTGGTGTGAGAGTGCTGGTGATGTGCACGTTGTTAAAGGGAAATTTGTAGAATAAAAAGCTTCTCTGTAAGTGTTTGTGTGAGTTCTGTGCTGCAGACATCCTTTTTCTTTGCTTTCTGCAGAATGAGCGGGAGAACAATGGGCACATTGTATGGACGGCTGGCAAAAGGCAGGAAGAGGGGGAGACGTGAGGGGAGGGGGGTGAGAGGGGTGCAAGAGAGTAGAGAGTTTATGTGCAAAGGATGACACACATGAAAAGAGATGAAAACAGAAGAATAGAAAATGTATGTTCAGTTTTACTCTTTTACCATTTTGGTTGTTACTACAGTGCCAGGTTAAAAAATTGTACACCCCAATTACAGATCCATTACACATTTATATTCAGTATATTAATTATAGCAATTAATGTCATATTTATTGTGTTACTTAAATTATGCATTTAAACTGTTTGTTCCAGAGTGAACTGACAATACAGGAAACATCTTTAATGAATTTGAACATCAAAAACCTTGGGTACAAATATGAATTTTTTGTGGACTTTCATTAATTTACACAGTGTCACAATTATAGTGATGAATTCAAATATATAGATACATCACCTTTTATATTTGGATGAAAAGTACTTAGAAAGTTGCACCTCAAGCACCTGTTTTCTAGTCTTTTGTAGTCATCAAGCTTCTGGTATGAATAAAAATGGCTGATGTATTTGAGATCATCATCTTCTTGAAATGCTGTGTCTAAGTGTAAAAAATGTAGCTCTTTGTTTGATGTGACATAGAAGATAATGCTCCTTTTTGCGATCCACTTGATTAATAATCCAGTACCGCCGGCAGCAGAACAACCCCATTTCATGATACTACAACCACCGTGCTTGACAGTTGGTGCAATGCTTTTAAATTGAAATGCCTAACCTTAGCTCATGAAAACATACTTCTTGTTAGTGTGGCTAAATAGTTCAATATCTGTCCTGTCTGCGCACGAAACTTTCACCACTACTTCCTTTGGGCTTTCAGTAAGCAGTGCATACAGTAGGTGTAATTTGTTTTCTTTGTAATGTGCTCCATCTTCTCTCCTGCTTTGCACCCTTTAATAGAGGAAAAGACAATGTATCTGGTTTTTGCTTTCACATTTCACATTCCTTTAACAATTATGATATATCAGTACAATTTAAAATGTGATGTACTGCAGTGATCTTTGATCTGTCTTATAATTCATCCACTTATGTTGTCACTCTTTTACACTTCATGATAGTTTCATTTTAAACCTTACACCCAGAAAACCACCATTATGTGTGAATTGTTCATGCACCTGGATGAATTGTGAAAAGTTTGAAAAGTTAATTTATTTCAGTGATTCAATTATAGTAAAACTATTATACAGGTGCATTATACATAGAGTGATGTATGTGACGCACATGTTGGCCGAATTAGCCCAATTTTTAATCATATACGAGATTTACTTTTTACATAAAATTATAGAAATACATTTACATTACAGTGATATTCTAATTTATTAAGATGTTCCACCCCATGGCTTATAGCTTTTCTGGCACAGCTGATGCCTAGGTTATACAGTAGGGCAACAACTGAAATACAGACCTGAATGCAGTCAGCTACCCCAATACTAATTGTTCAAAATGCGTTGATCCTGACCAAACCAACTACTCTACTCTAGTGTAAAGCGTTTTGAGTGTTCAGTATGACTGGAAAGGCGCTTTATAAATTCAGTCCATTTACCATATCACAGGTTATGTTTATAGACTGTAGATCCATTAAGGTTCTTGGCATGGGAAAAGAAAGCTTAAAAGTATGCTTTCATGTGCGTAGAAGAATTCATATTTTAAAAGAGAAGAAAATGTTTTTAGACCTTTTGAGAGACATTTTCTCCATACGTTTCATGGAGATGGTTTGAAGTAGCACAGCTGCAGGCTTAGTAGGTGACTTCTTAACAACTAACTGGATGAAGTTTTATTTTGCTTTGTCTTTATTGTTTGCATATGCATTTCAGAGAGGCTGTAAGTTTTTTGTATGCTACATTTAACAGCATGTGACTATAACATTTGTTAATGTTTGCATAGTTGGGGGTTTATTACATTTTGAATAGTTTGGAGTTACATCTGGGTTGAGATTAGGCATCGGGCCATGTCAAGCTTCGAAGCATTGAAAAGAAAGTTCTGGTTTCAAAAGTGCTAAAATTTTACCTGTTATTAGAATGCCAAAAAATGGTTTTGGAGTGACTCAATCCAGCCTGCCGACGGGGGGACACACACACACGTCTGTCGCCCTGGGCCCAGTTTGGAGGGATGGGGGCAGGATCATGGGAAGGGGCCCAGTCTGCAGTGTAAAGACCGGAGCAGAGCAGAGGAAAGCGATGTGGGAGTGGCTGCCCATGTGGCGTGGAGAGAACATAGATATCATTATCATAACTGTAATGTTTGATATAATATGCTGTGTTAGCAGCAGTTAGAATAATTGCTGCTTTTCTCTTTTGAATAAGATAAGTTAGATGATGTTAAATATTTTTCTTAATTTTGTTATACAGTGGTATGATTACCAGAGAATACTCTGAAAATTAGAAACATCCACAAGAACCACTGGGTGTTTTTTAGATTGGGTAATGCTGAAACACCAAATGTGCTGAATGTTGCCAGGCAGCCAATAAGCTGTTTGTTTTGTCGATATGTTACCTTTAAGCATAAAAATTCACATTAATAAAGTCTGATGACTTGGTTGTGAGTCTGAGTTGTCCTTAATGTTCAGATGTTGTCTTGCTGTCAGTGCTTGAGTAATGATCTCACTCATATGAATTCCAGGGTGGTCCTTTCATAGCCTGTCAGACACACTTTCACACACAAAACACACTTATTCCCTATTCCCCACCCAGCCAGAGATTATCACACATCACTAACAAGTATGGAGTGTATCCTCATAATAAAGCTTTGTTCTCTCTCTAACTCCAATGGTTCACTCATTCCTAAAAAGTTAATTTTTTTCCTTCCACACAAACTTCAGTTTTCACATTAGTTTCTTAGATTTTCCTTTTTCTGACATGCATATGTACACACACAGGCGTTGAAAGTTGGAAAAACCAAAATCCCCCTTTTTCTTGTCCTGTGTCTTGCACAATCACTCCCTTAACAAGATGTACTGTCCAACTGTTGCACACAACACAATGACATGATCTGCTTTTGCAGGCTCCAAGGGTCTGGTGAAAGTGTGAGGAATGAGTAGCAAAAGGCCACTGACACTTCCTCCACTTTCTAGTGCTGGCAACCTGCCTCAAGCGTCTAATGCCTTACTGACTGCTCCCCTCCCCTCCCAGACGTTTGATGGCCATAAATCACACAAGACAAGCAGAATAGATTAGCTTTTATGTGCTCTGGTAGTTGTCACTAAGGTTGCCTTATTCTGGAGTTAGTCTTGATGATATCATTCAGATGCTACTGCCTTCTAATTGCTGAAACTGCTTAATCAAAACACAACTGTATTACGGATCAAAAACAAGCGGACCCAAGATTCAGCCAGACACAGTACTGAAAATTTAAAAGGTTTATTCAGCCATAGGAAAACGTCACTCATGTAAAACTCCACACAGCTTCTGGGAATCACTGGGGCAGAAAGAGGGATTATTGACTTGTAGTTTCTCCAGATATTGCAAGGATCAGAAAAGTCACTAACCTGCTTTTGTCTTGGGTAGAACTTGAAACCCAGAGGGGAAACCTCGGTGGGTGGCAGGCAGTGATCTCCACAGTGCAGGTAAGAGAGACAGGTGACTTTAGGCTGAATAATCCAAGGGCTAGGCTGGTTCAATAATCCGGGGACAGAAACAGGGTCAATGATCGGAACAAAAGACGTCAGGCAAGGAGCAGGCTGAGGCATAAACCAGATGCAGAAAACAGGGTCGAAAACCAATATCCAAAAAGTCCGACAGGGAGCAGGCAGAGAGGCAAAAATCCAAGAGGCAAGGCAAGGTCAAGAAACAATGATCAGACAGGAAGGAACGCTGGATATCTACTCACACGATGGCTTTCAAAAATCTGGCACCGTCTGCTTGTCAGAGTCAGTATATATCAGGGAAGACACAGGTGTTTGGCATTCCACAGATTGCACTACACTGCAGCCGCCACCAGGTGCATCTAATCTGCTGATTGCAGCCAGGGAGACAGGGTAGAGCAGATGTGCCAGAATCATAACAAACTGCTAATTAAAAACTTCAAAATTAATTGCAGGTTAAGAAATGCTTTAGAAATTTAATAAAAAAATAGCACAGTCACTGCAAAGAGAGAATATTAAAGAACAAACGATAGGAGAGAGATGACTTTAATACATCATTGCTAATGCTACAACTTCCTGATTGAATGTTGAACCCACAGACTGTTTTCTGCTTACTCTATATTTGTTAAGCCTAAAAATTTGTCATTTAGAACTAAAGCTTAAAAGGTTGATGCCTTTCTTTACTCATTGCTATTTGCAGTAACTTGAACTAATTCAAAATCTTTCTTCTGCTTATTTTTGCTCATGTAAAAATTAATATGACATTATATCAAAATAAAATGTATCCTTAGTCTTAAGATGAGGGGTTTGTTCTCTTTCTTAACCATTGAAAATGGATGAGAAAGTAATCTACTGTATTAGCAATTGTAAACCAAAGAAAAGACAAAAACTAACTCAAGTATAACTGAAGAATTGATACTTAGCAACTGGAAAACAGAGAAGATACTATAGTTTTTATTAAGAGTGAAAATTTCTTTTTACGATTTGTAGAAACGTTAATGATTAAATTAATGTAGGTATATACTACCAAGATGACTAGTGAATTATTTTTGGCTAACATTTATTGTATATTATTAATATACTTTATTATATTTAATATTAATATACTTTATTGTATTTATTTAAAATTGTATTTGATAGACCAACACAAAGTAGCACATATTTTGAATTTGGTAGGAAAAGGATACAAATTAAAATCTTGGAATAAACTTGAAATACAATTCTGTTTAACTGCCTATAGTCTGATACCCCTAAATAAAATCGTGAACAATTACCTTCAGAAGACAATTATTATAATATTTTTTTTATAGATAGATAAATAGAGCCCGCATTTGTGTAATTTGATCTCCATTCAGTATAGCACAAATTCTAATTCATAGACAGCTGAAGGCAAGCTAACTTCTCTCAGCTGCTTCTCTAGAGAAATTGTGAAAAATCAGTGGGAGAATCTGTCAACAGAATAACTATTAAGTTCTCTACAGAAATCTGGCCCTTTGGAAGAATGGAAAGTCATCCCATTAAATCTATAGCATTTTATTTTGCAATAAGCCATGTCAATATGTAAAAAATAATTAATAATACAATAATTAATAACAATAATAATTAATAACAGTTCCAATGCCCTGTGATTGTTCCCTTCTCACCCAATGACCACTGGAGATAGGCTCAGATTAGCGGGTATAGACATGAATGGATGGAATTCCAATTTCATAAAACTGATTGTACCATCATGATGTAATATTTTATTGACAGATCAACAAAATGCATCTGCAGATGTTCCATGTAAGCCAGTAGTGGGAAATGTAAAAAGAAACAGTATTTGATGTCTAAACTCATTTTTCAGATCAGCAGTGTAAGCATTTTTCCTCAATTTCAATATGCTAAAGAAGTCTATAGCTCACGTAGCAATCATTTCAACTGAGAACCTTTGAACTGTGTCAGATTTTATTTATGCAGGACTGAGCTCCAAGGAAAAAAAGTGGGTTGTTTTCTAAACTTTGTGTCAATTTGCTTTCAAAACATTCTCCTGCAAATGACATTTACACCTAAGGTTGAAAATAACCTTTGACACACTTCAACTTGTGCTCAGTGTCGTTTTAGTAAGTTTGCAGATTAGTTTAGTTGTGCACATTTGTGTGCGTATTTTTGTATAACAGCAGAAAGAAATTAAGCCTTCATGGATTTTGATATTCATAAAAAGGAAAATCATGTTTCCATAAAAACACTGGCTTTAGACCAAAAACTCTTAATACTTGTTCCTTTATTCGCTTCCATTTTCCACAGTTCCTTCCTGTCTCAGCGGTCTTTGTCTGTATCTAATTTACACACAAACAAACACCCACCAACAGACCCTCTTCCAGCCATGAGGTCCTGTTTCCGGTCTGGGGTGTATGAAAGAGACCAGCCTGCATCTGTGTAGGACTGGAGCTTATTGCACACGTTTCTGGGGGCAGTATTTGTTTGCGTGTGTGAGCTGACACGTACAGGTCCTTCTCAAAAAATTAGCATATTGTGATAAAGTTCATTATTTTCTATAATGTAATGATGAAAATTTAACATTCATATATTTTAGATTCATTGTACACTAACTGAAATATTTCAGGTCTTTTATTGTCTTAATACGGATGATTTTGGCATACAGCTCATGAAAACCCAAAATTCCTATCTCACAAAATTAGCATATTTCATCCGACCAATAAAAGAAAAGTGTTTTTAATACAAAAAACGTCAACCTTCAAATAATCATGTACAGTTATGCACTCAATACTTGGTCGGGAATCCTTTGGCAGAAATGACTGCTTCAATGCGGCGTGGCATGGAGGCAATCAGCCTGTGGCACTGCTGAGGTCTTATGGAGGCCCAGGATGCTTCGATAGCGGCCTTTAGCTCGACCAGAGTGTTGGGTCTTGAGTCTCTCAACGTTCTCTTCACAATATCCCACAGATTCTCTATGGGGTTCAGGTCAGGAGAGTTGGCAGGCCAATTGAGCACAGTGATACCATGGTCAGTAAACCATTTACCAGTGGTTTTGGCACTGTGAGCAGGTGCCAAGTCGTGCTGAAAAATGAAATCTTCATCTCCATAAAGCTTTTCAGCAGATGGAAGCATGAAGTGCTCCAAAATCTCCTGATAGCTAGCTGCATTGACCCTGCACTTGATAAAACACAGTGGACCAACACCAGCAGCTGACACGGCACCCCAGACCATCACTGACTGTGGGTTCTTGACACTGGACTTCTGGCATTTTGGCATTTCCTTCTCCCCAGTCTTCCTCCAGACTCTGGCACCTTGATTTCCGAATGACATGCAGAATTTGCTTTCATCCGAAAAAAGTACTTTGGACCACTGAGCAACAGTCCAGTGCTGCTTCTCTGTAGCCCAGGACTGGGGAATGCGGCACCTGTAGCCCATTTCCTGCACACGCCTGTGCACGGTGGCTCTGGATGCTTCTACTCCAGACTCAGTCCACTGCTTCCGCAGGTCCCCCAAGGTCTGGAATCGGCCCTTCTCCACAATCTTCCTCAGGGTCTGGTCACCTCTTCTCGTTGTGCAGCGTTTTCTGCCACACTTTTTCGTTCCCACAGACTTCCCACTGAGGTGCCTTGATACAGCACTCTGGGAACAGCCTATTCGTTCAGAAATATCTTTCTGTGTCTTAACCTCTTGCTTGAGGGTGTCAATAGTGGCCTTCTGGACAGCAGTCAGGTCGGCAGTCTTACCCATGATTGGGGTTTTGAGTGATGAACCAGGCTGGGAGTTTTAAAGGCCTCAGGAATCTTTTGCAGGTGTTTAGAGTTAACTCGTTGATTCAGATGATTAGGTTCATAGCTCGTTTAGAGACCCTTTTAATGATATGCTAATTTTGTGAGATAGGAATTTTGGGTTTTCATGAGCTGTATGCCAAAATCATCCATATTAAGACAATAAAAGACCTGAAATATTTCAGTTAGTGTGCAATGAATCTAAAATATATGAATGTTAAATTTTCATCATGACATTATGGAAAATAATGAACTTTATCACAATATGCTAATATTTTGAGAAGGACCTGTATTTGTTTGCGTGTGTGAGCTGACACTAAGCAGTATGGTCCTGGTTCTGCTTAGCTTTCTTTGGTTTGAAAAGCATCTTATAAGCATAGATGCCCACAGTCCTTGACTTGATGAAGAAAAAAATAATTTAAGCTCAATTTTACACCAAAGCTTATTAACATAGCTCAAACAAAAACGCACACACATATAACCACAGGTTTATGGTTTGTCACACATAGCAGGGATGCATGCATGCACATAAACACACCAGTCATGCATAGCATTGCTGTAAACATTGACTCACAGACAGCAGGCGTCTTGTCTTAGACAATCATTTCAGACGCCTTGCTCCTATAAAGCTACTGCTTCTGGCTTAATGATGGCTGTTTTCCATATGTGAAACAGTCAGGGTACCACACACACACACACACACACACAGAGAGAGAGACATTCCCTCACATAAACAGCTACCAAATAAGCTGAGTGTAAAGCCAGAAGGAATTTTGTTTTTTTTCCATGCTTCAGATCTGGCTTATGTATTTTTTTAACTGCATGTTATGAAGGATGAGTGTCTTTTGCTGAAAAGAGACAAACCCATAGTTTTTTAAAGAATAGAAAGTAACTTAAAGGAAAACAAAGAAATTCTAATAGATATTCACTGATATGAAGTAATTAGTCTGAATACACATTTGAACCATATAAGAAAATGTAATTAATTCACTTGAATCCTGGGAGATTTCTTTTTTTAATTTTTTGGTCAGAATTAAGATCATGGTCATTGGTTAAGTTTAAAATTAATTCAAGCAAACAATATTCCCAATGAAACGGTCCCAAATTTAACTGCAACTTGTTGAGGTTTTCTTAAAATACTTCAGTTAAATTTAAAGTCCGGTTCTATGGAGGTAATATTAGCAATTATTGTCTTACCTGCAAGGGATTTAGCATCTAAAATAAAAATTTGACAAGCTTGATTAACACAATAAAGTTTTATTACAAAATGAAAGAAGATGAAGAAAAAGAGATTTTTTAAATCTATTTTCTATTTTTTTGGATAAAATGTCAAAGACTCTTACAATATGGAACTATAGAGTTACATGTTTAAATCAAATATCAATAAAGCTCTAAATAATTTTTTCTCATTTCAGCAACCATCACCGCCACCATGGACGAAGACCAGTGCTACTACAATGAGACCATCTCCTTCTTCTACAACCGCAGTGGCAAGCCCCTTGCTACTGACTGGGACACCGTCAGCAGGCTGGTGATGGGGCTGGGCATCACTGTGTGTATCTTCATCATGCTCGCCAACCTTCTGGTAATGGTCGCCATCTACGTCAACAGGAGATTCCACTTCCCAATATACTACCTGATGGCCAATTTAGCAGCTGCTGACTTCTTTGCTGGACTGGCCTACTTCTACCTAATGTTCAACACAGGACCAAACACTAGGCGGCTGACTGTTTCAACATGGTTGTTGCGTCAAGGCTTGATCGATACCAGTCTGACAGCATCGGTGGCCAACCTGCTGGCCATCGCCATAGAGCGTCACATCACTGTCTTCCGCATGCAGCTACATACACGTATGAGCAACCGACGTGTAGTGGTGGTGATCGTTATAATCTGGACTATGTCCATAGTGATGGGAGCGATACCCAGTTTGGGCTGGAACTGTATCTGCAGCCTTAAAAGTTGCTCCAACATGGCACCACTTTATAGCAACTCCTACTTGGTCTTTTGGGCGGTCTTTAACCTTTTGACATTTGTTGTGATGGTAACGCTTTACGCCCACATTTTTGTCTATGTGCGGCAGAGGACCATGAGGATGTCGCGGCACAGCTCTGGACCGCGGCGCAACAGAGATACAATGATGTCTCTGCTCAAAACAGTGGTCATCGTGTTGGGTAAGAATAACTTATAACCTATTTATTTATCCTATGTATCTCTTTATCTATCCAAAGTGCCTCCAAAGGGGATTTATGTTCTTTCAAGTTTCTTTACCTTGTTTTATGTTACACCACATGCTTCACTGTATTTTTAATTTAATGTATTTTAATGAGATTTTTTATAGAACTTCATAAAGTAGTAAATCATTGTAAAGTGGGTGGAAAACAAATGAAAATTTTATTCAGCACCCTTTACTCAACAAAATTAAGTGCAACTTGCTGTCTTTAGAAGTTACTTAATTACCAAGCAGAGCAGGAAAAGCAGAGGTAGCCAAGAGCCTCATTATAACTCTAAAGAAGCTGTGGAAATCCATAGGACTGGTGTGACAATAATCAAAAGGACACCTATAGGACATCTGTAGCCTCCTTCAGATTATCATTTGTTGATAAACATGCAACCAAAAACCTTTATGGATCATATTGTTATTGACATCATACAAGTCATGCTTCTAGGGTATGCAGCTGGAACTGCAAAACCAAAAATGCATGGCCTGCCACTTCCATCACTTGGTTGAGCAGTATGCATTAGATACATTGCCTGGCCAAATAAAAAGTTGGCACAAAAAAAAAGGTCACACACAATATTTCATTGGACCGCCTTTGGCTTTGATTACGACATGCATTCGCTGTTCCATTGTTTAGATAAGATTATGCAATGTCACAAGATTTATTTCCACCCAGTGTTGCATTAATTTTTCATCTTGCATTGATGATGGTAGAGTCTGACCACTGCGCAAGCCTTCTCCAACACATCCCAAAGATTCTCAGTGGGGTTAAGGTCTGGACTCTGTGGTGGCCAATCCATGTGTGAGAATGATGCCTCATGCTCCCTGAACCACTCTTTCACAATTCGAGCCCTTTGAATCGTGGCATTGTCATCTTGGAATATGCCCGTGCCATCAGGGAAGAAAAATAATGTATTGATGGAATAACCTGGTTATTCAGTATATTCAGGTAGTCAGCTGACCTCATTCTTTGAACACATACTGTTGCTGAACCCGGACCTTGCAAATTGAAGCCGTTTTCTAAAGGCTACAAAGCTGTTCAGTCCCAATCCCTTGAGTCCCCTTCACATTGTGCGTGTGGAAATGCTTTTACCCTCACTATTAAACATAGCCCGAAGTTCTACTGTTGTTTTCCTTCGATTTGATTTCACCAAACGTTTAAGAGATCGCCAATCATGATCATTCAGGATGTTTTTCCGGACACATTTCTTCCTTGAAGACAAAGAGTCCCCACTATCCTTCCACTTTTTAATGATGCGTTGGACAGTTTGTAACCCAATTTTGGTAGTTTCTGCAATCTCCTTAGATGTTTTCTCTGCTTGAAGCATGCCAATGATTTGACCCTTCTGAAACAGACTGACATCTTTTCCATGACCACGAGATGTGTCTCTCAACATGGTTGTTCAAGAAATGAGAAGCAACTCATTGCACCATTTGGGGTTAAATAACTTGTTGCCAGCTGAAGCATAATCACCCATGCAGTAATTGTCCAATGGGAGGCTCGTACCTATCTGCTAAGTTAAATCCAGGTGGCGACTTTTTTTGGCCTGGCAACGTATATGTGGGGTATTTATCCTATCTTAGCTTTGTGTCTGGATCGTCATGCAGGCATGTTCAGTGCTTAAATACAAGAGAAAGAAAACAAATGCCTTGTGGCATCCGCAGTATGTGATTTTACTGATCAACATATTTCTCAAATCACCAGAACACTGAATCATCTACTTTCCCTTCACTGTTGTGCCGCTGTCTTTGCTTTTTATCATATCACCACGTCACCCTTGTTGTGCAGTTCCATCTTACCCTTGTGGTTATAGGGTTGTGGCTGCCTCTCAAGGTAGATCAGATTTTTATTTGGACAAAAATAAATTTAGATCAAGCAATATTGTTCTTCTACTCAATTATGGACTATTTTGTGTTGGTCTGTTTCATAAAATCTCAATAAAAGGCGTTAAAGTTTGTGGTTGTGACAACTGTGAAAAAGGTTTAGGGTTATAAATAATTTGCAACTGGTATGTGTTTTTGCATTTAAAGTTATAACTTGATTCCAATTGTTTTTATTTTTATTTTTTTCCAAGGAACAATCATTTTTGTTACCTCCATCCAATAATGAAACTTTTCACTTTGTGGGAATACGGCAATATATCCGTGCTACAATCACTTTTATAAAATTCATGACTTAAAATGTTAGACAGCATTTCCTGCCATCATTGAGAGATCAAATGTAATGCACAGTTAATTTCCTGAATCAATTTCAGAGTCCAGTAATGCTTTTGTGTTTTCTAATTGATTCACAACAGTAATAAGGCTGTCCATGCTACATTGTTCGGTTTCCCAGTGATGCTGAAAGATCAGTTGTAATCTGTGAATGTTCATGTAACAATCACAGCATTTAAGCTGCATATATCTCTGCTAGACATTCTGTTTATCAATAAAGCACTGAGTGCAACAACTGTCATCAGTCATCAGTTTCACCAAAACAATGAATGGTTCATTTGCAAAGCTTATGCATTCAGACCAAACACAGTGTCTGCCTAGTACGAAAGCAGGCGTCACATGTAGTGATCTCATTCTATTCTGTATTTTCTCAAATATTTTCCAGTTCTGAGATTCAGCATGAACTGTTAACAATGAACGTGTTTTTGATGCATTGGAGTTTAACAAAAACTACTTTTCATTACCATTTCTTAGTGTAGCTCCAATTACCATCACAAAGAAAGTATTTTAGACACATGTGAAGTGGGACAGATTTACTGCTGGGGCCTCCTTCATCAAACAAATCTTCATTTTTTAGCACAAAACTGATTATAGGACTAGTTCCAACTGTGACGTGTGAAACCATGCAACTAGCGGCCAGTTCCAGCATGCAAATTATCTGGTGTTTAAAAAATCTGGCAGCTGCCAGAAGGGAAAATTTACATAATACAGTCCTATTTTATTCAGAATGTTGGTAGTCTGTCCAATAGGATTTGCGACATTGATATAAAAAAATGACAATAAAACCAAACCTGTTTCTCTCAAATTTTAAAGTGACACCCTCATAGCATAAAAAGGTTAGAGAAAGAGTTTCTTTAGCTGATTTAACGCTGACCCATCCTTTCTTCAGAACCCCAAAACCAGTGCTTCAGCATAACCACACTTCAAATGTGTTCATCCCTGATGCCCTGCTGACAGACCTCTGGCCACAAACTCCAGCATGGAAAGCCCCAGCAAAGTTGTGACACTGGAAGGGCAGATTTCCTTCCTTTAAATACAGATCTAGATTTTGGTAGATAATAGTTTGATTTGGAAGTCTTCCAAAGACAGAGTAAACATGATAGTAACTCTACTTTAAAAAATATGTGCACTCCAGAAGACCCTTTAACTCCTGTACCCAAAAACACACATGAAATCAGCAGCACTTGTTACATCTCCTTACATACTGGTCATGATCTTGTGGTGTTTTATATAATATTTAAACCACAACAGCTTAGATCAATAACATTGTTTTAAGTAAACAGTGATTTTCAGAGACCCTGAGTCCAGTCACTGCTCTCTAAAAATATTTCTTCTTTTTTCAGAAATTAAGTTACTGGTTTTCTTTTCTTGTTTTTGAATGTGAGTATCCTATTTCTTTTTTAATTTTCTTTTTCTTCTCAAATCTCCAGTCATATTTTGAGCTACTGTCATGGTGCAGCTTTTTATTATTATGGATCAATACTGCAATCACCTTTTAATCTTGAAAAATTGAAGAAAAATAATGAATTAAATATGACTTACAAAACATCAAATATGGCACTTCTAAGCAAGGTTTTTTTAAACTATTTTGGACTAGAAAATTATCTAACACAACTCATTGTACCTATGTCAAAACTGATTAATTCCCAAATTTACAAAGGATGGCCTCACGAAAAGGCTCAATCATGCACCTAAAATTTAGAAGACAAAGTATTAACATCGTCTTAACATTGTCTTTTTGAAATCACCATAAGCACTGTAAGTTTAAATTTTATATAAAAATAACTTCTTTAGCCATTACATCAGATTATTTGTAATAGTATGTTTTAAGGACCACATTGGAATGTTTTTATGCACTTATGAATTGTGCTGTAAAGAAGCAGAAGGACATTTTACCTCAGTGTTGTGCTTAAGTTGATTTCGTGCCTGCCAGTGCATGGGTTAGACAGACTCCATTTCTAATAAACATGGTCTGTTTTATATTTAAGTCCAGAAGTAAGTGGAAACTGACATTTTATTTTTGAACATTTACCAGATCTATGTTTTCCACTTTACAAGTCCCCAAGACTCCTTACTGTGTAATATTGCTTTTATCTTATAGTATTCTTCTATTTGTTTTTACATAGATTGACAACAGACATATAGCAGACTGGCACAGTGGCTGCAAAGTAAGTTAGAGCAAAATTTGTGGGAAAAAGTGCTTCAGAGTGACTGAAAACAGGATATGTTGGTCCTAGACAAAACATACCAAAGGATTCCTTGTGATTTGTCTCCTGCATGCTATGTTATCTCATGCTGATGCATTGTTGTCTTTACTCCAGTTTTAATACAAAGCAGTGGATGGCAGAATTTTCTCTCAGTAGACGTAGAAAACACATTCTCAGCTGCTGAAGAGATACTTGGTTTTATTTATGCTTGTTTAACCCAAGAGAAAATAAGTTTTGGTTTCTGCCTAATGGTTTATTCTATTATGGGCTACACAGCGCAGTTGGTAGTACTGTTGCCTTGCAGCAAGAAGGTCCTTGGTTCGACTCCCGGCCAGGAGTCTTTCTGGATGGAGTTTGCTTGTTCTTCCCATGCATGCGTATGTGCTCTCCGGGTACTCCAGCTTCCTCCCACAGTCCCAAAACATGACTGTTAGGTTAACTGATTTCCCTCAATAGGTGGGAATGAGTGCAAGCATGGTAATTTGTGCTGTACGACCGCTGGAGATTGGGATTTTTCCCCCCCGTACGGAAGGAGCGGGTGTAGAAAATGGATGGAAGGATGGTTTATTCTCTTTTTCTTTATGTTTGAGGGGTCCAGATGTGGACCCACTTTATTATTACACAATAATTGAATGCAAATCTAAAGTCATTCTAACACCACTCCAGCTGCTTCTGTCTTCAATGTTCCGAATGCCTATGTGAATCAGTAATACTTGTAGCAATCCTATAATTTTCTGATAAATTCTTGCACACATGTTTCAGAGGCAGAGCAAATAGCTGGTGATTCCTAGGAATATAATGTTTGGATTATGAATGATGTCTAAAGATTTTTTTTTTTTTGTCTTATTGAACACATGAGGTCATTAGTTAAAACAGGCTTGAAAGAATTTGTGGAATTTTAATACTACTTTATATTTAAGCAAGGACAGTCCTTATACATATTTCCCACTGCTTTTTGAGACTTTTAGAGCAACGCTATTATATAGTTCATCAAATTTTCTGCAATATCTTGACTGGTAAGCCCACTGCAGGTTGTGCATTAATACAAATGGATTCTGCCCTCTACTTTGAATTTGCCAGTACAAAAGTCTAATTAAAGAAAATTTATGGTTTTAAAATAATTGAATGTGATTTTTTTAAAAAGTGCTTTTTTTACCAGGGATGAAACCATTGTTATTGGTTAACTTGTGAAATGTTCAGTATTACAGTTTTAACATGAAACTACAATTTTAACTTTTTTTTTCAGGTATTAAATTGTGTCAAATAGTTTTTATGGCCATCAAATGCATGTTGCCATCAGAAGACTTTGAAAAGTTTAGTTTACCCACTGAAAAGGAATATGTCTTAAATAAAACTGTGTTCTCCTGACTTCATAACCGCGGAAGAAAGGTTCAGGAAACGATTGTTTGAACGACTTGAACAGATATTCTCTACATTCATTACGCTGATCAATTTACCATGGCTTTTTGAAGGTGTTTTAGTCAACATGCAAGAAAATTATCTGAGTTGTCATTTAACTCCAGTAGCCTAGCAGCTAATGCTAAGTATATTGACACTCAAATTAATTGGACTGCAGGGATTGCGGGTCATGTTATTCATGGCAGGACATGCACAACAATAATACAAGACTTTATCCCTGCAATTTGATTAAAGTGCATTTTTTTAAAAGGGTCAACATAACAGGTAAATTAAAACACAAGTTCCTTCAATCCTTCAAAATCAGAGCATTTAGCCCTAATGCTTAAAATGCTTGTAAAATCATTGAGATGTAATAAAAAAATGGTAATGGTGCTGGCTTCACTCATACTGAAAAAAACCTCAGCATTATTGGTACATCTCTAATCCAAACCATACTTAGCTTTGAGCAGAGCTTATATGTTTTTTGTATATTTTATTGTTTCCTTAAAGCTAAAATTTGAATCAGTTTGTCTTGTAAAGTGCCATGATATTATATCTGTTGTAAATTTGCACTATATAAAAAAAACAATTTGAACTAAGTTTAATCATGTTACAAAATATTCATAATGCTCCATCATTATTTATCAAGACTGCACTTAACCTTTTAAATTCAAATATTTATTTTGAGTTAGTACAAATCAGTTTGAGGGATGATGCACTCCAAGTCTTAAATATGTATTTCAGTGTATTAAATAAACATCAATTGTACTTGCCACTATATGCCAAAATTGCACAAACTGATTAAAATCTGATTTGTTCTTTGACCTAAATGATCTGTTACACATTTCTTTCTTTAAAAGCTTTATTTTTACATATCTAAAATGGTACATGCAATTTCACTATAAAAAATCTTGTTATACTTTTTTCCATCTCGCCCACCTCTACACCAATGTTTATTAAACCCATTGAACAGTGCTTGAAGGACCATGCTTTGTGTTTGTTGAAGATGTGCAGGGTGAAAAAGTCAGTTCAGTTGCATGTAATGAATAGGAAAGATTTACCAGATTTTCACTGGTCGGTGTCCATCGAGGGAAAATTGTCCAGTTTCAATCACTTGTTGGTTGATTGGTGCATCGCTACTTCAGACATAACTGTTACCATCGGTTTGATATGTGTTGCAAAAAAAAATTTCATACATTTTGACTTTTATCTTTTAGCAAAGAGGATTGTGAATGCAGACATGTAACAGGAAAGGTTTCTCTAGCTTTTTGGATCTCTGTAAGTCATCTGAAGTTTATAAGGAAGGAGGCTCCAGTGTTACTTTATTTCTGATTTAGAGCTGTATTCAATAAGCTGTACAACAAAGTCACACTTATATATTTTAGTACACTGGAGCCAAAAAGTAACTGGGAAATTAAGCTTTCAGAGTGAGGGCGTGATCTGCTTTTTTTCAGTCTGGAATCCCCTGCAGGTTTTTGGTGAACTTGTTTGGAAGTACCTGGAATAATGAATATTACGTATCCCCCTTTTTCTGTCTCTCACTCTGCTCTGCCAAGTCAGACTGTACAAGTATTGAGTCACACCATTTTCAACATTGTTTCTGGAATTTAAAAGGCATCAGAGGATTTATCCAAAAGATTCTTCCGACATCCAATCTTCTATGACATAACAATGCCATTAGGTTAATGGTTTTTATTTTTTGCTTCTCAGGGGAAAAAGCTTAAATTGTTCTTGCTGCAGCTTCTTCCATTATAGTACTGCCCTTCTGACTTTTGTCCTTTATCAACTTGTCCCTCGGGTAAACTGGGGAAAAAAAATAAAATTTTGGTTACACATAAGTGCACATCTGCCTAAACAAGGGTAGATAAAAAGCAAAGTCTCCCACAGTCACATAAATCTCTGAGCTTAATAAAGAACAGTCGAACACAAGATTGGCTTCATTCACATAAAACTGATGGAAAAAACAAAACCACGACGTAAGTTGTTTTTCTGTGTTGTTTACCTAAGAGAATGTATGTCTTGAAATAAAACAGGAACCTAAGTTAAAGTAAATACACAGAGATAAGAAAAAAAAAATCCTGGACTTTAAAAATACTCTGTAGGGTTATAGATGTTTGAATGGCTGACTTATCAAATCATATAGTATTTTATAGAATAAGGGTAAAGCACCGCATCTTGTACAGAATTGCATGGTAGTGGACGATAATGCAGCTCATGCTGACCCAATATTACTGTAAAATAGAATTCACCTACCAAAAAGAACACCATAACAATGTAAGTTTACTGTTTTTACCAAATAGGAAAGACAATAATTAGAACATTGTTGTCATGATTTGTGGGTGTTTTTGGTTTATTATTATTATTATTGATAGATTTTGAATCATGCTTCTGGTCATGCTTTAGCTTTTGTCTTCTTGCTCATGTTTTGTCATGTTAGGTTTTTGGATCTGGTTATGCTTTAGTTTCATGTTTTTCTAGTTGTATTTCTATTATTTTGTATCCTTGGATTGCCGTTCTGCTTCAGCCATGTTTTGTTTTCTCCTGTTAATCAACTTTATTCGGTTCACCTGCACCAAGCTAATCTGTCCCCTGCTTCACCTGGTTCACGCTCCATAAATACGCTTCTGTTCTGTTCATTCCTCACGGAAACATTTCAGATCATGTCACCTTGTCTTTTGGATCATGCCAGGCGTATCTCGCCTGCCTGTTTATTGTTTTGTTCCTGCCTCCTGTGAGTGAGATTTTGTTTTTCATTAAATCTTTTTCACCTACCGTCATGCTGCCTGCTAGTCTGCATTCTGGGGTCCTCCGTTGCACTCATCCTGACAATTGTGAGGGATCAGAAAGTTGAGCTTTATCTGGGAAATCTCATCCCATCCCAATAGGATGTCTGAAATGGCCATTAAGAGGGATGAGGAATATTAGTGGGATTTAAAAGGGTTGTCAAGACAGAAAAGAAGGATAGTGGGGCAAAATGTGGTGGTAAAGAGGGATTAGAAGATTGTGTGGGATGAAAAGTGGTCATAGATGTGGATGAGTATGATGGTTGTAATAAGGAGGGTTTGTAAAATGGATATCATAGATGAGAGTGGGATAAAAAGGGACCGTAAAGAGGGATGATGAAGATGAGTAAAACGAAAAGGAGTGATTGGCACGGGTGAGCAGGATCAGTTGAATAAATAGTGGTTGTTTAGAGGGATGATGAGCATGAGATCAGTGAAATAAAGAGCTGTCATAAAAAGAGAGAAGAAGAATGAGCACAAAGAAAAGGTGTGTAAACAAGGACAAGAGGGCCAGGTGGAATAAAGAGTGGTGGCACAGGCCATTTACAACATTCCTTTTCATTTTTTCTCAGCCAACACCGAATAAAAGCCACTACCGCCACAAAATCTTTGAAAAGATATAAACTACTTAGACATTAATAAGAGCTGAAGGTTGCACAATTTAGCGCAAATTTGCTGTTATCACAATATCACTTATGCAATATCAGTATCGCAAAGAGCTGCTCCATTACATAACAAGCATGAACATTTGTTCATGCTTGTTGTGTAATGGAGCAGGAAACATTTTAGGTGCGCATTAAGATGTCATTAAGAAATTTCAAGATATCTTATTGCCGAAATTACACATGTAGCCTGATGCAACCTTTTTAATATAATTGTAATGACTGTGATTTTCATCTTTTAGCTGAACCCACTACTTACTATTTGTGGTCTATGGTTGTAGGTTAAAACCCACAAACTAAAAATACTAAACACTTGGTAAATCTGACTACACCTGAAACAGATTCCTTGATTGTAAAACAGTTTTATGAAAAAAAAATTTTTTAGAGTGATCAAAATGAGTCCACTCATATAAGATGAAAAAGTTACATGTCTCATTGCTTCTATTTTACCACTTTGGCTATGCATCAGGAAAAGACTGTATGAATGACCTGAGCAGATATTCTGTACATTTATCTACACTGACCCAACAGCCCTTTTTAATTAACCATGGCAATTGCTTAAGGCGTGGGTGTCTTGTGTGTCAGTTGTTGGCTCTTGTAAGGGTTTCTCTGTGAATGATTCGATTATCTTAAAGCTTATGGTGCTGTACAAAGTCACAGTGTCAGACAGTGTGGAGTGCCAAGCCATACCATCCTCAGACACATGCAACCAGATGGCGTATCACTAACTTACATTTGTTTCAAAATTTCTCAGTTTAACTGCACAGAATTCAAACCAAGAACTCTTTCATGCCTTGGTTTCAAAGGGATGACTGACAGAAATAGTCGCATGGTCACAAATGTGTCTTCCAGATACAGGCAGTTATACGCTTTCTTTGCTACAGTTGCATATGTGGTTTCTGGCAAACTGAGACCGGAACCAATCAGGGCTGTTTGTGAACTAGTCAGGGCTGCTTGTGATCCAAACTCTACAATCCACTGTATGAATTCAAACATGCCTGGTGTGTTAACCATAACGTCACTTGTTTGGTTTGCCTCAGTGAATGTTTGCATGCTGCCAAGAAACTTTTTTTGCACAGTGATGCTTTTCTAATCTCCAACAATGGCTGCATCTGTCCATGAAAGTCTTGTTTCAGCAGCATCATTTGTACATTTTAGCTCTAAATGCGGCCTGAACATTGACGTGGGTATTAAAGTTTGCACGGAATATCTAATGTGTTTAGGTTCTGTGGAACATTGAAGAGATTTTAAACTGATTGCATTATCAAACATATTTGTTCTAAGTTTTGTGGAGACACAGAGCACCTAGATAGCGTGGCGTTTGAACACCAAGAATCAGTTCATGCCTTATGACTCATGCCTCATTATTGTAGAAAAAAAAAACAATTTATTATCTAAATTAGGAAAGATGCTGTACATAAAATGATGCCTACATCTTATTTTTCAGATCAGGTATACATTTATTTTTAAAATGTAATATGACTGATCATTTTAGTGTCGGCTACACGGTGGCGCAGTTGGTAGCACTGTTGCCTTGCAGCAAGGAGGTCCTGGGCCGGGGGGTCTTTCTGCATGGAGTTTGCATGTTCTCCCCGTGCATGTGTGGGTTCTTACCGGGTGCTCCAGCTTCATCCCACAGTCCAAAGACATGCCTGTTAGGTTAATTGGTCACTCTAAATTGCCCTTAGGTGTATGAATGAGTGTGTGCATGGTTGTTTGTGTGTTGCCCTGTGATGGACTGGCGACCTGTCCATGGTGGACTGGCGACCTGTCCAGGGTGTACCCCGCCTCTCGCCCATAGACTGCTGGGTATAGGCACCAGCTCCCCCGCGACCCACTATGGAATAAGCGGTAGAAAATGACTGACTGACTGACTGACATTTTAGTGTCAGTCAGTCAGTCATTTTCTTCTATAGTGGGTCACGGGGGAAGCTGGTGCCTATCTTAAGCAGTCTATGGACAGTCCATTGCAGGGCAACACAGACACACACAGGACAAACAACCATGCACACGCTCAGTCACACCTAAAGGCAATGTAGAGAGACCTGCTGAAAAAGTAATTTACTTTGTTTGGTTCTAGTTTGAAAACGTTTAACTGCCTATCGGCAGAAATATAGAATAGAATAGACATAATTTATTGTCCCATACTAAAGAAAGTCAGCAGCAAAGAAAAAGGCAAATGGAAGCATAAAGGTACTCACAAACATTAACAAACTATAAAGATCAGAAAGTAAGAATAGACTGTACAGTTAAAACATAAGAAATAAAAATTTCACTGCAGTAAGAAAGCAGTGACTGAAATCAAAGTTAATTTGAGATTTTCTCTGGGTTTTTTTCTAGGAAATTTACAGAATTTTAAAGACAAAGACAAAAAAAAACACCAAAGTGACATAACATGTAATTTGCATTTTATTATATAAATTGTGACAGGGTTTTATTTTCTTAGTTTTTTTTTTTTTTGCTACTGTGCTGTAACTCACAATTTTACTGGATTAAATTAACATTTACAACAAAGCAAATAAGGCATTCCATGTATGGGACTTTGAGATTTCATGGTAAGTTTCTACACTACCAAAAGGTGTAGGGCTAATGTGGTTGAAGTAGCACTTCTTCAGTTTTCATTGCTGTTTTTTTAGTTTGCATTTGTTCTTTTGGGGATTACTTGTTTTCAGTCAGGCTGCAGAAAAAAAAAATTGAACCATCTGTTGAGAACACCATTAGGTTCCTGGATAATTCAGCAATAAGGGAGTGGTTTACGATTATTTTTGGTATCTACTGTCTGCCCTTATGACCTCCTCTGATATAAGGTCACCTAGATGTTTACTAAGTAATTTTTCTAAGTCTCCATTTAACAACCTGTTTTACATGTATTAAGGTGACATCCTGCATTGGTAATTTATACTTTTTTCTGCTTTTTATAATTGTACCGTTGTAATGGAAATACACCTCTGGCTATTTACTTTAGGAGTGCAGCTGATAAAAGACTCTATTGAGAAGTGTAATTAATGCTTCAGCTAAAAGAAATGTATTAATAAGTTGTGAGACTAATTTGACTTTGATAATTAATACGATTAGTTGAGCTAGGGACATTAAAGCCATTTAAATAGACTGATAGTTCCCTATAGGTCTATGCTCTGAAATTCCTTAATTGGTCAGATTTTAAAGGCAGACATGATAACTGTTGGTAACTGAGTGTATTTTGCTGTCTGAATACCAAAGCAAAGAAAGTTCATAGTAAGGCTCTTCGGCTGGTTGCATTACATAAACGCAGAAGTAAAACTGCAAGCACAGACACAGAAACCACAGCAGCAGCAAGAATGAGCAGTACGGTATTTTGATATATGGCCAGTAAATTCAAAAACCTAAATAGAGCTTCAATTCAACATAGAAAATTAGAGCAACTCTTTGGAAACTAGATTTTGTCAAAAGCAAAAGTTCACATTATTGTGAACATTATTTTGCTTTGTTTTCAGAAAAAAAAAAAGCAGAAGTCAGATTTAAAAACCAAAAGCCTCAGCACTTGGAAATGAGTCACTGCTGAACAACAACTAGGCAGATGTATTGTGGACTGTATGTGCTGACAGGAAGAAAAAAAAATTAATGTAAAAGAAAACATTGTACTTACATTAGAAAACTGGTTTCTCTGACTCTTTCTCTGACTGTGACAACACTGCAGGAACCCCTCTCTCTGCACACCACTATCATACATATCAATAACTAAACACTCAGTGACTAAATATACAATTTTATTTGAGCTTCAGTGTGTGAGCAAGCCCTGATGCAGAAAAGAGGAGAAAAAAAGAGCTTTCTGCAGAGAAGATACTGAGCTATTTTAGAAGCATATGTAGAGATGATGGTCACAACCACAGTGGATGGCTTGGTTAAAAAGATTAAAAAGACACAGCTAAATAGAGAGTGAAATACAAACACAAATTATGAAAATGACATAAAGGGCCAAACGTTTATGGACAGAGAAGTAACTTGAGAAGGCACAAGATAAGATGCAAAAAAATAAAAAGGAAACAGTAGATAACAGACAGGAAACCAAGGCAGCTGCAGAAAAGAGACAGAAAAGCCAAACAGATAGACAAGTGTAAAGAGAACACATGAGAAGAATGAGAGCAGCAGTGTAATACTAGTACTAATCCTGAATTTTTAGTCATTTTAAAGCACTAGGGAGAATTGACTTTAGCTGAAACCTTAGCCAACAAGATGAAACATGACAAGTAATTGCATGAAACATGACAAGTAATTGCAATGCTTCAATAAGGGGAAATGTAGAAAACAACTATTCTGTTACTAAAGCTTGTGTTTTACATATTATATTACATACACTCTTTACATCATTGAGTTAAAATTTTTACTTTACATGGTTGCACAATAAAATTTCACTTATTAGCATATTGACAATGCGCTGCAAATGGAAAGCTTCCTGTTATGTACGACTCAGATCATGTTCAAACCTTTTCCGGGTGTTGCATTAGGATGGCTCTATTCTGAACTATAATGACACAGGGGAGCACTTAATCTGAGTGCTTCATCAATAAGCCGCTTCTGCATGGGTTGAAAAGAAAGGCTATAGTCTCAGAAGAATGATGTGGTCTCCGTCTGGCCAGGAAGTAATTCTCTCGCATTTACAGTAATATGGCAAACAATATGTCTGCCTTACAAGGCAGAAAGGTTTGCCTTACCTTGATATCTTCCACCCATATGATTGATAGCCATCAAAGATGCCAGCATCTTTACCATCTTATTGCCTTTATTGCCTTATTGCCTATAGTCTTTTAGTGTTCTGCCACACACAGGGTTTCCATATAGACCAAAGAGTTCAATTTTGGTCTCAGGTTTTCTATGTCTTCTAGATTTCTTTGTGAAAAAAATGCATACTGGGCTTCTTATAGCTATCTTCTTCCCATTTTTTGACCTGAGCTGTTGATCTATGCAACTCCTTAAGAGTTACCATAAGCCTTTTGAATGCTTCTCTAATGAATGGTCTCCTTGTCTGGCCTGTTAGTTTTGGTGTTCAACCATGTCAAGGAAGGTTACCAGTTGTGCCATAGTTTTCAGTATGACAAATTGAACAGTGTTTGTAAAATGTGCAAAGCTGGGAATATTGTTTTATAACCTTGCTTTAAATTTCTCTACAACTTTTCTGTCTGGGGTGTTCCTTAGTCTTTATGATGATGGATGCCCTCTAATTTTCTTTACAAAAGTCATATAAGGTCTTCAAAGAACAGCTGTATTTATGCTGAGTTTAAATTATACATAAACTACTAAGGTGACTTCTGAGGGTGATTAGTGTAACAAGTAGCCTCTTTTTCTAAGGATTTGCTACAAGTATTTGGAATGTCAGGGGACCAATGATTTAACCTAACATGTTTAAAACAGGTCCTTCTTGGCCATTTATGCTGTAACAACCTCAACAACCTCTCGGTTTTAAAATCTAAACCTAACCAAAAAGCTTTTGGAAAACATGGAAGTTTGGAGTCTACCAACTTAGTTTAAACCTTCAGCAGCAGCTCATTGTTTTGGTCAGGTAAGCTGCTGCAGTGAGAGGAGGGGCTGAGTCAGTGTCTGTTTTTGCAGTGCTGCTGCCAGTGAAGTCTAATAATCTAGGCAATAGAAAATGGGTCAGTTTATATTGATTTTGACACAAATAAGTTTCTTTGAATAATTCATTTTTTTTAGTATTGATTATACTGAAATATAAATTATTTTGACAACCCTAATATAGATAGATCGCTCAATCTGTGCCTCAGTGAATCTAAGCTTTAAAATAATAATTTTCCCCACATGTAACTTGTTGACCTGTGATTGACTAGCAATCTGTTCAGGGTGTACTCTGTCTCTTGCCAATCCCACCCCATCCCCCACTCTGCATGGATTAGCAGGTATAAACAATGGATGCAATGGATGGATGTTCATTTGTTCATTTAGCAAGACTTCACAAGACTGGGAAATATAAAAGGAGCAAAGTGAGGTTAGGTTATTGGGCCTACCAGATATCTGACATATCCCATTAGCTGTTCACAGAAATGTCTTTAGCCATGACCACAATGTTTTCCAGTTATTTCCTGAATAATAGGTGTCTGGTTCAGACCATTAGCTGCAGGGCAATGAGAATTGGAGTGGGAATGGATATTTGTCACACAAAGGATGCAACATCTGCACTACCTCATAGTGATTATTATTGATTTTGTCACAGACAAAGAGTGTCAAACATGTCCCCTTCATATTCTGGAACAAATAAAGTATCGCATTACATGATTCATTCTGCTTATTTTTCATTATTGTTTTTTTTTTTATCAAACCTGGCCAAAGTGTAAATGTGTTGTAAGGGATTTTCTGCAACTTTTTGCATAAGTGTTTGATTTGACTGAGTTTAAAACTATACAAACTCCTTGGTCTTTTGCAAGAAGTGAAAATTGACAGCATCATCACTAAACCTATTATCAGTGAGTTACAAGTTAATAAACTGGGTAAATGAAAATGTGAGCTGAAGCCCTAAGGTAGCCAAAAAGGTCACTTTTTGAACAAACATACAGTGCTATTAAAAGAAGCTTTTTGTAATAATGAAACATTTTTATATATATTTATATTTAATGTAGTACTGTAGTTTTAACTGGTCTACCAACATAGTAACGATTAAAAAGCTTAGTATGCACTGAGGTGGTAATCATTATATATAGTTAGAGAACCACTCCCTCATATCATTATTTACAATGAAAGATATCTTGCTTTTTGTTGTTAGTTTCATGCAGTGCTGTGAAAACATACTTGTTATCTTGCAAATTTCTTAAATTGTTCAGATCATGAAACAAATCTAAGTTTAGAACAAGATTAGCTGAGTAGGTTTTCAAATGATGATTTCATCTATTAAGGCAAAAAGGCAGTCCAAAAAAATGGGCCCTGTTTTATTTAACCTTTATTTATACAGATTTTCTTATTGAGAGCTATGATCTCATTTACAAAAGAGACTTGTGGCCCTATGAAAAAAGGAGTTGCCCCTAAGCTAAGCACTTGGTTGCCCCATCCTTTTTGGCAACAGCTGCCATAAAAGGCAATGTGGAGGAATTTTACCACATTCCTTTTTGCAAAATTATTGCAATTCAACCTCAACAGATGGTTGAGCATGAACAGCCTTTGAAATGTCATATTAGAGCATTTCAGTGGTATTTAAATTCAGGTTTTGACTAAGCCACTCCGAAACCTTTATATATATATTTTTTATTTTCAGCAATTAAAAGTTGAATTTACTGATGTGCTTTGGATCGTTGTCCTGCTTTATAACCACAGTGTCGATGAGCTTAAGGTGAAAAATTGAGAGTTAGACGTTCTCCATGATTTTCTGGTAGACAGCAGAAATCATGGTTCCATCAATGACGACAAGATGTTCAGGTCCTAAATCAGAAAAGCAGCATTTTACCATCACACTAGCACCACAAAGTATGACTCTCAGCATGAGAGTTTATGTTTAATATTATGTTAGCTTAATGAAAGGTTATTATCATCAACGAAAACTAACAAAATAACTGTTAACCTTTCCTGCTTCTGTCCCCTTACCGTAGTCGGGAAACACAGGGGAGACACTTCCTCCAGGGCCGAAGTTAATAGTTTCCTCGGGGTTAACTCCTTCACAAATGCATTGCAGAGTGGAGCATGAAGGAGCAACATGGAATCACTGAGATACTGACGAGATTTGGGCTTCTAAATGACTTTGTGGCACAGTAACTCCCACTCATCCGCTCTTAATTCTCAGCTCCGGCAGCGCACAGCGCCACCTCTGTCCGGCGGAATGATGTCAATGTCTCACATAACTAAAATTAACTGAATTTATAGAGATAATGTGCTTGGTTTTTGTTTGGTGCTTGGTTTTTGTTTGTGTGACTCATAGATAAGTATGAAGTCTAGTTTGCGATTGTTGTTGTTCTCGCTGTGCCACATGATGCCAGCAGATGGCGGGTACGTCAGTAAAGTCATCTAGGCAGTCCGTCGACACCTAGCATCATGTCAGCAAAACTTGGAATACAGAGCCAGAGTCCAAATTGGGATTACTCTCAATATGACTGTGTTTTAGATAAAAGCAAGTGTCTTGTAGTGTAGGGTGACCAG
The DNA here is from genome assembly GCF_021462225.1 of Girardinichthys multiradiatus. Classification (NCBI taxonomy): domain Eukaryota; kingdom Metazoa; phylum Chordata; class Actinopteri; order Cyprinodontiformes; family Goodeidae; genus Girardinichthys; species Girardinichthys multiradiatus. The sequence continues at coordinate 33,573,246 of NC_061801.1, read as the reverse complement.
ACATCCCCGATTTAGACAACCTGTCCCCGGCTAAAGCTGTCCCCGGAAATGTCCCTGATCTTAGCGTTTTGTGAATGAGAAAAAGAAATGTTGTGTATAGACATATTACAGTAGCTGGGGGTAGAAAGCGCAAGTGAGCATGTTGCGTGCAAAAACAGCTGTAATGGTAGCTGGTTGCGCTGCTGTTAATGTTACAGACAGGGTAGAAGAAGAAGAGCTGAGTGCGCCACCTTGGACTGGGTTGACCCTGATGTTATGAAGGTTTGTTTTGCCGTAGAAAACGTTACTAGTGTTGTCAACATTCACTGTGTCCAGGTAAAAAAAAAAAAAACAAGGCTTGGATGTGTTTTGTTTTACTAAAGGTGGGGTCTCAAATGCAAATTATCCAAGTTTTTATGATTGGACAGAACAGCGAATAGGAAGACAAGAGCACAGGGATTAGCTGCAGCTGAATGAGAGAGAGAGAGAGAGAGAGAGATAATAACAGACTCCCTGATTTGGGAAAGTTGAGCTACAGTGTCAACAAGGATTCGTAAAAAGTAAGTTGTTTTAGACCTTGGTGACCTTTAGTTTATATTTTCCGAGTTAGTTATGAGCTGTTTGGCTAATTTATTATAGTGATTTGTGAACTCAGGCTGAGGGGTGTCTTTCACTCAGTTTGGACGTATGAAAGTTACTGAAAGGAGTCCGTAACAGGGAAACTTAATGAGGCAAGACTGCATGAACTGACAATGATGAGGAGGGAGAGAGAATCACTTGGTTAAATGTCTATTTCTTCTGTTGTATCAGCCTGTAGCTCTAAGTAAAAACATTTTTGTTTTTGTTTTTTGCTAAATGTAGCAATTTTGGTATTTCATCAACTGAGGAAAATAGTAAAAATAATAATAAAATAAGAAAAGTTCATATTTTAAAGGATTATCCTAGTAGTATCTATCTAGTAACTAGTAAAGTGTATCTGAAACAAAAATCTTATTTTATTTGTTAAATTGTAATTTTTTAGTATATGTAATGTTTTTGGAGAGGATGGTGATTATATTATGTCTCTTTTAGAATAGTGAACATCTGATAGAAGAGGATAGAGGAGGAAAGTAGAAAGACTTAGAAAAAAAAGATTGAAAGAACAGAGGAAAACTCTGTGGATTTACTTTCCTGCTATTAAATTAGATTTTTATAGTTTAATTCTGAATAAATATTGTAAAATAAATGAAACTGTAACTGTACCAATGTTTTCATTATATCTTGATAGCATTTAATTATTTTATTCTCTGAACTGGAAATGTCCCCCGATTTGATTTCAGAAAAAAAACCTAAAACTATGACTAAAATTAATAAAAACCAAACTGAAACTAAGCATTTTCAAAAAATTAAATAAAAACTAAACTAAACTAGCAAACAAATGTTTAAAACTAATTAAAACTAAAATAGAATTGTAAATGTGATATCAAAACCAAATAAAAATAAAAACTAATGAAAACTGCAAAACTATTAAAACTTGTGTTTAATGGCAGATATAACAAAGAGTTCCACTTTTTGTCTAGTCACTCTATATATTTTCCCAAAAGTCTAAAGAATCATCAACAATGGACATTGGACCAAGGTGGTTTTGGATAGCTTTCTTCACTTAATAATTTAAACAATTATTTGAAAACTGCATTTTGCATTTAACCAGCGTATGTTTGTTTACTAAAATTCGTTTGACAATCTGAAAAATGTAAATGCATAAAATAAAGCAAAAACACAACAAATCTTAAAGAGGCCAAATACTTTTTTCACAGTTCTGTATTTCTGTGGATCTTTATGTCCATGTCCATATCCTTATCTAAAGCAGGCGTTTGATTTAATTTTACTGCAATATCATCCAGTTAAGATTTTTTTTTACCCCATTTCCTTAAGCCAACATTTTACAGCCATAGTAAGCCATATCCAGCTTGAGAGTTCATTCCTTCTGGTCCACAAATATTTGTTTATCAGTAAACTAAGTGAAATAACGTACAGAAATCTGTTGGACCCCTTCTCGCTTGCCTGTTACCTATCCAACTGGAACTTTCTGAAAGCACATATTCAGGACCAGCATATAGTGTCTTTCAAATCACACCCCTTGAACCTATTCACATTTTGTAACAACCACAAATTTCTATCTATTTTAATAGGATCTTATATTATAGGCCAGCACACCACGTAGTAGTAAAATATAATGGGCTATTGTAAAATAAAAAGAAAATAATACAATGTTTTTAAAATGTTTTACAAATCACAATTTGGAAAGTATTTGCGACTCGATAATTTCTAGAACCACTTACCTTATCTGCAATCATAGCTACAAATCATTTGGGGTATGTTTCTACCAGCTTTACAAACCAAGAGACTATAATTTTTGCCCATTGTTCATTGCTAAATAGCTACAGCGATGGGTAACAGCAATCATTATTTGGTCCACCCTGTGAGTGGCCCATTCTCTAATAGTGAAACCTGTTGTAGTAAGATGTGATAATGTGTAAAATTTGAAGGTGTATAAATATTTTTAGCACTCTAACATTTATGTGTCAGGTTCTGTGGTAGTTGTGGACCAAAATGCAGACAAGAGCTGTGCAGCAGCATGTTAAAGGAAGGCTTCATCTTTAATTTAAAGGTTAGTTCCAAGCTTAACAAGAATAACTTCCAAACATATATAAGTTCTTCCATGAGAAACATAGCACCAACAGAGGTTAGAACAGGATTCGTGAAATGGGGTTGAACAGAAGGGACCAGCGGAGAACAAAACTATCCGGAACCAGAAGAAACAAACAAACATAACTACTAAACCCAAACAGAAACATATAGAAACACCTAACTGAAGAGTAAATAAACACAAAACCAAAACAAAGTCCAAAATGGTAGATCCTGACATTATGAAGCTTTGCCAAGCAGGTATCAGATCGAACAATCCATATTATTGTGGTCATGCAGGAAAAAAAAAGACTGTGATGCCTCCTGAAAGAAAAACAAATGCTTTCCTGTAATATGAGAAGTTGCTGTGACTGAAAAAACCCCACATTTCAGTAGAACCTCCTTGTGATGGCAGACAGAAGAAACACAATACTTCTGTCATTAGAAAAAGGTTGTTGCTATCAGAGTCATAGCAGATCTACAGATAACAATAGCAAATTATTTAATTTTGGGATGGAATAAAGATTTGTTCGATATCTGTACATCTTGCAGATGAGCTTTGTGCCATGTGTTTCCATTAGTTCACTTACCTCAGTTCAGAAAATTTTGCTGTGTGAGTGTAGGTTTGTTTAACTGCAGGGTATCATACTCTGGTCTCTAATATTTCTGTAATATTCCCATTGCTCTATATTGCCTATCTTACAGAAAATCATTTCCATCAGGAAAAGGAAAGTGGTTGAAGGTTCCAAAAAACAAACTATAATAGTTAATATTGAGAAACCTATTGTATTTAAAAGGAATTTCGCAGATGTACAATATACTGACTGAAACTGCATTTTGATATTTTAATGTCCTTAAAAACAGTTCAGTAAAAAATTACCTTACAACAGTTATCTTTGAATTACAATATGTATGAACTGTTACAGTTTTAAAGTTTTCACTGAAGATGTTGCAATCAGATTATTTCAGTTCCTTCTAAGGTTAAAAGACCATTTTATTTACCATTTTCCACGCCTGCTTCAGTGTGTTTATTTACTTTCCTCCAGTGACTTTCCACTTATACTGCCTCTTTTCCCTCATTGCAACATTTTCAAGAGGCAAAAAAAAAATAACATTATGTTTCTTCTTTAAACTTTATAAGCAAATGGGGCAGTTTTATTATAAAATATTTGGTAAACAAGCATATAGTAAATATTTGATAGTTTTATCTCTATCAGCACTGACAAAAATTTGTATTTTGTTGGTCCCAATAGGGAGACCATTCATTTGTAATGTCAGGATGATGTATTAGAATTCTGAATTCCCCTTTTCTTTCCTTATTCCTTTCTTTCTTTTTGGCAAAGTCGTGTTCAGACTTAAGATGTTTCCTTGGTGATTCAAAGAGTAGCATTTTGTATGCTTGGTTGTGAATCATTTAGGAAATGCACCCAGCTCTGCAGAATCTGGAGGGTCTGCTTGCATAGCTTGGAAGTGAGGTCAAGCCTACACTGCAGCTGCAGCCTGAACAGCACAAACAGATTACAGGCAGCCCTGTCAGTTTTCTTTCTTTCCCAACTCTCTCTCTACTTGCACAATTCCTAATTAAGTTTTTCTTTTATAGTTGATGTAAGTTGATGTTTATCATTCCCGAGAAATAAAAAGATGCTGAATTAAAAGAATGTTTGTAAAATTGTTTAGAATTTTTTATCGCAGTGGGTTATGAGGACGAAGAGGTTTGACAAACTACTAACATTGTTCAAATAGTTTGTGAAAATGATCAAAATAATAAAACTATACTATACTATACTATACTATACTATATTATAATAAAATGATGTGTGCTCAAGCAACTTCAATATACAAAGACTGCACATATTCTAACAATTTCTTATAATTAAAATAACTCTAAATTCGCAGTATTTAAGACCATCTTCAGTTGAAATAAAATGAATGTTCCTTACCTTATCACTGTTCAGGTGGGAAAACTGCCATTTTGGTGTTGACTTCAACGTTGACCCTCACAAACATTATTAAGCTGCTTTCACACTTTTTCATTTCTTGCTATATGACTGATGCAATGTGACTAATGGTACATATTAAAATGCACTTTACATGGGTCCAAGTGAGTCTAAGTAAGTTTTTGCTGGGGTCTAGAAGCTTAAAGCTCTGGATGTAATATAAGGATGAAACAGTTTAGACAAATACGGTGATGCCATACTATTAAGACTTAAAAATAATCCACCAACTCTTGAAACGGATCCTGAATTGAACAGCACCCTAGTGTAGACTGGCTAGTACAGGTGAGATGTGATAATAATGCGCAGAAGCTGTGCATCAGTATTTTGTATAGCTTGCAGCTGCTGAATACTGGATTTATCAAGACCAGCATAAAGAGTTGCATTACCTCAAGCAAGATTTAATAAAAGCATGACTTACTTTATTAAAGTCCTGTGATTGTGTGTGATGGAGTTTGAAAAAGTACTCGTACACATCGTCTTCCGCTTCATACGGGAAAAGGGTCACAGGGGCAGCAGACTCAGTAGAGACACCCAGACATCCCTCTCCCCAGATACCTCCTTCAGCTTCTCCGGGGGGAGCCCAAGGCGTTCCCAGGCCAGCAGAGAGACATAGTCCCTCCAGCGTGTCCTGGGCTGTCCCCTGTGCCTCCTCCCAGTGGGACGTGCCTGGAACACCTCCAGGAGGCATCTAGTATACAGGTCCTTCTCAAAAAATTAGCATATTGTGATAAAGTTCATTATTTTCCATAATGTCATGATGAAAATTTAACATTCATATATTTTAGATTCATTGCACACTAACTGAAATATTTCAGGTCTTTTATTGTCTTAATACGGATGATTTTGGCATACAGCTCATGAAAACCCAAAATTCCTATCTCACAAAATTAGCATATCATTAAAAGGGTCTCTAAACGAGCTATGAACCTACTCATCTGAATCAACGAGTTAACTCTAAACACTTGCAAAATATTCCTGAGGCCTTTAAAACTCCCAGCCTGGTTCATCACTCAAAACACCAATCATGGGTAAGACTGCCGACCTGACTGCTGTCCAGAAGGCCACTATTGACACCCTCAAGCAAGAGGGTAAGACACAGAAAGAAATTTCTGAACGAATAGGCTGTTCCCAGAGTGCTGTATCAAGGCACCTCAGTGGGAAGTCTGTAGGAAGGAAAAATTGTGTCAGAAAACGCTGCACAACGAGAAGAGGTGACCGGACCCTGAGGAAGATTGTGGAGAAGGGCCGATTCCAGACCTTGGGGGACCTGCGGAAGCAGTGGACTGAGTCTGGAGTAGAAACATCCACAGCCACCGTGCACAGGCGTGTGCAGGAAATGGGCTACAGGTGCCACATTCCCCAGACCTGGGCTACAGAGAAGCAGCACTGGACTGTTGCTCAGTGGTCCAAAGTACTTTTTTCGGATGAAAGCAAATTCTGCATGTCATTCGGAAATCAAGGTGCCAGAGTCTGGAGGAAGACTGGGGAGAAGGAAATGCCAAAATGCCAGAAGTCCAGTGTCAAGTACCCACAGTCAGTGATGGTCTGGGGTGCCGTGTCAGCTGCTGGTGTTGGTCCACTGTGTTTTATCAAGGGCAGGGTCAATGCAGCTAGCTATCAGGAGATTTTGGAGCACTTCATGCTTCCATCTGCTGAAAAGCTTTATGGAGATGAAGATTTCATTTTTCAGCACGACCTGGCACCTGCTCACAGTGCCAAAACCACTGGTAAATGTTTTACTGACCATGGTATCACTGTGCTCAATTGGCCTGCCAACTTTCCTGACCTGAACCCCATAGAGAATCTGTGGGATATTGTGAAGAGAACGTTGAGAGACTCAAGACCTAAACTCTGGATGAGCTAAAGGCCGCTATCAAAGCATCCTGGGCCTCCATAAGACCTCAGCAGTGTCACAGGCTGATTGCCTCCATGCCACGCCGCATTGAAGCAGTCATTTCTGCAAAAGGATTCCCGACCAAGTATTGAGTGCATAACTGTACATGATTATTTGAAGGTTGACATTTTTTGTATTAAAAACACTTTTCTTTTATTGGTCGGATGAAATATGCTAATTTTGTGAGATAGGAATTTTGGGTTTTCATGAGCTGTATGCCAAAATCATCCGTATTAAGACAATAAAAGACCTGAAATATTTCAGTTAGTGTGCAATGAATCTAAAATATATAAATATTAAATTTTCATCATTACATTATAGAAAATAATGAACTTTATCACAATATGCTAATTTTTTGAGAAGGACCTGTAGATGCCCGAGCCATCTAAACCGGCTCCTCTCGATTTGGAGGAGCAGCGGGTCTATTCTGAGCTCCTCACCTTATCTCTAAGGGAGTGCCAGGCCACCCTACGGAGGAAGCTAATTTCAGCCGCTTGTATCTGGGATCTCGTTCTTTCGGTCATGACCCAAAGTTCGTGGCCATAGGTAAGGATAGGAATGTAGATCGACCGGTAAATCGAGAGCTTCGCTTTTCGGCTCAGCTCTCTCTTCACCACAACGGACCGGCACAGCATCCCCATTATTGCAGCAGCCGCACTGATCAATCTCCATACTTGAACTCCTCCACTTGAGGCAGGAACTCCCCTCCAACCTGAAGAGGACAAGCCACCCTTTTCCAGTCGAGAACCATGGCCTCGGACTTGGAGGAGCTGATCCTCATCCCGGCCACTTCACACTCGGCTGCAAACCGCCCCAGCGCATGCTGTAGGTCTTGGCTAGAGGGGGTCAGCAGGACCACGTCATCTGCAAAAAGAAGAGACGAAATCCATTGGTTCTCAAACCAGACCCCCTCCTGCCCTTGGCTGGGCCTTGGAAGCCTGTCCATAAAAGTTATGAACAGGACAGGTGACAAAGAGCAGCCCTGCCGGAGTCCAACATGCACCGGGAATAGGTCCGACTTAGTGTGGACAATGTGGATCAAACTCCTGCTCTGCTTGTACAGAGACCGGATGGCCCCTAATAAAGGGCCCCTGACTCCGTACTCCTGGAGCACCTCCCACAGGGCACTATGAGGGACACAGTTGAATGCCTTCTCCAGGTCCACAAAACACAGGTGGACTGGTTTAGCAAACTCCCATGAACCCTTGAGTACACTGCAGAGGGTGTAGAGCTGGTCCAGTGAAGAGGCATGTCAACCATGACAGACCCACAACATCCAGAGACTTGAGGTACTCAGGGTACATCTCGTCCACTCCCGAAGCCCTGCCACCGTGGAGCTTTTTAACCACCTCGGTGACTTCAGCCTGGTTGATGAAAGAGTCCAACCCCGAGTCCCCAGCCTCTGCTTCCACCAGGGAATGCCTGATTGCCTGGATTGAGGAGATCCTCGAAATATTCCGTCCACTGCCCGATAATGTCCCCAGTCAAGGTCAGCAGCTCCCTACCTCCACTCTAAACAGTGCTGGAGAAGCACTGCTTCCCCCTCCTGAGGCACCAGACAGTTTGCCAGAATTGCTTCGAGGTCAACTGGTAGTCCTTCTCCATCGCCTCACCAAAGTCCTCCTAGGCCGGGTTTTGCCTCTACCACAGCCCGGGCCGCGGCACGCTCTGCCTCACGGTACCCGTCAGCCACCTCAGGAATCCCACAAGCCAACCACAGCTGATAGGACTCCCTCTTCAGCTTGAAAGCATCCCTTACTGCTGGTGTCCACCATCGGGTAGGGGATTGCCGCTGCGACGGGCACCGCAGACCTTTCAGCCACAGCTACGGGCAGCAGCATCAACAATAGATGCAGAGAACGCGGTCCACTCGGACTCTATGTCTTAGACCTCCTCCAGAATCTGGTCAAAGCTCTCCCCGAGGTGGGAGTTGAATACATCATTGGCCGAGGGCTCTGCCAGACATTCCTAGCAGACCCTCACTCTGCGCTTGGGTCTGTCAAGTCTGTACAACTTTCTCCTCTTCCAGCAGATCCAACTCACCACCAGGTGGTAATCAGCAGACAGCTCAGCCCCTCTCTTCACTTGATTGTCCAAAACAGGCGGCTGAAGGTCTAACGACATGGCAACAAAGTCAATCATTGACCTCCTGCCTTGGGTGTCCTGGTGCCAAGTGCACTGATGAACACCCTTATGCTTGAACATGGTGTTCATAATGGACAATCCGTGACTAGCACAGAAGTCCAATAACGAAACAACACTCGGATTCAGATCGGGGAGGCCATTCCTCCTGATCACGCCTCTCCAGGTGTCACTGTCATTTCCCACATGGGCGTTGAAGTCCCCCAGCACAATAATGGAGTCCCTGGGAGGGGCACTATGCAGCACCCCCAACAGGGACACCAAGAAGGCCTGGTACTTCGCACTACTGCTCGGCCTGTAGGCCGAAATGACAGTCAGAGACCTGTCCCCAACCCGAAGACACAGGGATGCGACCCTCTCATCCACTGGGGTGGATGAGAGGCTGAGCTAGGGGGCAGTAGATTTAATAAAAGCATGAATTACTTCATTGAAATCCTGTGATGGGGTGTGATGGAGTTTGAAAAAGTAATAGAACTTCAGTTAACTGTGGAACTGGAAAAAGCAAACATTTACCTTGTCTGTCTATGAAATTTAAAATCACTGTTGAAGATCATATCAACATTTCTTGTAAACGAATGTGTGTAATTGAATAAACCAACGACACTATCAATACCATATAAGAGATATGATTGTCAAAAATATATTAACTTCAGTTTTATTTTAGTATCTATCCATAGTTTTGCAAGGCATTAAAAGAAGAATGACTGTTTATTGGGGTGAAATAAAGAGGAATGGAAGGCGTGTTAAGATACATCATATCCTGTCATCTTTATAAATTGTGCTGGATGCCCTTGATGCACATTTGTTTTACTGTAGGAATATTGAGATCAAGGGTGTCAAATATACAGTAAGCTCCTGCATAAGTACAGTTGAAAGCACTTTTTCTCAAGGTCACTGTCTGATTGAACTGTTTAATGCTCTAAAGACAGTCTATGATTCCCCCCAAGTATTAGCTACATTAATCAAAAAGTGAGCCGCATACGTGGCAGAGATAATGTCCATTAGTGCAGACAGAGTGTCTACATACCGTAGTATGATATTAAGTGTGCTTAATATGTGTTATTGGGTTACTGGTGTGACATTTGAATGACACATCTGCCAAAACAGTTGCACTGGTGCATATGTGTGGTATATTAGGCATCTCAGGGTTGTGAAACTCATGCAATTAAATTCTTCAGCAGGGCCAAAATATCACAATATCAATATATGTATTTCGCTAGCTGGAGACATATTACGTACACATAACAGCATCAGAGGTGTAGAAAAAGTGATGGTAGAGGATTACCTAAATCCCCGTGTCTTCATATACTATGAAAACACGAGGCAGATATACAATATAGTGATGGGGGAATTAAAAAACGACCTACGGTCAAAAGTCTTTGCTATTAATTTCCATTTCCTAGGATTATTCTTACCAATAAAACTCACCTAAATGATCACTCATTTATGACTTCTCAATTTCTATTATGTAAACATATGTGAATAAATATGTCCAAATGTGCTGTATCAACGGCTATCAGTCTTGCAGCATGTATTATTTTTTACCTATTAAAATACCAAATGTAAAGCCCAGTGTTCATTATTGAACACTGGGCTTTACATTTCTGTTCCTTAATAAGCATAACTGTTCATTGTTGAAAAAACCTATTTTAATGTATGTATGTTTTTGATGATATGTTGCCACTAACCGCCTTACTGCTAACATCCAGGGTACCCACAATGCTTTTTTTCCACATCTGACTGGTCAGAGAAAGCCATGGCTGATCAATATATAACACGTTCCTTGAATTTAGTTGTTCAATGCTCTTTAAAAACCACTAATCTACGGTAGCCATATTTTAAAACATTTCAAAAGCACTTTGGAACTAAAGCACTTTGCTTTCCTTCTATGTCATTAGACGTTGTTCTGAATGACTCAAATGCTCTGTATTGTCAATTAACAACAATGTGGTTATTAAGTTAAGTGAGGAGATGTGGTTGCACAGTAGTGATGTGCGAGCCCTGAACGAATTGTTCAGAACTCTTGAGTCTATTTACTGACTCTGGAATTATAATTTATTGTTTCTATTAAATTATTCAATTATTCTTCTCTGTTATTCCTAGCTAGCCAACTACAAAGAAGAAAACTTACACAATATGTAACTGTGGAAGTCTAACTGCACTAACAGAATGGAAGAATCACGGAATTGATAACTCAACTCAACTTGTGTTACACTCAGAGTAACTGACTCAGTGAGCCTAATGACTCAAAAACCCAACAAAGTTTGGAGAGTGACCCACGATATCTCAGCTAATAAAAAGAATCGAATTTCCCATTTTTATTGCGCAGTGATCTTGTTTGTGACCGACAGAATAAAAAAGACTTTCCTTGAATGACACTGTGGTTTCACCTGTTAATTCATACCTAAGTTGTTGTTTTGATGAATGTTCTCAATTACTACAATACATCTAATTTGTTACTTTTTAATCTTCCTCATAATGATAGATTTGATGCTTAATACATGTTCTGTGCTTTTAGGTGCATTTATTATCTGTTGGACCCCAGGCTTGGTCATCCTACTTCTCGATGTCTTCTGCTCCAGCTGCAGTGTCCTCACCTATGAAAAGTTCTTCCTGCTCCTTGCTGAGTTCAACTCAGCTATGAATCCTATCATCTATTCATACCGTGACAAGGAGATGAGTGCCACCTTCAAGCAGATCTTGTGCTGCCAACGACAGGAGAATGTCAATGGGACGGTGGCGGAGGGCTCTGACCGCTCAGCGTCTTCTATCAACCATACAGTGCTGGCTGCTGGCGGTGTGCATCACCATCACAATGAGCACTCAGTGGTTTGAAATAATCAAAAAATGGAAGTCTGAAAGTTGTGGTGATTCTGACTAAATCAAGGTAAATACTAAAGAAGGGATGAGAACGTGGAATAGATTATAGACTGTTGTTTCAATTTAAAAATAGGTGAAAGGAACTGATAATCAACTGGATATCAGATGGATTTAGCAATGAAGAAGAAGCAGAAGAAGAAGAAGGGGAGTAAAAAGAATGATGAAAAGACAATGCAAACGAAGAAAGAAAATCTAATATTCAAAGACTCTGACAGGCTGTTAGTATTTTTTTAGCTGTATATTGTTTTCTGTGTTAAATGTGGTTTTTTTTACAAGCAAAGTTGATATGAATTATTTAAGTAATATGTGAAATGGTAATGCCAGTATAACAATTCTCTTTCTCCATTCAGCCATGTTTAACTTTGGAACTACTATACTTCTAGACATGTGCCACCAAGACAAACACCTTGATGCCATTTTCACATAACGTGTTCCTCTAATTGAGGCAAAAAGAACATCCTCAATAATTAACCACATTTCTACTTTGGTAATTTACACAATTTGAATAAAAGCTGCTCCATACTATGTCTTGTCATGGAGCAGATCATTGTTACTTGAATAGGCATAACAGTATCAACTACCATGATCCATCTTCGGGCATGCGCACCAATATGGTTCTTCATGCATATAAATGATGGTTTTTTTTTTACCCCCTTGCTTTTCACTTCTGTACTTTTGTTGTGATTTTAAGATTGCTTGACAGTCTTGAAAAGGATTAACATCTGTAAGATCAGATAAAAATGTTTGTCACAATCTTAAAAATATACAAATTAGAATTTTTAGTTCTGTTAAATTTTTTTGATTGCTCAGATATATTTGCGTGTCACACCATCACCAATTTGTACCCATACATTGCCGTTTGGTCCATTACTTCTTCCATTTTAAAATATTAACAAACCATTTCAATCCGATGTACATAAACCAATTTGTATTACTTTTATTTTGCTTCGTTAATAAGTATCTTGATGAATTATACAGAAAAAACTAGATATTTATATACACTGTATAAAAAGGACATAACTTTTTTTTCTCACTGTCTGAAATTAAAGTAGACTCCACTTTTCATGTTTTTGGTCATTTAGGATTACCGAAATGTTTCCTATTTGCTAAATGAATGGAATGAATGGATGGATGGATGGATGGATGGATGGATGGATGGATGGATGGATGGATGGATGAGATTGCTATGCCTTTAAACAATTTAAGAAATTCCAGATGATGATGTCATGGCTTTGTAAGCTTCTATAGGTTTATGCAAAAAATTTTAATTACATGGAGGAACTACTGTGGATGCTTTTTAAGACGGGTGTGTTAAAAGCTTTGGAAATTCAAGGAAAATTAAAAGTAATCAGCCAAAACATTAGGAGGAGAAGTACGGTCCTCGACAAGTTTGAAGGTGCCATGTTCATCTTTTTGATCAATTACATGCAAATATTAACCCCAATTGAATGTCTAGCTGTTCAGGAAGGAAATTGATTCTGTGTGAGGGACATTTGGGAAAAAGTGTGTATCAACCTCACTACAAAAGCAAAAGAGTTTGTGAAGATACAGACAAAATCTGGTAACAGAGTGACAGTGTCCACAGTAACAACTGTAACAAAACCTGCTGAAATTCCAGGTCTGAACAGGGTGAAGAATTCATTACCCCTAAAAAGCCAGATGACAGTTTACAAATGTACTCAGGGAAAAGAAAGACTTGGAGACATGACCTGTGGTCGGATGAAACTTAAATTCTAGTTTTTTGCCAGTATTACATTTGAAGGAAAAGGGGCAAAGTTCACAATCCCTAGAACACTGTCCCAGTTGTGAGGTACTGGTTTTGTGGCATCATGTTTTGTAGGTGTTTTGCTCTAGGAGGAATAGATACACTTCACAAAACTGATGGCCTTATTTGGAAACTGAAATAGCATCTTAAGACATCAACCAGGAAGTTAAAACGTGGTCATAAGTAAGTCGAATTAGAATACAATTAGGTTTTACAAATTTCTTTTCTATCTTTAGTCATAAAACAAGTGCAAAATATCTGGCAAACTAGGGGATTGTTGGTGAGACACATTCCATGGGACACGGATCCAATAACCCAAACTACAAAATTGCAATATGATCAAGCTGTAGCACTGTGATAAGCACTGTCAACGCATGTCAAGTCTTCATACATTAAATGTCCAAGACCAATTTAGTAGATTTCAACATATGAAAACCTTTCATGTTTTTATGGGCATGATGCAGATTATCTTGAAAAAAAAAAAACTTAGAACATGTTTTGTTCTCAGAATTTGTTTCCTTATGCTGAATTGGTAGCATTTAAAATGAAATTATTTATTTATCCCAACACTGTTGTTACATCTAAAAATTATATGATTATTACAGATTTAACACATTGCTTGAAAAAAAATTTTTTACTACCATGGTGACCTTGCAACCAGACTCCTTAAAGATTGAATTACGTGTTGTTTATGATATTTATGAAGACAAGTTGTTCAAAGGATTTTACTGCATTGTAGTAAAATGCTGTGACAAGTTCATATCTTAGATGGTAATAGTTTTGTAAATGTGCTCAGTTGGCTACATTATTGGATGTGTTGAGACCTGATCTTTATCTTTAGCGATGTCACCCAGCTAGGCTCTGAGTTAAAAAAAATAACAGATTTTACCAACGTCTTTATTGTAATCAGCCTGAACAAATGATTGAACAGCCATCATGGGGACTATTCAGAAAACAGAGGATTATATTGATCAGTTTTTTTGTGATGTGTCGTTCCTTGAGGCTGATTTAGTCAATGAATTTGAAAGGAATACCATTAAGTAAACCAAATAAAATTTTTCTACACCTATAGGTCAGTTGTTCCATGTTATAAGTATTACAGTAAAAACTATTTGATGTTGATGATCATCATTTTACCAAAGCTGTTACACTATAATATTTTCTACCATCTGTTAAAAAGAAATGAAGATGATGCAGAGAAGAACATGTGATTTAAAGTTTGTTCTGAAATAACAGCAGGTAGAAAGAAAAAAAAATATTTAAGTTTAGGCTAATTTGTATTAAAACAAAAAAATATGACATCATTCTCAGGAAGTTACTATATACATAAAGTTGACTTACTCACCTGCTGTCAAAGTACAAGTATGACTAAGACTCTAAAATCATGCTTGGAGCTGTCACACCTTCTTCTGGCAGACTGGGGCTATGAGCAGGCTGCTAGCAGAGCCAATAAAACTCCAGCCACACATAGATCTGATAAGCAATTCCCTTAAAGGTCTGCTCTTTTAAGATGATTTGCAGTCAGTTAATGGTGCAAAAATCATGTCAGACCTAAACAAAAGCATTTCACCTTCATAAAATCATGTATGTCTTTATAATGATGGTCTCGGTGACCCTTCCTCCAGTTGACTGCCCGCTTTTGTTAAAAACAATTTGCTGAGTATGTTTATGTTACAAGAAATTAAATTGCCTGAACTTTTGTGGCAACAGTGTCACTGATCATATAAACAGGTACATGTATGTAGTTTTTATAAATATGACCATATGAGATGAGCTGACAAATATGATCTATGTGGTTAACATCCTCTTACAGTATTCCTCAAACTAAGTTGGGTTTGTGATTTAGACTGCAGCTGAGTGTCAAAGGTTGCTTATTTTTGTGGCAAACAAACTCTAACTTCTGAATTTACCTCAGTGTCTTGTGCTTTTATCCACACTTTCAGTCTATCTACGATGGAGAGCATTAAATAGTTGGCATTTGGTTGCAGTGCATAGACCATGAGAACATTTGTTTATGCAAGACCTAGGACCGGAATTAAAATAGGGCCAAGCAAAATAAAGCAATGAATGGGAGACATTCAACTTTTTTGCAAGTTTGTTGTAACCATTGAAATATAAATTAATTATCTTCAAAAGGGCTGGGTTGATTTGTCCCTTTGCTATTTTGTAACCACAGTTCTGATGAATAATGTAGATTAATAATTACAATTTAATTAATTGTGCCATGTGCCATAATACAATGCCATGAAAATTAGTTGCTCCCTTGTAGATATCATCTGTTTTTGCTTTTTGTCTAGCTTAAACATTTTAGATCATAATTTAATTTATTATCAGAAAAAGGTTATCTAAACCATTCTGGCCCTATGCGAAAACATATTTCCCCCCTAAACGTATTAACTGGTTGTGCCACCCTTGGCAGCAACAGCCCCCATGAAGAGTCTGCAATCAATGGCATTGAGTCTTTTACATCACTGTGAGTTAATTTTGTCCCACCCTTCTCTACAGGATTGTTTTAACTCAGCCTCATTGGAGTTTTTGAGGCATGAACGGTTTAAGGTCATGCCAAAAGATTGTGTACATTAAAAATAACTATAGATTGTCTAATTACATGATGGAGTTAGTGGTTTTAGCTGTCATCTAAACTTCTAAAGAATAAAAAGACTATTAATGAATAAATAGAAGCATACAGTACATAGACAAAGTCCAATGGGACAGAGACCAATGTTTAAATGACAGCCTAAAACTCCGTTAAACATAATCGGTAAATCAATATACTGTTTAGTTTGCTCTACTAACAATAAACTAAAAAGTAATATTGTCTTTTGATGTTTACCATATTTAGTCAACATGTGATGTTCTATTAGTGTAAAGACTTTGAAATAATGATGCAAAATTATTTAGACTAATTTCTTCCAGTTAAATGAAGGATGAAGCACTGTGGTGAATCGCACCTTACTCACAACTGTTAACAAATTGTTGTTGTTTTTTTCATGGCTGTGTACTTTTTGTGTCCGACTGTTTTTTTTTTTACCCATTAATTATAAAAGGGAGATTTTAGGATTCTAGGTGCCTTTATAATAAAAAAATATTTTATCAATTTTCCCCTCAATGCACATCTGGACACTAGTTCGCGCTCTTCACTTTTTTATCTGAATTTCTAAAGCCTGAAGACCTTAACTGTATTGTCATGCTTGACATTCACTGTAACATTTTTTTCTGACTAAGGAATTATTCATATTACTATGGCAAAACCAACTAAACATCATTACATGTCTGTTAACTGTTGTGTCACTCTTTGCATACCATTGTAATTTTATTTGTACAGTATGTTTGAATATATCTAAGGTATATTATTCCAAAGTTAATCACAAAAAAGTGAAACCTGTCTGTTGGATATAAATGTCATACTTTGCCCAAATGTACTGTAGGACTGTGTTTGTGGTTTGATGCCATCTTTATTATGCTGTGAATGAAATTCATGCAGACCCTATAGAAAACTTTTTCACTTAGTTAAAACTAGGTTTTTTGATGCAGTGCATTCCAGTTTTGTTTAGAAGCGTAACATAATACTAGACTTAGATGGTTGAAAGTCACAATCTTGTTTCACCTATAAACAAAGCCAGCAGTGTTTGCTTGTCACTACATCCAACAGTGGTTTCGCAAAGCAGTGAGGGGACAATTGAAACCACAGGAGATGAGGAGGAACAGCGAGTGGTGTTAAGTTATCTTTAAAGATTGTGTTAATAGCCATGCCTTTCAGTAGAACAAAGAATAATATTAGTGTTAAGGGCAGCAACTTTGTCTCATCATTCCTTTTTTTTATTTAAATCACATATTTTTTATTCATGACCTATATTATTCCTACTGAGATCAGTCCCTATATGATCAGCTTAGCCTGCCCTCCTTTGTTTGCAGTTTGTGGTGAATCCGTGTTTATGGTGACCTTCAACTGCTGTTGTTTGGCACAGCTAGCTTGTGTGACAGTTTGTAAAATTGATCAGCCTCAAGAACTGCAGTAACCAAAGTTTTACCATGTGCCTTTCCCAGATGTAGTCCTGATTTAATTTTATTTGACCTTAAACCAAAAAAATGCCAATCTTTCCTGTACCAGTAGTTTTAGTGTGTAACTGTGACACAGAATTGAATGCATTATTAATAATATCAATACTTTAGAGGTTAATACCAATGAATATACACCCAATGTCATTGTGCTGATATTTCAAAAACAATAAAAACATAAACATTCTAATTTATGTGTGACTGTGTTTCCTGGTTTGATAAATGTGTTGAATGGTGTTTCTGGAAAGGATAAAATGATTACACTGTGTTTAGTCTGACCGTGGGTGTTCCTCTCTGTTATCTGCTTGTGTTTCTGTTTCCATGACATCAAGGAAGCTTGGACAGGGAACAGTGAGGACTGCTGATAGACAGAACCAATGATACATGAACCTTGAGCCAGTTCACACATTTTCGACAGCCTTGGTTTTTAGCAGGAGTTTTTATGTGACTCTTTATGTATTTTTGTTTGAAGAACTAATCTCTGCCTAGTTTGCTTCATGTTTTAACACTCTGGAGCTTGAGGAAGTATAAGCTGAAGAAATTAGTTTCCAAAACTTGCCTTAGCTAACATGCATATAACTTAAAATTGCTATGACCATAGATAGATGGGGTCTGGCCACCAGTGCACCATATTATGATTTTTTTGTTAAAATACATCCAACAAGCTATAATATTAATAATATAATCCAAGCTAAAATGGTTTCTCGGCCATGCTTTAAACAGTCATTTTGACAAATTAGGTTTAGCATAATTTCATTTGAAGCACATTATGTCATATTTTAAAAAGCAGATATTGTTTATTTTTGTCTCAATAATCACAGGTATTTGAACTAAAGTAAACACATGTTATTGTATGTAAATATTATTAATCAGAATTAGTTGAATGAGAGATGATCTTACCTCTCACAATGTGGTGGGTGCGCTAATGTATCATTTCTACTGGGTAACAAAGTCAGTACAGCACCAAGTTTTTGATCGTGGTGTAAAAAATTAAAACAACTTTTTTAAAAGGCCAGGTTTTTGTGATGTAAAAAAAGACTCCACTGTGATATACAGTGTCTAACATCATTTAAGTGAAAATCACTCAAATGCACTCACTGGCCACTTTATTAGGTATACCTTGCTAGTGACGGGTTGGACCCCCTTTTACCTTCAGAACTGCCTTAATCCTTCATGGCATAGATTCAACAAGTACTGGAAACATTCCTCAGAGAGTTTGGTCCATTTTGACAGAGATGCTGCTGATTTGTCAGCTGCATTCATGATGCAAATCTCCCGTTCCACTACATCCCAAAGGTGCTCTACTGGATTGAGATCTGGTGACTGTGGAGGCCATTTGAGTACAGTGAACTTATTCTCATGTTCAAGAAACCAGTCTGAGATGATTCATGCTTTATGACATGGTGCGTTATCCTGCTGGAAGTAACCATCAGAAGATGAGTACACTGTGGTCATAAAGGAATGGACATGGTGAGCAACAATACTCAGGTAGGCTGTGGCGTTGACATGATGCTCAATTGGTACTAAGGGGCCCAATGTGTGCCAAGAAAATATCCACCACACCATTACACCACCACCACCAGCCTGAACTGTTGATACAAGGCAGGATGGATCATTTCATGTTGTTGACGCCAAATTCTGACCCTACCATCTGAATGTCGAAATCGAGGCCCATCAGAACAGGCAACATTTTTCCAATCTTCTATTGTCCAATTTTGGTGAACCTGTGTGAATTGTAGCCTCAGTTTCCTGTTCTTAGCTGACAGGAGTGGCACCCGGTGTGGTCTTCTGCTGCTGTAGCCCATCCACCTCAAGGTTCGACGTGTTGTGCGTTCAGAGATGCTCTTCTGCATGCCTTGGTTGTAACAAGTTATTTGAGTTACTGTTGCCTTTCTATCAGTTCGAACCAGTCTGGCCATTCTCCTCTGACCTCTGGCATCAACAAGGCATTTGCGCCCACAGAACTGCAGCTCACAGGATATTTTCTCTTTTTCGGACCATTCTCTGTGAACCCTAGAGATGGTAGTGCTTGAAAATCCCAGTAGATAAGCAGTTTCTGAAATACTCAGACCAGCCCGTCTGGCACCAACAACCATGCCGGGTTCAAAGTCACTTAAATCACATTTCTTCCCCATTCTGATGCTCGGTTTGAACTGCAGCAGATCGTCTTGACCATGTCTACATGCCTAAATGCATTGAGTTGCTGCCATGTGACTGGCTGATTAGAAATTTGTGTTAATGAGCAGTTGGACAGGTGTACTCAATAAAGTGGCCGGTAAGTATATTTACTACAAAAAAGTCAAAGGTTGCAGTATACTGAATGTGTAGTTGTGCACTAATTATGTTGACTCTCATAAACTTTAAATAAATTTCTAATATCCCAGTTGAATTTTTCCACATTGTCTTATTTCTATCCTTTAGAGAGACATAATTTGCAAACAGGTCTCAAACTATTATTGGCATTTGTTTTTATTAAGCTATCAGTAAACAGAAGGGTTCAAAACAGTCAGTCAGTCATTTTCTATGGCTTATTCCATAGTGGGTCATGAGGAAGCTGGTGCCTATCTCCAGCAGTCTATGGGCGAGAGGCGGGGTACATCCTGGACAGGTCGCCAGTCCATCGCAGGGCAACACACAAACTACCATGCACACACTCAGTCATACAACTAAGGGCAATTTAGAGAGACCAATTAACCTAACAGGCATGTCTTGGGAGGAAGCCAGATTACCTGGTGAGAACCCACGCATGCACGGGGAGAACATACAAACTCCATGCAGAAAGACCTCCGGCCGGGAATCGAACCCAGCTGGAAGGCAACAGTGCTACCAACTGCGCCACCGTGCAGCATGCAGGGTTCAAAACATCCACAACTTTATATAAACAACTAGCTAAAGAAAATATAGGGAAACAGATATTACTGATATTAGACTGATATTATTTCTCCAAACTTGATCAAAGGATGAAACTAAAACATGACACCAAAACTACCAAGATGCCAGCAGCAACACTGAAGGAGTTAAAATCTCCTAGATCATGTGTTTTAGTTTAATGAAACCAAACTTGAACTTTTGGGCCATTATTCCAAATTGTAAGCTTGGCACAAGAACAACACTGCACATTGGCAAAATAACACGGTACCCACCATGAAAGATGGTGGTAGGAGCATCATGCTTTGGGGTTACTTTACTTTGGATGGTATTTCTGATGACTGAAGTTCTAAATATTTCCAAAGTTTGTCACAAAACCTTCAGCTAGAAAGTGATATTGAAGATGGATTTCATTTTTCAGAATCACAGTGAGTCCAACATCCAAATCAGCAAAGGAATCGCATCATGTGAGTAAAATTAAAGTTTTACTAGGCCAGTGCAAAACTTTAATTTTTTTGTATAAAATGTCTTGGACTTTTTACAAAAACAAAAAAAACGTTTTGACTCCCATCCAGGGGTCTTTCTGCATGGAGTTTGCATGTTCTCCCCATGGTCTCTCTAAATTACACCTTAGTTGTGAATGAGTGTGTTCATGGTTGTTTGTGTGTTGCCCTGTGATGGACAGGTGACCTGTCCAGGGTGTACCCTGCCTCCTGCTCATAGACTGCTGGAGATAAGCACCAGCTTCCGCTTCCCCGTGACCCACTATGGAAGAAGCGGTATAGAAAATTACTGACTGACTGTTCATTGGAATGAAATACAAACTGAACTCCAGCTTCAAGCAATTGTTGCTCTGTACCAGTTCAGAGCTTTTGTAAAATCATTGTAGGCTGCCTCGTCAGTGTGGTTTTTTTTTTATGTAAACAATATTTTTTATTCTATTTCTGGTGTATTTATGGTGCTGCCCTTTTGGACTGTCCTCAGGACTTCTTTGTGAAGGAAATATTTTAACTTATTTGGACTAACCTGTTAAATAGCTTTTATAAATTGATAAAAATTCATAATTTCACAGTTGGATATTTGGAAAACCTTGGCAAAGTAAAGGGGGCAAATATCCAATAAATATTAAGCTTTTTTTCCCACAAAAAGACAGTATTTGAAACCATGTCAAGACGGCCAAATTGTGAGTCTGTATCCATTTTTTAATCACCATCTTTGTAGACCATCGCTCTATTCAATCAGCCACTGTGATGGCTTGTTACTAGAACATTAACGTCAGTTGTCCAAATTGTATTAATTTCTAAATCAGCAAATAATGTTTTTTGCATTGTATTCTGTTTGGCATTGTAAACTGGTTGTTTGAATACTTAGCAACTGTGTTCTCTGCTGACTTTCAGAGCTAATTTGACCTCCAATTCCTTAAAACAAAATAAAAAGACATATGTACACTGAACTGTGATATCACTGCATTGCTACATTGGCTATTAGTTTTAGTTTATTCTCATTCGTTCCTTTTTTCCATAGTATATTCATTTCCCTTATTCTTTTTTTATTTTTACTTAGTAGTTTGACTGTTACCAGCCTACTGAAAGAGTTTGTTTACTGAAGCATTTTGACTTAAAGTTGAAGTAGTTTGATAATAAATTCTTGTATTTTGGAAAGACATTGTGTTCATTCTGTATATGTGTACAGTGCTTGCTGTTTGAGAACGCCAGTGTGCGAATTCACTACTTAATCTACTGTTCTATAATACCACACCTCACCAGACAGGTATTCATAAAACAATAACTGACAGAGATGAGGGCTGTTTGGCTAGTATTTCCTGGTAATCAGACGGTTCCCCTAAATTGGTAATTTTTATAAAAGTTATTAACTTTATTCATAATTGCCTTCTGCACTTATTAATAGTTATTTATTTCCTAACCAGACCCCAGCAACTGCATGAGAAATTAAATGCACTGTTCAGATAGAAATGGTCAGAAACAATTTTGTGTGTCATAGCACAGTGTGAAATAAATAAATGTTCTTGCTACACCAGGCACATGTTTTTATTGGAAACTATTAACTGTTTTTTGTGTGTGTCTGCTTTCTGCTGTTTATTGTTCCACAGTTTTGGAGTGTTTGCCTCCAGCTGACTGATATATGCCTCCTTACTTCCTGTTGCTCCTGAATGGACCAATGAAAGCCAATATGACCGAGCAGGAAATTCCCCCAGTCACTGACTGAAGGGGATGTCACATCAATGTCAAGTCAACATGGACACTTTCCATGATTCATATTATGGCTTGCTGAAAAAGCTAAATTGTTCTGTCTGTTAAAAAAGTCACTGAAAGGATTGAAAGGCTTGAAAAGATAGATTTATACATTTCCATGCTACCTGAGTCCATCAACAAGTCAACAAGTTTATAAAAGCTGAACTTCAAAGATTCATTGGCCCAAAATATATTATCATGGCAAAACAGGAAGGGATTCTTAACTCGAATAGTGTTCAGCTGCCAAACTCCAAGAGCTGCTTAAGCCAGCTGCAAGAAAGGTTAGAGCATCCATTCAAAAAACCTTTTGTTTGAAGGAGAGATTATTGACTAATTCCGGAATTCAGGAAAGGAAAGGAAAGGAAAGGAAAGGAAAGGAAAGGAAAGGAAAGGAAAGGAAAGGAAAGGAAAGGAAAGGAAAGGAAAGGAAAGGAAAGGAAAGGAAAGGAAAGGAAAGGAAAGGAAATTCTGAAATAAAGCCCAGATGTTGAGGAGGTGAAAAGTGAGATGACACAGAAGGAAGTGGGAGAGGGAGAGCCTGAACCACAGTTTGTGTCAAAAAAAAGAGGGATGACCGGTCTAAGGCCAAACTCCTTTCTAGCCTTTTCCAAACAGTTTACACTGGGTATCCCCAAAACACACACACATGCATTAAGCTTTTCACAGACACACCCATACAGTGACAAAATCAGTTGGCAAAGATGTTAAAAAACAGCACAAATAAATGGGACGTCTTGCATAACGTTCTTAGTTATGCAAACAGAAATTACATTTACAAAGACATTGCAGTGCACCCAGCTTTTTACTCCTAAACGACACCCTTATAATCCCTCGTGTGGAGAAAGAAATCACTGCAGCTGCAGAGAAAACAGAACACTTCAGTACCAAGACTATGCACTTGAACATAAGTTGAATTTTAAATTATATTGTGTTTTAACAAATTAAATCAACATCTTCATGTTACATCTCTGACTCTGCTTAGACTTCTATGGGTTGGCTAGATGTTCCCAGTATTGAGGGGATCAGATATCCATTTGTGCACAAGAGATGCCCAAGTACATTTGTTTTAATTTATTCTCAAGTTCTTCTTCTCATGGCTGCTCTTTTTTTTTAAAGGAAGGCTAATGGAACATTGTGACCACATGTAAAACATTAACTGCAGTGTTTCCAGCTGTTTCAAAAGTGTTTCACAAGTCAGCTGATTTCTTAAATGTGCTGACAGTAAATTTGGCTTAGGCTAAAGTGCATCAATAGACAGCTATAGTTATTTCCTAACATTCATAGCCCATTAACCTTCCTATATTTTGTCATGTTACTAAATGTGTATTAAACCATTCTGAGTCACCTTTTTGAGGAACCGCCTTTCTTTTCTTTCTCAAATTTTCCAAGACAAACATCTCTAACATTTATAAAGTAATAAAAAATGAGAATCTATTCAGAACAACATAACTGATCTGTTTTTATTTACATTTTATTGAAAAATGCAATGTATAAGAATATTTATACCTAACTCAATAATTGATGGAAGTCTTTACTGATTTCACAGCAATCAAACCCTTCTTGTAATGTGTTTTTATGGATTTTCACTGGTACTTGGATTATTTATTTTTGGTAATGAGCTCCAAATCTTTGAGGTTGGAAGGTGACCTTCCCATGACCCGTAATGATTAGAGACAGGGACTTGCATTGGGTTACTTCCATTTCGAAGAAACACTTTGGTAAAATGAAATGATTATTTTATACCTAAACCTAAATCTGCCAGGGGCTTGAATCATAATTTTGGTCGTAGGTTTAAATATCATGCAGCTAATTGTTAGCAAAAGTCAATTACCGGACCTCATGTAGTAAATGCACAACAAATTGATCCATATTTCTTAATTTATTAGTAAAACAGAGATGTATATTATTTAATAAAAATCAAGAGTTATAAAAATAAATAAAGGAATTAGATCATACTTTATGTATTGTAACAAATAAAAAATATCACACCACAATCAAAAAATTGCTGAGGTTATCCTTGATGCATTAACAACTGACGTATCAAAACGGTTTTTAAAATGATGGGAATCATTAATTTATGCATCCATACTGTGTATCAAGTCTGATCTCTTAGATAAGAACTAAACTTTTTCTTTTTAAAGATAAAAAATTAACCTGCCTATAAGAGCAAATCTATTTGCCAATTTGAGACAAATGATGGCTTATCCTTACTAAATTCCGTTTTTAAATCACTTTAAATAATAGATCAAAGAAAAGGTTTATCATAATTCCCATTAAAATAAATATGTGTTTAGGAGGTTGAAAAACACATTTATAGATTGAACAGTGAAAACCAACAGCATAACAAAGAAAAAATGCCTCAAATTGAAACTCATATAGCACAACTATCAGAATTGACTGAAAGTGTGCACTACCGTGGAATAATCTAGTGTTAATTTTAATAGCAATGTTTTTGAAACATTAGCATGATATCCTCATCTTATACATGTCATATTCTAATGGCATCAAAGAAACATTTAGTCACACTCTGCCTCTTGGTTTGTCCTTTAAGCTTAAAAGTTCAGAACAAGAAGAAAATAAAAACACAACAGCTGAAGACCCAACTGATGAAAAACATGGCTTAAACATGTGTTGTTGAAATGATTAAAAATGACCACAAATTTGTTATTCAAACTTGTCATATACTAAAAAAGTACATGGCAAGTGACTTCAACTGAGAACAAGTTATTTTAAAAAGGTGTTCTTTAGGACTATTTAAAACACACATACATTTCCCAAAAGCTTTTACAAAAACCTAGAAAAACAGGAAAATTAATGCCTATTAATCTTGCCTTTTTTCCTCCTAATCAGATTATAAACTTTGTCTCTTATAATATCTAAAGGTATTGTGGAATGGAGGAACGGGGCTGACTAAACTGAGAATAAATACAGAACTATAAATGCTCAATAAAATAAGAAAATGTTCCCGATCCAATCCTGAGTATTGGATCGATGTCTCTGTATTTTTAAATTATCTGTATTGGAGTCCCCGGAGAAACTGGACTCTTGATACATACTGATGATTTTCTTACAACTTTGTGTGTCTGATAATAAAGGAACGTAAAGGCTATGTTGGTGTAGCGTCTGGGATTTTGTGAGCCACACACTTAGCGAACCAAAGAGTCACATGCTACACAGCCGATGTTTAACAATCACGCCTTTGTATGTGTGTCCGGTTTGCAAAACTGTATTTAAGCTCATCCACATTGTTTTGTTGAAAAAAAATCTGGATTTGTTTTTTACAGTGCAAGCGTTTTTACATTAAAAGATAGACTGCATGAAAGTGTACTTTCCCGGAATCATATCCATAGGCTTGACGAACTTTAATGGTGTATACGAATACATTCAGTATCCACAAATATCTATTCTTACGTGACTAGAATCTCTATCAGGAACAGAAAAATCCAGATCAGAGCATACCTAATAAAATCTAAGCCAACAAATGTAACAAAAACTTTTACAAATCAGCTTAGATTTAAGAACTCTAAAAAGTGCCAGAAACTGAAATTTATCTAATATTTCCTTTTTTCAATTTTGGCAAAGTCCCCCAAGCTGTTAGCACCATTTCATTATATCGAACTATTTGTAGGAATTGTAAATTGTCATATTGATATTAGGCATGGTTGGGGTACTGTTAAATTTTGTCTCATCTTGAGCTGGCTAGTGGAGGTGGGCAAGTCCGGTCCTGGGGTTAAATGTCCTATATATATTTGATGTGCCATGGCTCCTACACACCTAAACAAAGTACTTCAATTATCTTCCAAGCTTGACACCCCATTGTGCAACAGTCTGGTATTGACCCATTCATTCAAATCAGGTGGTTCAAGCAGGGAGACATTTTATTTCTTTAATATCCGTCTTATATTTGGGGTTTGCAGTAAGTCTGGCATGTCAGATGGACAGCATTAGGATAAAAAACATCTGAAACTAAAAACTAAACCATGGCATGTCATTAAAAATAGGATAGACGTAATAAGATTTGATGTCCTCAGAGAAGGAACGGGCTGATGAAGTAGACTTTACCAAACAATCGGACTTTTCTATTTATGCTTGTGCATGTGTCCACATGCAAGCAAGGTTATGAGTCAGCAAAATTATGAGTCAGCTTCAGCCTCTGCTGAAGCATTTGTGTTCATGCTGTTTTTATGTATTCGCTCCAGTATCCGATGTATACTGCTAAAGCTTGGCCTTTCTGATGGGTGTGTGCTCCAGCAAAGACGCATCAGATTATACAGCTCCAGAGTACAGTTCTCAGGACAGGAAAGGATGTGACCATCCCTTACATAGTAAATAACCTCCTCATGGCTCATACCGTAATATGGCTGCATGCCGTGGGAGAAAATCTCCCATAACACCACACCATAGGCCCACACATCTGATTCAGTTGTATAACGATTGTAGAAAATTGACTCCGGGGGCATCCAGCGTATGGGTATAGCATCGTTCTCGTTGGCTTTGTAGTAATCAGCCGAATAGATATTTCTGGAAAGGCCAAAATCTGCAATCTTCACAACCATTTCTTCTCCAACCAGGCAGTTGCGGGTTGCAAGGTCCCGGTGAACAAACTTGCGCTCTGATAGGTAGGCCATTCCTGCAGCGATCTGCTTAGAAATGGACAGCTGTTCTGGACAGGTGAGAGACCCCGTCTCCACATCGGAGGATAAACTGCGAGCTGATAGGCTAGCCCGACTAAGGGTGTGCACAGACTCGGCTGGAGACTGGCGACGGAGGAATTCGTTGAGGTCACCTTGGGCCATGTACTCAAATAACAGACACATTGGCTTACCCACAGCACACACACCTAAGGAGAGGACACAAGAACAACAACTCTTAAATGAGATAAAAGGCAAAAACAAAACAAAATCTCGACAAAATAACAGCTCGAATAACTTCATATTCTATTCATGTTTTGTAACATGGTATTCATAAACACAACATACCAGTTTTTGTTCTCTGACTGTTTAGCTGGTAAATCAGATTTGCCCAATAGAGGATCAAAAATACCCCACTGGAACTTGAACTGTAGTCTTATTTTATCTGGTCTGTTCTCATTTTAATTTATTGCATAAACTGTGAAAGTTTGTAGAGTTATTGCCCCAAAATGTACAGTGTCAGGATAATTTATGTTTGATCCTATGTCTGTGTTTGATTTTCAAAGATAAGTTCTATGACCTGCTGGTAGTAAAGTTATTTGAAATGTTTTTCAGTGTTGTTCTAACCCACAGATGTTTACTTTCATTCCTAGTTGAGATCCCAAAGTCCTTGAGATTTAAATTATGTCAGGCAGGATTCCACTGAGGACCAAGGTTTAGATGAGCAAACTTGTGTAGTCTGACTTTGAGAATTTGTGAATGTAAAAAATTACTATAGTCTTCAATTTCTAGCCATGGGTGTATATATAATGTAGTGTGTGAGTCATGTATGAAGCTCCCTGGATTATCTAGTATTGAACAGTAAAATGTGAGGCAATCTAAAGCTAAAGGTTAAAGGCTAAATGTTTGGCCAAATTGGGGAAAGCAGACGTACAGTAAAGATAGTTCTACAAGATACTAAAATATATCAATCTGGTATTTATAGAAATAACTTTTATGATGTGCGTTTATGGTTGTATTGTGTTTATATTCTGTACTGTATACTGTTGTTTATTCAGTTGTTATTCCGTTGTGACGCACTTTGTGACATCCTGTCTGTGAAAACGTGCTATACAAATACATTTTACTTACTTACTTACTAAATGATCATGAAAACCTCCTCGACTATACTTAGCAATCTCCATGAAATCTCACTTTTGTTCTGTGATACATTATTTTGCTTATGTAGTTACATATCACATCAATGTTTATTGACTTTAAGAATGCATCAGTAAATGGGACACAATGTACTGCCCTAATAACGATAACGATACAGTTACTATTTCATATTTTGTGAAATTACAGCCTAATATTTGAATATATTTCATTGGAATTTTAAGATAGACATATAGTTGGGAATGGATTAGGATACATAGTTATCAAACATTTTCAAAACTTTTGTAGCTTCTAATAGATTTTCTTCCAGTAATGACATTTATTTAGCTCCACTCATCCTCCTCTCGACTTTGTTCAGCTTTCCTGTCACTGCTAGAAGCTGCTTTTCCACAGTATGATGCTGTCAATTCACTATGCTGTTTTTTTTGGGTTTTTTTCTAGAGGCATCTGCTTGCATGGTATTTTATCTAGGGGGTGTCAGAGTAAAGGGAGCTGAATACAAATCAATATTCTCAATAAATACAATGTAATTGGTTACAAAGCGATGAAATGTAAAAAGGGTGTGAATATGTTTGCGAGGCACAGTAGCTTTTAAACTACATGTCTATGAGTTTGTATGTCAGGGAGGAGACAAAAGCAAAACATAACACAAGAGTAGCAACCTTGGTTGGAGGTTAATAAATGGCTTAAAATATTTCATTCCACTGTTAAATTTATTAAATATAACCTGCACACACTCATGCAGCAAAGTAAAGAAATGCCAACATATGTCATCTCTAAATTTGACTCGTTCATCTTATGGAGATATATTTTTACACTTCAGATGCCATGTATTAATAGTCTTGAGGGTAGTTAGTGGTCAAGGAAATAATGTCATCAATGCTATTCTAGTTTCTTGCTTAACCTAATGAAGACATGATCTACAGGTCCTTCTCAAAATATTAGCATATTGTGATAAAGTTCATTATTTTCCATAATGTCATGATGAAAATTGAACATTCATATATTTTAGATTCATTGCACACTAACTGAAATATTTCAGGTCTTTTATTGTCTTATTACGGATGATTTTGGCATACAGCTCATGAAAACCCATAATTCCTATCTCACAAAATTAGCATATCATTAAAAGGGTCTCTAAACGAGCTATGAACCTAATCATCTGAATCAACAAGTTAACTCTAAACACCTGCAAAAGATTCCTGAGGCATTTAAAACTCCCAGCCTGGTTCATCACTCAAAACCCCAATCATGGGTAAGACTGCCGACCTGACTGCTGTCCAGAAGGCCACTATTGACACCCTCAAGCAAGAGGGTAAGACACAGAAATAAATTTCTGAACGAATACGCTGTTTCCAGAGTGCTGTATCAAGACACCTCAGTGGGAAGTCTGTGTGAAGGAAAAAGTGCTGCAGAAAACGCTGCACAACGAGAAGAGGTGACCGGACCCTGAGGAAGATTGTGGAGAAGGGCCGATTCCAGACCTTGGAGGACCTGCGGAAGCAGTGGACTGAGTCTGGAGTAGAAACATCCAGAGCCACCGTGCACAGGCGTGTGCAGGAAATGGGCTACAGGTGCCGCATTCCCCAGACCTGGGCTACAGAGAAGCAGCACTGGACTGCTGCTCAGTGGTCCAAAGTACTTTTTTCGAATGAAAGCAAATTCTGCATGTCATTCGGAAATCAAGGTGCCAGAGTCTGGAGGAAGACTGGGGAGAAGGAAATGCCAAAATGCCAGAAGTCCAGTGTCAAGTACCCACAGTCAGTGATGGTCTGGGGTGCCGTGTCAGCTGCTGGTGTTGGTCCACTGTGTTTTATCAAGGGCAGGGTCAATGCAGCTAGCTATCAGGAGATTTTGGAGCAGTTCATGCTTCCATCTGCTGAAAAGCTTTATGGAGATGAAGATTTCATTTTTCAGCACGACCTGGCACCTGCTCACAGTGCCAAAACCACTGGTAAATGGTTTACTGACCATGGTATCACTGTGCTCAATTGGCCTGCCAACTCTCCTGACCTGAACCCCATAGAGAATCTGTGGGATATTGTGAAGAGAACGTTGAGAGACTCAAGACCCAACACTCTGGATGAGCTAAAGGCCGCTATCGAAGCATCCTGGACCTCCATAAGACCTCAGCAGTGCCACAGGCTGATTGCCTCCATGCCACGCCACATTGAAGCAGTCATTTCTGCAAAAGGATTCCCAACCACGTATTGAGTGCATAACTGTACATGATTATTTGAAGGTTGACGTTTTTTGTATTAAAAACACTTTTCTTTAATTGGTCGGATGAAATATGCTAATTTTGTGAGATAGGAATTTTGGGTTTTCATGAGCTGTATGCCAAAATCATCTGCATTAAGACAATAAAAGACCTGAAATATTTCAGTTAGTGTGCAATGAATCTAAAATATATGAATGTTAAATTTTCATCATGACATTATGGAAAATAATGAACTTTATCACAATATGCTAATGTTTTGAGAAGGACCTGTATATGAATCAGTCATGCAAAGCTGAAGGGAAAGAAAACATCAGATGCTGTAGTTCTGTGAAATTAGGGCAACTGAATGTTGATTTTAAAAGTATTTCACAACCAGAGGAACTGCAGGACAAACCTTCCTTCAGCACAGTCAATGACCGATGGCTCTGTTTACTCTCTGCAAGCACCAAAAAGAGCATGCTGTACCTCTAAATGTCTTCCTCAAGACATATTTGGATTTGAGCTGTTTGTCATAGATAAGATAGACTGAATTAGTGTAGATAAACTTTAATGGAGGCCATTTGTTTTACTCAGGTCAGTAAAAGCACTTTAGTTGTCTAGGTGCATCATGGCAAAAAGCTCTATCTGGAGTGCATTTATACCGCCCTGGAAACGATGTGGAAAAAGTGACTTAATTCAAAAGAATTACTGTATCAGAGTGGAAACTAGAAACTAAACAAAGTTGAAGTGTTTCTAATCTTTCAGAATGTATCAAATCATTTTTCTTGCACATGATGTTTCCAAGTTTGTTCTTAAGACACACAATGAATATAGTGTCCAAATGAAATAGCATCCCTGGTAACAATTGGTAAAAAGCCTTAAAATAAATGATTTATTATAGGACTGGAATTGGAAAACTCTTTAATTTAGAATTTAGAACAATAATTTAGAACAAAACTACTTTTAATTTGAGTTAATTTAATAGTAGGGAAACAATCTCTACAGAAGCTGGGCCTCTCAAAATATGCTGCATAAAGAACCATACTAGCAGCTCTGGTAAAAAGTATGCTTTTATATTCTGTCACACTTTAAAATTTTAAATAATCAAATAATCATATTGACAGACAACCTGAGTAAATACAAAAAACGCTTTTCAAATGATGGTTTCTGTTTATTGATGGACAAAAGCTATCCAAAACAACCCAGCCTTAAATAACAAAGTAATTACACTCAAAACTAATAACTGCTGGTTCCACCCTTGGTAGCAGCAACGGCCATCAAGTGATAATATGCCACAAGTTTTTTACATCGTTGTGGATGAATTTTGGTCCTCCCTTTATTTTCAGAATTGGTTTAAATCGTCACATCTGAGGGTTTTCAAGTATGAACAACATGTTTATTGTTATGCAATGGTTTAACTTTGGTTCAGAACCACACCAAAACTTTTACTCTTTTTATTTTTTGTTGTTTCTCCGAACTTGATAGTGTGCTTAACCTGCAGCATGACCCAAGCAGGCTTGACCTTAGGGTCATGAACTGATAGCCAGACATTCACCATCCACATTTTTTATACTGGTCCTTCTCAAAACATTAGCATATTGTGATAAAGTTAATTATTTTCCATAATGTCATGATGAAAATTTAACATTCATATAGCAGCATACAGAGAAGCAGTCCAGTGCTGCTTCTCTGTAGCCCAGGTCAGGCGCTTCTGCTGCTGTTTCTGGTTCAAAAGTGGCTTGACCTGGGGAATGCGGCACCTGTAGCCCATTTCCTGCACATGCCTGTGCACGGTGGCTCTGGATGTTTCTACTCCAGACTCAGTCCACTGCTTCCGCAGGTCTCCCAAGGTCTGGAATCGGCCCTTCTCCACAATCTTCCTCAGGGTCCGGTCACCTCTTCTCGTTGTGCAGCGTTTTCTGCAGCACTTTTTCCTTCACACAGACTTCCCACTGAGGTGTCTTGATACAGCACTCTGGGAACAGCGTATTCGTTCAGAAATTTATTTCTGTGTCTTACCCTCTTGCTTGAGGGTGTCAATAGTGGCCTTCTGGACAGCAGTCAGGTCGGCAGTCTTACCCATGATTGGGGTTTTGAGTGATGAACCAGGCTGGGAGTTTTAAATGCCTCAGGAATCTTTTGCAGGTGTTTAGAGTTAACTTGTTGATTCAGATGATTAGGTTCATAGCTCGTTTAGAGATCCTTTTAATGATATGCTAATTTTGTGAGATAAGAATTTTGGGTTTTCATGAGCTGTATGCCAAAATCATCCGTATTAAGACAATAAAAGACCTGAAATATTTCAGTTAGTGTGCAATGAATCTAAAATATATTAATGTTAAATTTTCATCATGACATTATGGAAAATAATGAACTTTATCACAATATGCTAATATTTTGAGAAGGACCTATATAGGCATAATTCATTTAAGTCAATGTTTCTTCTAACTAAGCACTTAGAATTGTTGTTAAACCTTTTCCCACCACTGTATTTACCAACATTGGAATTTACTGGTTTGATTTTTTTAACTAAACCCGTAAATCAACTGCCCAACTGCTTCTACTTCTGTTTCCTTGTTCTTGTGTATGTGCTGTGTTTTTACTTGAAGAAAATTCACTGGTTTAGCAGACATCTAATGTAAATTCCAGCTGTGACTGCAGTCTGTTTGGAAGCTTTAAGCACACACACTCTCCCCATCTCTCTCTATATTTAACAAATCTTCTTACCCAAGAGTCGAAGAATGTTTGGATGGTCGAATTCAGCCATGAGGGCTGCCTCCCTCTGAAAGTCGTTCTGCATATCAGGTGAAGCTTCCTCTTTCAGCATCTTCACAGCCACCATGGTGAAAGGCTCTGTTGGCAGGAGGCCCGGTGCTCTGCAAGAATTGTATATTACACACAACATTCATTAATGTTTCAGAAAGATTGCTACAGTATTTAGTGCTTTCCAAATCTAAGCTCCTTTTGTTTGATGTGTCCTGCTATTTTAGCAGTGTTGTATTTCCGAAAAACTGTTCTTAACACAGGCTGAAATTGTCAGGATGTGTTATGATTCTGGCACGTCTGCTCTACCCTGTCTCCCTGGATGCAATCAGCAGATTAGATGCACCTGGTGGCTGCTGCTGCGCAGTGCAATCTGTGGCATGCCAAGCACCTGTGTCTTCCCTGATATATACCGACTCTGACAAGCAGATGGTGCCAGATTTTTGAAAGCCATCGTGTGAGTAGATATCCAGCATTCCTTCCTGTCCGATCATTGTTCTTGACCTTGCCTTGCCTTTTGGATTTATGCCTCTGCCTGCTCCCTGTCGGACTATTTGGATTTTGGTTGTCGACCTTGTTTCCTGCATCTGGTTTATGCCTCTGCCTGCCCCTTGCCTGACGCCTCTTGTTCCGATCGTTGACCCTGTTTCTGTCCTTGGATTATTGAGCCAGCCTAGCCCTCAGATTATTCAGCCTGGAGTCACTTCTTACCTGTGCTGTGGAAATCACCGCCTGCCGCCCACTGAGGTTTCCCCTCTGGGTTTCAAGTTTTGGAGAGACTACAAGTCACTAATCCCTCTTTCTGCCTCAGTGATTCCTGGAAGCTGTGAGGAGTGTTACCTGTGTGACATTTTCCTGTGGTTGAATAAACCTTTTAAACTTTCAGTACTGTGTCTGGCTGAATCTTGGGTCCACCTTTTTCTGATTCATAGCAGGATGTGACATTTTGGACTTTATTTTGGGTTTTTGTGTTTTTGTTTACTTTAGCTAGACGTTTTTGGCTTGTATTCATGTTTGGGTATTTTGTTTTCCTGGCTGTTCTGGTTTCCTTCTCCCTCCCAGTGTGTTCTCCTCTTGCCCTTGCTCCCTTAGTGTTGCTTCCCTATTTACTTAGAATGGTTTCTTTATGGTTTCTTTTTGCTTAGTCTTTAGGCCTTAGGTTGTTGTGTTCCCTCAAGGTTCTCAGTTTCCTTTAGTTCATGTTTATTCTTGATTCTTATGTTTTATTTATCTTGGTTTATAGTTTTGTTTTAGGTCTGCTCACTGTCTTGTTAATTAGTTGTATTAGGTTCACCTGTTCCCTCTGCCTTCCTGCCTCCTTGCCTCACCTGTCCTTAGTTCCTTTGATTACCTGCCTTTGTTCTCTCTCTGTATATTAGTTGGTTTGTTTCACTATGCTTTGTGGGTTCCTTGCGTTACAACTCGTTCACGTCTACACGTTCTGCCCTCGTCCATGCCATGATTTCCTGCAGTATCTATGTAAGTGTTTGGATCTAACTCTGATTAGTACTTGCAGTGTTTTTGTTACATTTTTTTAACATTTTGAATAAAGCTGAAGACTGCCTTTGAAATGCTGCTGCCAAGCTCTTGTTTGCGCTTTGGTCCAACCCCAAACCACACCGTAACAGAAATAGTCTACACCAGCTTGAAACAACCTAATTCACACCCTCGTCAATCCTTATCTCATCACTGTGGCTCTCATGCCCATTTTAGCAAGCAGACGAAGTCACCTTGTGACTAGTGATCAAACACAAAAGAAAAAAACACTGACTGACCTCCTGCTCATTGAAATTGTTTATTGGAAGTGATGTGCAGCCAGGGGATTCAGGTGAGATAAAGCCTTCTCATCATGAGAAGTAAAATACTATGATAAATGAGAAAATCTGTTTGTCCATTTGTCTGTTCTATAAATTTGAGGAACAATTTACCATGCCGCACTGATAGGGGGGCAGTGCGGAGCCCCATGGACACAGACAGGTAACAGCACCTTGCTATTTACTTTTCAGCTATGCACAGGGCAGGGTCCTGTAAGTTCTGCAAGCAAACTCTAATTTAAATTTGGTCAGACTAAATGGAAGATTACTTCTCAAAAACGGAAAAAGATTTTTCCAAACTTGGATTTTCCATCAAAACATGAGAAGATTGAAATGTAAGCCTCTATTTTGGGTTCATACATTTGTACATCCAGGAGTCTTTGCCTCACCAGTCATGAACCCCATCGCATGTTACTGTTTATTGGACTCACATAACCACATATCCTTACAGTAGACAATGGGCTGATTATACCATCAGAGATGGACAATACTTCTTTGTTGTGTTTGTTTAGTTTTGTGGTAGTTATATGTTGTTTTTGTTCAATTAATTAATGATTTTAGTAAGTGGATGCATGTTAATAGTAAATATATGTACTGGTAGGCTACAAATAGTTCTCATAATTTAAATTGGATATCTTTAACTGCCAAATCTCTTTGATCACATCACTACATCTTTTTTATGGCTTAAAGGAGAGAAAATGCACCCAAGCAAGCTGCAAAACTGCTGGACTCGATCACCGTGTTTGCTCCTGCATCTGCTTTTTAAATCCAGTACAAAAAAAGTAGCAAAACAATTATAAAGAATAAAGGTAATTGCAATACTTTGTAAATGTTCTCTATGAGTAGATTACAGACATCACTTTGAATCACTGATTGCCAACCTTATATGCTGTGACATTAGACTGAAACCATGTATCAAAGAGCAAAAAACTTAGATCTAATATGATTGTGACTGTATGAAGACACATTTTTATGATGCACACATTTGCCAGTAACTAAATGTAAACAGCATTTATGTAGCCCAGTGTTCTTAATGTGTACACTCTAGCCTCTCTATTTGGTTTTCAGTGTGAGGGTTGAGGTTCTTCTGCTATCCTGTGTGAAAAAAAAACATTAGAACTATCAAGTTTCAGAGAAAGGATGTGGCTTTCAGAGAAGACATTTCAGTCCATGCCTATTTCCTGGCAGTGGTGTTGAATGGCTCTGACATGTTTGGTTTTGTTTTTTAACTGTGAGATTATAGATATAATATTATATCTAATATTATTATAAATGTAACCAGACTGATTGATACAACTTGTGTTTGACGCTTCAGCTGTTCCCTGAGAGCTAAATGACAAAAAATATTTTCTGAGATCTGTAATTTATTGTGTTGCATAACAACACAAAACAGTCTCAAAAAGCTATACAAAAGATATTTCACATAGATGCTAATGCAATTAGCATTTATTTGTGTATGTGTGATGTTATCAGGGGTTTTGATGTCTTGCTAAAGCATTTTGCCACATTATGACCAACAAACATCAATGTATTTTATTGAGATTTAATGGAATAGGCCAAAATAAAGTAGTTTATAACTATGAAAGGAAAATGTTTTAATATTTTCAAATTTTAAAAGTATACATACATACATAGATAGTATGAGTTTGGCATGGATTTTTCTTCAGCTCCCTTTACACTGACACCCTTAAATAAATTCCAGTGCAACCATGTGCCTTAAGAGGTCATCTGATTGGGAGATATAGTGTCCCAGTATGTAATTTCATCTCCTATGAATATGAATGTTGTGGGAAACCCTTTGAGGTTTGTAAGAGACCAAAGGTGAGCATACAGCATCATGAAGGAAGTCAATAGACATCTCAGGGATACACTTGCTGAAAAGTTTAAACATTGATTTGTTTTAAAACTTCACAAAACAATCATACTACTTTACAGTGAACAATCTCTCATATCATCTATCTAGCACTGATAAAATAGGGTAGTCTTTTATCTGTAGTGCATATATTGGCATAGACTCTGGATTGGACTTGTTTTATCCAGCACACTCCTAAAATGCTGGATTGGACTGAGAAACTGGGAAATTTTGAGGCCAAGTGAACATCAAGCTTGTTGTTGTACTTCTTGAACCATTGTTGAACCAGATTTTCTTTGTGGCATGGCCTCTTTCAGCTTTACTACTAAAAGAGGACATGCTTACGGGGCTCACCATAGGTACTTTGATTAGTTTGCAGCTATGAAGCCCCATATGCAGCAACATGTAAAGGGCTGTCTAATGTGACATCTTTCTATTGAAACTAGCACATATTCAACAATTTGAGGCATAGTAGCTCAGCCTTTGGATAGCCAGCCTTTGGACCCTACATCTGTCATTGAGCCTTGGCTTCCCATGACCTTGTCGCTGGTTTGGCACACTGCAGATCAGAAACACTCAAAAATAGCTGCAGATTCCCTGACCCGGTCTAGCCATCAGTATCAAACTCACTCTAAATCCTTTTGCTTGCTAATTTTTCTTGTTTCTAACACATCAAAGTGGTCAGAGTCTCTAGCAGACTGACCCTGTAGCAGCATGACTATATTAATAGCTATAGTCTTAAAAGTAGACATGGTGTCTGCTTAATGTTAGTTATTAAGGGCTTTATAAGTTAAGAGGAACAATTTTATTTCTATTTTACAATTAAATCTATTTAAAATGGAATTAATTTCCATTCAGTGATCTTTATTAATTTAGTTCTTCGATAAAAAACGGTAACTAATATGGAAAATGCAGATGTAAGCCACTGGCCTGCAAGACGAGAGATGCAGCTAAATATATATCAGATTTTAAATACACCCAGGTACAGCTCGAACATTGTTGACAAATCCGTTGTTGACAGATTTATGACTCAGGTATGGTCTTTAGTCTGATGAGAGAGATCGGTGTGAGACTGTTGTGTCCTGCTGTGAAAGGTTTCAAGATAAACTGAAGGTGACTTCTACAAAAGCTCTCCTGGTGACTTTCCGAATGATGCATTGGTTCTCAAAATGTCACCTTGTTGAGGTATGATATTACCCCATCGTCTCAGCCCTGTCTCAATTCTTTTCTATTTCCTATGAGTGAGAAATGTCAATATCACTGCGTAGACCCTTGTTGTGATGGCTTTATATTTTTTACAGTGTTGTCAAACTGAACAGAAAGTACTTTACACCCTTTTTCATAATTCCTTTTCCCTCTCGTTGATCTTTCTTTCTTACCTGGCTTGAAAAACACGTCCAAAAGCTCCCTCCCCAATATCTCTGACATATTGGATATTGTTTCGGGGGTACTCGAGGGCCAGCAGCTTTGAGTTCAGCAGCAAAGGAACTCTCTGGTACATGGGATTGGGATGCAGTCGATCCAGTAAGAGCTCAGATGGTAGAGTGCTCAGTGTTGGGGTCCCAATCTCTCTTCTGACAGAAGTAAAGGGCACATGGCAAAAAGATCATAAAATATAAAAGCATATTTTAAGTTTCTTGTCTTGTTCTTGAGATTTTCTACCTCTTTCGGTTCCTCCACTGCTTCCTCCGCCTGTGGCAGCCAAGGATGATAATTGTGAGGAAGGCTGTAGTTGCCATTGATGTCAGGACAATAACAATGACAGACATTGAGTAGGCTGGCGATGATGATGTTGATGTGGGAGGGGGATGAGGAATCTGATCAGGCACCGCCAGCTTTGGCTTCATAACTATCAGAAACAGTAGAAGGAAAAGGAAAGTCACCAGCCCAATGATATACACAGTAAACGTTTTGGTGTATTCCTTTGCAACCATGCAAAAGCCTTAGAGACTCTTCACTGCAGCTCATATGAAATGGCTTGTGAAGATAACCTATTCAATCATTGCACAAGCTTAAAGAAAATGTATTTGGCAGATGTATGAAACATACAGGTCCTTCTCAAAATATTAGCATATTGTGATTAAGTTCATTATTTTCCATAATGTCATGATGAAAATTTAACATTCATATATTTTAGATTCATTGCAGACTAACTGAAATATTTCAGGTCTTTTATTATCTTAATACGGATGATTTTGGCATACAGCTCATGAAAACCCAAAATTCCTATCTCACAAAATTAGCATATCATTAAAAGGGTCTCTAAACGAGCTATGAACCTAATCATCTGAATCAACGAGTTACCTCTAAACACCTGCAAAAGATTCCTGAGGCCTTTAAAACTCCCAGCCTGGTTCATCACTCAAAACTCCAATCATGGGTAAGACTGCTGACCTGACTGCTGTCCAGAAGGCCACTATTGACACCCTAAAGCAAGAGGGTAAGACACAGAAAGAAATTTCTGAACAAATAGGCTGTTCCCAGAGTGCTGTATCAAGGCATATCAGTGGGAAGTCTGTGGGAAGGAAAAAGTGTGGCAGAAAACGCTGCACAACGAGAAGAGGTGACCGGACCCTGAGGAAGATTGTGGAGAAGGGCCAATTCCAGACCTTGGGGGACCTGCGGAAGCAGTGGACTGAGTCTGGAGTAGAAACATCCAGAGCC
Source organism: Girardinichthys multiradiatus (assembly GCF_021462225.1). Lineage (NCBI taxonomy): Eukaryota > Metazoa > Chordata > Actinopteri > Cyprinodontiformes > Goodeidae > Girardinichthys > Girardinichthys multiradiatus. The sequence goes on along the minus strand of NC_061801.1, from coordinate 33,533,664 downwards.
ACCGTGCACAGGCATGTGCAGGAAATGGGCTACAGGTGCCGCATTCCGCAGGTCAAGCCACTTTTGAACCAGAAACAGCAGCAGAAGCGCCTGACCTGGGCTACAGAAAAGCAGCACTGGACTGTTGCTCAGTGGTCCAAAGTACTTTTTTTGGATGAAAGCAAATTCTGCATGTCATTCAGAAATCAAGGTGCCAGAGTCTGGAGGAAGACTGGGGAGAAGGAAATGCCAAAATGCCAGAAGTCCAGTGTCAAGTACCCACAGTCAGTGATGGTCTGGGGTGCCGTGTCAGCTGCTGGTGTTGGTCCACTGTGTTTTATCAAGGGCAGGGTCAGTGCAGCTAGCTATCAGGAGATTTTGGAGCACTTCATGCTTCCATCTGCTGAAAAGCTTTATGGAGATGAAGATTTCATTTTTCAGCACGACCTGGCACCTGCTCACAGTGCCAAAACCACTGGTAAATGGTTTACTGACCATGGTATCACTGTGCTCAATTGGCCTGCCAACTCTCCTGACCTGAACCCCATACAGAATCTGTGGGATATTGTGAAGAGAACGTTGAGAGACTCAAGACCCAACACTCTGGATGAGCTAAAGGCCGCTATCGAAGCATCCCGGGCCTCCATAAGACCTCAGCAGTGCCACAGGTTGATTGCCTCCATGCCACGCCGCATTGAAGCAGTCATTTCTGCCAAAGGATTCCCGACCAAGTATTGAATGCATAACTGTACATGATTATTTGAAGGTTGACGTTTTTTGTATTAAAAACCCTTTTCTTTTTATTGGTCGGATGAAATATGCTAATTTTGTGAGATAGGAATTTTGGGTTTTCATGAGCTGTATGCCAAAATCATCCGTATTAAGACAATAAAAGACCTGAAATATTTCAGTTAGTGTGCAATGAATATAAAATATATTAATGTTAAATTTTCATAATGACATTATGGAAAATAATGAACTTTATCATAATATACTAATATTTTGAGAAGGACCTGTATATTAGACAATGTCCTGTATATTTTAGACATTAATTTGGGAGAGTTGAGTTTTAGGAACTCTAGTACACTTGATGGAATTTGTAACCCAATGTCATTAAGTCTAAATTTATTTTTTATTATAGATGTAATTTGTTGATATTCTAAAATGTATTCTTGTCCATCCCGTATTGTATAATTAATCTGTTAAATGGGATGAACCGAATTCCTTCAAATATATGTTCCAGGTATTCAATTCCTTTACTCCTTCAATATGGAAAACATATCATATAATTTTTTTTGTAGGATGTCAGGGTTGTTCCAGATGGGTGTACGTCTGCATGGTATTAGTTTTAGACCCTGTCATTTTTAGATATTCCCACCATGCTGTCAGAGAGGTGCTGACGTTGAGACTTTTGAAGCATACATGCCGTTTTATATTTGAGCTAATAAATGGTAGATCGGAAATCTTTATATTATTGCATAATGTCTGTTCTATGTCTAGCCAGGGATCATCTAGAGGACTGTGTTTAAACCATTTTGAGATGTAATGTAGCCTGTTAGCTAAGAAGTAAAGATGGAAGTTAGGCAGATCTAGTCCTCCTTTATCTTTGGTCTTTTGTAGTGTTTTTAGGCTAATATGTGGGGGCTTATCTTTCCAGAGAAATTTAGTGATGGAGGAGTCCAGAGATCTAAACCAGTCAGATGATGGTTTATTCGGAATCATTGAGAATAAGTAATTGATTTTTGGCAAGACCATCATTTTTATTGAAGCAACCCTACCCATGAGTGATATGGGTAGAGATTTCCATCTAGCGAGATCATCTTCCACTTTTTTTAAGAGCGGGATGTGGTTTAGTTTTGTTAAATCTGCTAATCTAGGGGACACATTAATGCCTAAACATGTAATATTCCCTGACTGTAGTTGTATATTAGGAAAATTGTTGAAAGAACAATTAATTAGAAGAACTGTCGATTTTAACCAATTTATAGAATAGTCTGAAATTCTTGAGAAAGAATGTATCAATCCAATCACCTGAGCGACAGAGGTTTGCGAATGCTGGAGAAAGAGTAATACATCATCTGCATAAAGACATATTTTATGTTCAATATTCCTGCATTTTATGCCTTTAATATCTTTAGTTTGTCTGATTGCTGCTGCTAGTGGTTCAATAAAAATAGCAAATAATGAGGGCGAAAGTGGGCATCCCTGCCTGGTGCCCCTCTGAAGACAGAAGCGGGAAGATGTTTGGTTATTTGTTCTGATACATACCGCTGGGGAACTGTATAATATTTTTATCCAGTTTATGAAAGAGCTTCCAAAACCAAATTTAGTCAAGGTTGCAAACAAGAATTTTCTGTTAACTCTATCAAATGTGCAAATACATTTCTAGAATTACTGGCCTGTTTACAAAATGTATGCTGAGAAACTGTTACTGATGGGGAAACAATTGTTTATGCACCATAAAACCATGGTGAAGAACTACTATCTTGAGTTGATGAGAAAATAGTGTGTATTTTCAGACTGAGAGGCCCAACAGTGTAACGCTCTCCTCAGCTTCTTTAGGTTCCAAAGGGCAATCCTTTTGAAACTGTGCTCAAGACTATGGTTGGTCTAGGTGTGCTCACAGTGATAAGTTGTGTGCTGATTGTACCCATGCAGACATTAACTCTTCTTGCAACAAATATGTGTAATTTCTGATTACTAAGAGAGATATAACTATTTGTGCAGAATATTTTCATATCTGTTTTCTTAGTTACATTTTGACCTGTCAGTTGAGGTGACTGGTATTTTGTAATGTGCACTCAATTCCATATTGATTAGCAAGTACAAAGTGAATGGATACATGTGTACAGGTCCTTCTCAAAATATTAGCATATTGTGATAAAGTTCATTATTTTCCATAATGTCACGATGAAAATTTAACATTCATATATTTTAGATTCATTGCACACTAACTGAAATATTTCAGGTCTTTTATTGTCTTAATACGGATGATTGTGGCATACAGCTCATGAAAACCCAAAATTCCTATCTCACAATATTAGCATATTTCATCCGACCAATAAAAGAAAAGTGTTTTTAATACAAAAAACGTCAACCTTCAAATAATCATGTACAGTTATGCACTCAATACTTGGTCGGGAATCCTTTGGCAGAAATGACTGCTACTATGCGGCGTGGCATGGAGGCAATCAGCCTATGGCACTGCTGAGGTCTTATGGAGGCCCAGGATGCTTCGATAGCGGCCTTTAGCTCATCCAGAGTGTTGGGTCTTGAGTCTCTCAACGTTCTCTTCACAATATCCCACAGATTCTCTATGGGGTTCAGGTCAGGAGAGTTGGCAGGCCAATTGAGCACAGTGATACCATGGTCAGTAAACCATTTACCAGTGGTTTTGGCACTGTGAGCAGGTGCCAGGTCGTGCTGAAAAATGAAATCTTCATCTCCATAAAGCTTTTCAGCAGATGGAAGCATGAAGTGCTCCAAAATCTCCTGATAGCTAGCTGCATTGACCCTGCCCTTGATAAAACACAGTGGAACAACACCAGCAGCTGACACGGCACCCCAGACCATCACTGACTGTGGGTACTTGACACTGGACTTCTGGCATTTTGGCATTTCCTTCTCCCCTGTCTTCCTCCAGACTCTGGCACCTTGATTTCTGAATGACATGCAGAATTTGCTTTCATCCGAAAAAAGTACTTTGGACCATTGAGCAACAGTCCAGTGCTGCTTCTCTGTAGCCCAGGTCAGGCGTTTCTGCTGCTGTTTCTGGTTCAAAAGTGGCTTGACCAGGGGAATGCGGCACCTGTGGCCCATTTCCTGCACACGCCTGTGCATGGTGGCTCTGGATGTTTCTACTCCAGACTCAGTCCACTGCTTCCGCAGGTCCCCCAAGGTCTGGAATCGGCCCTTCTCCACAATCTTCCTCAGGGTCCGGTCACCTCTTCTCGTTGTGCAGCGTTTTCTGCCACACTTTTTCCTTCCCACAGACTTCCCACTGAGGTGCCCTGATACAGCACTCTGGGAACAGCCTATTCGTTCAGAAATTTATTTCTGTGTCTTACCCTCTTGCTTGAGGGTGTCAATAGTGGCCTTCTGGACAGCAGTCAGGTCAGCAGTCTTACCCATGATTGGGGTTTTGAGTGATAAACCAGGTTGGGAGTTTTAAAGGCCTCAGGAATCTTTTGCAGGTGTTTAGAGTTAACTCGTTGATTCAGATGATTAGGTTCATAGCTCGTTTAGAGACCCTTTTAATGATATGCTAATTTTGTGAGATAGGAATTTTGGATTTTCATGAGCTGTATGCCAAAATCATCCGTATTAAGACAATAAAAGACCTGAAATATTTCAGTTAGTGTGCAATGAATCTAAAATATATGAATGTTAAATTTTAATCGTGACATTATGGAAAATAATTAACTTTATCACAATATGCTAATATTTTGAGAAGGACCTGTAAGCCTTGAGACAGCATCTGCCTCAATGTCAGATCAATCTCTCTGGGCTCCTTTAATCAGCTACATCACCTAGTGGGGCTGGGGCGCCCTTGGCTTCATCCTGTGGGGCGTTGTGGCGGATTCGGGGGGGTGTCTGGGTTGGGGCATTTGGGGTGTCCCTGGGCTGGGATCGCTGGGGTGTCTGGCGCTGGGGGCTGTGATCCCGGCCGGGGTGGGGCTTTGGTGGCTCTTGGGGGGGACATCTGGTAGCTGCATGTGATGCTTTTGGGGCGCCTGCGCCAACGGACATAGGTCACTGGCCTGGTGCCCGTGCTGCTCCTGGGTGGGTCTGGGGTGGGCTCAGGGGCTTGGGGTCCCTGGGGCATATCACCCCCCGAGCTGGGGTCCTGGCTGGGCCTTGGGGGTCTTGGGTCCTGGCGGGTATGTCGCCGGGGTTTTGGGCTGGTGCATGCATGGGTGCCCGGCCCTGGCTCAGGGGACCTTTGGTGTATCGGTGGGCATAAGGTCCTCTGAAACTGGCGGGTAGGTCCCATCTCATTGCAGGTGCTCCTTCCTTCAAGGAGCACATTCTGCTGGAGGGGAGGAGGGTCTGCGGGAGGGGGTGCGGCGGGGTCAACCTGGGTGTCCAATGTCTTATGTGCTCTGGGAGTTGTTCGAATGTTGGGGTGGGTGTAGGTTTCCTTCTGGGGTGGGGATGGGTGGTTGGCCTTGGATGGTTGGGGGCGTTGTTTGGTCTTGGGTGGTTCCGGCTCGGTTTCTGGTTCCTTGTCTTGGTTCCGGTTACTGACGCCGGTCCCTTTCCTGTCTGGGGGAGGGAGTTCGGAGGGGTCTGCATGGTTCGAGTGTGCGGGCTGGCCGGGGTTGGTCTCGGGGTGGATTGGCTTCGGGCTTCTTGGCCTCGTACTGGGGTGGGGTTTGCTCATTTGCTGGATGGTTCCTGGTGGGTTCGGTGTGCTTGGGGTTAGTGGTCCTCGCCGTGCCCCTACGAATGCACAGAAGGATGGGTGGTGTTGCGGTGGTGCTGGCTCGGGGGGATCTGCGGTCTGGCTCGGCTCTATCGTTTTTGCTTGGCTGACCTGGATGTAGGTGGGTCTACATCTCTTGATGGGGTTGTGACCTCTTTGCTCCGAATGCTGGGGCCTTTCTGTGGCACCCTTCGGCTTGCTGGGCTGGCGTCTTTCCCTTGGGCATGGTAGTAGGCGGGGTGGTGCATCATGAGGTCTGCTTGACTGCCCGACTGACCCGGTGGTCTCGGTTTGCCTGTCTATGGGGGGGGGTGCATGTACCTATCATGGCCTGGAGCTTGCATTTGGATGGGCCTGCCGTTTTGGGTCGGGTGCGGTTTGGTGTTGGCCTTGGTGTTGGAGTGGGATGTGTTTTGTTGCTGCTTGCCTGGTTGTGGCTGCCGGGCTTCGGGGGCTGGGCGCTCTGTTGGTGCTGCCCCTTGGGTTCGGGGGTGGCTGGGCGTGCTGGTCATGTGTCCTCCTTTGTGTGGCTTATTTTGGTTGCGCTGGGCTGGCTGGTCTACTCCTTTGTTTGGTGTGGGGCCGCATTCTTGGCCGCTTGGGCGCTTCTGGCTGGGTCCTTTTTGTTGGGGGTCGGTGGCTACTTCGGGCGGTTCCGGGGGGTGGGGGCCGGGGACGTTGGTCCCGGTTTTCAGTGGGTTCTCGGGGCCTGTTACCTGTCCCTAGTTTTTTGCCCGGAGATTTGCCTGTGCCTCCCTCCTTTGTTGGGACACGGGGGTGCCTATTGGGGACAGCCGGGGAGCTGGCTCCCTGGGAGAGTGGTTTGCACCCCAGTCCTTCCCTCCCCATCCCCGGACATCTCCCTCTGCCAGGTCCATCACAATACCACTCATGGAGGGCCTTGGGGTGCGGGTGCGGGTGCGCCATCGGAGTGCCGCAAGGGTTTTCCATCTCTGCGGTCCTTTTTTCCACTGCTTCCTTTTGTGGTCCTGGCCTGGAGTCTGGGGCTGGGCTGCGGTTGGCGGTCGGGTGGGTGGGGCGGCTGAGCATGTCTTGTGACTGCACCAGGGCGGCTGGCGGGTTGTGCTTGGCCTGGAGCGGTTGGCCTGCATGGCCCAGGTCCCCGGCCGGTGCATGTATCCCTCTCGTGGACTGGTGGGCTGGGGCTGCTGGCGCTGTGTGGGGGGGTTGGGTGGGCTTGGAGGTGTGCTGCTCTGCTGGCTGTCTTGTCCGAGGGGGGATCAGGGCGGTAGGCTGGGGGGTGGCGTGGAGGGGCTGCAGTCTGTGGGGTGGAGGGGTTGTGTCCACTTCTAGGGCGTGGGGTCACTGGTGTTTGGATCGGCTGGGCGGCGATGGTGGAGCTGAGCTGGATAGTGTTTCTCCCTGGGCAGTCATTGCAGTGGCAGTGATGTAGTGTTTTTTGTTGCTGAGGGGGGCGTGGTGGGGTCACTGGCCCTGGGTGCCTGCTGCTGGCCAGGGACCTCTTGGTGGATGAGTTTGTCCCATCATGGTGTGGGGACGGGGGTCCGGTTTTGGGTGCCGTGCTGGGTGGGGTCTGCCCTGTTGCGTCAATGGGCGGGGGTGGCGTTGCGCGGGGCCCTTGCCTTGCCGTTGCAGCGCGCTGTGTGGTGGGGGAGCGGGGTGCGTCAGGGGTTCTTAGAGCAGGGCTGTGTGTGGAGCTTGTGCTGTGTGGGTGTGGCTTCATCGGCTTCTCGGCCACGGAGTTCACCTGTGGGGGTGGGGATTCGGGCAGTACTGGCGCTGTCTGCCTGCCTCTGCCCCAGGAGGGAAGGGGACCACCTCCTGGGTCCGGTTGCCCCTAGGGGGTACTGGCGCCTGAACCTGGGAGTATAGAGTATGCATGGGGAGTGTGAGTGAGTGTATGACGTCCATTGTTGTTTATCCTTACGTTGAGTGTGAGTGATTTTGTGTGTATGCATGAGGGTGGGAGTGGGTGAATGTGACTGTGTGTGTCTGTTTTTTTTTTTTTTTTTTTTTTTTTTTTGCGACAGGTTGGATCTTGGACTGCTCCCTCTTTTAGATCAGCTTCCTCCCCGCCACACCGCCTGCCGGTGGTTGGAGTCTCTGCCCGCTGGTGTACTTGTGGTTCTCGGTGTCCGGGACCGGGTGCTTTGGTGTGTGCTGGCCTCCGCTTGGGGGGTAGTGTGTCCCGGGGTCTTGGGCCTCTGGGTCCATGGCTGGATCTGCTTGGGCGTGGACGGCTGCCGGCGGGGCCTGTGGGCTCGTCGCTGCAGCTCCCTGGGGCTTCTGCACTGTCGCTGCTGGGTGGTTCCCCTGGGACTCTCCACTGCTCTTCTCTGGGGGGGTTGCGGTAGTCCCGGCGGTGGTTCTCCTGGGGTTCCTGTGCTTTGGGGGGCCTTTAGATGTCTGTGGCTCGGATCTCCTCAGTGTTCGTCCAGGGACCATGGGGAAGGCCTGTGGGTCCTCACACTTGCTATTGCATATTTGTGTGGAGAAACATTGTATACAAAAGCACATCCACACCCATACTCACAGGTGTTAAGCTTCAGGTGTTGACAGATACACAGATGTTCTATATTGGGCTGCACCTCTCACTACGTACATTTTACATTCAGAATTACCGTGTACTATTTTGTTAAAAAAAAAAAAAAATCAGCTGCAGGTGTATAAGCAAGTAGGATGTAATCTTGTATTTTCTTCATCCTTCTTTCTCTCCTCCACTCTTTCCTCCTTTTCTCCCCTTTTTCCCCCATCTCTGTCTTTTTTGAGCTTCTTTTTTCCTTTTCATTTCAGTCTCTGTGTCTGTAATAATTGAAATATTCCCAAAGAAGTTTATAATAAAGTTTATTTTATAAATATCAAGCAGAGCTTTAAAGCATAAGCTGTGATGCTCTGCTTGTGAAAGTAAATCTGTTGGGCAATTTCTTGGCACTCAGACAACAATTCTGAGCGATACTCTGCCGGACAGGACACGGTAAAAAAAAAGAAAAAGAAAAAAATGAAATGTATTTGCGCTAGCCAGTAAGATAGAATTGAGTTATACACATTTTAGGGTCAACTCATTATTGATACATTTTAAGCTTAGAGTTTCAAAGGACTTACATACATTTTTCTTTCAAAAGGCATCTCACTTTGTAAGAGGGAAGGTTAAAATTTCAATGAATTGAGCAAATCATAATTAAAAGAGAACCTGGTGCTGTGCTTGGTACCCCACACTGGGGCACAGAACAGTACTCCCAGCGTATGTTAGGATCTGAGGTGTAACACCAGGGCTTGTCACTGATTCCTCCAGGATTCCTACAGTGGTTATCAGAGTTCATCAACTCTGGAATGACATCCACAGAGAGACGGTGCTGGTGGGGAGCCTACAGGACAAGACACATGAGGTAAGCAAAAACACAAAGGACTAATTACATATTTTCCACCTTAATGGAAAAAGCAGAATATAAAATCACATATTTTTAGAAAAGGACATATTTTAGGATATATGTTTAATATGCAGTATTGTTACAGCTCCACAACCAAAGGGCGCAAAGTGATCCATTGGGGACATTTGGGGTTTCTTTACTGAGTCGGCAATTTGGTCCACCAAATCAAATATCCCCTTGTTCAATAGCCATCAGAAAGGAACAGTCAAATCCCTGCTGTGGGATATTAAGCTATGAGGTAAGATTGGATTCAGCACAATTTTGTATAGCAAAATGTATTAACCAAATTGTTCACAGGTTTCAGGTCTGACCTGTCCCACAAGGCCTATTATAAAGAACCCGTCCTCTAAGCAAAGTAATAATATGGCAGTGACTCTTAGAAGAGAATAGGACTAACTTGTCATCTTCTGAATCCATGCATCTCCAACCATCTTTGCATTCCAGATGTTTTGTAGCACCCCTAAGATTATCTTTTTCTAAAACAAAATTCATTTGAATGAGCACCGTGGGTCTACTTCTTAGTAGAATAAAATAGAGGTACCACAGGGATTTATCTGTTTTTTCCTGGTCAGGTTAGTTTTGTCACGCAACATGATGTAATAAAAAACTTTAGAAGGTGGTGTAATTTCACGACATTACCCAGCTTGTATTATTCCATGATAGCTGTAACTTAATCAGCTGAATAATACTGAACACTTGAATGCGTCATCTTGTCCAAATGAGAAATGTGCAGCTAAATGCGTCAGTCTCTTTGAAGATGCAATTAGTGACTGTCCAGCTCATTTTATTGGCTTTTTGAGTGCAGCAATTGTCTAGGTGACTCACCTAACATCAGAATGAAGAAAAATGTGTCATATTTTCCACGTCTGTGCAGTGAAACAGACTCAACCCCATGCCAGTTTTTGTCTTTATGACTCAGGCCAAAAAGATTGTATCCCACTGTACATTAAACACATGCCTCATGAGGAGCTAAACTTTAATTGAGTTTACTTTGGAGGGTATAGGAACTGTACAGTGTTATGATGGTTTGCAATGTTGATGGTGTGGAGATTGCTTGTTGCAAGATAGATTGATGTAGAGACTAGCATCAATTCAATTCAGTTCCATTCAGTTTTATTTATATAGCGCCAATTCACCACACATGTCTTCTTAAGGCACTTCACAAAAGGTTTGGAATGGTATAGGGTTGTTGGGGAGGATAGAATAAACTACAGAGTGTCAGAGTTTGGCCATTTTAGAATGGGCTATGTGTTGGGGTACTAAGTAAAATAATAAACTGATACAGTTTGTCCATCTAGAGCCCACTGATGACCATTGTTATACTAAAAAACCACAAGGATTGGGGGTACCTCTCTCTGTCAGACTGATTATAACCATTGGAAAAGAAAAGGGTTGCACAGGTCAAAAATGTATTTTACATCAAAAATGTAAAAAAAAAAAAAAGTTGTTGTGCTCTGTTCTTACATGGTTTATGCTTTTAATTGTTTTACATTACCTCTCACTCAAATTTCATACTTATGAGACCTGGAATAGGATGAGCTAGGAGATTTCAGTGTTTTAAAAAAACAGTGTTATTTTTAAAATGAGCAATTATGAGCAATCAGAGCATGATCTATTCAGGTTGTTTAACAAATGACATTGGCCAGCAAGAATATTTTGTAGAATGATATAAATGTTGGGGAAAAGCTACACTTTGCTCAAATAATCAGTCTATAGTATGTCGATAAGAAATTAAAAGAGAATAACAAATAAGTTTTTTCTACGTTGTAATTTCTCATTCAAATTATTATTTATTGAAGCAGTACTAAAAATGTATTAATTATTGCATAGATTAGTACGAATGACAAGGCACAGAGCATGCCATTTGTACTAACTTCTCTTTCTGTCTGTCCGTCCGTC